>NC_138783.1:50033921-50633921 GCF_965178545.1 Coloeus monedula
AGATTTTTCAGTGCCGTGCGAATGAACTCTGGGGACAGGTGGTGGGTATAACACCACAACAGAGAGAGCTCATAGGCACACAGGGCAGAATTTATCATTGCTTCCAGTTAAATCTTGTGTTTCTCTGTGGTAAAGATGAGACAATGCAATAGTATATAAATAATTAATGCATTTGAATGCATTTTGAATGGCATTTCTATTGTGTCTTGATTACTTGTAGTGAAATATCATCCATACACTAGAAGTGCTAGATACTGTGCAAACACATGAAAAAAGTTAGTTCCTTTCACATATGCATTTTCTTTTTACTGTTTTAACAGGAAAACAGATTGCTCTGTTGAGAGCAAGTGGAATGTGCCTCCGTGGAAGTATTCAAATCTCAAGTGGGCAAGGCCCTGTGCAAATTTCTCTCAGTTTGAAGCCCTGAGCAGTGGCTCTAGAGGTCCCTTCCAACATAAGTATTGTGTGATGCTACTCTATACTTTGAGTTATAGATAATTATGCACTTCTACTGTAATCTCAAGGGCATATGAAAAGATACTTAAAATGTATTGTGTTTCACAGAAGGTGTTTGATGCGTATAGGAATAGTCAAAACTCATTTTTCTGTTTACTCTGTGATACTGATCATATTCCTTGACTCCTCTCACAAACCCAGTTCCAGTCAGGCTGAACTAACTTCTACAGAATAAACTTCTTAAGGTGCAGAAAATAGGGCAAGCCAGCCAAAGAAAATTATCTCAATCACCTCTCAGCTGTAGCTGGAATTTTTTCCACTTTGTGGCTTAAACACAACTGTAAACTCTTTATTTTGTCATGTTTAGATTTTTTTTTTTTTTAATGAGGTTTGCTGCTCACAGGAATTGCCAGCAAAATAAAATCAGAGTGAAGAGAAACATGCCCTTGACCTCAGGTATGATAAGGTTCTCCTGTCATGAGGCTGTGCTGTGTCCCACAGATGCTTTCTGTGTGTGTTTGCACTAGTTGGAAGGATTTGTTCTATTTGCAGTCCCTTCAAAAGATCAGGATGACAAGACCACAGAAATATCAGATAATTAGGGATGCTCTTGGATTTGAAATTGTTGTATTTCCCAGATATGGTAACAATCGTATTAGTTCTGCTTCCGTACCTGACAGCTGAATGCAGCCAAGAAAATACAGCACAATGCATGGAGAAAATTGCACTCTAAATATCTTTAGGACTATCAGGTTAGTTTCATGTTAATGCCAGAAATCTGGTTTTCTGAACCTTTGAGGAAGAAACAGAAAATAGGAATGATGTGCGAAAAAAGTAATGAAAACTCTTATTTTGTTTTGGACTGCCAAAGCAGACTTGTCGTTACTTTTCTCCATTGCTTTGGGGAATAGAAAGCCAACTTTTAAATGTCAACTATAGTTTTCATTGAATATGTTGCAAGTTAAGAAAAACTCTGCAAAGTTATTCTTTATAGTAATTTTCTCCAGTGGAGAAGAACTGGGAACTCCCCCTTTGTCAAGTGGGTCTGCAAGTCAAGCAGTTGCAACAGAAGGTGCAGAAGCTTATACCCAGTCACTACTACTAACTGGAGGCACCAGAGCTCCCTTATGTGCTCCCCTGCCTCCAGTAGGTGTACAGATGGGATGTATGATGTTACATCTCCTCAAGGTCACCGACAGCCACAGGCTTCATACTGTTCCTAGTTCAGCCGTGTAGTAGTGTACCTCATGCCCATTTTGCATCTGAGGAGAATTCATAATCTCACTGGGCTATGCTATAAAGTTGCAAATATGAGACTTTTTGAGTGCTATCTTTTTGCTGTTTCTCAACATTTTCCTCCTAATTTCTTATTTCATGTTGATAGTGAATATATTTAGTGCATTTTAAGCAACATAGAAAGGACTTTATTTTTCCCACAGCTCTAAAACAGGTGGCCAAAATTAGGTGGCCTTAGATTGAAATCAAAGTTGTCTGCAAACACTACTTGTTTGCTATTTTTTGTCACAGACTCAAGGGTTCTGATACATTATGAAAAAACCCAAAACTGCAGAACATAATGAGAAACTCCTAAAAATGCACAAATCACATTTTAATCTCCTTTAAAAGTAAGTAAACTTTAAAGTAAGTGTCTCTATTGTACATCAAAACAACTACAAGGATTTACAGGAAGTGCTTCTTGCTGCGTCTTTGCTATTGAAATTAATGGGACTGTAATACAATTCAGAAACTTGAAAATGGAATTTATCTTATCATACTCTTTGGGTGTAAAGAAATGTATCAGGCAGACTATGTCTTCCAAAAGCTTCTATTGTAATGAATGTGGTATTCATTATTTTTCCTAGACAAGTTTGTTTTAAAAAAAGAGTATGAATACAAATGGGTTATTGAAAGCCATTTGTGAATTCACTCAATATTTTGAAAGGATAAGAAAAATGTCTTGGCCATTGCTAGATAAAATGGATATCTTTAATAATACAGAGAGATGGTTATAAAACACAGACTGATCTCTTTCCTGTCCCTTATTACAGTTTTCCAAGCTGCTGGGTACCTGCATTGTGCCTTTCTAGCTCATCTAAGCCATGCATTGCAACTCCTTTCCTTGGAAGTGCACTGATGAAAGACCTGTCTGCATTTCAGGTTCGGCACAACACAACTTCCATTTTCACACTCTTGCCTTTTATTCAGGCAGGTCAGGTACTTTGAGGGAATGCAAGTTGTGTCTGTCACCTCGGTCTGAGCTTTGGTAGCTGGAAAGGGAGGATGCCTCATGGACTGGAGGACATCAGTTAGCAATTTGCTCCCTGGGAGAAGATGGCAAATGGACCCTTTCCTAAGCCTTGTGCTCCGTGCAGCTCTCACACTTGCTCACAGTCTAAAACGTATCCCACCCCCCCCATAAAGCTGCAAAAATTAGTGGGGGAGGAGGGGTGTAGGGAAGGAATAGGAGGAATGAAAGAAAAGGTGAGATAGTCAGAAAGAGGCAAAAGACCATTTTCTGTAGGAAGTTAACTCTTTTTCCATGATTTTGTGTCAGTAAATAAGCACTTGGAACACAGTGGTGTAATACAAAGAATGAAAAGAAGGTTCCTGACTGTTAAAGCTTCTTCTTGATGTGGGGTCTGCTCTGTGGCATTAGGGGGTGAGAAACCATGCTCCAGCAGAGGCTTCTCTAGGAACTCTCAGCTATGTGTTGTCTTGACAATGCCAATGGCAGAACTGCATAAATCAAGCAATTTGCTGGTTTAGAGCTAAAAGGATACAGAAGAGTCACCGGTTTATATCCATCAGAAAAACACCCCCACACCATCTTTTATTCTTTTGTCACTGAACAGAATGGGTCATATGGAACAAAATCTAAGGAATGAGGCCATCAATTCATAACAGTGAAGTAGATGTGAGACTTTGTAATGTTCCAGTGGCTGAGTCTAATTAAAAAAACCAACCTACCTTCAAAACCCTCCAGCATTTAAAAGCATTTCTCTCACTCTTCCCCTCCTAGAAGCTCCAACACAATGCTATTGCATATCCCAGGAGGGCTGCACTCATCTTGTCAGAGGTGTTCCATAGATTATAAAAGCTACTCACAGCTGCTGAAGTAAGATTTGGAACTCACATATCCTTCCTTTTAGGTACGTGTGTTATTTACTGGGTCACAGGGAGTGGTAATAACTAGGTTGTATGTGGCAGATGGAGTACCTACATTGTAGTTACTCCTTTGGCAGATGGAAATCTGTTTTATCAAAGTGAAATAGTTTCAAAAAAATAAGATATCTTAATGTGAGTCTCGTCCTTTTTCCTGAAAATTCATTAAAAAGCTGTTTAGAAACTGCTCAGTATTCCTCGTTAAAAAGCTTCTTAGATACTGCCCTCTGGGCTTATCTTCCTTTAGCCATCCCACTTTCTACTGTTGCTGTTAGTAAAGTGTTTATAAGACAGCCAAGCAGCTCTATTTGTGTTTGAAAGAGGTCCTCTTTTTAATTACACACTTCCTATTACTCATTTTGCATGACAGTGCATAATAAAAGTTTGAAGTGCTATGTTCAAAATGTTACAAGTGCAGAAGCAGACAAAAATGAGCTTCCTGGGATGTTGTGCTATTGTCTGACATCATCTCCCCAGAACCCTGATGTGACATACAGAGAATCATAAATGCCTGTAAAACCTGGCCTTGAGAAGTCCCAGGGATTTGGCATCCACTGCTTCTCTGGGCAACCTGTTCCAAAAATTTCTTCCTTATATCCAACCTAAATCTACCCTCTTCCAATATGAAACCACAGCCCTTGTCCTGTCACTACAGGCCCTTGTAAAATTTTTTTCTCTGTCTGTCTTATACACCTCCTTTATAAATTAAAAGGCAGCAGTAAGGTCTTGCCAGTGACTTCTTTATGCCGAACAACCCCAATTCTCACAGTTTTTAAATCCAGGAAAAGATGTTCCAGCCCACTGTGTTTTCTGTGTTCTTTCTCTGGATCTGATGGGGGTTACTACATGCTACTCACCTCACAAGTTGGTCTGATTCTTCCTTCTCTCTATCTTACTTTAAAAGCAATTGTCTCCAGGCATGCCCAGGTTCCCTCTATAGAGATGCTCTGCTATCAACCCATTCTCTGAAATTTTAGAGAAAAGCAATACAGTGACTACCTACCCACACTAAAACATGGTAATGACATTTGATCTGTTTGTGCATGAACAGAACTAAAGTCAGGACATGAATCACGTGACTTCTGAGCTATAGCCCAGCTTGTAGAAAAACAAACTAGTCCAGTTTTCCTAATTACCATTGATGGAGACACAACCACAAGCATATTTTCAATGGATAAGTGTTCCATTTTTTATTAAGTGCACTTGTCTAGATTCAGCTTTCAACACCAATAACCCTTTTCTTTGCAAAATCTCTGCTGGTTTGCTGTTTGTGCAGATACTTAGTCTGTGATCCAAACACCTTATAAGCACTCTTTTTTTTTCAGCTATGTGGTTTGAAATGCTTGCATTTTAACTGAATTTTCTTGTCTTCTCATCCATTTTAATTTTCTCAAGCTTTTTGCAGTCAGCTTCCTTCTTGGACTTCACACACCAGTCTGTAGCTGGATATTCCAGAACCAGTTGAGGCAATGACAAATACAGCAGACAGCTCCCACAAGGTAGGAAGTTTTCTGGACACTCTGTTGGAGCCCAGCCCACTGGACTTTTTCCTCCTTAGGTATTCTTGGGTCTCCTGGTGCTGTAACATGACCTGTTATTATCACCTCCAGCAGCTCTCACCTGTTAGCTGGGCACAGTTACTCGGGTTTTTTTTCTGTGAAGTATGACCCACTAGCTCAGCCTGCTGGTAAGTGTCATATTCTCAGCAGTTTATGCACAGTGTTTCCCCGAATTTCTCTATAGTAAGCAATGAATTGGACTACCTTTGGATAAGGGTAGCAAATTGTCAGCTTAGACTTTGCATGGTATTCTTAAACACACTACTTAGATGTTGGAGGCAATATACTGATTGAAGCAAAGATTTCCCCTGTTTACTTTCATTTGCTTTTCTCAGTCTGGTGATATGCCAGCTGTTCAACACTGAAAGAAAAGTAAAAACCATTTGGAGCTAGGACAACTCTTATAGCTAGAGGAGAAGCACACACTGAATATTTGACTCAGACTCACATTCCTTCAATAAAAGAAGGGAAAATGGTCTAGATTAAACATCTGTGAAATAAGTGCAAAAGTGTTTGGACAATTTTATTCGCAAAGTCATGATCAGCTTTTCCCTGCCAAAGGAGGAGGAGGAGGAGGAGGTATTGACTGCTACTCTGCAGAAGGGCTGCCCAGCAACTGACATTCTAATCAATGGAGCAATTGAGTAGAAACCACATTTTTCATTTTCCAGATGATATCAATCTTGGAGGGACTGTGGGGCTACCACTGAAGTGGCTCAGGTTTCAGAGTGCTCCTGACAACTGTGTGGAAACCACCTGACCTTTCCCTTCTATGCTAATTCAGTTCAACAGAGGCAGGCACATTTGACTGGGAACAAATGCAGGAAGGGAGATGAATGATTTGGCAGCAGCTCTGCAGAAAGCATTCTGAGAATCACAGGGGACGAGAAGAACATGAATCAGCATTGTGCAAAAAAGGCAGACATCAAATGGGGACGTATAAATAGGAGTCTTAAATATAGGCCAGTTAAAACAGTCCCCCTGCTCCACTTGGCACTTTAGAGAACTTGGCTGGTATAAAGCTGTTCCTGAATTTGTAATTACAAAAAGATTCAATGATCTTTTTAGTTTGTTTGTTTTGTTTTTTGTTTTGTTTTTTGTTTGGTTGGTTTTGGTCTTTTGTTTGTTTTTTAATCAATAATGAAGAAAATGAAAAAGATAATACAAAAGTAATAGAATTAAGCAGAATCAAAGGAGTTTACTGTATTAGCTCTTGATGCATATCTTAAAGATAAGAGTAGTAAACACTGGTAAGTAGCACTGGCCATGAACTTATGGAGTCTCTACTATTGGTTGGTCCTAAAAATAGGCAGGACAAACTGGTATCAGGACTCCAGCTTGTAGAGAATGTGATCCTACTTTTGGCAAGAGTTTGGGCTTCAGGGACCACATATACCTCCAAGAGCCTTCCCAACTCTACCTCAGCCTTTCTCTGATTTGGCACTGGCTTAATGACATCAGGCTGGAAACTGAGGCATGTGGGAAAGAGTAGCCAGAGACCTGGGTTGTTGTCAGGACCTCTCTACTGGCCAGAAGGTGACAAGGTGATGTGGAAAACATGAAAATGATTGCATATCCATGCCACACATGACACCATTTTCTTATAAATAAAGATATGTCAGCTTGGAAATGAATTGCATGACACATACTATCTTTTGTACTGCATTAGTAGTGCTGTAAAAAATGGACATGTTAATATCAGGACATTTTCTTCTGGGGCTTGACCATAAATAGCTGTAGGAGAATTCATTCAACAACAGATTGTTAAGCTAAAAATTCAACAACTCTCAAAATGCCACTTGCATCTCCTAGTCTGCAGAAAACAGTCTAATTCTTCCAAAACCTCAGTGTGTTCATATGCAGATTCACTTTTGTGCAAGGTCAGCAGGAAAATCACAAGCTCTCTTTATCCAGCCTAAGTAAAAGAAAAATGAATTTGACAGCTGGCCTTAAATACTTTCTCCTTGATGATTCAAAGAAAATGGAATCCATCTAAAGCTGTTGATTAATTCTTCAAATACAGATGGAGAGCTATACCTTGAAAATCTACCCTTAGAAGTATAATAAATGAATGCTTGGGGGTGGGGGAAGGACTTCCTTCTACAAGATTTTCAAACAGCTCTTTTCAAGGGATACCTATTTTGTATCACAGGACGACTTTACTATTTGTGAAATGTAAGAGAAGAGCTTTACAGAGTCTCATAAAGGTGATATGTACTACACAGAGTCTAGACTGTGAGGAGTTATCATGGATCCAAGCTAAATCTCTTCCTCTTCATACAGTCCAAGAAATTATCAGAAGTAAGAGGCTAGCCAACAGACAAAGTATTAGTTCAGATAAAGTATCTTCTAAAATATATTTTAACATTTTGAAATGATAGCAATTGCCATTGATTACAAGGCACATTTCTAGAAAGTACCAGAATATTTCATCAAAGAATTCAAAGGTGTTTCAATGTATTTGAAGCTATTTAATAATTACATTATCTCTTTAGGTCTAGTTTTAGCACACAGGAGATTTTTTGTGTTGCTATTAATAGTATATGGGTTGTAGAATTAGCCAAACTAAAAGTCTCAGAATTTGTCTAAATTCTTACAGCTGTATCAAAGTTTTCCAAACAGTTACATGGAAGCAAAACTGAGCTTTTTATCATGACTGAACTAAAATTAGTCTCTAATTTAAAAATATTATAATAAATTTGGTGAAATGAGTCTGTCATTCTGTGTTTATTGTACCTTTAAGAGAGATGAGAGTAATAAGAATTTTATTGAACACCCATATGTACACAGTGTGCTACAAAATATCTGATTAAATCTAATTAAAGGAGAACATTGCAATTAGAAAATCCCTCTTTTAGTTCTTCTGCAAATGGCACACTTTTATTAAAAGGAATGCTTTTGCAATGTAGAAATGTATAATTTGCAGGAACTAATTTCTCTTCTTTTTTTTACTTCTTGCAAAATCATAGGAGACTTTTAGAAGTCATTTCTTCCCCAGGTAGTAGGAAATAAAATACAGTAACTTTTATTGCATCTGGAGAATAAATTTTCCCTGATTGTGCCATTCAATGGTAGTTCTGTGACTTTTCTAGACATGCTGACATAAAAAAATCAAACAAGTTTTCAAGGGTGAAAAAAGAAATTTCAGAAATATGTTTCTCAGGTTGTCCACCATGAAGACTGCAGTACAAAACCCTGATCTTTTTATGAGCCATCATTTCTAATATCATGGTAGTAAAACATATTAACAAAGGAAAGAAGCAAGTCAAATATATTCTTACAAGGCAAGGCATACTGTGCATGCAAATGAGATCACATATAATCCCAACTCCTTCCTTTTGGTGAAATATTGCTTTGGAACTCTTTTAGAATATAAAGTAAAGAGAAGCAAATATAGCATACATATGCCCTCTAAGCAGAGAAATCTTGTTTTCCTTTTAAAACAGGGATTTTAATCAGCAGTGATTAATCCCCAGAGAGAAATGAAATTTATATTCTCACTCCAGTAATTAGAACAGTACCTGTTCTAATTCTACTGTTGTAGTCCAAGTCACTTGTCAGCAGAGGACCAGAAGTGTCCAGGAGAAAGCTGTTGCTGGACACATCCCACACCAATACACTGAGCAGGACATTATGGGACACCTGTACACGGCCAGCAGGTGAACTGAGCCTGAGATGTGGTTCGTTTATCCCATCTAGCAAATGACACTGGGGATGAAATCCCAGTTTGAACTGGATGTCACCTAAGAGGTCATCTACACCTTACAAACACAAGGCAAAGCACAAGTGGTTTCAAAAAACACCAGTCTCCCATACTCCAGCCCCAGCAGCTAAAAAACAACTGGTTTCACCTAACATGATCTCCTGCCACTCTGACTGCAATTGGTTGGTGAGTTTACATTAGCAATGAAGACCCTGGGGTCAAGTACATTCCCGGGCCAAGGCTCAGTTCAAGATTTGTGTATCATTTAACTCCTTCCTCGAAGTTAGAATTAAAAATCCATAATATGTGTTTTAAATTGGTGGTGTGCATTTCATTCGCAAAGAAGATGCACCAGTTAAAAATAATCAGAAGACTGATGTCTGTTTGATAAAAGGGAAGGGTAAAGAATAGAGAAATGTTATTCTTTACACTGAGTCTTAGGGGCTTAGCATAAAGAATAAAAATAAACTTACAAGAGGCTAGTTAATGATTAATGAACACTATAAACATGTTACATAGCTACAGAAAATCAGTATATTGTATTCTGGGAGACAGCAAACAATGTTTTCAAAGCCACCTATCAGGCCTCATGGTAGGGTTCTAACTCTAAACTAATAACTCTAATCTACTTAGAGACATTTGTAATTGGATTTTAAATATAAAATATGACCAGAAAAAAGATTAACATTGTTATCTATAACTATATCTGGTACTAACAACATAGTATGTTTGAGAACAACTTTCATGTATGAGGAAATGAAAGCTGGATTGGAAATATCTGAAAAGTGTTCTTGGTTTGCTTCAAAATGAACTCTGGGCCTTCTACATTATTCAGACAGAAACCAAGCAGACAAAAGAATTTTAAGTATTGCAGTGGGGAAGGGCTTTCAGCTATCATCAGTATGAAGACATTAACGTGAAGGTGAGGTGTACCCACAATACAAGGTACAAAAACCACATTTGTAGTGACAGTTTGTAATGGGGAACAAACAAATGGCAGAAGTCCATTCATGGCAGTATAATAGCAAAAGGTATTTTTGCAGCACAGAAAGAAAGTGTGGGTGACCCTTCTCCACTAAGGGTGGAGGAACGAGGCTTCATTTTTTGTAATAAATTCCATGACAATTTTCATATTTAATTTCTGACTGTCTATATGTATTTTTCAAGGGGAGTGGCTACATTGAAAATGGATAGATGATAATTCAAAGTGTGTGACTCACAGTTTGTTATATGTTTTGCATAAGGCACATGGATACTTAAATTATGCTATCTACTCTTGTGCCTGTCCATATGAGATAACACAGTTGTTAAGCAAGTCACATTTATTGTCTTGCTACAGCATGTTCTCTTATTGCAATGGCATGCTTACTTAGCAATTCTGGATACCCGGAGAGAATCTGAAATGGCTGAACTTCTGTCAAGAGATAAGATATGTGGAAGCAAAAGGCTCTTATTTTTACAGATCGCAGAGCGTTTCTCTAGAATGTGTCTATGCTTTCATGGTCAGTCACTCCCTTGGAAAGACAAAATACCCTTCTTGAGTCTCTCCTCCATTTGTAGTCCTTTATATCATTGGAATATCATGTTCCAAGTGTACTGCTACACTACGCTGCCAAGTGTACTTTCCATGCATACTGTGTCTGGCTGCAGTCACAAGATGCAATTGGAACTCAAATGGGACAAGGCAGATCACTGAATCTTCTCTGCTGTTTTCTGACCAGAGACATGAATGCCCTTTGGTTTCTTCTCTTGTACATTGCTGCTATCATCACATTGCATCTCTGGCAATGACACTGCATGTGTGAGTTATGACCACTGGGTTGCAAAGTAAACTTCATTTTCTCACTCTCTTGCTTCTAGATGAAAAACAACTCATCCCAGCACAGCTGGGTGAAAGGAGTGCTTTCCCTGATGGTAGAAAACAGATCTTCAAGTCTTCAGGCAGATTTCTGCAAATCCAGAAATCTCAGTCTTCCCTACAGCCAGATAAATGAGCCAAGCTAGAAGGCTGCTATGACTTAGGCTTCTCCACTTCTTTGATTTTTTGATATGAAAATTCCATCTGTATCAAAGCTGGCATGTACATTTCCATTAAAAAGCTGTAGTTTTGATAAAGCTGTGTTTTCCAACCAAAAATAGTTTCTGTTGGAAAATTCCCAGCATATCCTATAAAATAGCATTTGGATGACAAACTCACTAAGATAAAATCACCTTAATAATAACTTAGGGTTTAATATACATTTACCAGCAAGAAAGGCTAATCTTCAAAAATTTTCAGCAGTCATTTAAAGAACACTGTGCCTCATCCATCTGACTTGTTTTTGAAGTGAACTTCTGAACTTGGATATTTAATGAGATCCTTTCTGTAGCATCATTAGGGTCTTGAGATCTGGAGACAAATCTCTGTTGGAAGCTACTGATAACCACTGCAACAACTTGTATTATTGTAGTGCCTTTCATCCCTTTCCAAAGCTTCACATTCACATCGATGATGTCTTCACTTTCCCTTCTTCCCCCAGAGTGCCAAGAAAATCTTTCGGTAAAAGTCAAGATGGTTATAGATTAGGGATTTTAAAGAAGCAATTAAATAATATTAATTACAGACAGTATGCTATATGCTAGCAGCTCAAGTACTGTCAAGTTTTGAGGGCTTAAAACCAAATTATTTTTTCTGAGAAAATCTGTAGGAAAACTTTGCAAATCTAAGGCATGGGAATAAAAAAACCAATGCTCTGTTGTATAATCGTAATCTAAAGTTATCATCATTTAGCACCAGTTTTATCATTAGTGTTTAGAAATATGTCATGCATGTGTGTACACACTGAATTTCTTCCCTATCTTGTTGATGGTCATGTAACTTTTTCAGAAGTGAGAGGATTAGGATTGTTTGTAAACTTGCCTGAGACATGGTAACTACACTATTCATTTAGATCATGTATATAAAATATATTAACCACCATAAATTTGTTTCCTTCTCTTAACATATGTAAATCCAAGCTTTTATTTACAGTCCTGAGACCCCTAGCAAACATTTCATGGAATCAACAATGTGCAGTTGCCCAGCTGGCCTAACAATAACTTTTCGTGCGCCTTCCTTCCCTTGCAGTTCCAGAAACCATGAATCTCCTTGGCCTTACCTAGACCAATCCTATCCCACCTGACAAGGAGCACCCAATATTTTTATCCTTGATGTTTCTGATGCTCAGAATCAGGAATTTGGGAAATTCAGTCCCTGTGTGATACAAACTATCTTGGAGGGGAGCAGAGAAGAGTTAAGGGTTTCATATCCTAGTGATAACAATGGTAGGTCTGTGTGTGGGATGTTATCCCTTAGGCTGCAGTATGAACATAGGATCATAGAACTATTTAATTTGGAAAAGATCTTTAAGAACATCGAGTCCAGCCATTAACCAGCACTGCCAAGTCCACCACTAAGCCATGTCCCTCAGTGCCACATCTACATGTTTTTTGAATAGCTCCAGGGATGATGACTCAACCATTTCCCTGAGCAGCCTGTTCCAGTGCTTAACAACCCTTTTAGTAAAGAAATTTTTCCTAATATCCAACCTAAACCTAAACCTCCCCTGATGCAACCTGAGGCCATTTTGTCTGGCAATACAAGGTACAACAGAAAGTTAAAAGCTGGAAAGAAAAGTTTGTAAGGACTTTCACAGGTGTTTATACCCATTGTCAGAAATCTGCACAGAATTTTGTGCATTTACAGATGTGTCCTTTGAATAGGAGCTGGTAGGGAAGTATGCTAGATAAGCTATGGAGATGTTTTGCTGGTTATTGCTGCATGTGTAGATTTAAAAAAATAAAATCCTTGTACCAAACAAAAAGGGCTAATTGCACTTTTAGCCATTTTCATGCTGCTGAAGAAAAGTGAATAAAAGAGACTGATTCCTGTGCCTAGGGCTAAGTAGCACCATTTGGCTCAGGTCTGCAGTGGTTACGGCTGCTCCCCTTTGTAGCAGATTAGTCTTGCAGAGAGTTGTGCAAAAGCAGAGACAGAACAGCAATTAAACAGATTAGGGGATGAGTGTACATGCACACCACAGCTCTCTTTTATTTACCTGTACAGTTGGACCTGTAGGTTACTTTAGGACAGAGTAGCTCTGGCAGAACCATCCTTGTTTCATGCCCTATATGGCTACTGGATTACTTTACTCGAACAGTGGGCCTGTGGGTGACCAAAGCATTTCCCATTTCCGAACAGAAATAGAAATTAAAATCCTATGCAAAGCAAGGTTTGTCTCCTGCTTATGGGTTGTGTGTTGCTCCTGTCCTCCATGTCTGGCTCCCTGGCTCCATTTGAGTGCATCAGGGGAGGGGTTATTGGAAAAAGAGGGTGCATGTGAGAAAGGACAGAACTGGCTGGATTATTAGTCACTGATTTTTATTGCTTATGATTGAAAGAAGCAGGCTACTCTGCTGAAGCAGAAGGGCTGGGTGTTGAGGGGGAAGAGTTTGCTGTAGATGTACAATGGAATAGCTTCTCCCTTGCCTTCTCCCTATCAAGTGCAAGTCCCAGACTCCGGGATTTTGCTCCACAAGCCTGTATATGTGACCTCCCTGGTCCCTGGAGCATCTGCAGTACTGATTACCGGGGTCAAGTAGCTGGACAAGGAGAAAGAGAGGGGAAATGTTTCTTTTAAGGGATGACAAGTTTACAGTTGCATGTATCAAACACACCTGGACAGACTGTTACTGCAGATCAGATAGCACTTGCCACCAACCAGAGATCTTCTCATGCATCCACGCCCCCTGTTAAAGAAGCATAAAAATGCCTTTGTTGGTGAAGATAAGTCTCATTTTAGAAGAGGCACAAACCAAGCCACAATTAACATAGTTATGCCCATAGAAGAATTTTTACTAATATTACTATTCTCTTGTATATAAGAGACTTTTTTATTGTATAGAAAGACTTTGCTAAAAGTCTTCACTCTTTTTACACTGAGTTATTATCATAAAATCATAGAATATTTGGGTTGGAAGGGACATTAAAGACATCTCCCTTATATCATGTTGTAGGTGAAGCTGACACTCAAAGAAAGATACTCCTTCCAGTTTACATATGTTTCACAGTTAAGAGCCTTCCTACCTCTTCTTTAAGGAGTGGCCACCTCCTCATGGGTATTTAGCTGACATTTGCTGTTGAGAGAGTTTACTCTGCAGCCCTATTTAATACTGCTCATATATAGGTCCAACACAACACTGGCCAAAGAAAGCCTGGAGAGTGATTTGAGAATAAAAATGGGAATCCTTGACCTAAGCTAAAGCAGTAATGTGAAAGTATAGGCAAGATGCTGCTCTGGAGTGTGATGTCCTTTCATGGTAGGAGTAGGAGAAGTGATTGTATTATATGTGGTATGGTCTGGGACTTAGGTGAAGAATGGGAACAGCGCAGGATGCAGCTGAGCAATGATATGTGTGAAATGAGACACCTGATCTGTTTTGAGCACTGCAAAAGAGGAGTTAGAAATCAAAACACATTGTGTTAGTCTCAGGGAGCTACAGAGGGCTGTGTGAACACGTTGTTACAGGCAAACATGAAATGCCTCACCAGGCAGGTCATGAGTGTGTAGGGGGCATGGCTTGAAGACACCAAACCAGGTGGGTCCTTTGCCACCAAACCAAGCCTGTCAGCATTATAAGAGACAAGAGTGCTGCTGCAGTCTCTGGAGACCAAATCCACTGACCTCAAGGTGTTACAGTGCTGACTGCACTGACAGCTGTGAGATGGATCTGGAGGATGCCCGTAGCTTTGGGAAGCATGCTCTCCCCATGGTGTGAAATTTTGCTGAGCTTTTTTTGGAGATACCTGCCTCACTTTGAAAAATCACATTTTCCAGCTTTCATTTGTGATCCTCGGGAAACTGCTGCTGGCCTGCTGAAACAATAATAACAGCAAACATGCTAAGACAAGCCTTACACACTGCAGGTATTGATGCTCTGCCCTTACAGCACATCCACAGTAAGGGAACATCCAGAAAAGCCTTTGCTTTTTGATAAGAGGGATTCTCAGGCAGCAATGAAAAATACGCATGAAAAATAAGTGGATGTATTTAGTAGATCATCTTCCTCAAATTTACCAGCTTTTTAAGTTAAAAACTGATTTGAACCGAAGATAGAAATAACAATGAGAAATGGACAGTTACCTTCCTTTCAGCCAAAATCTGTTTGTCAGCTGAAAGCCAATCCTAGAGGAACTTAGATGCTAAGTTAATAAAAAAAGACAAAGTTTTCTTGTATCTATGACTAATCTACATAATTCAGACAGAAAAGTGCCGTATCAGCCATTGTGACTATAAATTGCCCAAACGAAACTTGCATTGACAGCATGCCCCAAAAATTGTAGCTCACTCAATAGCTACCCCATAGTACCTAACAGAGAAATCAGTCTAGGAAATACTGTTTCTCCCCCACTTTCCTTGCAAAGAGTCCGTTCCCTGTTTCAGCCCAAAGACGGAATTGCTTGATGATGCCTAACTGTAGTACATTTAAAAAAAAAAAACTAATAGATTTAAAACTCACTGCTGTCTCCTATGAAGCACGTTTCACAATGGCAGGGGTCTGCTTTTCTCTCTGTGGGTCGACTGCCTCATCGTGTATCTATGAAAGATTTTCTGCAACAAGGAAATTTTTTTGCAATTTAAAAACCAAAAAATTGGTTTGGGTAAAGAATACATGCACCATGTTGGTAAGGGGGTACATTCTTCCAGCAATGAATGCATTTGAACATAGTTACAGGGGCTGCAAAGCTGAATTTTTTTCAAGCTGAATTTTTGCCTGGGTTTCATTCTGTGCACATGTGAAAGAACATTGTAAATCAAAGATTTACACTTGGAAAATGCTTAGATGCAGCCCCAAAAGTAGGTAAGCTTCCTAGGGGCCCAACAATTTTAGAGGATAAGACTGCTTAACTTCCTTACATATAGCTCAAATGTACATATATCAAAGCTTAATCAATACCTCCTTCAGCCACAATTTGGGATTTTCCTCACAGCCAATGAGCAAACATGCCAAACACTTCTTTCTTTAGAATCTCTCTGAAGTTAACTGATGCATGAGGAGGACTGAAACACTAATGTGCCAATATGTGTTACTTTATCACTATGGCATTTCTGTTACTCCTGCCTTCAGCTACCCACATTACAATTGTGGCATGGCTCGTCCTTTGTTATTAGATTGCTCATCCTTCTTTGATTTGTAGCAGATATGCAATGTAGGGGTGAATCAGAGAGGCTGATTGAAATCTAATCACTGACCTTGAGAATATTCAAAATAGTCTCACAAACACCTAATCTCAGAGAGCTGAAGGCAGTGGTAGCACACATGGCTTCCTGTTTTGCTGTTGATGGTTTGGTCTAAAGAAGGGGTTGTAAGTCTGTCACTTAAGGGGGACAATAACCTAAACAGACTGCCTCCTGCTCAGGAAGAAATATTAAGATCCTGACACTGTTAAATGTTATCCTTTGTCTAATTTCACTCTAAGGAATAGATGGACATCTTATTGCTCCAAAGAATAGACCTCCTTGGATTTCTGATGAGGGTAAAGCAAGCCTTATATTAATGATTGAAGTAGATGTATGATGTAAAGGAATATCATTAAAGGTGTTGAGATAAAAATTTCTCTTGAAGTATCAGTAGAGTGAGACTGTTTGAGATTCGGACACCCACATACCTTCAAAAAGAGCTGGATGATGCAGGACTCACAGAGGTCTGGCAAAAGCAGATTGTGTAATTGGAGAGGCAACCAACCACTATGGTCAAGACTCCCATCCTTACACATGACACAGGGTACCATTCTGAATGTATGAGGGTATTCTGCTTGACTTCCAGTGGCCATTACGGGTGGACATGAATCTCCCACATTTGGTTGGCCTCAGGAGGGTAGATGGTGCTATTCGACAATCATTGTGTCATGCCACAGAGTCACCACCTTGTCTACCCAAAGCTGACGGATATAACACAAGATCTACATGTGACTTATTTTGTTTTGGAATATTAAGTGGAAGACAAATGGGATACCTAGCCAGAAGTCATTTCAACCATATGCAGGCAGATGAAATGAGCGCTCTGTGCAATATCGGCAACTCCAGTGTGGATGTGCCAGACACCATGGCTGGCATGGCATGGCAGACACAGGCTGCTGGAGATGGGACCAGGCATACATGTTTGGGCAGGTGAATCTCCTTGGTGCTTACTTTAGGCTGAGCTGAATCACTTTCTAGGCTGCACATGTTACATTTCTTAGATTGTCTTGAACTGTCAAGGACTCAATTCAGTTACCTGAACACAGGCATCTTTTGAGATGCCCTGAGGCCCCCAGGACACAAATGTGGAAATACCAAAGTATTGGGTTTTCATGGCAAGGTTATGGTTGCAGGGGTGGTTTCTGTGAAAACTACCAGAAGCTTTCCACATGTTCAACACAGCAAATGCAGATGGCTCCAACATGGACTTGGCACTGGCCAAGCCAAGCCCTTCAGTGATGGATGTAGAGCTCCTGGGATGACTGATTTAAGAAGGAGAAAAGTTACTATGGAGGAGCAACTGCAGCTGGAGAGAGAAGTAAGAATATGTGAAAGGAACAGCCTTCTCTGTTGCGACACCAGGGTCAGTGGAGAAGGAGAGCGAGGATGTTCTCCAGGCACCGGAGTTGAAATTCTCCAGCAGCCTGGTGAAGACCATGCGGAGGGCCAGCTGTGCCCCTGCAGCCCATGGAGGTTCACGGGGAAGCAGAGATCCACCTGCAGCCCATGGAGGAGCCCATCCAGAGCAAGTTTCCTGGCAGAACCCCACAGGAGACCCATGGTGGAGCAACCTACTCCTGGAGGATTGCATCCCGTGGAAGGGACCCACATTGGATCAGCTCACGAAGAACCACAGCCCATGGGAAGGATTCACATCGGAGAAGTTCATGGAGGACTGACTCCCATGGGCAGGACCCCATGCTGGATTAGGGAAAGCACATGAGGAGTCCTCTCCCTGAGGAGGAAGGAGCAGCAGAGACAATGTGTGATGAACTGACCACAAACTTCTCATTACTTGGCTGCCCAGGAACAAATTTTAAATGTCATTGCTGCAAGCCTACTTACTACGGAAATTATTGGACCTTCAGTTATTGAAGTAATGCATTAGGTAGCAGCTGTGAAGAAACGCTTAATGCAAAATGGCTACTGGCCATGCATCTATGCTTTCATATCTCAGAGGTGAAATTCATTGCAGTAATTGTCAAGGTATTTTTTTTTTCTTTTATTAGAAAGGTCTACTTCTCAAGCTTGGACTGTTGCAGCATACTCTGTCCTGGATGGCCTAATCTGGTTCAACTCCTCAACCACATTTGAAGAGGCAGTCCCTGTGTAACTGTGCATACTTAATGTTTTGGTAATAAATGTCTTGACTTCCTGGTGGTTTTGAGCCAATCTTGGAAACACAGGAGTAAAGCCTTGGTAGAGTAACTGGAAATGGCTCCCAAGTACATTTACGTTAGTATGAAGCAGCACTAAAAGACTGAACGACTTCTCAGTTGACTAAAAATCACATTTCAGTACTTCACACGGAACCGAAATTAAGTTTTTGCTCTTCAGTGGAAATTGATTTTGTATAACATAATAGTGTTTATTAAAGAATATCATATAACTGTAGCCCTGAAAAATGTTTATGCATTTGCAGCCAGTGTTGCCTGTACATTTAGCGATGCAGCAGCTTAGTGCAATATATTTTAAATTACTAGTTTACAAAGTTTCATCTCAGTTCAGTTTAATGTGATATAACTCTTAACTGCAAAAGAGTCATTTAGGCAGAAAATCTTACAAAGAATTATCACACTACAATAGTTGTTTTAAACCAATCCTATTTCCTCGTGAGCTAGTCTTTGCCTTGTAGTAAATGAAACCAATTTTTTCATGAGCTGAACCCAACAAGAAATAAGTATCTGAACTGAGTTGTCATTCAAGTGCTTATTGAAATACAGGCTTAGCAAGTACAGGAGTAATTATTATCAATTTACTGACAGAAAATGATCTAAAGATATGATGATAGAAGCAATTTTGCAGCATATTCTTCCCTCACTGAATTTAATGCATAGAAATTTCAACTTTCATGTACGTAAAACTCAGCATTGCACTTTCATTTTTTAATAGTGGTGCTTTTTATTTCTTCATTTAAGTCCCTGTGGATCTTTCTTTTCATAGAAGACGTGGCATGTTGGCAGAAGTTTTAAAATAGAACAAATTCGAAGAGTCAAGGGAAATGCTTCAGCTGTGCCTGAACTGAAGAGATAGGATGACTGTATATGAACAGTCACCGTACGCATCTCCAGAGTGCTGTCAGCTCTAGACTAAGACACAGGACTCAAGTTTTTGAGCCTTCCTGTGGAGACTGAATGAAATTAGTTCCAAAATGATAACAGTGTATCACAAATAGAAATTAAAACAGGAGTGAGAAGAATGAAATTGTCTTTCTGGTCCTTTTTATACTGCATCACAGACCGCAGACTGGAATTTTCACAGGTGTGCAGCTCTTAGGGTTGAGATCCAGTCCCTCCTGATCTCATCTAAATTGTTAAATAAATTTCACTCCTGTGAGTGATCCAGTCACTCTGCTTTCCAGGATTTTCTACCCTATTCAAAATTCATTAGGCAACTCCCTGTTTGGCCTGTAATTTCCCTGGACACCCACTGTCACTTGTTCATACAGGCTCAGCGCCTGTGTGAATGGAAACGTGTCCATTTCTTCAGCCACTGCAGTCAGGGTTCCATTCCTGTCTAAAAACCAACTGAAGCTCATGAGCTGTATGGCTGGAGTTGGCAAGGAGCACTCTTCTGTCCTTTCTCTTCTCCCTTACCTCTGAACTCCTCTTTCCAGACAAATCCATGTCTCCTGCCCAGGACTGGAAGAGTGAGGCTGTATCCACCTCTTCATTATCCCCCTTCTTTCTCACCCATTCCCTCTTTCACCCATTCAGAAGGCACTTTTGAAGATGGAAAGATCATCTACAAACTGTTGTCTTATTGCCTGGATAATTGGAGGTGTTTGTGGCTTCCCAGAATTAAGAGATAGCATTTCCAAGATGTGATTTCCAAATGCATTCCAAGACGGGTGTTTCACATTTCTTCCCTTTCCCATCACTTTTTATGATTCAGGGTTTGAAATGGGCCCTCCTGATGGATGGTTTGCAAGACTTGAAAGGCTTTGCAGCTCCTGCCACACAGGCATGAGGAAGCATCCAGGCACCACATGTCACCTCCCAGGTTACAATGGGATTGTCGTCAGTGCCCCAAGCGAGTAAAACACAAATTTCTAGGCTTGCCCTGAATTTACTCCCTGCTACCATGAAAAGTAAGAAGGCTCAAAGTACTTGGAATTCCACTTTTCCTACAAAGTGATGTTTAGGTTTTGCCCACTTCTTGGAGACACAGTTTCAAAAGTGTAAAGAGGAAACAATTAAAGTTTAGGTTTCTAATTTCCCACCTCACACTAGATCCTGCCACACAATGAAAGAGTACTAATTCAGAGCTCTTTATGGGAAAAAAAGAATTTGAAACAGGAGATGACTAGAGTGCCCATGATTCAGAAGAAGGCATTGGAAAAAAGTGGAGATGAGAGTGACTTGGTACTTGCAGATAAGAGAGAGGAGGATTCAACATCTTCCCAAGCATTCCACAGCACTGCATTTATTATATCAGCAGGTATATTTTGAACCTGACAATACCCTGTTTCTAATTTCAATACAATCAGTCTCTAGCTGTCTCTAAAGTAATTCTGAATGTACAGTGAATGCATGTAAGCAGTGTGATCATGTGAGAAAGAAGGAACAGGTATGGAAGGCTGCATTTTTTCAAGAAAACTGCACTCGCAACTTCTCTCAGAAAAATGAGAAGGAGCTTATTTGCCTTGTAGTCTGTGGTGTTCTGGCAGGGATGAAGAAGGTAAATCTAGAATGCTGTTGGACATCTTTTCACTGGAAACAGCTATTGATGAGGAAGTGAAAGTAAAGTTTGACAGCTTAGCAGTTTGCATTTAACAGACAGAAAAAAGAAGTAGTGCTGTTATGTGTACAGTGATGGCAGCAGCAGAGAAAACATTCAAGTCTAAATCAGGTGCTGATTTTTTAAGCAGTTTTTCCAAGTGTTAGCAAATACTTTTGTGGCTTGAGATGAAATGCTGACACTGCAAATCTATTACACAAGGCTATTTTCAACTGGCTGTAGGGCTGCATGCATTTGGAAGGATGTTTGTGAACAGAGAAGGGGCATTAAAACAGGAAATGATGGTTTTAGGCACTGAGATCACTTGTTCCATCACAGATGCTACTGGTATACGGCTTCTAGCTCTTCTCTGGAGATCTTAACATGATAAAGGGGTTTGCTGCATTGAAGCATGATATTACCTCAGGGAAAGCTGTTAAATGAATCGAAAGCAGTAATAAAACTATTTTACCTAAAATTAAGTATCCCAGAAGATTCAGCCTCTTTGGGGTATAAACAGAAGTGCTCAGTCAGAACACTCGAGTTTGATTGCATGCACTGACTCCATAGCAAGCAAGGAAAATCTCAGCACAGCCTGGAGGAAGATTATAATGACACAGTACTATACATTACACATATTATCGAAAATTGAACATTCAGTAATCACCAATACAAAGAGGCTGAAAGTCAAATCCTGATCTGCTTACCTGGGGCAGAACTGAAAGTGTGCTTGCTCAGCAACACAGACACAGTGGAGCCACACTTTGAACTCAAGGAGCAACGATGGAGACCTGGATGTCTGCAAGTGCTTGGCTGACCTTTCTGCATGGTTAATATTGCACAGAGTTTGTTAGGCTGTCTGCTAGGAAAAAAAATACATTGGCTCAGAGCAGTTGGTGGTTGTGTTGTCCTAAGACATGAAAACAAGCTCTCTAAGAAAGAAAACAAAAACAACACATGGAACTGGAGGCCACATTGCACATTTTCTGTCATTTACACACACACAAAAAAAAAAGGATAAAGTTTTCAGCTGACAGACATGCAGGTAAAGTGACAGCTGAGGTGATGGCTTTGTTCCACCAACTTATGGTCAGATTTTGTCCCACAAAAATGGGCTTCTTGCTTCAGGAGTGCAGTCACTGTAGGGTTCCTGGACAGTTTTTAGATAACGTAGCCTTTTTCAGAAGTTGACAAAGATCTTGTCTAGTCTGGTGTTACTCAGAGTAACACCATGAGGCCATTTCTTTTCCTTGAGTGTTGACAGGCTCTGGAAGAAACAAGTTCCTAGTGAAGGAGCTTCAGTTTAATGTCTCCTTATTGGTGCTGCCCAAGTACAAATAGGATTGATCTAGGTTTTAGTTAATAATTAACACATGAAAAGAGAATGTACCATGATGTATTTCAAAATCTCGTGTCCCTATATACTCAATGAATTTTTTTCCTTAAATATTAGCAATATACTTACCATCACTAATACTCTCTTTTTGGTGGTGGTGTTTCTGAGACATGCCTGTACATATCAACTTTTAAAATAGTTTGTCAGCAAAATCCATCAAGACATTATGCTTCCCTTGAAGTCAGGTCTGCAGCTGAACGGGAGCCTGGCTCTCCACTCCTTGCACAGGAACAATTGCAACAATGCCCCAGTGCACTTAACAATTAATCTCCAATTTCTGCAAGTAAGTAGCAGGTGATGGCAACAGCTTTTTCTGTTGTTGTACCTCAAGTTGTCACTTACTCAGACTGTAATTGAATTCCAGCACCTTGTCAGACTGTATCCCAAACTCACTCCTGGAAGCCAATGTCCAGCCTTGGTTCTGGGCCTGTCACCTCCTGTTCCACCCTACAAACTTCCCCCCGTAGGGAAGGGCTGTCAATGGTCCCCTTGACTGTTCAGACCTCCATCCCCCTAACACGGCAATTAATTGACTGCCAACAGTGGAAGACTAACTCCAATCCTGTCCCCTACATCTTTGGTCTCTTTAAAAACAGCAGAGATCAATCCCCAAAACTGATCTGGATCAGTGCAGAAAAGGTGGACAGGCATGGCAAATTCCCTGCCTGCATTTGGGAGAGGTGAGAGCCCATCCTGTGCACAAAAGGAAACGTTCACAACTGGCATTTAAATACATTGACTCACTATTAGTGATTATCTGTAATTTTCCCCTGAGGGCGTTTATTTTCTAAAACGAAAAGGAAATTATCTAAACGCCTTAATTCTGTAGTTAAACAACAGCCTTATCTCCTGGGAACATCTCTCTGTGCCTAACAGCCTGTCTAGTGGATGTATTTTATTCTTAGGTGCCCCAAATTCTGTTAAGAGTTCACACCACTGAATACCACGTTCTGCAATGTGTTGGGCTGTTTCTTGATTCGCAGTCTAGGTTGAACTGTTCTGTACAAGGGAGACGCAAAGGGCAGTTTGAGACCTGCCTTTAAAGAGCAGTCCATGCCTCACGCCTGCTCAGTTAGGAAATGTAACTCAGTAATCAAACTTAGCTCGATTTGTTTCATCTCCGTGAAGATCCGTGAGGCATTTCTAACTAGAACTTGTTTTGTGTGCAGCAAACAACCAAATATACCAACTTCCTACTCCAGGAAAGAAAACTGTTGTTACTGGGAGGTGACAGCCCATGAGCTCCCGGGGAGCGGGCGGGGAGGAGTGAGTGTATGATGTCCTTGGAGAACGAGTTTCTCTGCAACTGCTGCTACATGAGAGATCGCAGGTGCGATGTGTCTTGCTAAAGCAGCACGACGGAGACACTGAGTGAAGGGAAAAGCGTTTTTATTTCCTCGCCCTTCCCCCTCGGCCCAGCGCAGGGGCCGCTGCCCCACGGACTCCCCGACGGCGGCACTGCAGCGGGGGACGGGAGGGGGCTACGCTCAGCCCCCCGGAGGGGACGGGTCCGGCCGTCGAATCTCTCCGCGGGCTCTTCTAAAGGGAGGAAAGGGCGCAGGGCAGCGGCGAGAGTCTCGCTTCCGAGGGGGCACCGGAGTCGCAGCGAGGTGCGGGCCCCCGGTGGAACGGGCGAAGGGCTGCGGGACCCCGCCTGCCGCCCGGAACCGGGATCTCCGCCCTCAGGGGGCCGTGGGGGTACACACGTGCTCCCTGAGGGGGCGAGAGGGTTCACCTCTCCCCGAGGAGCCCCGCTTCCCCCCTCTCCTCCCCGCCGGCCCCGTCTCACGCCCTGGCTCCCGCCCCCGGCGGCAGCTCTCCCCGCTGGAACCGGCCGGGAAGGATGCAGGCGGCAGCTCCGAGGTAATTATTAATGGCCGTGCCCACCGGGGCGGGAGAGGGGGGGGCGCGAGGTGAGATAAAATGGGGCGGCGGGGAGGTGGGAGCCGCCGTCGCGGAGCCCCGCCGGGAGCATGGCTCTCGCCGCCTTGCCGCTGTCGCTGCTGCTGCTGCTGCTGCTGCTGGGGCGGCTGGGGCTGGGGGCGCCGGGGCAGGGCGCGGGCACCTGGTCCCGCTTTGCCCGGCTGCCCTACCCGCAGGACCAGCTCTTCCTCCACGACACCTTCCCCGACGGCTTCCTCTGGGGCGCGGGCAGCGCAGCCTACCAGACGGAGGGCGGCTGGCGCCAGGGCGGCAAAGGCGCGTCCGTCTGGGACACCTTCGCCCACCGCCCGGCCACGCCGCCGGGGGCCGCCCCGCCGGGGCCCGTGGGCGGCGACGTGGCCAGCGACAGCTACAACAACCTGTTCCGCGACGTCGAGGGGCTGCGGCGCCTGGGAGTCTCGCACTACCGCTTCTCGCTGTCCTGGGCCCGGCTGCTGCCCAACGGGACGGCGCCCCCCAACCCGGCCGGGCTAGCGCACTACGGGCGGCTGCTGGCCCGCCTGCGGGAGATGGGCGTCGAGCCCGTCGTCACCCTCTACCACTGGGACCTGCCGCAGGCCCTGCAGGACGCCTTCGGCGGCTGGGCCAGCCCCGTCCTGCCCCAGCTCTTCCGTGACTACGCCGAGCTGTGCTTCCGCCACTTCGGCGGGCAGGTGCGCTACTGGCTGACAATGGACAACCCCTACGTGGTGGCCTGGCATGGCTACGGCACGGGGCGGCTGCCGCCCGGCGTGCGGGGAGGCCCGCGGCTGGGGTACCTGGCGGCCCACCACCTGCTCCAGGTAAATGGCGGCTGGCGCGAAGGGGCCCCGGCAGCTCCTCGGCCGGGCCAAGGTGCCGGGTGCGCAGGCCACCCTCAGCCCTGTTGGCACACCTGGCCCCTGGTCGGACACTGGCACGGAAAACAAATCCATGTGCCCGACAGAGCGTGGGCAGCAGATCTATGGGCAAAGGAAGCAAAACTCAAGGTGTAAGGCAGGAACTTTGCGATTGAGTTGGTGGAGAGTTAAAGAACTCTGTTTTGCAGAAATGCCCTGTTCCGCCCGCAACAGTTCAATTCCCACTGTGGGAGGGTGAGGGTCTGCAGTCCCTGGACTGTACCAGTCCAGCACTGCCTTTCTAAGGTGGAAATGCTTAATACGACTGTACAGGGAATTTGTGTATTTGATAAAAAAGGTTTAGTGGGTTGATGGAGATGCTAGAGGTGGCCAAAATTTCATACGGAGACATTTTCTTGACAAAGCATGATGTTTCTTTGAGTGTGAGCACTTTTTGGTAAAAGACACCCTTAGTTCCCCAGTTAGTCTTGTACAAGCAGTTTGCTAACTTAATTTTTATCTTGTGTATCTATATGATGTAACTGTAATATTTGCTGGAGTCAACCCTTGTGGGTTTTCAGAGAGAATTAAGCAAAAGTGTGTACGAATCCTTCCAATGACAGGTGAAAAGGATTCAGCCAACTGGAATGGGGTGGCCATTTAGGTATGGTCTCTTGTACTTTAATACACATTCCCAAATTCTGCTAATGTCTTTCTGCTAAGCACACACTTACTGGCAAGAGTGTTATCCTAATGAGTATTGTGTGTTAGATGTGAGGACAAAGAAAACATCCAATACTTGCCTTATTTGACTTTTTTCTGCTTTCTGGTATTACTTCTGCATTCTTTAATGCTACAAATAAGTCAAAGGGAAAATATAGATGGCGAAAATGTGGGTAAAATTTCAGGTTAAATTCCTCGTTCTGAAAACGTTAAGCTTTTCATTTAGTTTCCACGGTGTGTACTTGGCTGTGTTTCATGCTTGAGTATATCCTGAATCACCATAGTATCAGAGTCCCTCATAATCTCAAGCATGTGCTTGCTCTCATAAAAGCTCTGTGAAGCAAGATACTTTTCTATTTAACAGATGAGAAACTGAGGCACAGTCTTGCCCACACCATGTAAACAGTATAATTGAACTGGGAGGGTCTACTGATACTTGGTTTGGTGACAGAACCTTAGTATTTAGTTTTGTCCCAGTGACTGTCAGTCAGGATTTGCACGTTAGTGGGCATTTCTTTTTATGCACAGTGGAAGGCAGCAAGGTACTGCCTTTCCCCCCACCCCCCATTTTATGAATGAGGTGCTGAAACAGATGCAATTAAGAGCCAAAGTGGCCACTGGTCGTTAGTGCCCTTTTCCTGGTGTGTGATCTTTGTAGCATATTGGTCAGTTACATTATACTTCCAGCTCTTCTAGAAGTCATATCCCCAAATCTCAAATCACCTGCAGAGAAAATGAGGGACATACATTATGTGCAGAGGAGCTCACATCCCTGACTTCTCCAGGTAGGAGTCTTAGTAGAGGCAGAGGTAGAGCCTAGCCCTTCAGCACAGAGAAGTGAACAGCTTTAGCACTAAGATCCTCCTTTGCCTTTTTAGTTCTCTGTAGCGTACTGATACTACACCTTTCAACTTGTATGAACGGTGAAGTAGGAGGAAGATACACAATACAGCTTCTTCACAGCCTGATATCCATGGAGATACTGGGTTAAGGTTAGGTTAAGTTGTGTAAGGAAAGATTAATGTTCTACCGTATATGGTAAAGAGTGAATTACATTTAAATGTAAATTAAATTGTCTTACACAGTTCTTGAGCGATTGACTTTGCAGCTTGAATGTTATTCTTGAATGTGTGTCTGTGGGCTGTATAATTTTGTTGGTGAGTTTGGTCATTTTTTGGGAGTGTGCACAGCTTTGGTTTGTATCGAAGGGGTGCACAGCAGTACTGCTTTATCACATAAGCTGCAGGATATGTGCAGCACTGGACAGTGTTGCTGGGAGATAGTGTCCTCACAGACCCACTGGAAAGGATGTGGCCGAATCCTCTCACACAAAGAAAACCCCCTTTCAGTTGTCTAACCTTTTGCTGCTTATGTCGTAAGGTCTGGTCCCTGGTGTCTTCTTAATCCTTCTCTTTGTCATTCTTGTGTTTTATTTTTTTCCAGAGAGGTTGAATTTGCCATCACGCTTGGTTTTCTTTGAAGTTAGAATTTGTTGTTATAATTGTTTGGCTCTTAGCAAATGAGCAGACTAGCTCTTAATATGCATGATTTCTGACTTTATTTACAGTATGCAATTTAAGTGTCTTCTTTCTGCATTTATTCAAAGCCAAGACTTGCATAAGTGGAAAGCTAAAGCTAATGAAAGCTGATGCCTCCTAATTTATTTTACTGGATGCTAATTATGTTAAAAAGCAAAATAATTTCCTTTAAGTTCTTTAAAATTCAACAGATATAAATGTGGATTTTGGGTTTTGTTTTCCTGAGCAACTTATTTATTATCTGAAAAAATAATCAAATAAGAGTTTGATTCAATTTAGGTTGTTCAATTCAGAGTTGGTGAAAACAGGGCAATGAAGTTTGATTTAAGTAATGATGTTTGAATTCAGCTTGAATGGATTTCATCATATTGTACTGAATTTTTAAATTACCTCTCATTTTTCTGAACTTCCTTAAGTGAGTCATAACAGATGCTAAATTGACAGAGACACTTTTTTATAGACAGGGCCAAATAAAAATAGTGTAAAAAACTTGTAAGAAAAAATTACTTTATTAATGCCTTCTTGGTGCGTACTTGAGGGATGTTGATCAGTATTCAGTGAAAATGTCACCCTTTTATAGTATTTCCACTGACACTTGTCGCTTTTGATATGTCTAAGCCCTTCAAATGTGGTAAGAAGTGGAGGAAGCTGTTCATGTTTATTCACAAAATAAATGGAATAGATCAAGTATGTTTCATAAAAGTTGGCATTCTCTCAAGTCAACAGCCAGAAAATGTAATGCCAGCAATCTGTCATGCATATGATGCATCTCTTTCTCCAGATAGGAGTTGAGAGAGGTCAGTGTATTATGTTCTGGTTTTTGCAAATGCATTTTTTCATTAATGGTTCACAGTATGTTGTTTGAGTTGAACATACTTGGATTTACTCAATATAAACAGCATTTGCAGAAACAGAAGAACATGTCTTTTCCCCAAAGAAGTGAGTGGAACTGCTGCCTGGAAACCAGTCACATAGCAACAGACTGATTTCTATTCCAAAACTCTTTCCAAAACAGAAGGTAAGTACTCTTTTGTTGACCTTCAGTGCTAAACCTAATAAAGTATCAGTAATTCCAGCGTAGGAGAGTGGTCTTTTCTTCGTGTGTATTGTTTCTTTCAAAATTCAGACATCCCTTAAACTTTCACTCAGTGCAAATGGAATGATTTGGGATTTTCCTGAAAGTAACACAGCTCATCATAGTTGTGAAGGCATACCTAGTTTTCAGAAAAAAGGAGGAATACTTCTAAATAATAGTATTTTTTTCCTATTCTTGCTTTCTTAAGGTGTAATTCAAAGAAGAACAAAGAAGAAATTGATTCTTGCCTGGGTTTCAGTATCAGTTGGGTAGTATCTATTTACACTAGTGATTGTTCTACTCATTAATCATTTGAATCAGGTTTCTTTCAAATATCGTATTTGACAAAGAAGTGCAGTCAAACCAATAGTGCAAGTTCAGGTCTGATGCTGCAGTTTTCTGTGCCAATAGCTGCCAAAAGTTACACTATGTTCACAAATTATATTAAAAGTTATAGCAAGTAGTTTTTAAGCTTTAATCATAAAAAGAAAAAAAAAGCATCGAGTTTGATTTTAAAATGTGATAAACAGAGGAGTTTGGGTTTCACGAATGCTGATTTTATTAAAATTAGCTCCAAAGATGGAATACATAACTTTCCCTTTGCCATTCCTACCTGAATCCATACATGTTTGCAAAAGGATTGCTGTTTTCAAATATTCTATTGTAATAAAAAACCCAGTTTGTTACCTTTACAGAGTACTTTGATCTTTACTCATAGAAATACCAGGACCGCATTGAGAATAAAGTCTTACCATGGAAGAGTAAGAGTGGACATCCCTCAAGTGTAGGAGTTCCATAACTTGAAAAGCTTTTTAGAAATTATAGGAAATCTTAGCAAAACTCAACAGGCAGGACCTGGAAAGACCACACGGAAGTGACTGAAGTGGAATGGAAGCAGAATTTGTGTGTTCTCTGTGTGGAAGGAAACCAGGTCAAGCCTGTAGGCATGTTAAGTCCCACCTCAGCTCTTCTGCTGTTCATTATGAGGATGAGGATTTCTTGAGAGTCTGTTCATGATGAGGTTTTTAGTGCTTGGTAGTTGTGGCTGTATAGCTGTGAATCTTGGTAAATTCTATTGGCAGCCCTAAATCTGTTTTCATGTCTCATTTGAAGTGCCACCCGCCTGATTTCTAATTGTTGTTGTAGCTGTTGCTGGAGGTACCTAGGTGATATTTCTGGTTCCTAGCCAAGGTAGTCTAGTATGCTTCCTTTTTAAATAGCAGTTTTTCATGTTGGGCAGGGCTCTGCTCAGTGCTGGGAAGACAATGACTGCTGGTTAACTGCAGTTTGCTACAGATAGGGGCGTTTAGATTGGCAACACAGAATTCACATCTGGTAAAATCTCACCGGGTACATGAGTGTAAAGCTCCTTGATACTGTTTCATTTTGCATTAATAAAGCCTCATGAACTGTGAGATATTATTTGTTCTCCTCCTCAAGGAGAGATCCCGTATTTGTTGTAGTTTTGAGGAATCCAAAATGAAGTGTGTCACTGTATTCCTTTGTATTACAGACTTCCAGTTTCCATTTCACCTTGTTTCTGTGGATGGTTTCCAGTATGTAAAGGTAGTTGATGGACATAATTCCTACTTGTACTTGGGACCTGGAAAATAAAGCTGGTGAGACATATGTTGTAGTTCAAGATAGTTCATCATTTTTTAATGCCTGTATTTCCCTTTTGACTGAAAGCTAGGAGCTCTGAGAGCTTTTTCCCTGATAGGTCAAGTAGCAACCTCTGTTCCACGACCATCAGCAGGTTGGAAGTGCAGAGACTGTCCTTTCTTTTGAAAAGTAGAAATGCTCTATCATGTAAGAGAGAGTTGTTCCACTCATCAAGTACCCATCTTCTAGAAGGTCAAATTCTCTTGCTTTGGTTGACACTGGGCTTACCTTAGGTTTGTTCCTCACATTTATTAACTCTTTCTTAACAGCATCTTCTTCCCAGTGTACTCCGGGGAGCAAAACATTTTTCCCCCCGTCTTTTATTTTTTCTTCAACTAGTTAGAAGCAGTGAATATGTCAGTACAGCTGATGGCAATGTTGGCAAGCTTGACAATTAGGGCAGGATGTAGGCATTTAGAGGCATTTTGTTTTAATTATTTTGGCTACTGTGATGCAGATCCTTGTTTTGGAGAAATGTGAAAGAACAGATGTGTATGTAGACACATCTGTAGTTTGCTTAGCTGCAGTTTAAGAGTCTTGTGGCTTTCAGTTAGTAATTGGCAGAGTTTAAAGGCAGTTTGATAGTCCTTGCAACTGAGTGCGTGATTTGTGTGTTTGGTTGTTGCTGATGAGCAGATAAACTGCTGAACTTAATCTGAAGGTGCAAGCCTTATGTTGACAAAGTTTTAAAAAAGCCAAGAAACCAGCAGTCAAAGGAGTCTACTTGTGCAGACTTGTAGGTAAAGGAGGGTATGCAGGAGAATTTCTTCTATTTTTCTTTCTCCAAATGATAAAAATAAAGAAGAGAAAATTACGAAGACACGCTTCTGAAGAAGTAGAGGAGGTGATCTCTGTGTACAATGATGAGGCCAGGTTGAATGGGGCTTTGAGCAACCTGGTCTAGTGGAAGATGTCACTCCTGCCCATGGCAGCGGGGTTGGAACTAGATGACGTTTAAGGTCCCTTCCAACCTAAGATAATCTGTGATTCTGTGGCAGGTTTTAGCAATTATAGGATGTGTGCTACCAGTTTTAAGTATTAAATAAAACTTACTCATACTTTAGTATTTGTCTGCCAAAGCATATAGAAAAATATCACAGTCAAAACTGTGAATGTTGATTTTAGATTAAAACAGAAGAATGGAACAGAAGAATATGGTTGTAGACAACATCTCAGGATCCTTAGGAAAATACTGAAATGAAGATTGGACAGATCTCTGAAGGAGAAGGTGACTCATTGAATATGACCGTGAAAGAAGAGACTGGCTTCTGGAGAACAGCTGAATTACTTCACATGGGAGAAAATATGTCAGCAGAAAGAGAAGGTGAGTTGTCAAGACGGGAGAAAAAGTACAAAAGGAGAAAGTGATATTGGCCAATGCAAGGGACTGGCGCCTTTGGTAAAATGGGTTGAGTAGAAAATGAACAATACCAAGGAAGGGAAGGAATTAGACTCACACTGATGCTCTCTGTAAATACTTCTGGACATAAATATCAATGACAGGAAGAAAATTCAGAGTTAAAAGACCAAATGCATACACACACAAAAGGTTATCAGTACAGTTAGATTGACTCTTAGAAGTCATGGATAGCTTTGGAAGAGAGAGCTGCTGGAATGGTCTTTCAGTATTAATGGTAGGAACAAAAATCTTTTAAGACAGCTAGAGCAGTTTGGGAAAATAGACTTGATGCATTTGGTGGCAGTGGAGGTGACAGTACCAGTAAGTGTGAAATCTTCCTCTTTGCTTGCAAGTTCATAACAATGATATAAGGCATAGTCTAAATCTGAGAATATCATTCGATGAAAAAAACAATACAGTCTATATTAACAGTGAACAGTTTGTTTAGTCTATCAGTGATGGCAACTTCTGGCTTACTGTAGCTTCAGCTTTAATCTGAGAGCACAAAACACTCATAAGAAGCCTGTCTGTTAGGTTTGTGGTGTGTCTCCCTGGAGATTTGTCAGGGAGGGTCCTTTGAGATGCATGGAGTAAGAAAATGCATTTTAAGAATATCTGGATTTGGCCACATTGAAGCCCATTTGTTTAGCTTCATCTCTGTGTATGTTTATTTTGAGAAGAGATAGACTTCTGTGTTATGAAGAATTGCAAAACTTTAAAGCTTAGTTTTGTTTTGATTCTGAAAAACCCCCAACCCATATTCTAAATTCTCCCAGTTACTGAAATCTTTACAAGATGCTGTTTACAACAGTTGGTATAGGAACTGGGGGACTGGGGCCACAGGTGATTCCAGTGCTACCCAACAGCTAGATCTCTGTGACATCTGCGTGATGGAAAGCACAGGGGCTTTTGCACATCTCAGGATCTGGCCAGCCTGGCGGGCTGAAAGGCCGGGGAGTGCTGCAAGACACCCTGCAACACATTCTTCAGCAATGGGGAGAGCTGACAGGGGACCATGCACATTGCCAGGGGACTGTCACTTCAGTCTGCACGTGGTCATTTTGTTACTTGCACATTAGCTCTGACTCTGACAGCTGAGATTCGATTTTGTTTTTAGTCACACCTCTAAAGACAGCTGAATGGTTCAAAATTGGCTGGGAGAGAGTATCCTATGGAATGCTTTGCAATTTTTTGAGTCCAAAAGTCAACCCAGGAATGCTTTTGTAGGTTTATCAGTTTGATGCTCTTACTAAGGGCTAGAAAATGTTGGTACCACTGGGATTATATTTTACAAGGTATTTGCTTTACAGTTGGGAAGACAGTAGCATGTGTTTTGATCCTGCTTGCAGAAAAGATTTCAGATGGTTGGGTGGGGAAAGGGGACAGACTTGTAGCTGCTGGTCACATGTTCTGGTAAGAGTTCACAGTGATTTTCCAATGCCTTTTCTCAGTCAGCTTTTTTCTTGTTCTCTTGAATATGTAGTAGCTCTGGATCAGTTGTTTTTCAGAGCTGAGGGCAAAGTTTACTCAATTTGTTTGTTTAACTTCCAGCATTTTAAGAAATTAAATAATTTTTTTGCTGCAGGCATGAAACTGTTGAACATAGTCACTGATTAATTATTCTAATTATGATTCCTTAGATATATATGGAAATGGTAGAATTATGCAGCATGTCTTTTCTTTTGAGAAAGTAGGTTGGGAAAATATTGCATTGTAAGCTCAGTGATTTTTTAAAAAATGTATTTTTTAAGTAATAACATATTGCTTAAAAATCAATTGAACAAATCTGACCTTATGATTGAGAAGAAAGTTCAGCTGACACCTGGCTGTACAGTGGTGACACGGTCTTTGTAATACACTTATTTAATTCCTCATTTCTTTTCCTGTCACAGTACAGTGTTAACTTGGGTACAAATGATGCTTGCAGAGAGAACGACCACCGCAACAGGATGTCCATCACCAGTTATATATGCCCTCAGGAGGCAAAAATCCAGGCCAGAAAGAGTTGTAACAAAACATGGGGTGATAGGAAGGAGGAGTATTGGGAAAACAGATAATGCATGAGGATCTGGTGAGATGGGGGGGGGGGGGGGGTGACTGTCCAAGAGTGGGAATGCAGGAGCTGGGTTTATGAGGCAATCCTACATTTTCACGTGTATATTATTAGCATTAAAAATGAGATGGCCTGGAGTCCTGGAGTCCTCAAGGATGAGTTGTTCCCTGTTTCATTTTTTTCTATAAATTTCGTATGAATTATTTTGAGGAAGCTGACTGGTGATTTAAGGAAATTACAGACCATGCTTCACAAGGATGGGGCCTAATTCAAAGTTTGTCTTGGCTTGTGGTGTCCATTTACTGTCCCTACATTGCCACCAGGACTCGGAGTGGGGGTCACCATGAGTAGCCTGCTAAAGAAAGGAGGGATGATACATTAGGTCTGGATTTATCAAAGGAGCTTAAGGAAAATGAGTGAAAATTGATTTTCCCTTTAGCTTTTTGGGGAACCCTGTCACTTTCAAGCAGTTAAGTAAATTCACAAATTGAACAGATGTGTTCCTCTTATCTTGAGGAAAATGTACATTCCCACATTCAAGCAGCATCTCCGTGTATGAAATGTAAGACCTTGGAAATACACTGAAGGAGCTCTTGAACTCAGTTTACCATCCTACTTCCCTCGCCAGCTATGAATATGTGTCTTGTTTTTAGAGAAGAGAGTATTGGGGTATATCACACAGGGCAGGGAACAGAGCTGTGGGAATATGATTCAGCTGCTGTTTTGCATCTTAATTATATGCTTGCTGGGGAAAAAAAAAAACCTTTTTCTTCATACCACCCTGTCATATTAGCTAGCACTTTCTAATCTTCCTAATACCCCCAAATTCACAAAGTAATATAATGTCATTAGAGCAAGTCAGAAAGATCTAAAACCTTTGAAACTGGAATGTGCTGATTCATCAAAATGAAAATATTTGAGAGACTTCAGTTTTCCAGAAAAACTTGAGAACTAGGGGAAATAAATATCAATCGTTTTGCTGTAGAAATTCTTGGTTTTCTATTTTAATATAATACTGGAAAATTTCATTTTGGTGTAGTGAGTTAGTCAGTCATTTCACACTCTGCCTTCTGTATTCTGTCACTGGATGAGTGCCCACTGCTTCAAATTGGGTCAGTTTACCCTTGTGAAATTGCTGTTTAACCTGCTGCAATATGACTGACTTATTGAAGCTGCAGATTGATGCTTTTTATTCTTTGATGAAAGAAGTAAAATGGAGCTGTCAGGACAGAATTCTTGCACTGTAGAGGTTACTCTGTGTCTCTTATTTGTAGCTGGGCTGCTTGTGCCACTTTTGTGTGAAACTGTAATTATTCAGTCATTTATCCAGCTCCTCTTTCCTATTTCTGGTAAAAAGAAAAGTGGTACTTGAAGGAGGCAGTTGCTTAAAAGGGGAAAAATTTCTAATGAAAGCAGCATCAAATTGGCACGGTCATTCTGATTCTGAGTACTAGAACCAGCAAACTGTGGCACAGGGAAGTTCAGAAAGAGGCTTTTTCCATATCTCAGCTTAGGGTAATGAATTAGAAACCACTTCAAAATTGGTTGTTGGTGAAATGGTTATAGCAAGAGCATTGTAACAATAAGCCATGAAAGGCGAGAACCCTAAACCCCACCAGTCAGATCTCACTTTACCCAGGCTGGACTCTTCTGGAGAGTAATGTTTTCTGTGTTACTTGTAATTTGGAGTAGGTTTGTAGAAACCAGAGGGGATGAGCATTGATCTGGATTAGATACTGATGCTGGCCTGTGGGAGCTGGTTTTGCAGGGTCTTGCCTTGTGGTCAGGAAAGAATTTAAGTTGTCAAGGAATAGTGATTTTTTTTTGTTAGGTATCTTTTTTTTCCCCTTTCTTTATGCCATGGCCAGACTCCCAGGATCACTAAGGCATTTTACCTAAGTAATTTGCCTTCTGTTGCAAGGGTTTAGGATTGTGATGATATCTTTGCTTTTTCTGGTTTATTCCTGTGGTTCACTATGACATGTAGAGCGTTTGGCATGTTTTTCTTGTGTTAAATATCTTGGAATTGGCTTTTTAGCTCATAATGCCATGAACATAGAATAACAGAATCACAGGATGGTTTGTGTTGGAAGGAACTGTAAAGATTATCTAGTTCCAACCTTCCTGCCATGATGTGACATCCCACCCTCGAGGGGGAGGCAACACCCAAGATTCATAGATGCTCATGGTCGAAAAGGAATGACAAAAATCAGAGGGTCCACAGGTTATCTTCTAGACTTCTACACATGGGAAGGGACACCTTCTGCTAGATCAGGTTGCTCAAAGCCCTGGCCAGCCTGAGCTTGATCAAAGGAATGGGATATCCACAGCTTTGCTGGGCAACCTGTTCCAGTGCCTCACCACCTTCGAATTTCTTCTGAATATCTAATCTAACTCTTCCCTCTTTCAGGTTAAAGCCATTTCCCCTTATCTAATCACTACATGCCCTTGTGAAAAGGCTTCCCTCTCCAGCTTTCCTGTAGCCCCCCTTTAAGCCCTGGAAGGTGCTGTGAAGGGAGTCTTCACTTCTCCAGGAGGGGGCATATACTATTGTGTAGTGTTTGGGGCTAGAGGCTTGCTACAATATTGCAGGCTACTAAGCTTGGTGATTCCTGTATCTCTTTTCCATTTTTTTGTCTTGGGACTGTTCACTTTGAGTGAATGCTCCTGGGAATATGTTTTTTTAGGGATGAAGTGAGTATGGAAGACCAAACTACAACGAGAGCGAGCAATAAGAAAGAGTCAAACATATGTTGGAGCAGCATGTTCCCAGTGTGGGAAAGGACCTGGAGGGTCTCGAAAGACTTGTGGGGCACTAGCATTTTGTAGACCCAAGATCACATAGAAATGCCTGAGTGAGCTATTTAAGTGTCTAGGGGCAAAAAATTATACTGGCAGGTATACACAGACAAGGGAGTTAATTGTTATGTGAAATACGTAATTTACCAAAAGAAACTGTTAACTGTCAGAGAGGGAGGCTTGCTGGGACACAAACACTGACATTGGACATAAAATAGAAACAGTAGCAATGACAAGCTGCCAGGCAGACTCAGGTTTTTTGTTACATAATAAAGCAGTTCCAGGTTTTTGAGTGACTGGTGCAAGCAGCTGAAGATTTTTCTCTGAAGCATCTTATCTTGGAACTGCTTCCATGATAATGAGATGGGTTAGACACCCATTGTAGTGTGACTCTTATACTCTATTATTACTCTCCTACAAGTGTAAGGAAATAGTACATTCTCAGTCCCCATATTATATTTCTGGTAAGATTAATTATCGATCCCGCCCCTGAATAACTCACTATTGTTTTGTGCAGTAACTATGCAGAGGAGTTTTGGAAGCACCAGCCCAGAGCATCAGTTTTGTGTCTCAAAATCTTCAAAGAGTAGAAGATGTAGAGAAGACATATAGGCAGTGGGTGTCATTCTGGAGTGTGGCCTATGAAACCACTGCAGTTCTGCACTGGTGGAATGACAGTGCTGATGTAAATGCTGAAAAAAATGTACATTATTGCAACTGTTGCATAACATGGTAGTTCACATACAGCTAAATACCTTTCTAAGTGAAAAAATTGTCTTTTGTTTTATTGACTGTGAAATGGATGGTTTACCTGAAGAGTAGTCTGGGAGATATGAAAGTAATTTTTTTATCAGCTTGGCTCATCCAGATTGGGGACACAGGAGAACATGCAAGGAAACCAGACTGCCTAACCAAGGCTGGATGTGGCCCATAAGAACGACCTGTTTTAGTGTCAGTTGGCCACCAGCTCTCGAGACAGGCATCATGGTGCTCATAGGAGAGCTGGGTGGAGATTAGAGACTGCAGAGTCCCCGCGCTCATGTTTGCATATCCTGTCTGGCATGGAAATAATTTGTTGGTACAGCTGGGGCAGTCTTCAACCTGCAAAGATTATCAATAGCAAATGGTACTTCCCCAATGGCCAAAAAAACAATGTTAAAGTACCCGGAGTTCACCTCCACCCCCAGTACGCTGTCAACAGCAGGACATTTTGCTACTTTGAGTGAGGCTGTAGTATGGAAAATTACTCCTGTCCCACAGTTCAGAAGCGTCATCATTGTGTTGGTCTTCCAGGCAGTGTTTGCATCAGCTCCGAGACACAGTTTGGCATCTGCTTGGCCTTGCAATAGCTGGCTTTCCAGTAACCATTATAAAATGTTGTTTAGCGTAGAGATACTTCTTTTAAAGTGGTTTGGCAGCATTCCCAGTGATTCCAGAGAGAAGAGCAGTTAGGACTTGTTCTCCAGCTCTGAGGCAGCTGTCCACTGGTCTGACCAGGGGTGGAGCTGTATGTACTTTGGCTCTGCACCACAGCTAGCGAGTAAAGACACGGACTAAGTTGTCCTTGGCTGCCTGCAGTCCTTCAGCGTACAGCTACGTAATGTGAAGTGGTGGGCCAGGAGCTCCAGGGTTATGCAGCGGCACTGTGTGAGGGCTTGTGATGGCTGGGTGGAGAGGGAGGAGTGCAATGCATGGGCTTTGCTGTAAGATGCAATAGAGCCGTCTCCCTTGAAAACTGTGGAAGTAAATGCAGGGGACAGCAATCACACTCGAGCTAATTTTAGGATGTGTTCACCAGAGAAACCTACATTTGAACTTGCCATCCTAGGTTCCTCTTCCAGGTGATGGAGAGTAGTGAGCATGGTATCTCTTGTTCTATGACAAAAAATACAATAATTGTCCCATTTCTGTCTGTGGGATATAGGTAAACCTGTGGTGACAAACTCAAGCCCAGACATTTTGTAGACAGACTTTTATCCTTAGTATAATTAGAGTGTGGAGAGGTTCGGTAGATGACAGAAGAGGGAAGTACTGAGGGGCTAGTTCAAAAATTGGCTTGAGGTGCTTTGTGTTCCTGTGACTTCTCAGAGGGTGACGTATGGTCTTAATCAAATGCAAATTTTGCCTGAGTCTCCCCTATTCCAGGCATGTGGTATCTTGTGCATGTCTGTGGGGAAGACCTGTATCACATACTCTCCCCTGGTTTTCCTGGCCAGGGAGCTGAATCTTCCGACCCAGGAAAGCAGCTGATGTTCCCCCCACAAGGGTAGTCAGTAGCACCTGCTTGGTCCTGTAAAGCCAGAGCAAGCAAGTAGCCATGGTGTCCCATGTAAGATATCATGGACATTGAGTGACCCTATCTTGTGGCTCTTCATTCATTTTTCCCAGTCAGCTGCTGCTGACCCACTGTGGCTGCTGGAGTATGCTGAAAGCATTTCATGCTTTTTTCAAAAATATAAAGAGAGCAGTCCTTGTAAAATATTGTTTAAAACATAACCTCCCCCGCCCCGCTTTAAAATAACAGTCTTTTTACCACTAGTTGGAACTGATAAGCAAATGCAAACATACGCTAGTTGCCACAGTGGTCTTCTGTCTGAAAACAAAAGATGCCTCTTTCCTTTAGGGGCCCCATTATTTTCTCCAAGGAAGTTATTGAACCTCATGTCAATTTAAGTAATGCAATAGGTATTTACTAGCTGTGATAAGCAGAAAATTTAAAAATGCCCATTCAGTCTTAAAAATAAATAAAACCTCATTATTTTAAAACAAAACACAGGTATCTTGCAGTCACCTAAGAAAAAGTAGCACAAGGAAAGACATACAGCCATCAGGTAGTGGGGAAAAAGAGAGTTAAAAAAAATTGTACTTCCAAAATGTTTTTTGTCAGATCTATCAAGAAAGGTTATCATGTTGAGCACTGGGATTCATAGACAGGAAAGGTTAATGAGGGTGAGGGCTAGGTAGATGTTGATAACTGCAGGTGCAATGAACACAAAATGCTATGACTTTACAGTATCAAAGTCAAGCCAGGCCCATCTGATAGCTTTCTGTGATAACTGATTGTCCAGAAAAAGAAAAATGATAAACTTAATCAATCTGTATTTTCAGTAAGACGTTTGAAATGGTGGCACATGAGTTACTGTTTCAGTGGAGAAAGATGAGAATTTTCAGCAGTAGCTAGGAAATTGCTAAAACAAGTACCATAGTGAGTTGCACTGAAAGTAGAAGCATCAGTCACAAAGGGCAGTTCACAGCTGAACTTCTTAATGTATTTTAACTCCCATGTCTTGCACAGGCTAGGATTGCACTACTTAGAGCATGAGCTAAACTTGAGGAGACCATGCCAGTGCAAAGGATAATCAAAATAATAAACAGATGGAATAGAAAGACTCAGTTTTTTTTCCATAAGATGAGAACTTGCTGATCACAGCGTGACCATCAGATGCGAATATAATCCAACTGTGACAAAGACACATTTGTTTCTAGTCTGTACCAGGTGATTTTCCCGGCAAAGATAAGGAATTACCTTACCAGAACATGGCTTATTTACCTGAACAAGAACACTAGGAGAGGATATTCTTCTTATCTGTAAAGAGATCAGTGGTAAAAACAAGTGAAGGAAAATAACTAAGTGCAGGGAAAGTTTTGATGCAAGAACAACAGTGTTTGGACTGAGCATGAATAAATTTGACCTGAAAATCAGGGGAAAAAGAAAGCCATTTGTGAAGTGTGATTCTGTAGTCATCTTCTAGAGAGGGTAGTATGAACAAAAGACCTTAGCCTATGTTAAAGTGAATCTGGATCAGGTTATAAATAGCATTGTGTCATATATTTGCCCATAGAAGCACTGAATTGAATCTGATACCCTTGAGGCTCTTCCTAATTTTATGATCCAGTTTTCCTAATCCCTGTCAGATAGTAGGCACAGGATCATAAATATGGTAATGACTTTCTTTTTCAGTAAGATTTTTTTTTGTATTTCTGTTAAAATTCCGTGCAATTCTAGCATGGTAATATCACTCATCACTATCTCCTCTTTACTGTATCATTTAACAAAGCATTTGCAGTGTTTTACTCAGAATGTTTCACACTTTTATGTGACATCCATTGTTGAGTCTACAATGAAAATATCATCTTGTAGGAAATTAGGAAGATTGACAATTAACAGGATTAACTGGTCTGCAGTAGATCAGGCTTGTGAAAGGCCTCTGCTTTCATTCCTGCTTTTCTCCTGCAGCACAGGCTTATCCCTGAAAGGAGAGATTGTGAAAGCAGTACTCTCAGAGTAGCAATAACATTTATATATATATATAAAGTATATAAGGTGTGTATATATATATATATAAAGTATACCAAATATGTCCAGTGGCTCATTTGATAATAAACATCTAATGCATCTAATGTACTTGACTATAAATCGTATCCTAATAATCTTGAATTATTTTATGTTTCAAGGTACATACATAAAATCCCTGATGTTTCTTCAGTATTTCTTTCCAACATTTCTGCTTTCTTCCATCTCAGTAGTATGAAGAAAGTGGGTTTTGAGTGCTATAGATGGAGCCTTGCTTTTTTTCCAGGTGCTTATTTCTACAGAGATTATTTTTCCTCTCAGTAAGGCAGTAAGAACTTGTGTATGTGTCTCCTGCAGAACATCTTAGCTCTTCTCTAAGAGCATTCATTTATAAAAAGAACTTCCAGTGGAAAGTTCAGTTAATGCGATGCAATCTCTTCAAGTTACTCCCCTCCTTCCTGCCTGCCTTTCTTACTCCCTCCCTGCCTTCCTCCCTTCGACTCAGCAAAACAACACCTGGCTCTTCAAGCCCATCACACCCTAATTCAGGCCAACAATTTGCTTTTCATTAGTGTTTGGGCAACTAGTTAATTACTACATTGCGCCCTGCTCTGCTTTTTCTAGCATCATTGATTGAACCATGATTCCACATAAACTGTATAATGTGTGAATTTCTTAACATCTAAAGCATCATCCTGATTCAATGTATCCTGTCTTAGACCCATTTCTTCAATGTCTTTTGTACTACATACTTGTTGAAGGTTGTGTTGCCGTAGCTGTGGCTGCTAAAAACCTTTCTCTCTTGGATAAAATGGCTGGCCAGCTCTCCCTGCACCATATGGAATCTCTCCAAGTCGAAGATTATTTTCCTGTTTGATTTTGATAAAAAATGCGAATTTCTGTACTATGGTTCATAGCCCGAAATAGTTTGGATTGCTTTTGGATAAAGATAACCTGGAAGCTGCTGTGCAGGAGCACACCTGGTGTAATCTAGCTGCCTATCACCTTCTGGTCTATGGGTTACTGTAGATATTGGGTCCTTAGCTCTACTGTTTGCTAAAGCAGATGTAGATCCTGTGTCTGGAAATTCACCGGCTACATATTATGTTAGTGGTACGCTTGAGCTCCTTGTCCATCTAACAAGTCTGGAATATAGGTAAGTCATCTGGTTGTTTACATGAGCTTGGACTGGTCTAAAAATTAAAGAGAGTGTTTAAAAAAAATTGAGGTGCTGGATTTATTTCTCTTCCTGTCCTGCATTTAAGCCTGAGATGTTGCTGTTCAATCTCTTGTCTGGCAGTGGGACTGTAACAAACACCTAGTTTACAAAAACCTCTGTGGCTCTGAGAGTGTTTTGATGGATGTCTTCATGGAAATCTGTTGAAGTTTTTGGTCTACCTGCATAACTCTTTGGTCAATCTACTTAGAAACAAGGCATCTATACAAATTCTTTCCTTTGAAATGCCTTCCTTTAAAACAGGCAATATTTAAATGACAGGCATCTGTCTCATGGTTAGATACTGATCTAATTACCACATTGTGAATGGCCTCCTGACAACTGATGAGATATTGCCCTCATGGAAACGGTGAAGTAGAGCAGTGCTACTTTCTGGCATTTCTATAGCTGGACAAAGGAGGATGAATGATGCTGCTACAGCTATATGTGAACTTGCATTTCTGTTCTAGTATGGTTTGATATTGAAACTGGGATTTCTCCCAAAATATGTGTTCTTTAAATAATGGACAATATTATTCTATTTTGATATACTATATTTACATACTACAGTATACTGGCAGAATTTCCAAGGACGTGGTTATACAGAAATAAAAGCTAACCTTAGACAAATTGCTTAAAAAGTGTACCTAAAGCTCGGAGTTAATTGATGAGTTAAGTTTTTAATGTGTCCTTATATTTTTGTATCTGTATTTAAAATAGCTGGGGGGTGAAAAAAGTATTCAGTCCTATCTGAAATCAGTAGGAAAAAAAATAGGTAGATGTAAATGCATTTAATTTTTTATATGCATAGCCCAGTGATGATTCTCATTCATGTATACAAGTGTCTTGTCATCACTAGCTTTATACTTTGTTCTAGAGCAATTTGAAGTTTAGTATTGCACTTTGATATAGCAGACAAAAGATAAAATTTGTTGGTTTCCCCTTGTGCCAGTTCCTTCAACTCAGTGGTTTTTTTTAAGTGTCAGTGTTAGCCAAAGGAAAAATAATATTTTGTAGGTTTCTTATGTAAAGAAAGCCCAATATCAAAGAGAGACAACTACTTTATCTCCAAAAGACAATGTGAACAGTGCACTGTCAGAGAGCAGTTAAACATGTTAAGTTGCACTTTAAAACAAATCACATGCTAGGCCTCCAGGAGTGCTTATTGTGCTGCTAGAGTAAAGTCTAAACTTAACTGTGCTAAATACATTTAAAATTTGTTCAGTTGACACAATATTTAGGAACACCTCAGTCTGTTAATGTGCTGTTAATTCTGGTTAGAAAGTGTCTAGTACTGTGGTGGTGAGAGCACAGAAGCTGAAACAAGGATTGCTGAAAGGAGAGTAGCTAATTAGCATTTTTGACTGTGTGTATTACCCAGCACACACCCTTTTCTGTGTGGTTTAGACTAAACAATCACCCTAACAACACACCTCCTTTTCTTTCACTGTTTTCTATTTTTTAAAATTTTTATTTCTCTAAGGGCTGGATAAAAGCAGCTTTAGCTGTTTCACTGTGACTTTTTTTGTCTTCATTGCAAAGGCTGATTGCAGTACATTAATGTAGTAAACCCCCCTATCCTATATTGCTTCATATAATATGGGATATGCTTTGAAAAAGGAAAGAACTGTAGATGGTATTTTTATATCAATTGTTAACATTCAGCTTCTTATCAACAACATCTAAACATATATTCACTTTTATGTCAGCCAGACAAGTTAGATTCTTTGTATACACACAAGCAAAACCAGCTTAATTTCAACAGCTAATCAACAATACGAAGATTTTGTTTATAAAGTAAGAATTAGATATTTAATTTTAAATACCTTTAGTTTGTTGCAGTTGCCTGTTCTACAAGAGTCCAGCTTTTATTAGAAATAACTGATTCTTATTCTGTTTGCCAGCTACAAGAGTAGAGCAGGAAAACTTTTATGTGTACACTTTTGCATTAACACTCATCTCTGCAGTAAAGCAATTTTATATCTACCATTAAACATGCATTTAGAAACAGACATAAAGGGACTTATTCATACCTCAAAAGTGTATTTTCATGGTTTCAGCATGCTTTGGATGGGGTTCTAAATGTATTTCCTAAATCAATGGAGGTATAAATTGAATTCAGTTTAATCTGTGACTGCAGTGTAGTCAAAAGCTTGTAGAAAAAACTGGGTAAATACACATAAATCATCCTTGCCCCTGAAGAAATGCAAAGGTTCAAAGTTTGTTTCCAGTCTAAAACTGGACGTCCCATTTTGTCTTCCGTCTCTTGACTCATGTTGTTGCTCTTTAAAAGTGTGGTACCCCAAGAGTTTCACTTCCCCTTATGAATAATTTTTCCCCATCTTTCCCTGAACAGGTATTTCTCTTTCCTCTTCTGAGTTTTGATTTGAACAGCTGCTCTTTATCTTCTTGGTGGCTGCTGAGAAGTGTAGTGATTCCTCAAAATAAATATGTCTGACTAAAGTCTGCCTCCTCCAGTGACTGTATCTCCACTGACGAGATGTGAGTTTGCTGAGTAACCAGCTTGAATTCCTCCTACAGTTTCCCAGATCTTCCTTTTGTAGCCTAGCTTAGTAGAAGCAATAACGTTAAGGAAGAATTACAGCTAGTAATAACCATTGTATTAATTAAAACTTGTCAGTTAGCCCTGTGGTTCACTGTGCTGGTGCAAAGATGGACAGACTGCTGAGGCATCCACACCACTAGTTATGAGTCATTCAGTTCTGCTTGACTTGTCCATCTGCAGGGTCCTATGAGTCACCTTGTCAGCCTTTCAGGGATTGGTGCTGGTGTAAAACATCTGGAGTGAAAAAGTCTTACTTAGATCCTTTTGTTTTTCCTGAGTCTTTTCAGAATTTTGATTCATTCTTATATATTGTTCGAGAGTGTATGTCCTTCTTACAGTCAGAACTTGATGCAATCACAAAGCTACCTCTTAAGAAGCCTACATAGAAGACTATGGCTAAAGAAGTGGCACATATATAAGCATGTACCATTTGAGAAGCCTGGAGTATCCTGTCTTGCCTACAGTCACCAGTCCAAAAGACACAGGTTTTCCAGAGGTCATGTGTTGCACAATGTCTTGATAGTCCAGAACATCCCAAATGGTACTGGATGATTCTGTTTAAGCAACTGAATCTTAGGTCACACATGGACATTAACCCTTCTGACTACTAATGCTGTGTGTCAGGGTCAGGAGCTGCTTTCTGCTTCATAGGGGTGGGGTTCAGTGGCTGGAGGACAGATACCTGCTGCCATTTGTGTTGTGGAATTCCCATGACAAGTTTGACAAAGATCTGCAGGTGACCCACACCCTTTTGTAGCAGCAGGTGGTTAAGCAGGTTCTCTCTGGGATCTGAATGGACACAAAAGCTACTCCAAAAGTTACTGGATTAAGGTTAATTTACTGTACAGTTTCTGTGAGTTTTGCAATTGAGCATTTCTTGTAAAAGTGTATAATTGAAATCACACACTTCAGTCATTTCTATTACATGTGCCCAAGCAGAACATTTCAGGCAGACTACAGACAATGAGATAAGCCTGTAGTGGCTGCTTTACCTCGAGTATGCATGGAAACACAGCTGTGTCTGACATAAATAGTTGCAGAGTGACTAAAGAAAGAAGGAAGAATTGCCTATTCACATCTAGTCAAATTGTAATCTAAACAGTTGTCTGAAAATTGAAAACTGGTACCTTCAATTTATATTGCTTATCCTGATGTGCTGCTTTTGTATCATCTAGAGGATGAGACATTCCATCTTATTCCATAACCCGTTCTCATTGATGCATAATTCTAATCTCAGAGTGGTTAAAATTAGTGGCTAGGCTTACAGCAGAGTAAACACAGGTTATCATGAAAGTCACTGAACTAGATTTGAGCATGTACAATCCAAATGTTTGGTTTAAAAGAATTTTGCAGCAATTGCCTCAAGCAAGTCTCCTTCCTTCTGGTTTTTGTTTGCCTATATTGTAGCACAGAGCTCTGTTCTAATAGATCGGTTCCATATATGATGACTAAACTTGTAATTCCTATGACAATTATTTTGAGCCGAATGCCTTCATATTATTCATTGGTACCTTCTGCTGATGGAGACTCTTCCAGTTCCTCTACTGTTGATGTCCAGTGGTTGTGTTTTTCTCACAGAGGAACTCAGAACAGGAAAAGCTATCCACCAGCCCATTTATCTGGAAATACCTTCTGAAGCCATTTGGTGTACTTGGGCACTGCAGTATTGTTTTGTTGTGAGATTGAAAAAGGATCTTCCACTTTATATTTGCAGCCGTGGAGCTGGTATCTTTGGGTGCTGAAAAGGGAGAGGATCTAGTTTACCTTCTAGAAACATTTATTGTAATACACAGTAAGTAATTCTATAGTGGTTGCCTAATGTCTTCTCCCAGAGGGAGCCACCTTTCTCTTGTTCTAGGCTCTTTAAAGTGACTTTTCTTGTGAACAAATTGGATGAGATCCCCATGATATGCTTCGGAGACCAGCTATTCTTGTAGTTCACTCTTCTGCTGAGCCCACACTGTTCATACACTTGAATATGCTGAGCTTGGTAATTGCACCTTTCACCCACTCTGTAATTTCTGAGTCACCATGTTAAGTCTCCCAGGAGCACCCTGTGCTTCTTTTTGTACAATATAAGCTCCTTTTTGTACATAAAGCTAGAGCACAGTGAAATCCTGCGGCACTAGATGCTTTTAAAATGGTATCGCTGCCTTGCAAATGTAGGGGAAAATTCTTCCCAGCCTTGCCCTCATAACAAAATCACAAAAACAGCATATGCTAAATCTCTTCTGCCAGACTCTGGCATTTTTTGCTACAACAGGTGTGGTTTATGGTATAACAGAATTAATTGCTCAAAATCCAAGCATTACCCCATAAATCCTGCTGTCTGCTTTTATGATAGGCCAGATTGGAGCATCAGAAATGCCTCATCTTCGTGCAACTATTTGTTACTCCAGTAAGCTTTTTTCTGTGATTTGGGGATATTTTTACTGCTTCTGTGGTTGATGATTTGGACTCAAACACTTTGACATGAATACTCCGGCAGTCTAATTTCTTTTGAGACTCTTAATTGGGGAAAGCTTCTACCCATTCATCTGTAGTTGAAATTTTGTAGCTTTTAGGGCAGCACATTCATATACCTCAGGAGTGATTTCTGACTGCCAGCCTGTCAGCCTTTCCCAACTGCACAAATATGGATTTTCCAAATCCAGTATCATTTGATGTTCTTGTAATAATGGCATGACAGGGATTTCTTTCTGTCTGTCTTCTGGGAGCATTAAGTTGCACTCAAAATGTTCCAGTACCTGTACAGGAGCAGTTGGGTCGATTTATTTTTAATCTACTGGTGTGCCCAAGATAAGATTCAGGGTTAATTATTAACACCAGAGCATCAGAGCATCTATTCTGGGTTCTTTAAATGCAGGGATGGTGGTAATGAGTAACCTGTGTTCTATATTCTAGAATTTTCCTGCCAAACTGTAGGCTTGCTTCAACATCTTTCCAATCTGGGTTTTTGGGTTAGCTAGTTAGATTAGGTACAGCAAGCTGAAATCTTTTTGTCACTTCCTTATCTGTTGGGTACATATATTGATGATGGACTTTAGTCTTATTTGTGTTTACCTCTATCTCTTGCTAAGAAAATTTTTCTTTCTAACACACTGTCTTGTTTGTTTAGCTTCTGCTAACCACTCAAGACTTTTCAAAGCAGTTTCCTTCATGTGCTTCACTAAACCATCAGAAATACATTATTTCTCCCTGTGAAACACCTGGCTTAGCAAATGTAGAGAGGTATGTTGAGAGGCCAGATATGAACAGATGAATATTTGGCTTCCCTATATGCATCTACCAGAAAACCGGGTGATTCATCAAACATAGAAACATGCTTGACATTAGGCATCTCTTCCAGAATTTTTACACTTAAAGGTATTGGAAATGTTTGCCTTTTATATGTTTATTTAGTTATTTTGATTCTGCATTTAACCAAAAGTATTTTATTTTTTTTAAGACTGATGTCACTAAGGATTATGTGTGCTATTTTGGTTGTCCTCCTCACTATTGCTTTGGAGGGCAACAGTCTTCTCATTTGGCTTCTGCCTTAGCACAAGGTAGAGTTGTGAATCCTGGGGCTTTTGGCTTCTAAAGCTGTGTTCTGTAGTTTGAGAGCTTCTGTGGGCAGTCCACTGCTTCCTCCTCTGCTGGTTTTTACTCTCTCCATCCAGTTTGTACAAACCTTCAGGAAACCAAAGGTTTGGAGTCTTAATGGATGCCTTCTCCTTGACATTACTATTACAAATACTGGGAGTTTTGTTTTTTAGCATTCGTTTACTTTCAGTGCTCTGACTGGGCACTGCTTTATCACTTTCATGTATTCTATGTATTTTTTTGATACAGCAGTTTTATGTGAGTTTTATATGCTTAATATTTTTGCTCACTGCTGATTCTAGCATCATTCTTTCCAACCAGAATGTGGCTTAAAATCCACTGGTGTTCCATTTGTTTTCCTGGCTAATGGTGTATTCAGTTGTCACTGTTACCATCATTCCCATTACGAGTTTCTCTGAAGTCGAGGTGCTTTTTTCATCCTCCTTGTTCATGTGTCTGACAAATACCCGCTCTTGCAAAGTGGCATTGTCTTGGTTTGTGCTGTTTACTACAGATTGTGCAGTTCTGTGTGCTTGCTTTTCTGGATTACAACTAAGTTCTTCATGTGTTTCCCCTTGTATCTGTATTTTGTGTACTTGAGTATGATTATGATGATTGGAGCCTGGCCTGTCTTCCAAGACGTTCATGCTTTGGTGGAGGACTTTGCAGGTCATTTGCAGTAGTGGAGCTTTTGTATGTTTATGTAGCTCCAGCACGCCCAAAGCAATTTTGATGGCAATGATTTTATTTTGGTCTTCTCCTAAATACTGCCTGAGCATTGTGTTCCAGATTTCAAGTCTTTCATCAGTGACTATTTTATTTCACTCCAGCACTGCAAGATTGTCTCTAAATCACTCAAGAGTACTGCTCTGTACTTTTATCTTCTTTTTGTACTCTGTTTAAGAATCTCTCATATCTTTAATATTCACATGGGTCACAACATTCCTATTTTGGTTCAGTTCCGTAATTAATCTTTTCTGTCAGAGGTAACGGAAAATGATTAAACACATCAAGTGTCTCAGAAGCACTTGTTATCAGAAATAAAGCTATTTTTATCTCATCTCCCATTGCTTCTCCAAGTCAAATGCTGCTTAATTCTTTTCCAGATGACCTTTATATTTTCAGAGACTGTTTGCATCTCTGGAGACATGAAACTGCTTTCCAGCCCACTTGTCTCTTGGTGCTTTACTTTATTTGGACAGGATGTTGACTCCAGTGGTTGTGCTAGCCTGTCTGTGTGGTGAGTGGAGGGGAACAGGCACTTTTTTGCCTCACTCTCATCTGGGCATTAAAAGTGTCTTGAGTGAATTGTGGCCTGGAGGTGTGCCTGCCCGCTCTGCGTGAGAAGTGCTTCAGATGCAGGTGATGGCAAAAATGGGGTGAGATGGGTCCGTGCCAAAGGATGTGTTCTGTGTTTGCACAGCCTCTGATGGTGCCAGTGGGGTTTGCAGAGTGCGCTGTGCAGTCCAGCTGCCTTCTCTCTGGCTGCCACACCACAGGGTGCTGGCCCTGTGGGTGGCCTTTCAAAGCGAGGTGAGCCTGAGAGAGGTTTAACTCGGGGCTTGTGCATAACATCTCAGCTTTCTGTACTTCAAAGGAGAGGTTTCCTGCAGCAGCCACCTGGCACCGTGAGATCAAGAGGTTTTTGTTTCCTTCCATCACACTGTGGTCACTGTGTCTCCCTGCTGCATATCTATCTCTGATAATGTTCATTATGGCTGTGCATACAGTGTATGAAAGTAAGAGCTTTCCAAGACTTTCATCTGCTCAAAAATTCAATAACAAAGTGTAAAAATAACTCTTACCTGCTTTCTTATCTTTCGGGTTTGTTTTTTTCCCCTTCTGCTAATATTTTTGGAGTACCTGCAATGCATCCTGATGCCTGTGGCTTAGCTTCATGCTTTCAGGCTGCCTTCTCCCTTTTATTGTCAAGCTAGCAAAGCTCTATTTTGCCTATGATGAGGAAAAATGGTGTTCTATCTAGCCACTGTGCCTTCAGACAAATACTTAATGCTTTCTTGGGTACTTCTTCTGTAGAGTTGAGTACCACATTAAGCAGAGGCTCGTATTCTGGAGTTAATACACTGGTCTATACCTTGAGGTATCTGGTTTAATTTTTCTTCTTCTGATGATGTTGTAATATTTCTGTTCCCAATTCTTAAAATAGGCATGGTATTGCTTTGTGCCTAGTGTGTGGCTGCCATAAATCCATTCATGTTCGTGAGGCATCAGAATCTTCCAATGACCAGCACAGTGTGAAAAACAGTGACTAACGTGTATTGAGAAAGGAACTGGAACAAAGAGTGTAGTTCAGATGTGTGATCAATACTTAGAGCAGTAATTCTAGCAAATTTTACATTGTGTGGTTGTAGACTGAAAAATGTTTGCTTCGTGTTCTAAGTACCATTTATAAGCCTAATTCTGTTGCAAGGTTGTTGAGATTGGTCAAAAATACGAAATGAATTGATCATTGTGGTAATATTGGCTAACAGACTGTAAAAATAAAACTTGAACACTACGTATTTGGGAAGGAATTATTGGGGAAAAACAAAGTTACTACATAACTAACATCTAGAAAAGTCCTGTGCTTTATATATTAAGATGTTACTTTACTAGTTTTAAAATATGGGGAAAACCTTAAGCAATTTCTACATACCTGTATCTGTTGCTCAGTATTAAGAATATAACTTGATTGTGAAAGAGAATGTTTGCCCAAAGACTGTGTGGGTAAAACTGACTTAGGATCTAAGGGTGAAACTTACATAAAATGTGTCATCCTTTTGTGGCAGCTTTTGATTAAAATACTTATTTTTGATGATACGGGTGAAAAAACACGACACATTTTCCCCTTCCTGGTACAAGGCACATTGTGACTTATACATACTAGGTTTTCCCATGTCATTCAAATATTTATTTCCATTTCAGAAGGGCTTTTGATGTAGAACTAAATAACGATGTTTTTGTTGGAGTTACATCAGCCCAGTTTCCACTAATCAAAACCCCTTTGTACACCGTTTCCAATTAACTCTTCTTTTTGTATTGCTAAACCATAGAATAATTTAGCTTGGAAAAAATCATCCTCTCTTAGCAGCCTGTGCCAGGGCTTGACAGCCGTTTCAGTGACGAAATTTTTCCTACTATCCAATCTAAACCTCCCCTGGTGCAACTTGAGGTAATTTCCTCTTGTCCTGTCACTTGTTACATGGGAGAAGAGACCAACCCCCACCTGGCTACTCCCTCCTTTCAGGTGGTTGTAGTGAATAATAAGGTCCTCCCTGTGCCTCAGTTTCTCGAGGCTAAACAGTTCTCTCAGCAGCTCCTCATGAGACTTATGCTCCAGACCCTCCATGAACTCTGTAACCCTGCTCTGGACACGCTCCAGCACCTCAATGTCCTTCTTGTAGTGAGGGGCCCAGAACTGAACACAGAATTTGATGTGTCACCTCAGCAGTGCTAAGTACAGTAACACTTTCCAATTCAGTTTCATTAATGTGCAAATAGAGAGTTAAAACAGGATAATTCATCTGAGCTTGGAGAGCAAGGTATTAGTGCAGTTTATTTGTGAAATGAATGTATTACTACTGGTTCAGAAGACACAGAACTTATAATTGAGAAAACTTGTTCTGGAGGAGTGAACACAAATTATGGAATCGTGATGTTCCCAGTTAAAATTCTTGATTTGCTCTTGTTAAGGTTATGCATCATGATCGATGTGCATACTGAGACCTTGCAGAATGATCCATACCAGTGCCAGACTCAGGAAGATCTTAATGATCGTGGAATTTAGAGGAGTAGTCAGGCAAACAAATGTCTTTGTATTACTACATTGTCTTCACCTAGTGATTCTTGGACTATATCGATCTGTCTTGCCATAGAGTGGACAATCTCTAACACAGTAGGACTTTGTCAGGTTATGAAGCTTGTGTGCCTGTGTTGAATTACTTCTGCTATTGCTGCAGGACTTTGGTAGGACCTAGCTGTCATAGGTTAGCAAGCATAGTTCCGGAAGGGATGTCCTTGCTAAGGGGTGCTTACAGTTTCCTCTGGGAACTGATAGAACCTATCAGCTGGCCAGTTTGAATATGGACAATTCTTTAAGCCACTTAAAGTTGTGAACACCTCTGTGATCCACATTTAAGAATAGACAAACTCCCCCTCCAAGCTCTCTCTCGTTTCCGGCGCTGGCACAGGTGGCTGCGGGCCCCGTGTGGGGGCCAGCGGGCCCGGCCAGGCCCTGCTTGGGCCAGGTCAGGCTGGGCCACGGCCATCCTGGAGCCATGGACCTGTTCCTGCCTTGCCGTGGGCAGCCGGAGCGGCTCGGCTCTCCCCCTCTCCACTGCAATAAGAAAAATTCAACATTCCAGCTGCAAAGCTGCAAGGCTGAGGTGAGATTAACCCTTTTAGTGCTGTGAAGAGCTGAAAACCTGAGGGAAGAGAGAGAGGAGATGCTTAAAGCTGAAATTCTGTTGTGAAGCTATGATATATCAGAGTATCCTGTTGTAATTTCATGAAGATATGGGGGGTGGAGTGTTCAACTCGTGAGCAAAAGCACCTGCGCTGAGATAGGCAGATGCTGACGCAGCTGTAATTTCATGAGAAGTTTGGACAGGGAGAGATGGAAGCGATGAGGACTTTTGCTCCAAACAGGAAAGGAGGAAACCTCAGTCCCTAGAGATGGACCAGATGAGGACTTTTGCTCCAAACGGGAAAGGAGAAAACCTCAGTCCCTAGAGATGGACCAGATGAGGACTTTTGCTCCAAATGGGAAAGGAGAAAACCTCAGTTCCTAGACATGCTCCCAGAGATAGTCCTAACAATGCAGATGAGGAAGACCCTTTGCTCCCAGGGAAGGAGAAGGGCCTCTGTTTTTGTTTCTGAATGGCTCAACCTTAAAATTGTACTCCAAAAAACTTCAAGAGTGGACCCTCGAACGCGGGAAAACCAATTGCTATCTGGGTGTGACCTTGAACAAGCTGCAAGTCGGGGGAAGGGACTCACACGCAGGCAGAGAGACTCCTCTTCCTAAATGGACTAAACAGTATTTGGAAGTGGGTGGCTGTCTTGTTGTGATAAGGTTTTCATAGCATGAGCAAGAAGAGACTTCTCTTTCTAAATGGACTAAACAAGGTTATTATGGCAGTGGTAAACAGACTGAACATCTTAAGGGTTGTCTTTTCACATTGTCAGTGGGAGAAGGGAGGAAGGTGAGGAGGAGGAGAGTTCTGAAGGTGGTATAATTTTTTTTTTTTTCTCCCCTTCTTTTAGGTCTGTTAATAAACTTCTTTATATTCTTTCAAGTTTGGTGCCTGCTTTGCATTTCTCCTAATTCTTATCTCACAGAAGATAAACAGTAATGAGTATTTTAGACCAAACCACTACACTAGCCCATGCTATAATATTCCAGGGGGGGTCTTTTTCTGCCTTGGAAATGTGTTTGAACCTTCCCAGGCTATTCAGGTCTCCTGCTTGGAAATGGCAGATGTGACCTGAGTCTTTATTATTCTGGAGTGGCAACTAGTTGCCTGTGTTAAGGCAGCTGGTGGAGTCAAGAGATCTCCATTGCCTGTAGTGGCAGCTTGGGCTCATATGTGGACAGTGAAATACATAAGGTGTCTTCAGCTAAAAAGGAATCCCACCCTAGAAGTAGGATTCATTTACCTGAAGATAACTATAGGTGCAAATTTGATGTGTTTTGTAGTATCCCAGGTGTCTCTGTGGAGCTGAGAGATGGGATTTAGGGTTTATTGGGAGACTCACAGTTTTCTGAAACTGGCTGGAATATGGGCTGGAATGCTCTGAAGTCTCTAAAACTGTACTAACCACCTCATTTTAAGCAAATGAATTCTGTTCCAAATTTCTATATAGGCTCTCTGCTTTGTCACTGGCTTCTTCCAGCTTTATTTCTTGCAGTTGTGACTGCTTCATTGATCTACATCTACAGAGCCTGGGGACTCCAGTGCACTGTTTTCTACATTTAACATTTTTAAAATGGAAATAATATAATTCCACTTCATGTGCACTCCAGAGGGCAGACTTCTAAGTAGGCTTCTTCTTGCCAGCTTTCCTCTGCCTATAGAATATGTCTTGTCTAAACTGAGTAACAGGTTTTGGCTTTCATCAGTGAAGGGAGATGGACTCCCAAAGAGTGACTCACACTTCGTATCTTAGACAACAGTCTTCTCATTTTCTGTAGAGGTAGACCAGGTGATTTACTTAGAAAGTAAAGTTGAGTGAGATAATTCCACATTGCTACACTTAATCTTTTTTCATTGCAGTGAGGGAGTAAACAGCACCTCCTTATGCATGTAGAGGGATAATCTGTAGAATTCTCTTCCTCCTTTCTTCGTGGTAGATCCAAAGCTTCTAAAATGCTGGAAGATCTCTCTTCACTGATAGGAAACAGGGACGGCCAAGAGTTCTGGGGGCCACAGTCCTCAAGGTGTTCTGTGGGTGGGCAGCATTCTTGCAAATGAAGATGACAGAGATGAAATTATGTGTTTGAGAGTGTGCATGGTGGTATCTTAACATTTAAGATGGTAAACTGGGCATGAACCACGTCCAACAGAGGAAAAATATGCGGCCCCTTTACAAGAGAAAATTCGGGTGTGCAAGTTTGAGTTACAAGAGGTAACAAATTTGTTGCCAGTGGCATTTTAAAAATCATATTTTAAGTGTTGGGTGTTTGTCCTGATGCGTAATGTCTTTTGTTCTTTCCTGAGCGTAACAGAGCTTCGGTGTGAAGTAAAATGAAGTCTGTACCTAGGTCAGCTCTCATTTTTGGCATGAGATTTTGAAGTCGTTACTATAGTTTCTCACGAGCATCAAAACCTGTTGTATTAATACAGACAGATGGTCAGGCTGCATCATGTTTGTTGGAGCTATTGATGTATTGTAAATGAGAGCATCTACACTGAAGTCTGCAACTGGGAGCTTGACTTAGATATACGCACATAGATGTGGACTGTGATACACAGTTTGAAAGATTGTTCTCTTTGGGTTTTGGTGACCACTCTGAAAGGGTGTGGGTCTAGTCTCCTGTAGGGCCTGTGTCAGATCTGTGCAGATGTTTTATATATCCCACGATGACTCAAAGGCAGCACATTTCTGTATGGGGGCTGCTGAACTGAGCCTTGATTATTGGTCTTGCCTTTAGTTGTCCTTTACTTCCAATGATTTTTCTCCCAGCAGTGATAATTAAAATTCTGCTAGAGCAGTAAAATGGTAGAATTTGCTATTTTCCTGGGTAATTAACAATGTTGATGTAAAAAATTATATTCCTAGTAATGCTGGCAACTGGAAGTGATTGTATGTCAAAGCTTAAATGGTAAGAGTATATGAAAATGAAACTCTGAACAGCAGCTATCAATAAATTAATGATAAAATTTTCCAACATGCCAGCTGCATGGAGTGGAATTATAAGGCTTTCTATATGATTTATATTGCAGGGAGGGCTAAAAATGCATGTGACATTTTGATATATGTTCATTGGATCAGCAACTCTGTATGGTGAGAGTGGAGGTTCATGTCATCAAAGCACATAGGAACAAATAGTGATGAATCTCAAAATGCAAATGTAAACTGTTAGTAGAGTTATTAGGTAGTTTTTATTCTAATGAGTAGATCTCAGAATTACAGAATCACAAGATGGGGCAGGCTGGAAAGGACCACAGCGGTTCATCTGGTCCAGCCTCCCCGCTCAAGCAGAGTCATGCTGGATCACATTCCACAGAATTGCATTCAGATGGTTCTTGAATATCTTCAGTGAGGGAAACTCCACAACCCCTCTGGGCAGCCTGTTCCAGTGCTTGGTGACCTGTACAGTAAAATAGTTCTTTCTTATATTCAGGTGGGTCTATCAGTTTCCGCCTGTTGCTTCTTGCCCTATTGCTCAGCACTGCTGACCAGAGCCTGGATCCATCCTCTTGGCGCTCTCCTTTAGATACTGACGTTGATGAGGTCCCCTCTCAGTCATTTCTTCTCGAGACTGAACAGGCCCAGCTCCCTCAGCCTTTCCTCATAAGAGAGATGCTCCAGTCCCCCAGTCATCCTTGTTCTTCTCTGTTGGATCAGCTCCAGGAGCTCCATGTCTCTCTTGTCTTGAGGTGCCCAGAACTGGACACAGCACCCCAGATGTGCCTCACTAGGACTGAATAGAGAGGCAGGATCACTTCCCGTGACCTGCTGGCACTGCTCTTCCACCCTAATCCACTCCAGGAGACCAGTGGCCTTCTTGGCTACAAGGGCACTGCTGGCTTAGGGACAACTTGTTGTCTACCAGGACCTCCAAGTCCTTCTCTGCAGAGCTGCTTTCCAGCAGACTGGCCCCCAGCCTATCCTGGGACATGGGATTACTTGGTGCAGGACCCTGCACTGGCCTTTCTGGAATTTCAGACAGTTCTTCTCTGCACATCTCTCCAACATCTTGGGGTCCTTCTGGAGCGTGTTGGCTCTGTTGTATTGGCCACTCCCACCTTTGCATTGTCAAATCTCATATTTTTACCTTTTTTATCAATGACCTAGAAAAAACCCATGACAATTTCTATGAATATGTAGATTACAGAAGATGGGATACTGATTCACAGAGCAGTCAAAATTCTTTGATAAGCGAGGTTCAAAGAAAAGATGTGTTTTAGATAGTGATGGGCTCTGGAGATATGGTAGTTTAGATGTGCATAAGCTCACAGTGTAATTCTGTGGCCACATAAGCAGAAAGAGTGTGGTAAATTGTCTCTGGTTTTACTGCTGGCAAGAGTGTCCCTGGCATATTATGTCCAATTCTGCTTCTGCAGTTTAAGACAGATGATGATAAATTGGCAGAGAATCAGAGGAGAGCAGTGAGAATGGTTAAAGAGCTTTAAGGTAATACCTGAAGATAATGCAAGGCTTTGGGAACTTAATCTATTTAGCTTTCAAAGGGAACATCAAGAAACTTATAACTAACTCTCCAAGATTTCAGGAAAGAAATTCGGTACGAAATATATTCTTACAGTAAAAGAAAAAATTATACCAAGACAAGAAAGTCTGACGCTAGGTGTAAATAGTAAATTTAATAGATTAAATTGAATTACTGGAATAATATTTCAGGACCTGTGGTAAATAGTTTTTCAGTAGACTTTTTAACATCCAGATTGCTAGTTCTATATTCCTCTATTGTGTGTTCTGAAGTTCAAAGATGTGTGTTTGTTTTTATTGTTTCAGAAATCTGGGCAGTTCTTAAGATTCTTCTTTACAGATCTGTGAATCTGCAAATAAAGTGATATTCCTATAATGAAAACGTTTTTTAAACATGTTTGGTTAAATGCGTTTTCATTTTGTAAATACTGGCAGTATGTCTGAACTCAATAATAGAAGTGAATAAAGCCAGAAGTGTGTTCAGTGCCTGAAATAATATCTCATGGAAAACTGAGATGCTCTTTTCCCCAACCAACTAGCAATTTCTAGCTGATACATGGTATTAATATGGTATTAAAATTTAATTTAGGTATTGTGAACTACTGATGAATGAATAAGATTGAGCCCCAGTACTTGAGAATAATTGTGTTACTTAAAATGGATTTTTGGGTCCATTAATTACAGTCTTTCTTTTCAACAGGCCCATGCTAAGGTCTGGCATCTCTACAATGACCATTTCCGTCCAGCTCAAAGAGGAAAAGTGTCCATTGCCCTTAGCTCCCACTGGATAAAACCCCAGCGCATGACTGAAAAGAACATAAAAGAATGCCAAAAATCCCTTGATTTCGTGCTCGGCTGGTTTGCTAAGCCCATATTTATTGATGGTGACTATCCAGAGAGCATGAGGAGCAACCTCTCATCTCTGTTGCCTGAATTCAGTGAGGCTGAGAAGAAGTATATCAAGGGAACAGCAGACTTTTTTGGTCTTTCTTTTGGAGCTACCCTGAGTTTCCAGCTTTTGGACTCCCACATGAAATTCCAGCAGTTGGAATCAATAAGCCTGAGGCAGCTCCTTTACTGGATAAACAGTGAATATAACAACCCCCAAATATTCATTGTGGAGAACAGCTGGTTTGTTTCTGGCACCACCAAGAGAGATGATGCCAAATATATTTACTATCTCAAAAAGTTCATTATGGAAACTTTAAAAGGTAGGACTTACTTTGTATTAATTCATGCTTGAAAAAATTGTAATGCAATACAGAGATGTGTTAAAGCACCAGGATGAAAACTGATTTTAGTCTTTAGCATTCATCTTGGCACTTGTGAAATGAGACTTCAAGTCCCTTTCCTGGGTTTGTTCTTTTCTTGAAGAACTTTCGCATCTGCAGATAGCATTTGGTGAGCTTGATGCTGCTGTCCTTGAAGTCAGTAGGAAATTTTCTGCTGTCTTTGGTGGGAGGAAGTGCATGACATGTAAACTATATTCTCAGTGGACTTAAGAGAATTTACTATGTTATGTAATAATAGTTGCTTTCCTTATCTGAATGCATATGTAAAAAACATAAGAATATGTATATGGGAAGGTAAATACTGTGCAATAGGAATTCCTCTGAAAAAACCCATAAAGCTGAAATAGTACATTTTAAAACAAAAAATTGGAACCTTTTCATTCTGCATCTTGCCCTTGCACAAATTTTACATTTGTACAGCTGTGAGCATCAATCACAGTAATTTGAATTTACATGAGTTAAAGGAGAACTGAGTGGTTCAGGTTGTATAATCAAAATAATTTAATTTGTTAACCTATTATTTTTTTCCAAACAGTAAGAAAAATACACAGCCTTAGATGAGACCTATTTTCTGTTTTCCCATTTCCTTGTGGCAAAACATTTTTTCAATCCTAGCAGTCGCCAATAAGTTATTTGGGTTCCTATTTCCACTTTCATTGTCTTTTAATTTCTTAATTTAAAATTTATTAAGTGATTTACTTGTCTACAGTCCTTTACAGTCTACAGTTTTAAAGGGTATTAGTGTAGCTATTAGTTCAGATGAGATAGACACTGTGTTACATTGCCATTTTCATATGGTGAATGAATAAAATTGCTTTCGTTTTATTCTCAGCAGTAACGAAGATGCAGAGGACTCCCAAACTGGTTTCATCTGCTATCCCAGAAACCTAATTATTGCAAATAAATTAAAAGGTGAATAAATACCTGAGCCAGTGGATCCAAAATAAAAAGATGGAAGCAAAACAGTAACTAACTGTTCCAAGTACAGTATCACTAGTTTGCATAAAGTCAGACAAAGAGCTCATCTTCATGAAGAGGTCATAGTCCACTTGCCCCTATTTCTGCTTAGATTTTAAGTTGCTGGAAATACATACTTGGATCTGCCTTTTAATCACAGCTGGCTGGAAGCAATCTCAATTTACAAAGTGTCTTTCCTTTTATTGTATCACTCAATAAATAATAATAACGGCAAAAACAGTCTGACAGGCTTGTCATAAGATACTAGCACTTGGCTAAGCCTTTTATAGGAAAAAAAAAAGAACAAAGAAAGCAGAGACAGACTGGGTCTGCAGAAGGGACTTTGGTATCACTACAATGGAAAGTATTGCACCCAAATCTGCTGTTAGAATTTGCAAAATCCAGTGTAAATACCAAAGTTGTCTATGCAATACCTTGGGGAATTTAGTTGAGAAAGATCCACAAAAGGCATCATGCCGGCTGTGAGCCGAGTTGTTGGACAGCATTAAAAACCAAAGACAAAGGCACAAGCTTTCTCTCTGAGAGATGTAGATATGTCTATCCAGTGCAATAAAGCACTGTAATATGAAGATTGTTGAGGTATTTACCATGAGATTCACTCCAGTGGTGAAGGGACAGTAAAATGACACTGGGGCTGTAGCACTGAGAAGCAAGGATAATTAATTTAGACATGGGGCCACATAACTGTGATTTTGCTGCTTGCTAGATCTGGCCAGTATCTGTTCCTGGTTGTGTGTATGCACTGGTTCAGGCAGAACTGCTTGTTTCTGCATCTCTGTTAAAAAGTAAGTCCAGTCCAGTTGGAGCAAGCCTGTAGAGTAAAACAGAATTGGTGTTGAGGGCCAGGTATCCACACTGTAGGTATTTGTGAAGCCCATTTCTGGAATAATTTCACCCCAAAAGAACCCACGCCATGTATCCTGAGTCCACTGTGTGATGTGAACTGAAGCATGATGAGGGAGATTTGCTCAAAACTGAGCTCCTGATTTCACCTGAAGTGCTGATGTAGATGTCCATTCTGACACTGCATGCTGTAGACAAGCTCTGTACATTTTTTAAAATTTATTTTTTAATTTTCCTTTGGGAAAGGATATCTATTTGGGATTCACAGCCCTGTTTGCTATATTTTTTTTTCTTTTTTCTTATTTTTTTCCTGGGCACCATTTAGGGTTGATTAGAGTAACTAGAGCTGTAATATAAAGTTGTTAAATATTAATTAGAGCTGGTAATTGGTTGGAGATGTGTTCTCCCATGTGTGGGTATCTCACCACTTACTCTGGGCTCATATTCACTTCCCTTCTCTGTCTCTGGTGCAACAAACAAATCGATTGTGCCTGGTAAAGCAGAGCGTGTTACTTGGGAGGGTGTCCAATCTCCTCTGGGTCATGTTGACTAGTGGAGGTCAGGTCATTGTCTGGGGAGCTACCAGGTCTGAATTCAGAGTCTTAAGCAGAAAAGGAACAGCCAGGCCTGTGACAGGTAGGACCAGGCAATATGTCCAGAGGCAAAATATAGATCTTGGGCACCTTCCAGATGGAAGCGTGGGCTGAGGGCTTCACACACTTCTCCTTCAGGCACTGGGGTTGGAGAGCAGCTGAGCAGAGGGTTTTAAAGATCTGTATTTGATACTTGTGGGTTTGCCATGTTTCCTTGCATGACTTCTATGCTATTGAGCCAAACAGAGCATGAGCTGAACTGCTGTTTAATTTTTAACCCAGTTCTGGCAGAGTTCTGGTCTTTGCAGTATCACACTTCTAGGCGTGCTGTGTGGGATTGCTCAGGTCAGGAGTCACTTGCAGTGGTAGTATGGACAAGGCCATTCAGTTTCAAAAGCAAGGACAGTCTAGGTTTCAGTCAGCCCCATTTGGTCACCAACAGACATAAAGAAAAAAGAGACATACACAGAAAGAAAGAAAGAGACTCCAAAAAAACCCAAACCATTGATTTTCATTGTGGTCTCCCAGTAATATGCAATCCATGTGGGACACTGTGTTTGAGACTTCCAGTCTTCTTGGAACTTCCCAACATTTTTCGAGTTGCTTCTTTCATAGGTGACATTTAAAAGTTAATACATTTTTGTAAAAGTATTTGAGGAGGATTTTTACAGGGTGCTAAGGAAGTGTGGGGGTGCTGTGTGATGACTTACAGAAGGGTGAGATGCTGTTCAAAGAAATTCTCACTGAGACTGGTTCACACAGTGGACCTGTACTGGCTTTTACTCTGCTGGTATGGCAGATGTCATCATGGGTGCATGCAGAGGTTAGAAAAATACTGACATTTGCCAAACACAAAAGAATGGTGCCTTTAGGAGGAGAAATATTCCATTTCCTTAGACATTTTCTCATGACCTCTGACAAAAACTGGGCCAAATTTGTTGCTTATTTAACCCCATTGTTCCTTTAAGTGATTGAAACAGGGTTACAATCAAGAATCCATGTGGTCCCTCGTAACTGATTGTAATGAGGCGCGTTAGTAAAGCCAGGAAATTAGGATCTTGTTATTCTGCTTGCCTGAAATAATGCTTTCAGTGTTACTAGGCTGGTAAATATTATGTTCAGTCAGTATCCAGTTTGGGCTGACAGAAAATGGTGAGTAATAAAGATAAACTTTTTACAGAGCCAAACACCAGTTCAAAAGAACGTTTAAGAATGTGCTTAAATGCATTGCTGAATTAGGGTGGGTCTAATTATGTAATTAGAATAAGCACACTCCTTTGTGCTTTCCTGGAGCTGAGCCTCGCTCAGGAACATTTTGCTGAATCTCAGTGTTTAATACAACTAAAAGTAAGTACCATTTGGAATCTTACAATAATGCTGGTAATACTAGCAGATGCCAATAGATCCTAACATTAACCTTTGAAGTCTGTGGTGATTTTTATAAGTCAAACACTTGACCTAAAACATGCACATATTTTTAGAAACCCTTAAATATTTGAGCTGGAAAATGCTGTGCCATAGAAGATGTAAAGAGACAGAATTACCAAATAAACAGAGTTGTTCTGCATAATCACTTCTACTTAGAATCTGTGGTAATAAAAATTCATGTGCACACCAAATGTGCTGTCAGGTTTTTCTCAATATGTATTTGGAGTGGAGGAGATGAAAAGGAGTAGAACCTTGTTTGCATACAGGGTAGTGCTGCAGTAACAGCTGCCCTGGAGTGAGCTGCAGTGTGAGCAGAGCAGAGGGCAGTGCAGGGCAGTCACTGGCTCCATGGCTGCAGATGGCTCAGGCTCTGTTCTGAGGCTGAGGTTTGGTATGCCTGATGAGCAGCACTGCTCAAACCACTGCTGCACAGCTTCTCTTTCTAAATCTCGCTTCTTTAAAGCCAAGCCAGGTACCCCTGCTGCCTTCTACCATAACCTGGCAGCTCCCTGAGGGCAGTTGAAATATGTTCCCTGAATAGGCCTTGAGGAAGGCCCTGAGATACTTATCTGACCTGTTGCATTGTTCTTAGACACTACTGCTGCAAGCATTGCTGGTACAGTGTAATCTACAGAAGAAAAATGAGCACTGTGATATGTTTGGGTTTGTTCTTTCCTCAGCTATCCGGTATGACGGAGTTAACGTGTTTGGCTACACAGTCTGGTCCCTCCTGGATGGCTTTGAGTGGCATAGGGGATACAGCATTCGACGTGGACTGTTTTATGTTGATTTTCAAAGCCATGACAAGAAGTTGATGCCCAAATCTTCTGTCTTGTTCTATGAAAAGGTGATAGAAAAAAATGGCTTCCCACCTTTGCCTGAAAACCAGCCCATAGAAGGTATTTTCCCCTGTGGCTTTGCTTGGGGAATTGTTGACAACTACATTCAGGTGAGTCTGATAATAAAGCCAGCAGGCTGTCCAGCCAGATCAGTGCACAAGTTCACAGTGACATTTGCTGAATAGAGTGTCTTTGCCACACTCTAGGTGTGTATTACCAGAGTGCTGCAAGGAGACGGATACAAGGCTTTTGTGCCAAACACTGTTTCTTTCATTTTTCACCAGACTTTCTGTGTGTGGCCAAAGAGAACCAGTCAGATTGAGATACTATAAATAAAATTTTAGAAAAATGTATGGAAATGGAAAGTAGTCTGATGCTCATCTTCCCTTAACACATGTGATCAGTTACGGGAAGTCAGTTCTTTTCAGAGGGAAGTCAGTTAAATCTGCTAAACTGTAAATATATGTTGTAGAAAACTTCCTGGAAACTCTTAAAACTCCAGTGGCATGTTTCTACATCTTATGCATATGCATCCCGGTACCATTCGTAGAAGGATTTTATATAAAAGGAAGTGAACAGTATTAGATTTAGATGAAATTTTTGTATTCCTTATATTTCATTTTATTTCGTACTGTGTCTGATGAGGGCCTGCAGTGCCCCTGGATAGAACCTAGCTAGATCTGGTTCACAGCTCTCAATCTTTACTTCAACTGATTTGATACTTCGGGAGAATTTTTCAAATTATAAGACTTTATAACACAAGTGAAAATGTACCTTACCTTATGATTGCTTTAACTGTTGGGCTCTGTAATTCTCAGATGTTATTTTGGGTTGCAGAGCTTCTCTAACCACAGTAAAGAGGTATAAATTCAAAGCCAAGGCTTGATCCAAGAACAGAATTTTTAATTTATATTCTCCATGAAGGCAGAATCTTTCTTAAGGCTAGAGTGTGAGGAGCTTGTTTTTTCTCACTCCAAAAGTAAGATTTGGCTTTGTTCTCTTGAAAAATACTGCAGCCTCCTTACCTCATGCACCGATTTCCAAGTCATCCTCCTAGCTCTCAGATAGATTAAGAATTGGAAATGGAATTGCTGCTTTTGGAGTCAGTAACAACTATAAAGTTGCAGAGTCAGTCAGCCTACAACAGCTAAAAACATCCCTCCCATCCCCAAAACCTTCAAAGCTGAATATTTTCGTTTCAAAAGGCCATTCAAACATTTTGTGCTGTAAGACTTAGGTAGTTTGATTTGTAGATGCATCACAGTGGAAAAACTGTTTTGACAGCATTCCCACAGTATTAGTGGCAATGCATGCTTTAGTAATCTACAAGGGACAATTCTCCAGAAAAGCAATTTCCCTCAGACATGCTGTTTTTTATTACTTTCTTCTATAAGCACAGTACTGACCTCTCCGGAGAAAATAGCAACTGATTTTCAGCAGCTTCTTTTATACAGTCTGCAGAGCCTCAGCTACAAGTTGAACACTGGTTGTAGGCTGACACCTGCTTTTCAAACAGAGGGCAGGACAAGGAATCTGAACTTAGGGGGAAACAGCACACCGAAGATTAAAAAGAAAGAGAAAAGGACAAATAAAACCAAGGTACCGCTATCCTGTGGTTTGGATCTAGAAAGAATTACACAAAGTATGAATGAGGAGATTTCACACTGTGCATTATTTTAAGTAGTTCAATTTTTCATTTTCTAGTCCTTGTTGTGTTCATTAAAAAGTGAAAGTATAATTCTGAGTGACCCTGAGAAGCTCATCTTTTACTCTGTTACTGTGTGTCATACAGGCAGTTCTGACATCTGAAACCCTAAAGCCTTCTGGGAGATGCATTTTTTGTTGGAGTGACATATAGTGGGTTTACTCAGAGGCCCCCAAAAATTCATTCAGACATCAACAGCCTGCTGAAATAACTTGGAAATGACTTCAGTATGAATTAGTTAAAAACAGATGGATGTCTTTAGCAAGAAGGAAAAATTTTGCTTGTCAACCGAATTTTTGCTAAAAATCAAGTGCAGAGCATTAGTCCATCATAGTCAGGAAAGGAACAGAACACAGAAATGATGTTGTATTCGTTATTTCTTTTACTGCATTCAGGGAGTGGTCTTGAAACTGAATGTACTGGGTAATTTACAACAGACAGTCTCTCTGTAGGCCCTTCTTAATCTTGAAAGAAAAAAATTTTAAAACTTACTGTCGTCTTCACTGAAGATCTCCTTCTCTTGAGATCTGTTGAAGGCTTAGTGCCTTATCCCTGAACAATCCCTTGTTTCTTCTGGAAACTGGAGCAGCTTAGAGAAGACATAAACATGATTACCATTAGCATAAGCTTGTTTGAAAAGTAGGGTAGAAATTATATATAGATGTGGTACTTTACTGACATCACTTGTTAACAGAAAAGTCATTCATTCATATGAGCCCGAGATGCCAGTATCAGAGATGCTGAATGTAATGTTTTGACTTAGGATATTCTTTCACTAGGCTGTGCCTGATGGTTATGATGCTCCCACCTACCTAGAACAAACAGTTTGAATCTGGTGTGTTTCTTGTTCTTCCTAGGTAGACACAACACCTGCCCAGTTTCTTGACTCCAGTGTTTATGTGTGGGATGTTCACCAGACAAAGAAGCTCATTAAAGTGGATGGAGTTTACGCCTTGAAGCGCAAGCGTCACTGTGTTGACTTTGCTGCTATCAGGCTCCAGATCTCTCTTCTGCAAGAAATGCATGTCACACACTTCCATTTTTCACTGAAATGGTCTTTAATCCTTCCTTTAGGTAACCTTTCTCTAATCAACCACACACTTGTACATTACTATCAGTGTTTTGCTAGTGAACTTCTCCGAGTTAACATAACTCCTGTTGTTGCTTTATGGCAACCTATGATTGAGAATCAAGAGCTTCCAGTTTCTCTTGCCAAATATGGAGCTTGGGAAAACACAGAAACTGTTCAGGCTTTTGTTGAGTATGCCAGATTCTGCTTTACAAGTCTTGGGGATCATGTCAAATTTTGGATCACCATGAATGAACCATCTGTGAAAAACCTGACATACACAGCAGGGCACAACCTGTTGAAAGCCCATGCAAAAGTGTGGCATCTTTATGACCAAGAATTCAGGAGATCTCAGAAGGGCAAAATATCTATAGCTTTGCAAGCTGACTGGGTAGAACCAGCTTGTCCTTTTTCCAGGAATGACCAAGAAGTTGCTGACAGGATTTTAGCGTTTGACGTTGGCTGGCTTGCAGAGCCCATCTTTGGGAATGGAGACTACCCAGAAGTGATGAGAGCATGGCTTCACCGAATAAATAGTGTTGACCTGTATAATTTCCACTTGCCTTACTTCTCAGAAGATGAAAAGAAATTAATACAGGGCTCATTTGATTTTTTTGCCTTGAGTCACTACACTAGTACCCTTGTGGGCTCAGAGAAAGAAGATGCAGTAAAATATGACCACTACCTTGAAGTTCAAATGATCAATGACATCACATGGCTTCACTCTCCCAGCAGAGTTGCAGTAGTGCCCTGGGGACTGCGTAAATTGCTCAAGTGGGTGAAATCAAAGTACGGTGATGTCCCAGTTTATGTTATGGCTAATGGGATTGATGATGACCAGAATATGGTGCACGATAAGCTCAGAGTGTATTACATACAGAATTACATCAATGAAGCTTTAAAAGGTAAGGAACCACAGATGGTTTATATGTCAGAAATCCCACTATTAGTATACACAATGTGATAGAGTATGTTTAGCTTTAAAAGACATGTCCTTTGTAGAATACTCCATAAATGGGATGTTACTACAGTGTAACAGGTGATTTTCCCCTTGATTTATGACTGTTTGATGTTACTAAACATCAGGAAGACTGACCTTGCTCATATTCTGCATAAGACAGCAGAAGAAATTTTATAGATTCAATAATTTTAAATAGAAGTTATGTGAGTAGCTCCACATGTATTTAGTCAGATTTTCATCTTACTGCACTTCTGCTGTTGTTTTGCTTTGTTGCTTCTCTTCACTGATGTGCCTTACGGCTGGGTATGAGTTCTGTTCCTCAGCTGTCTCTGTATCTTATCCAACAGTGATCTTATCCAACAGTGATCTTAATAATAATTCAGCTGTCTACCTCATTATGCCATTTCCTGGACTGTTTCCTGCTATTCAGAACACAAACCAGTCTTTTTCTCTGTCTCAAAGATTCATAAATTATAAGGCAAAAAGGAGGCATTTTGAGTCATCCTGTCATACAACACATGCTGTTTTTTCAGAAAGGCACAAGACCCAAATGAGATAATTTTTACTGATGAAGAATCTTTGGCACCTCACAGTATGTGTATAGATATATATAAAAATCTCACTTCTACTATTAATTTCTTTAGCTCCAACTTTCAGCAATTTTGTTGTGCATTTCCACCTTTATTTTACCTGTGTAGGTATTTGCAGACAGAAGACAAGCTATCTCTCATTTATCTCTTTGATAGAAAATACAGACAAAGCTCTTTGTGTCCCTTGCTATAAAACATCATATCAAAGCTCTGAGTTACTGAGTTTTCCCTGTATGCTAGGACTCCTCATGAGAGGGGTAAACCCAGACCTGGACACACTGTTCCAGACACAGCCACACTTAGACAGGTATAACATAACCTCTTACCTTCCTCTTTTTCTACATGCAAGCAGGCTCTTGGCCTTTTTGGCCATGACAACAGGTTGGTTACACAAGTTCTGTGGTGATTTACTGAGATTTTAAACTCAGTTACAGATTTCTGCCCCTCATTCCAAGGAGGACTGCCTCTTCAAAAGTAGGTCTGCTTGTTCTTTGACATCTTCATGTTTGGTCATGTTCAAATGCCAGCTGCTTGCTTGTGCAAGCCTTGCTACACTAGCTAAGTTATGTCTCTAATCTTTGTGATACTTGCAGATTCTGTGAGAAACAGTTTTAACATTTATTTCAGATTGCTTATATATTTAAGATCATTAAATGACTTAGTGCTAAAAGCTGAGCTCCATAACCATGGTAGAAATACACCCACTGTGACACTACATATGGTAAAAATACCTGCATTTACATTTCTAGTCTATTACTTAATTCTACTTGAGACCAGTTGAAATCTATTTATTATGGTCTTCCCTTGACCTCATAACATTCTATTTTCTTGATCCAAATGCCATATAATACCAAGTCATTTGCCTTGTGAAGCTCTAAGTATATAACATCAAACATCATTACTTTTATTGATCTGCTGATCTCAGAAAAAAAGATGTCAAGTTAGTTTGACAAGATTTATTTTTCATAAAGCTAAGATGATTGGTGTTGATCATGTATTATGTCCTAAATTTCATATTTATCAAGCTTTATATAATCTGTTCCACTCTTTTGATAGGTAGTGAAGGATGGCTGGCAGTTCCTGTCCACTTTATTAACTATTGGCCTTAACTTCCTCCTCTCTAATTTCCACCTCTTTCACAAATTACTGAACATCAATATTAAGTGCCCAAGAGTTCATTGTCCAGCATTTTGTTGCACTGGGTGTGTGTTTTATAAATGTATAGTTAAAAACCATATTTTGGCTATATTTGGGCTTATGGTTTCAAACTGTTTTTATTCTGTATTGCTTGTCTCCTTGGCACTTGTGTTTTCAAAGTGTCTGTGGATATGGGCTTTTCTCCCAGTTCCCATTAGTGAGAACACCTACACATGCATCTGTTTTTTACAGAACTTTGCCCTTTGTACTGTTCTGGTACCACTGTCTCCCAGTCACTTCTTTTTCCCCTCTTCTGTCCAGCCTGTAAATAGCTCCTGTGTTTCTCAGCTTAACCTATTTTCCTATCTGTTCACCTTCTTTGTCATGGATAAATATGTCTCTGCTAACTAGCTATAATACTTTTCCTAAAGCTTAATCTCCCTCTTTAGGTACCGTACACTCCTCCATAGTGTTTGGCCCATCAGCTTCTCCATTTTTTTTCTTCTCCCACTCTGGTATTGCACTTTTGTCCATCTTGTTGTTACATAACCTTGGCATCATGACTAATTCAGGTTTCTCCAAGACTTGCATTTCTTTTTGGCAAGACCCGGTGCAGTAACTAAGATGAATTAGAAATCTTGTGTCCTTACCTCAGTATCACAGTGTAGAGGAATAATAGTGGGATTGGTACATGTATGCCCTGGCCTTAAAGTCCCTATTCTGCCTTCTTCCTCCAGCTGGTTTCAGGGACTGCATGTGGAAATGTTTGTGCATGTAATGTTGCTCACCTGCATTGTTCCAGGAGAGCCAACATGTTTGTGCAGATAAATGAGTCCAGGATACAGTACAGGACCCTTTGGATTGAGGCTGTATTTTGAAGTGCTTTGTACTCTGTTTAAGTACATCTTTGCCAATTGAAAACAAAGAACAGCAGCAACTATTTATGTAACACCATTAAATCCACCTGCAGTTCTACAAACACAACTAACTATCCTGGCCAGCAGCTCTGTAAAAGGGCAGGTAAATATTATTTCATTTTATACATGAAAAGTAGGTTAGAGGTGCTAAAGTCTTGCATGTGGCTTCAGAAAGGATTATTTCGAGAGGCATATGAAAATTCAGTTCTGTGTTCATCTGTTAGAAGATATTGGTTTAATTTATTAAAACAGTGATTTTTGAGAGATAAAGTATTACAGTTTGAGTTTACTACCTTGGATTGATATTTTTGTCAAGCGGGACAGATGGCTCAAGGTTAACACTGCAGCTGCTGGGCCTCTTCCAGTAGCAGTATGGATTGTGGACATGTTCTCAGTAAAGACTAATACAGGTCATCTTGGATCAGACACCTGGGTTAATAACAAGAGAGGGCTGTGATTTGCATAACCTTTCCCCTTGCACTGGTGATACCCCAGTACACGACCTCAGCGTGGCTGTGCGATTTTTCTGGTGTCACTGTGCCTTTGCTAGTGAGAAGTGCGGCCTGACGTCCTCTGTGCCTTGACTGTCCCCATCAGGACGTGCCCTGCAAGGGAGAAGGAGCAATCAGAGAATCAGGCTGCAGAAAACGAGGGGCAGGAAACCCAAAACCTGTATTCTTTCATACGTAACAAAGAGAGCCATCTTTTCATGATAGGCTTCATGCTGATCATTAAACACAGTCAGGCACTCACAGCTGTGTTTACCAAGCACAAGGAAATAAATTGCAGGATGCTCACAGATCACACTGTCTGGCAGTGGCTGATAGACTCTTACTGCTTATGAGAAACACTTCATAGATGTATATGTACCTTACCTAATTTTTGAGAGGAGATGTGCAGATGTGGGTTTAACATCCCCCTGCCCCTCCTTTACATATGGGTGTATGGTACTGCTCTTGAATGCAAAGTGACATTGATTCATTTCTTCAACCCTTTGTTTTCTTTTTCAGCTTACACCTTGGATAACGTTAACCTTCAAGGATATTTTGTCTATTCTTTTAATGACAAGACTGCCCCCAAGTATGGTCTCTACAGCTATGTTGCAAATCAATATGAACCAAAGCCTTCTCTGAAACATTACAAAGAAATAATTGACAATAATGGTTTTCCTGGTCCTGAAACTCCTGAGTTGCTGTGTCCAGAAGAGGTTGCCTCATGTCCCAAATGCCACTTCTTCCGAACCAGAAAATCATTTTTAGCCTTCATCTCTTTTTTATTTGTTGCTTTTATTGTTACTATATTCTTCATTACTTACTACTCCAAGAGGGTAGAAAGAAGGTATAAATAGAGCTGCTCCTTTGAATATAACCCTCACTGTCCTTTTTCTTGCATCTCCCTGGGAAATCTGAAATAAGAATGCGCAAGGCTGTGATTGCTTCAACATTAGGAACGCATTTACATTGCCTGATACTGCAGGATATTGACATTGAGAAACTATTGCTTGCATTTGGCTTCCAGAAATCATTTTCTCTGGTGTAGTACATTTGGCTTATGACCTGTGGTTGGAGTTGTCTCACAACTTTCCCTGGGAACTTTTGTTGAGCAGATGCTTTCCCCTTCTTGGTTTTGCCCCGCTGAACTGGACAGGTGAAAGTAGGTTTTGGAAACATGGTGTGATGGAAGAGCCTAAATGTCAAATTCTCCAAGACTGGCATGAAACAAAAGGGTTTACTTTTCCAAACTAGGGTTTAACACTGATGTTTCTTAACCAGAGCCAGAACCTGACTGGAACAGGGATCGTGACTAAGAAGAAAGATGGAGGAGAATTGCAAAAGCTGTGCCAGGGGAAAGAATAACCCCTTTCCTAAAGCAGATGCAGGAGGAAGAACAGGGGGAAATGAATCTGTGCTGCTGGTAGCTCTTGGTAAATCAGCTAAGTAGTGCTGAGACTACATGTTACTTTAAGATGCCATTGGGGAACTTCAGCTAAAGGAACTGTGTCTCAGGGGGGTAAGAAGCAGGGATATATCCAGGGATTGCAGGGGTCATGTCATCTACTGGGAAGAGATGGGAAGGGTTAAAGGGCTTCTCTTTGATTTGCTCAGAAAAAAAAGGCAAAAAGCAGAACTGGGATGTCTTCACTGTCTCAGTTGACAGAAGGCTGTGTGCCTGATCCTGTGCCCTTCTGCCCTGTACCCAGGGACATGGCACAGCTGGGACACCCCGTTTCTGCACTTCTCACAGCAAGTTGCACACAGCTGCCACTGCTCCTGCCCAACTACTTACCTGCTGGAAACTTGGGATAACTTAGCAGGCTGGTGTCTGCATCCTATTTGTGTTGAGTGCAGAGACTTTAAAGGGCAGCATTTTGGTGTAATAATGCAGCACTTCATTGCTGCCAGGGTCTGAGACTGTGGAGCTGTTGGGCCAAGCCTCTTACAGGTTGGCTGGCAGTTCTTCTTTGAGCAACTGGACCTGGCAGCATTTCATCCCAAAGTATTACTGGATGTCTGAGGGCCTCTTGTTTTTCTCTCAACAAGATAAAATAGCAAAATGTTAGCATCATTGTTTATTAGTAGAAGTAGAGAGAGAATGGGAAAAAAACCTATGTAATTTTGCCTGCCTTGTGAATTGCTGCATTTGGAGAGTCCTCAGTATAAAGCACTATGGTCATTTTTCTCTGCTCTCTAACTCTAGGTCTGCATTGCCTTCAGCTGTAATTGTAGTTTTATTGTTATGTGAACAACGTCACTCACTGGAAAGAGCATTTTAAAGGAAATGTGCTCTCTGTTAATCAAGAATTATTTATCTACTAAAGCTGATTATGCTGTATTAAATGTGATGTTTATCTACTAGATTACTAGAAGATGACTAAATAATGTCCTAGGGTTCCTTTCAACCTGAACACTATGATTCTATGATTCTATACTGTAAATTACATATGAGATACGATTTTAATTTGTAGTTTAAGGTTATATTTTTTATTAAATAATGTATAGAAAAAGAAAATAATTCGTATCTTCTCATAATGATTAATATATTTTTCCTCCAGTTTCAGTCTTTAAATGGTCTCTCTCTTTGTAACTGTGTATATTTTGGTATTGAGATTAAGGTACACATATCAGGGTAAGTGATGAAGTATTAAAAATATGTATAAAAATTATTTATAGACTGATAGGACTTGCTGGAGAAGAGAACATTTCAAACTGCTGCATATTTATGCGTTGGTGCCTGGTGCACTGTGGATTATGAAGAAATAGCTCTCCCTGAGTGTATGAAATGCAGAATGGCTTTTCCCTGGCATGGCGATGAATCACCGTGCAATGCATTACGCCAGCTGCCAGATGCCTTTGCAGTACGTAACAAAAAGTGGCACTCATTTAGCACAAACTGTACCCGGGTCATACCCAGCCTGTGTCTTCTGTATTTGTGTGTGTGTGTGTTGTATATTTGCTGTTGGTCGAACATCCAGACCTGATGTTTCTGGGGAGCCAGGTGTGTGTGCCTCCCCTGGGTTTGAGGGGGCTCAGGAGGCCTGGGCAGGGCATTTCCAGAAGAGCACAGGTGTCATGGGCACAGTGCTGATGGGCACTGGCCTGACCTGATGTTTCACGAGCAGTTCCCATCCATCCAGCTGCTGCTGTGTGCTGTGGAATGGCCCAGGCATAGCACAATGTGTGAAACAGCAGTCCTAGCACAGAGGAGACACAGCAGGCTCTTCCCATAGAGGCTGGGTGATATGTAACCACCGACAGGCAGATGGCACCAGCTGGATAGCTAATTTGTGGGTAAATTGGGATTTGTTGCTGTATGATTGTATCCCCTCACAGAGCCATGACCCATGGAACTAACACAGCCTTTGGTGTAGTTACCTTCAGAAGAGTTTTTAAATATCACTGCAGAGCACAGCTGGCTTGCGCAGGGCACGGTGGTTGCCAAAGCCTTCTCCTAAGCATCCTGCCTGCTGCCTGGGCCAGTGAATTGCACGAAGATGGGCTATTCAGATGGAGATAAAGGTATGGTTTTGCCACTGGAATCTGCCTTATTTTATGTAATCAGGGGACAGTGCATGTCTCCTGTCAATTGTCTTGACAAAAATCACTCTTCACTAACAACAAAGAAACTCTTGAATAGGCAAAGATCCAAGGAGAGCTGCCGTGTGCTTGTGCAAACTGATGTGGCAATCACCTCCTTTAGTCCTGCTGTGGGGCACTTGCTGCCTTTGATGCCCACATGAGAGCAGTGATCTGGCACTCCCGACCCCATCTGTGCATCCAGAGCAGAAATGCAGGCAGTAGCAAGGACTTTGAGCAGAGGGGGCTCCCTACTTATTAGGCTGCAAAGACAGCTCAGTGGTGGATGGTGGTTTATTTTCTGAAGAGCAACAGGCTCGGCATGTTCAATGTGCAGTTTTTTAGGTAGACTACTTTCTTGATTTTTAACTGTGTTTATAGAATGAAATGTTGTTGCCAGTTTACTCAATGCTCCAGATTAAACATTGTATCTGTTCAAAATATTTTTGTGACATGTGTGCAAAACTTCTGGTTTATTTCTTGAAAAGATTGTGCAGAGTGACTGTGTGAGGGATGTCTTTGCTAATTGACGGGATGAATGTTATATTGTTTTTATAACAATCTCAGAAGTGAAATAAAGATACTGAATGTAACAAATTGTAACATGATCCCATAATTTAATTTGTCCCGTTTCTCTGCCTGCAGCATGAAGTACAGAGTACCTCAGGAGAGGCTATTGTGATAACTCTGCAAGGAGTCTGTGGTGCTGTTTGTATTTCCAGAGACACATAAATAACTCTTAACTTTTGTTGGAGATTGCTGGGGCCTGTGGCTAAACAGATGTTTTTCCAACAGACCTAGGAGTTTGGAGAGGTTTTGTTATTTGAGGGTTTTTTTGTTGGTTTTTTTTTGGTTTTTTGTTTTGTTTTTTCTTAAGTGAGTGTTGCTATTTAGAAAGCCTGTGGAAGTAACCATACCAATATAAGAGGGCTTTGTTGTAATAGCTTATTCTATAGTAACACTGCGGTAAATCTGACATCTCGTCTATTCCAGTAGACTTATTCCCAGGCTTGAGGGATTCTGTCAGCATAGTTCTGCACTAAGCAGTCAGTTTGTGGCATCATTGTTAAACATCCTAAGGAATGTAAATGTCAAGATTAAGGGAAGTGGGAGCAGAAAGGGAAAAACCAATGAATGAGACAGGGACCATACAAATCTCAGTATGTTTAAACACACAACTTGCCCTTTTCTGCTTGCATTGTGTGTGTTGCTTTCTAGTCACTTAGAAAACTTGATTTTGTTCTGCTTGCAGAGACCGCTGAGGTGAAAATGCCCTTACTCAGGGTGAAGAAGTCAATTTTAGGTGCCAAACTTTAGCTTTGGCAAGGAAAGTTCAATCCTGTTCCTTCTTTGCTCAGGCAAAGCCAAGAAAAAGAGGCATGGAAAAGAAAAGGGAAAGCTCTTCCTGTCTTTAATGTGCCACTCATGAATTGCCAAACCACCCTTCCTCAGCCCTCTCAAGGCTATGGCTGGTGCAGGCTTGTTAAGCCCACCCTTCTTCTTAAGCCCACCTTTTTAAAAGATTGGAAAAAAGGAATAATGAGGTGAGAAGAAAGTGTCAGGGCCCAATGTGTCAGAGCCTTTTACTTTGCTTCATGAGTTGAACAGAAACACCACTGTCAAGCAGTTCTGAGAAAAATTAAGATTTTTAAGAAATCAGAAAGTTGAAACAGCAGCAGCCTGCAGCCAGGACACTTGTGGGTGCTGACATTTTGCTGGCTATTATTTTGTGATTATTATTTGTGATGCTTTCTGTGTTTCTGAAGGAGTAGCAAAAGCACCAGTGAGGCAGAGAGAAGCCAGGGAAAATACTAACAGGGCATAAAAGCCACAGGCACAAGCAGATGTGCAAGTTCCTCATCCTGGGAGCTGAGTGAGCAGTCCCCTTCTGTGGGGATGGGCCATGGGACTTAGAATATTCTTTGTTAAAAAAAAAAAATTAAAAATTAATATACTCTGAGAACTCCTTACTTCCCGTATTTCTCCCTCAGTGATACATCTCCTGCAATGATAGACCTCCCACATGAGGAATTTAACTATCAAAAGCCTTTTTCCTGAGTTTCACAAGAATTACTCACAACATGGTGAAGTGTCATTATCTGATGCCAGCTCTCCTGAGGTCATCCAAATCTGGCCCAAGTCCCAGGAGACCTGTGTCTGAGGTGCAGGAGGGGTGGTCAGTCACCAGCACTGAGCAAAGCACTGCCAATGACAGCAGCGATGTTTTCTAAATGCTGCAAATTCAGTGTGTGGGATTAGTTTCTACTTTAGTTCCTTTCTCTTAGTGGAAATGGTTTCTTCCTTACTAAGAGTAACACACAAAACTTTAGGTGTTTGGGGTTTTTTTTGTTTTTTTTTGTTTGTTTGTTTGTTTTTGTTTTTGTTTTTTGGTTTTTGGTTTTTTTTGTTTGGTTTTTCATGGGGAAGGGTTAGTTTTGACACTTTCCCTGTAACCTGGGATGTATGACGGTCTTCTCCCTGATGTTTTGTATGGCATCAGTCCTTGCAGGGGAGGAGAGGACCTCGGTAGTGACTTCTCAGTCCCACCTGTTTGGCTCTCAGGAGCTTCCAAGCCAGAGCCTCCCTTGGGGCTGTGCCTTATGGGGTGCATGTCCAAGCTGGAGCAGCACCTCCGAAGTGGGACATGTGCTGGGACCTGGAGGGAAAGCAGAGCCAATGGAATGTCCTCGTGAAATCCTGGCTGAAATGGTGGTTTGGCTCTCGGCACTGAGCTGGCTGGTGCATTGCTGCCTTCTGCATTTAGGACTCTGTAAAAGGCCCTCGGCAGTGCTGTAAACCAGCAGGGCTGCACAAACACAACACCTGACCCAAGAAATCTGGTTTTCCTTCCACCAGAGGAAACCGTGAATTGGCTGAGTGTTCAGTTCAAGAGGTGTAATGGTATAAACTACCTGCGCTGTAAAGTTTTACGAGGTGACAAAGTTTTGTAGTCTGGCAATAGCACAGTTGAGCTGGAGGCCATCAGGTGCCCTGCCAGGAAAGGGAGAGGAGCAAGTGGTTGAGGAGGGCTTCCCAGCAAGCTGCAGCCTCTCTGGGCAGCCTGGAGGATGCCTTGAGGGTGCAAGGCTGCTGCTCCTCCAGTCTGGGACATGAGTGGCCCAGGTACTTAGTGCTGTGTGAAGAATGGAGCAGTGAGCTCCAGCTCTCTCATCAGCCCTTCTTACCCCTTTGGACACATATTTGTATAAACTTGGGCTATGAAATAGGGAGCTAAATACTGAGATATGACATAGGTACATCAGCGTGTATAGCTTAGAAGGCAAAGTGCTGTTTACAGGCCTTACAGACTTTTTGTCGATAGTTTTTACTTTGCAGCAACCCTTCTGCCTCCCTCTCTCCCACTAGGATTAGATGGGCCTTATTTCCAAAAGCTGAGAAAACAAATGCTCAGAAAGGAAACTGCCAGTGTGTCAGCTACCTCTCCCAGCACTTGCTGAGCCTTTAAGTCCACTTCTGATGCAACTTTGTGAATTTTATAGACATTTGTAACTCATTTATCTGCCACATAGCAGCAGGATCCATGAGCGGATATTGCCTTTCCTGGCATCTCACAGCAGGAGGCGGCGGGGTCCTGCTCTTGGCAGCACGTGGTTGCTCCTGCTTGGTATTCATGGGCACATTCCTCTGGCTGCTGATATATTATTATTGGGTGGGAAGAAAAATAATGCAACCACGCTCTTATTATTTTCTCCTTTTATCTGTTTGGTCATATTAATGTGGGATCATCGTTACATAAATGCACAGGAGATGCAGTCAAGGACGTTCATTTTTAAAGCCCTCCAATGCTCTTGTACTTCAGTCATTCATCTTCTGTCTTTAATTACAGCAAGTGATCTCAGAGGCACTTAAAAGATTAAATTACTCAATTATTTGAAAAACCCAAATGCAATAACTGTATCTTTTTGCTGATAAATACCATTGCTGGAAAAGGTTGCCCAAGGCAAAATGTATTGGGAGGCCAAGGAGGCCATATTGCAACATTTTGGCTTAACCCAGTGCTACCCTTTTAATTTTTCATCTTTTGCAACCTTTATTTTTATTTGTATTGATAATAACCATAAACTTTTCCATCACTGTCCTGGTGGTTTTGGCAATAAGATGAATGTCACTGCCCAGCAATTTACAAGTGTCCTGGCATCTCCTTGACTGTGGAGAGGAGGACGTGAGGATAGTCATAGCTTAAAAAGGCTGGGCATCAGCATGGCCAGGCAGTAAACCCCACCCAAGGCAATGCTTGTGGATGGGGGATGGTTCAGTGTTTGAGAAGGGTATGTAACTAAATCACATGTGGTAGCTCTGTCCATGTTGAGGTGGGGGGGTTCCTTGCTGGCAAAGGTGAGCATCCATGCTGTGTTTTCCCTAAATAATTTTTTTTTGCCTCTTTTGCAAAGCAGCAGCAGAGATGAGCCCAGTTCTGGGAGCCTAGGTAAGGGGCTTGTGTGATCCCTGCTCCCTGAGCCAGGAGAAAAAGGACATGACTCTTCAGGGAAAGAGAAATCCGGACCAAAGAGTTAAAATCCTGCACTGTCTCTTCATAGGTCCGGTTCTGAGTTCCTGTCCCACTGGGCACCAGGCAACACAGGGCAAAATTCCAGAGCAGCCATGAACCCAGAGTGCTCTACACTTAGGCCATGGTGGGCTCCTTTCTCGTGCTGGTTGGCTAGCAGTGAGGCACAGGGATGGGTTTTTGGTGTTGATAAGAACTCCCTGATTTCGACTACCCTATGGTAAGTCTCTAAACTGAAAGAGTCTGGGGGCAAAAGAAGGACTCACTTTTTGTGGTCAAGCCAGAGCAGCTGTGGTGCTCCGGATCCTACTGCCATGAAGAGCAAGCCTGGCTGGTGTCAGCAGGGAGCAGTGGGGTGGCCACGTGGGCTGGCAGACCCTGGGTGGATCTGGGGGTCAGGCTGCCCTCAGCCAGCATCTGTCCCATGCGTGTGGTGAGGCACTGCTGGCCTGCAGATGCTGCTGCTGAGAGGGTTACTGTCCTCTGCTCCACCACCTGTGGTTCCCACGTTTATTTAATTAAAAAAAAAAAGTGAGTAATTCGATACACATCCTCTCAAGGAAAAGCACTCATTCCAGCAAGGAGCAGGCCAGTGGTCTGGGGAAGGACAGATGGCCCTGTGGCTAATTTGCTCCCATAAATTGCAAGCTGTTGGATATCCTCTCTGCAGTAAATGCTGGCTCTGTGTTTGTGGCCATGTGTCTGTCTTGGGGCTGCTATGAGCAGGAGATAGAGCAGAATCTGTAGTTTTACACTGTGTTTCCCTTGTGCCTTTTGCAGAATTGAGCATTTTGATTAAGAAATGAGCTGTAATCCTGTAGGTGGCTGCCAGCAGAGCTCCATGCAACTGCTCTTGCAGCAGAATCAGGTCTTCTCTTGTTGAAGCACCAGCACAGCCAGGAGCCCAACCTGTCCCTTGCAAACTGGTGCTAAGGACCTGCACACTGTAGTTCAAGTCTCTGCTCAAGGCAGAGAGCAGTTCACTGCCCTTAGCCTCACTGTCTTGTGGGACTCACACCCCTGGGAGAGGATCAAAAGCCCCAATGTGTCATTGCAATGGAACTGAGGAGCACCTGAGGCTTATGGTTATTCTAGTGCTCTGGCCTTCCTGCCTTCCTGAAGAGAAGCAGAAATGATCTCTCCTCACTATAGAGTTTTGTTTCTATTGTAGGACACAGGACATTCTGTACTCAAGCCCTGGCAGGCTGGCAATGCCTGACTTCTACTGTTGCAGCTGGAGCTGGGACCACTGACCACCTGGCCACGGTCATCCTGCCCTAAAGGCTATGTCGTCCTGTGCATCTTGGGCTGGGTAAACAGGTGCAGGCTGGAGCCCAGCCTGCAGGCAGGCATGCAGGGACTGAGCAGGGCAGAGGGCATGCTGGGCTCAAGGACTGCGCTCAGGCAGTGGAAAAGAGCAGTGGAAAACAACCACCTGTGGGAGGTCAGTACTGAGGTATCAGGACAGAGATCCTTGTTTCAGAGTCAAAGTGGTGGAAGGAGCTGTGTCCAGGTTACTTTTTCTGCAAGAGATGCTGACCTTCATCAGAGATGTAGAGGCTCTGGAGTCTAGGACCTGCTGTGGGGTTAGGGAGGGTATCTCGAATGTGTGAGACCTCCCCAACATCAGCCTATGTAGGACAGGCAAATAGTTCTCTGCAGTGTTGTGACATTTTCCCTGTTGTTTACTCATTAACCCAGACCCACTGCCCTGGCCCACATTTGCCCTTGAGTTCCACACGTCCTTGTGTTTGCTGAGCAGAGTCTTGCACAATGGAGCAGGACAGTCTGCAGTTGCACAGTGCTGGGTGGGTTCTGCTCTGCATCCATTGCTGCTCTAGGGGAATTGTTGGCTTTCTACATGGTATTGCTGAGTGGCCCAGGATACTGAGGGTCACAATTTAAAACATACATTTTGGAAAATCCAAACACCTACCTTGTTATGAACCTGGGGCTGGATGCTTTGTGTTCCTGGTCCTGTCACACGGTGATGTGTAACTGCAATTGTAACAATAGTCTGCCTGGTCTAGCACCCATCCAAGGGAAGCCTTTGTGCAGCTGTGGCTGACACACATCTGGCAAGGAAACCATGACATGATCATTCTAAATTCCCATGGGACTGTGAGTAGGTCATGCTGCTTTCTGTCTGGCAAGCTCTGTGTTCACTCCCCAGCATTTTCACGAAACAACTGACCTGGAGCAGCAGTATGTGTTTTCATCCTCTCCTATCTGATTGGCAGGCTCCAGCAGTCTCCTGGATATTTATTCCAATATTTTCACCTCACAGTCACCTCAGTGTGCTCAGCCTGTGCTCTCATCCAACAACTACCAGCCACTTTGGAGAGCAGGCCTCTTAGGCCTGCCAAGATCCTCTGAGGGTGACAGTGGTTCTGCAGTGTAAATGCATCAAGCAGTGGGATTGCCCTGCTGGTGACTCATGCAAAGTGTTGTAGAGAGGATGGGTGCCCAGGAATTCAACACTACGAAGTCTGTGCACACCAGGAGCTGAAACATCAGTGCTGTTGGGGTTAAGACAACCTCGTTGCCCTGACATTGCTGCAGGTGGTGGGAGGGAGAAATGGGAATGAGAGCATATAACACAGTGGTTTTTTGCATGAAAGGATGGACTTCCGCAGCTGACCATCTCTGCCATGGCAGTCAACTGGAAAAAAGTGCTTCCTTTCAATCCAAATTTTAATACAGAGCTTTCTCAGAGTGGTGGGACATAAGGGTTTATCCCCTCCTAGATGGTCTCTCATAGCTGACTCTGCTCAGCATCCTGTTTTCTGAGACTGTATCTTTTAGTAAGTCAAGAGAGAGTTGGAAAGATACAGGCACATGACCTGGTTACAGCTGCAATAGAGTTAATTTTCTTTTTAATAGCTGGTACCGCGCTGTGTTTTGGATTCAGTACGGCAATAATGTTGGTAACACAGTGATGTTTTGATTGTTGCTAAGTAGTGCTCACCCTGTCAAGGACTTTTCAGTTTCCCATACTCTGCCAGTGAGGAGCTGCACAAGAAGCTGAGAGGGAACATGACAGCTGACCTGAACTGTCCAAAGAGATATTCCATACCACAGAACATCATGGCCAGTATGCAAACTGGGGGAGTTGGCTGGGAGAGGGAAATTGCTGTTCAGGGATGGGCTGGGCATCGGTCAGTGGGTGGTGAGCAACTGTATTGTGCATCATTTGAGTTTCTTGGGTTTCATTTATCTCTTTTTTATCCCCTTGTTGTTGTTAATAAGAGCAATAATAAAAATAATAATTGTTATTTATTGCTATCTCGGGCTCTGCAGCTTCTGTGCCGGAACGCGAGGTGCTGCGATCTTGCAAGAGCGTCTCGTTAGCGAAGCTGCTCGGCAGGACCAGCCACACTCTCACACACGTGTCCACACACAAACGCACGGACAGCTTCAGTAAGATGGGTCGGCAGCAAAGAGGCAGGAAGGGTCTCCGCTTAGAGTTCCACAGGAGCAGTTTATTGCTTCCACACTGTGAAGGATTCCAGGGACAAAGACGCGAACAATGGCTCAGGTTTAAATACGGGAATGGGGCAAGCACCAGGGAGCAATGGAGAAGCTCTGGGGGAGTGGCGAGGGGCAAAGGCCAATGCGGGGAACCTGGAGTGGAGAACTTTCTATGGCATGGGACATATAAGGTAGCAAGGGGGTGGGGTGGCCAGCGGCCAACCAGGGGAGCAGAACTGGGATGTATTAACATAGCAGGGCAAAGCATGCTGGGGGAAGTCTTTCTGGTCACCCCAACCTGGAGGATTTTCTGGTACCCGGGGCTGTCTCACCAGCAGACTCTCTCTGTCCCTTGTACTGTAGGGTTACCATCCTCCACAGTTATTAACAACAACAAACAGCAGCAACAACAACAATAATAATAATTTTGCTTTATTTCAATTATTAAACTATTCTTAACTCATTGGTTTTACCTTTTTCTGATTCCCTTCCCTATCCCTCCAGGTGGCGGGAGAGAGAATGGTAGTTAGTTGCCAGCTGGGCTTATACCACAACACCCATCCAAAGGAACATTTAATACATCTGTAGAATGTGTAAGACAAACCAAAGAAATCACTGTCACGCCACTGCACCTTTTACCCTTTTGCAGTGGCTTGATGGATTTGAGATGGCTGATACCTGGCAATGTGAACCCAGCACTCACCCTCACAGCTCCAGTCACTCCTGTGAACCTAGACATAAATTATTGACAAGAACATAAATGCAGAAACATGGCTGAATTCAGTGGGAGTCAGAGGCCTAAACTGCTGAGGACCTGAATTTACCTTTGTCAAGCCTGGACTTGATGATCCTCGTGGGTCCCTTCTGTGAATCTGCTAGGGCAGCTTTCCTGGCTTAATGGCTTCTTTGAAAAACATAATCTTTGCCATGAAGCTCATGTATACATAAGGATACTACAAGCTAAGTATAATGGACAACAACATCATTTGAGCCTGCAGTCATTACTGACGTCCTACACCAGAACAGTTTCGTGTACAGCAGGTTGCAATAAAGAAAGCAAGGGCTTAAATGCAGCATTTCTTGAGCTAACGGATGAAAAAAGAGCACACAATTCTTTAGTGTATGCAAATTTATTCAACTCTGCAATTATTTATTTACAACTAATGACTGATACCAACAGATGAGGTAAAAATATGAGGTATTGATATGAGTATAACATTTAAAAATGCAATTATCATAATGTATCAATGTAACAATACAAAATACTGTGGTAGCTGAATGGTAGACATGGCATAATGTGCATTTTGAAGAAATCTTATTTCAACAATACATGGCTTGGTGATGCCAGAAGCACATGATAGAGCTTCTGCAAGGGTAGGAAAATAACCCTGCCTTGCTAAACGTGGCAGGTGGCACAGGGCCCCTTCCAGCTGAGCAATGACTTCTCAGACAGAATGAAAACACTGTTCAGGTTTTCCCTTCTTTTCCTTAAGACATTATTTATTGCCAGACACTGCCATTCCCAGGGCTAGAAATTCTGTGCCTGTTAATGCTGAGGCACTGTTGTATTTATTTATGTAAACTAATGTAGCAGAAGTACTCTAATTGCTCATGTTTTGGAAAACAGTCGGCATGAAATCTGCTGCCATGGCCACAGGCATTTGGGAGGAGGTGCTGCTTTCTGGAATGGCATTCCCAGCTGAGGAGGCACTGTTTGCTCCTGGGAAGGCTGAGCCTGGGCAGTGGTGGTGCCCTGCAGCCAGCAGGTGACCATCAGACCCCACCACGGCCATGTAAGGGCCCCATGAGTGCTCCCCTGTCTGCAGGACTTAAAGCTCATAATAGCTGCACACTGCAACTACTGTTGGCCATAAACTCAAGGCAGGAGCTCCCAGGCAGCCAACATCCCTGATCCTAGGACTTGCCTGATAGAACATGGGTGACACAGCTCATGGGTGAAGATGACAGTGACTTTTTTGGAGTCCTGCTCCTTCGCAAGGACACCCTGGAGCACTGTGGGTCACCCTGGGTCACCCTGTCCACCCTGAGGTCCCCCAGTTGTGCTTCCTCAGATTGCAGGGCTGTCCCCTGCCAGCTCAGCCCTCATGTGTGTGCAGGATGGCACGTGGGGTCATGCTCTCGCAGCTGTCACCCAACACAGTCCCCTGCACAGCGCCCACAGCTGGGGCATGTCCAAAGCTCTGGCTTTGAAGAGACTTCCCCATTTACTGAATTGGGGCACAAAGCTGTAGCTTCATGTAGGAAATGTATCCTGCGTAATTGACCTCATACTAATCTTCCTGGATTTTGGTGGAAGGACTGAGCTGAAACATGGGCTATGAATGACTCCACTGGTTTATGCAGCAATAAATAAAGTCCAAGTGAACAAATATGATTAATGAAGAACAGTATTAGCAGGCTCGTACATTCTTATTGAGTCATAGATGTAATAACATTTTGGTCTTAGGTTAGTTAAAAACAAAATGGTGCCCTGCCTCAAAGGCAACGTCGACAAATTATTATTATTACTTTTAAAGCATTCTTCCATTAGCAAAATAATAGGTCCCTGAAAATGAAATTATATAATAGGCTTAAATGGCTCCTACTCCTCATAGTCCTAATCCTGCTCCCACCAATGCCTACAGAGGTGGGATCATGCAGATCAGTGCAATAGAAGATGAAAATGCTTGCTGTAATTATAAAAGCAATCTTTCCAAGAATAGCATTTATTTAGTTTTTTAAATCTCCAAGATGTGTTTAAAATCTTAAAAAAGCATAGTTATTTGTATAGTAAGAGTATTAAAATGCATGGTGTTCATCTGCACATCTTTGTGTCCACTGGATGTGGAAAACCTGCTTTGGATTAGCCATCTCTATGGGAGAAGGAAAGAACAACACAGAAACACTCAGAACCTAGACAAAATGCTTAAAAAAATAATTATTTTACAGCTTAATAACTTACCAGTCTGATTTCAGCCATCTCGGGACACACAGCGTTACCTTGTGCTCTCCGAGGATGGGAAGACCTGGAACACTGCACACAGTGAGGTTCTCTATTGACAGACACCAGTCATTAAGGCAGCAGGTAAGTTTTCAACACCTTCTACTGACACAATTCTGCAGCTGGACATAAATGGCCTCCACAGTGTCTGTCTCAGATGCATCTCCATGTATTTTATTTGGTGAGACTGATTCCCTCCTCATTATTTTTAAATGTACTGTAACCTCCTTCTTCCTTAGTTCCTGTAATTCTTCCTACATCTATTTCTAGGTACCTTCTCATAGCACACACAAACACAAAACATATTTGAGAACAGGAGTTTGTTATCACACGAATTATGCCTGGTAGCCCTGTGATAACAGCAAACACAGCTTAGGTAGCAGTGACACACTAAGAAACAAGTGACAGATCCACTTCAGGTCCAACTGATGCAAGTGATTTGCACTGAGTTATATACAAAATAATTAATTTATACATATACATATATATATAGATAGAATATTGATAAATATATACATACTGTACATTATTTATTTACAATTAAAATATGCTTCTTAGAAGCCTTTAAATACCAGAGTTATGTAACATACAAGTAATGGCAATAATCTGTTTTTAAAGTAATAAAAGCTCTCTGAAGAAATGTTTAGTTCAATAATCAAAATTAATACGGAGTGGATGTGAGGGAGGGGGGAAGGTGAAGTCTCCAGAATAAAAGTACTTTCCTATAAAATTCCTTTCTCAGCTTTGTATAGACCCAGGTCTGGCCAGATTTCTGCAGCTTAAATAAGACCTTTGCTTTCAGTATTCCTGTTCCCTGCCAGACCCTGATCTATGCTCACATGTTCCCAGGAACACTTCCTCAGATTTTTGTTTCTGGTCCCTCAGCAATCAGAGGTTGAAATGAGTTTCTGATCCTGGCAACTTCTGCTGCACACAGATGTCCAAAGCCTTTGTTGTACCACTCTGGGGAATGGCCTCTGCAGAAATGAAAAGAGAATTATTGAGAAACTCAAATACCCAAGAAATATACCCCACAGAAACGTGCTTGCAATGCTTCTGGCTCCCCACTGCCCATGGTAGTGGTGGAGACTTCAAATACTTGTAATTTTAAGTGTACTCTGAAGTTCTCCCTTGCAGTAATCAAATAAGCAGATTCTATTTCTAGGATCACATCATAACAGTGGTAGGCACTGAGTGGAGAAAAGAGTGAAGGAAAACTCCAAAGCAGCAAAGCTACCCTAACCATGCCCTCTGTTCCATGAGCCTGAGGGCTTTGTCCTGCTGAATGGACATTACTTTGTGCAAGTGGGATACTTACTTTAGGTCAATCCTGCAGATGTGGGTCAGCCTGGCTTTTCCTGAGCCACAGGGCTCTATCAAGTACTGGGAGTCCATCACTATGGCTCGTACGGCTCCCATGAGAGGAGCCTCTTCATGTTCCACAGAGATGGCAACCAGCATGCACATCCCCTTGGGCAAATCAGTCCTCCACGTCCTGCAGGAACATAGGCAAGACGGAATCACTTTAGCGATGAAACTTTTGGGCACATGAGTAAGAACCAGAATTAAAGTTACAGTTTGCTTGTCTGCCTGTCCTTGTTGCCTGCAATGCCAGTGGACCATCCTAGGAGTCCCTGGAGGAGTTTCATGTTCCAGGAGAAGTTTTGCTTCTCCACAGGAGCACTTTGTAACCATTATGTATTATAGGGCATGATAGAGCCTTTTGCAGTCAGACGGAAGTTTTGGAAAGGAGAAAGAGTGAGGATAAGCCATCCAGCAAAAGCTGAAACTGTGCATTGTACTCATGCAGATTTACAGAACAAGAAATGTAGTACAGCAGAAATCCTCACTACTACACAGAATATGTTTTAAGGGTGTCTGAATTAAAAACAAAATGTCCTTCCATTTTTTTTGCTCTCCCAAGTTTCTAGCCTCTCTTACATGCTGGAGAAGTTTTCCACCAAGTTCAGGAGACCTAGACTTAAATACTTAACATTTTTTTGTTGTTCTGTAAGCATTCTCTACTTGTTCTTATGTCTCACATCTTTCTTATCTCCACTGAATCTCAGAGGACAGGTCTGTGCTCTTTCCTATGCTGTGGGAAGAAATGAGAAATTCCCACTGTGCTGTGCAACATGCATCATCTTGCTGTGGATTGTCTGAGATAGGGATTATGCTTCCTTGGGAAGTATCGTATTTTAGCAGGTAAGCTCTCTCAAGGACTGTTGAAGCTTGGACTTCAGCAGATAATTTTAACATTCTACATTTTTCTTACATGAAACTGAGCTATTATTCAAGACACTGCAGGAAGATACTAACCAGAAGGTTTTACATGTGCCTGGGCATTAATAAAATTGATGAGCTATCTTGGCAGATGAAACACATGGGAGAAGGAAATCGCAGCTGAGATCCAGTATGAGAAATGCTGAACCATCTCCTGCGAGTGCTTGCACAGTGTTTAGATATTGCCCACGTAATTTTGCTAACTACCCAGCACTACCTGGGCCATTTGGGATGTGGAAAGTTCTACATCCCAGAGATTTCAGAAGACTAATGTTTCCTGCTCCCAATCAGATAGATTTAGGCCAGTTTAAGCAGTTCTTTAAATGCCTTACAGTAGTAATATCAGGCATGGCACCTAACTCACCCAAATGCTGTCATACTTAATGAACATTAAACACTTGTGGATTCTTCAATAAAAGTGATGCCTGTGCAGGGCAGCTGAGAGCTGTGTCATATCCCAGGCATATGAAACATTTCCCCTCTCCTCTTACCATCAGAGTCTTCTCTGGGGAGCCTAATCCCCTTGTTATGACTGTCACATTGAAAAAAAAGGGACCAACTAAGTTGATCCTTTCACAGCCCAGTGTTTGACTGAGAAGGAGAAAATTGCCATCTGTTAAAATATATTTATTCATGTCCCCAGAGATGTATTATAATTTCACTGTTCCCTTCCCACCAATCGTAAGGTATCAAATGGACTGCGGCATTGCTGGCTAACCTTGCTCTAGACTTAATGATATCAATCAAAAGAGATAAACAACAGAATCTGACAGATCTGCCTGATGGCTGCTTTCAGCCCTTAAGAACCCACCAGGATTCATTCTTATGATATGTATTTCAGTCCTCGGGGGGCATTCTGCCTGGGTTAGTGAAAAGAACAAGAACTCGATAGCAGGATTTGCCTTTAACTGATGTGACTGCACAGCAGGTCTTTAAAGAACATAAACCACCACGAAACCTAATAGTGAACTAAGTGGCAAGTGAGAGGACCAAATTATGGTCATCAAAACCTCCCTGCCGCTCACAGACGATCTTCTCGGTGCCAAATTTATCAGTGCTTCAAGCTAATAACATTATATAAGAAGATTATTTATAAAATAATGATAGATATATAATTATATGAAATATAAAATATATATTTAATTATAAAATAATTAATTTAGCCCAGAATACTGTGGGAAAGCAAAGGAAATAGAGTAATGGGAGCATTGATTACAGAAAGCATTTTTTAAATCTTCCCCTAAGAGTTCCAATAATTCTTCCCCCGTACCAACAATGTCTGTGTGTTGTCATCTTCTAAGAGACTACTAAAGTTCATAAAAGGGATGTACTTTCATAATTATATTTTGTTTGGCTCATCTTTTTCTTTCAATCTTCATTCCTTTTAATACAATTCTGACTCACTGGAGTACTTCCTTTGTCAAAACTGCTTTGTATTTCTCTGGCACATCATTTCAATCAAAGAAAGCAGGGACCAAAAATGGGAATGCACAAAATCATCCTGAAATAAATAACTGTGGGACTGACCCTGTAAGTGAAATATGTCAGCAGCTCCACAATAGCTCCTAGCAAGCAAAGGCCAGGATTTCAAAGGCAGAAGGTGCATAAGAGGGTTATTTTTTTTGACTGTTCTGTACGGGCAGATAGACAATGGCAGAACTGGGATTGAATGTGGAATATTGATACACAGCTATACATTTATTTGAGAGAAATCATCCCCTGGAAGATAGAATACAAATCTACTGCCTCTTTCTGTTCATTTCCACACTAGGATTTTTATGGATCAGCATTTCTTTGTTTACAAAGACTCCAACTGAAATTTTGAGATAATAACTTATATAGACACTGTATAACAGCCTTAGCTTAAAAGCACCACTATCTTCTCTTCTAAACATTTGGCTCTTAAACATCAAACATTCCCCAGAGAACAGCAAAAGCAGCGTAAAAAACAGTTGGGTTCTATTTGCACTGTTTTGACAACAAACAAAGCTAAGAGAGAAGAGCAGCTATTATCAGACATCTGTTCTGAGGAAGAAATTATATTTATGGCCTTAGGAGTATGTGCTGCTCAAATTACATCAGAGAAAAGGTCAGCATGCTCTAGGTGTTTGACTAATTCAGTTTGAGAAATCAACACTGCTGCCCAGAAGTAGAGTTCCTGGAGAGCAATTGCACAGATGTGAAGACTGAGATAAGTCCAGATCTTCCTTTGTGCGCTGCAGGAGGCAAAGGGACCAGAGAACTGCCCTCAGCTTACCTGAGAACAACAAAGTCTCGGACCGGGTGAGGAGCCATGCTGTTCAAAACATACTGGTAAACTTCTGTCTGCTTGTCCAGGCTCTCAACCACCTTCCACTGCAAGAAGTCCTCGTCCCAGAGGTGACGTTCTCTCAGCACTCGGTTCAGGACAACTGATGGGGGGGCTTCAACTTCAACCGAGGCTTTCCAAAGCCTTAGTGGGTTCCCATCGCCAACCTGAAGTAACCAAGAACACAAATCCCCCATATGCCTGTGTTCAGCAGACAATAACTGAAGGCAAAATCTCAATATGTGTGTTTGACTTCAGCTTAAGAGCATTCCTATTTCCCTGCTAATCATTACTATTATTGCTATTGCTGCTGCTCTACTAGTCCTGCATGGAAATCTGAAGTGATTCATTACTTTGCTCTCACAACAGAATATATCTGGACTAGCTCCTGTAGTGCCAGTGAGGTTCTGCACTACTTCTGGTGTGACAGACACTTTTTCAAGTCCAAACATCCTAAGTATTATGACAAATATGTGTCTGCAGAAGTAAAAAGAGATGAGAGACTGAAACCCTGGGCTGAAATAAATAAACTACCTTAGGCAATCTTATACACTATCTGGGACTGAGGGTCCATTAACCCTCCTGGTTAAGTCAGGGGGAGCAGAACATATGCTAATTCAGTCGTGTCAGGTACACAGATGTTTGCTCCTCAAAATAGCTGCAAGGAAGTATTGGGAAAACACCTTTCAAAGAGCACAGACTGATTTCTAGCTCCTCCTTGCTCACAGATTGTGTTTCTTGAAATGCCTCCACAGCTTGCAGTAAGGGGAGCAGAAAGTGCTGGGCTGTGCACAAGGTGACTATCCTAGATTGCACACATACAGCTTTTCTGCATGGTTTTGGGGCATTATTGCCTATTTCAGGCAGTAAACAAGTTAACTGTAATCACTGGATCTTGCAAGCCTGGCTTTTCTAACCCCTCCCTACCCTATCATTTTCATATACAAGTGTGAGTACTTCAGAAACCTCTAGGACCTCCCACAGACCCAGGACTGTTTACCCAGAAACTCAGCTTCCACACCTCCTACCTTAAATTATTTCATGTTGTTGTAATTCTTTCTCCCCAAAGGTTTCAGCTCCCCATTTCCCCCATTTCCCCGGCCCTGGAGCCCCAGACTCCCAATCCCCTCTTTAGTCTCACAGGTCCTTGACCACTGGCTGCACAGGCCTCTATTCCCTCTCTCCCATCTCCCACATCCTGCTCCCACCTGAGCCTTGTTACTTTGTCCCCAGCCTCCCACAGTCCCTCTCTGGAGAGGTCACTCACAGAAGCTGGCTACAAACCACAGTAACTGTGGTTTCTTTGCCCTGACAGAAGCATTGCACTTTCTCAGGTTGGGGTAATGCTGCCTCCTGCCCCCTCACCATCCAGATCCCACATTCCTCCCAGTTCCCTCCTCCTGCCTAATTAGTGCCAGACAACCCACAATCCATCCCCTCCTCTAGCTAGCTGCTGCTGGTTCGGAGACCCCTCTGTTTTGCTATTGCATTTCCAGCAGCCCTGAACTCCACTGTCTGCAGGGACCTTGCAGCACCCTCTGCCTTGCTGCAGTGGTCTGGCTTTCCCTGAAGAAGTGATGGAGCCTGAAACAAATTCAGAAATTTTAATAAAAGCTGCAGTATCAAAAATCCACTTGAAAAAGGACAAAAGGATCAGGGATAAAACTGGTAATATGGTTTGCCTGCTTAATAAAGCATTGGAGAACCTGAAGAAGTTCTGTGATTACTTGTGTTCTAGCTGTGTTCTCCAAACTGCTGGCAAACATCAAGAACTTGTCAGAAACTTTGCATGCCTCCAGTCAAAGAGCTTCCCCAGGTAATGTTCTCTGTTGTTTAACATCTCAGCTCACTGTTGTGTTGTTTGCTGTGTCACTTACTTGACCCAGCTTGCTTGTGTGCCTTTTTCTGGAATCTCATACTTGAATTACTGTTGTATTACATTTTTAACTGCTTTTAGTAATCTTTTTAAAAATAAAAAAGAGCGTTTGCCAAAAAGAAGGGTGTGCGTTTTGCCATGCAACGTCAGGGTGCCCCATAGCTGAGCTGCATTTTGCTTTGGTTTCTTTGCTGCTTCTTCTATGTATCCCCAAATTACCTTTTTGTAGGCGAGTTCTGTGTTCTCTACACTGGAACATGTGACCCATCCTTTGAATTTCTCTTTTGCTTCTTTCTGGAGATTCTGCATAAGAGTTTCCAGGTACATCTGATAGTTCCCTCCTTCCTCATCCACTTGTTTCCCAAGCTCGTCCAGGGTAGGAGAATGCACTTCTGCATCAACATAGGAGTTTCGGGATTGGGTGATCATCTCGTGTGGGACCTGCCACAGAAGGGAAGGAAAACACACAGGGATGATCTCCTGCTGAGAACTTTTCCTGAAGGCAATGTGTTCTTAGGCTGATGGACCATTCAGCATCCAATTGCATGAGCCTATGATCTGTAAAATGCATACCAATTTCTGTCTTTATGCAAGATGAAACATCAAAGTAGTCTAATGAAACAGCCCATGGCTCAGAACAGCACTCCTCATGCAGAACCATGTTAGACTGATCAACTGGATGTCAATACACCCCTATTACCCCTTTAGCCCTCAGAAATATTGCCTTCTGGGAAAGGCAGATATGAGCATTTGCTCTACTCCAGCTGCAGTGTAAGTAGCTGCAGGAATGACTGCAATTCTCTGTGTGACTTTTACTTTATTGCACGACACACAGAAATAAAGTGTATGAACAATTATTTTTAAGATTAATAAGTTTTAATTGAGGCATTAAAAGCATTGTAATAAAATTTTACACTAGCAGATTTTGATTTGAATTAAACTAAAATTTCTTAATCCAATGGTTTGGGTTGAAAACTGTTACAGAATAATTACCCTGCATCTTTTGAATAGTAAAAGAGAACTGCCATAAAGAAATGAGATAACTAAACTTTAGATGAAGCAAGTTTACAAGTAAGTGAGGCACCAATCTCTGAGCTAACACAAGACAGAAAATGTAAGCATAAACATAAATACTTCAAAGGGTGATGCATTATGTGGCCATGAATAATGCTGTTTGAGTCTGTCACTCACCTCAAAAAGTTTGTTGCATTCCATTATCATGTGAGCAAGGCCCTGAGTAGCTGCCAGGTTTTCACTGAGGTCCTTCTGATCTGGCTTCCCTGTTGCATATTTTTTCTGTATTACTCTGTAATTGAATTCAGTATCTCAGGTAAAGAGCTGAATATTTTTAATATGAAAGCAAAAAGCAGCACGATGCTTCCAACACCAAAGAGAAAAAACCCTATCTTTAGTTTCTATTTATCACCAAGACTGCTCAAACTGTTGGGCCATTTTTAAAAGAAAAATGTTTACCTAAAACATTGTTGAGCCAAAGGTAAAAGCAGGAAAGGTTATACATATCCTGCATGATGTGTTGTACATTTTGAAATAGATTTTTAACAGACATGATGTAAAGTGGTTTACATTGCTCCTGCTTAAAGCACTTGCTCAGACATGGGTTATACATGTACTTGACCAAGAATCTCAGTATTCCGAACCAGATGGGAGGGAAAAAGAGTCAAGAGGGACCACTAATGTTTAGCCTGGCTATGCTCTGTTTAGTCTACACTCAGCATGTTACAGTTTTAATGTGGCCTGAAATAAACCCTGTTTCCGAATGGCAGAATGTAGACAGTAAACTGAAAGTGAAAAAACCCATTCATTGAAAATCTACGTATCAAAATCCTCTAAAATATGGTTGATCTTTGACTTCAACCAGAGCAAAATCAAGCCCTTTTCCTTCACAGAAGGAAACTGCAAAACATGCAAAACTCACTAGTGCCCCATTGAAAATTCAGCATGAAAAGCAGGCACTGCATATTCACAACAGACAGCCAGAAATGCCTGCTGGGCTTGTGAAAACAAGTGTGCTTCTGGCTCTGCAGCAGGGGTTTTCCCCTCTTACTGAAGCCATGCCCTGTTTAATGTGTGCTGGAAAGCAGATGATTTGAAAAATTTTGTCCTGCATACCACTGAAAGCATCACTCGGTATTAAGGATGGGACTATGTATAATGCTGAGAAGAAAACATACCTTGGTGAGCTTTCTTTCTTCACTATATTGAGATGGAAGAGGGAAGGGGCCAGACAAACAGCGATGTTCATGGGAGTCATCTGATTTTCCTCCACGGAGGTGACGTCGCTGAGGAAGCAGAGCAGAGTCTGCAGAACCTCCCTGTTCTCGTCAGCCATGAGCATGATGGCAGCCTGCACTGCCTGCAGCCGCTGCTCCTTGGGGACGTCTGGGAATGAGCAAGTGACGTTCAGGGGGTCAGTTGTGAGATCAGATAAGGGGCTGGAAAGATAAAGTTACCACAGACATTCACAGTCCCCTCAAGTGTTCCACAAACCACGCAGATGTGGTGCTTAGGGACATGCTTCAGTGGTAGACCTGGCAGTGTTAAGTTAATGGTTGAATCTTAGAGGTCTTTCCTGACCTTAATGATGGCTTTGTGAAGAGGCAGATGACAGGGGACCAAGGGGAAAAGATCAGCTGCCTTCTGGACAGCTCAGTTTTGCTCGTCCACCAAGCACAGCTTCCCTCTCCAGGGTTTGGAATTTCTCTGTTTGTTTGAAGGGCTGCTCCCAAGAAACACACTGGACTTATTTAAAGTTTATGAAGGGAGAATAGTACTCAGTACTCATAGCTTTAAATGGTATTTTTCAGGTTTTCTTTGTCCCCTGGCAAGACAGAAGTTTAAAAGTCTTACGGAAGTTTCGGGAACACTTACATTTGTGTCATAAATCATAAAAGAGTTTAATGAAAGAAGCAATGGATATGCTTAAATAGCACCTCAGACAGTTTCATTTCTAAAACCACCATAAGTTCTCTCAGTTTGGACTTCGAGTCCTCCTCTGGGTATTACATACTCTCTCTATAATCGAATGGAAGAAGAACAAAAGCAGATTTACAGTAGAGGGAACAGCCAGCTTTTAAGATTTGACTGCTAGCCTTGTACAAGCACTTTATTTTAAAAGCTTTCAGACATGAATGACAAAATGAACACAGCCCAACACTTCTAAAGTTTCTAAAAGCAGCAAGACCAGGTTTTTCTGAGAAGTCAGAGGAGCCTTTGCTAAATCCATGCAATGTGTCTTTTCTTCCCACAACACCTCCTGGTAATCCCTCCCTTCCCTTTATTGTTGCTCTAATGGGTCTGGTACATGAAGCAGAAGATCAGCCAGTGCTTCAAGTCACAGGTAAATATTAGGCAACTGAGAGTTTTAGGGAAATGGAAATAGTTTCATCAATGCTATGCTATATAGACTACTACACTAATCATCTCATTCCAAATCCTATGTGTTAACAGCAATTCAAGCCATTCTGGATATATGAAAAAGGTCTTGGATATATGAAAAATATCTTCAGGGAGTACCAGAAAATCAGAAATCCCCTGCCAATATACTAGGAAAGAAAAAATTCTTCCTAACTTCACATTAACAATTTGTTAAACAGAATGAAGGGTAAGAAAAACTCTCAGCTAGAGATTAGTTTAATTGCAGACGTTATGAAATACAATTGGCATCCCAGCAATTTTCAACATTTTTCTTTCTGTGAAACGAGTTTTGTCAGTACTGTCTGAAACAGAAAAATATATTTGTTGTTGGCCACATGGAAAAAAACCCCACTGCTACTCATTCTTAATCCAAACAATATTTTCTGGTGTCTACAGAGCCTGTCTTTTCTTGTTCCTACCTTGGTTTAAAGACACTCATCCTCAAGTCTTTCTGAAATCCTTTAAACTCCTCGTGCATTTTAAGAACATCTTTCCTAGCTCATTTCTTTCCCCCTCTGACCAGAGTAAAGAGAAGTTCTTCAGACTTCCCACTGCAGTACCACGCAGACATTACAGAGTCAGCTTATGTCTCTCTTTACATTTTTTGTTGGCTGGTATCAGTGGTTCCCTGTTCAGTCTCACTTCTTGGAAAAGAGGAGCCCTTCTGGCTACAGAGCTGCTTATACTGACGACCCACCTAAGACATGGAAAGGGGGTAATTTACTTGCAATCTCTTCTGTGCAAAGATGGGACATGCCCAGTTTTCATCAAGCAATAGTTTAAAGGTGATTTGTTTCCAAGGACATGCAGAACATGTCTTTGTAGTGGATAATCTCCTCCTTGGCCATTTGCCCATGGAAATGATCACAACTGCCATTTTATTAGCAGCCAGAATTCCTGTTGTTGTCCTGAACAAGCTTATTAATGTGTATGTGGGCAGACAACTTGTGAGCAGGAAAGAAGGGGAAATGATGGTCCAGGGCTAGGCACCAACTCTTGCTGTTAACTTATGTCCCAAGACATTGCGTACAGCCAAACCCACTAAACTTATTGGCAGTGCTGTCTCTCACATGCAGAATCCCAGCACTCTCTACCAGCTACAGACACTGTGATGGTAAATTCATTAGTGACTGTGTGCCACAGACAGATTTTTACAGTAAAGGGAAGCAACAGAAGTATCTGAGATTCTTAAGCACTGGGATTATATGGAGTTTTAAAATGGCTTTCTATTGTTTTGGCAGCTGAAATGTCTGCCAGTGAAAAGACTAGACACACTTCTCTTTAGTGCTTCCAATTATTTGGCTTAGGCTGGCTGCATCTGCCAGAGTGCTGGCTGACTGGCCTTCATAATGGACATTGTCAGGAAAAAAACTCCAATTCCTCTGGCTTTTCAGTGTTGTCCTCTCTGCTTATTTCTCCCTCAGTCTGGAGAAGAGATACATAGTCATTTCCTGATTCACAGGGACTTTCATTATTCTGATGCATGTGAGTCTCAGATTTTACTGAAGATTGCTTACGCTGGAAAGAAAAGAAGAAATCCCCTGGTTTCTTTCTTTCTTTCTCTATGAGTTCTTTACATAGAGCTTATGGCAGCTTGTTTTTTGCATTTTATTGACTATAACGAAAAAACAAATAATCAAAAGTCCCAGCAAGGAAGGGGACTACAGAGACACATATTCTCATGGTCAAGTACCACTTCTCCATGCCCAGATGACTCACTTGTATTGAGATATAAGTGCATGAAACGGGCCCACAGTTTAAAGAAATCCAACAAAACCATGAGTCTTCATGCTTTTTATGCCCAGCAGCCTGTTCTTCTTTCTTCTTTCTGATCGTGAGCCTGGTATGAACATTGTCTCCATTAAATTTGAAACGTTTAGGTGGTTCTGAAGACCTCTTAGTGAAAGGCTTTGAGGGCAGAGGAGTTTCTATATCTCAAAGGTCAGCAGAAAGAAACCTATTGTGTTACCACGCCAAAATTATTTACAGTATATTACTATATGATATATAACATTTTCCAATTGTTTATAATAGTAGAAATATGTAGAAATGGCAGCTTACACTGATAGATGTGCAGAAAAGTCTCTCCTAGTTTACTTGTGAGGAGAGGTTCTGGTAGGTCCCTGAAGAATTGCTTTACCATGTCAGCCACATCATACGCTGACTGGTCCTCATAGCTGACGTTTTCGGGGGAGCTCTCGTTCATCTGACGCAGGGCCTGGATTCGGGATTTCACTCCAGATTTCCGAAACAGACCCACCTAAAAACATACCATGATGAATGGGGTAAAAGGGAAAATGTCACTTGAAGAATATATACACATGATATACATTTACATATAAATCTATTGTGGGGACTTTGATCATGACCAAAGCTTGGGTTGCTTGTTTTTCTCTAGGCACGAAGGAGGAAAATGTGCAAATGCAATTGATGGTCCCACAAGTCTTGCAGGCAAGCGCAGGCTCCCACAGCAGGATTGTAGGGGTTAATAATGCTGCTGCTCTCTGTCCTGTCCTAGAGGGAGGGTTCAGAGTGCCTTGTGGTTTCCCTGCTGCCTGAAGAGTTTAAGCAAGATGCTCTGCTGATATAAATCAGCCTGGCTTGCTTGGCTTGGGTGACTGACTGTTGATTTACTCCAGCTGAGAATCTGGCTCCTCATGTTTATTTGGGTATATATTTTGAAGACTAACAAGAAAATATTATGCTTAGCTAAGTAATAAATGCTGTGGCAAAAGATTAGTACATCCTGGTAGAGCTTTAAAATCAAGATGAAATCTGTGCTTTCTCTTTCCTGCTCTCTGCTTCCAAGAGTTCTCTCAAATTCCACTGAAAAGTCCAGTTTGAAAGTGGGGGCCACAGAGGGATTACTTGTGCAGTGTCACTAAGATACATTTTTATTCTGTTTGCTTTCTGTTTGAAAGGAAGTGGTAATTCTTCAAATGATGCCTTCAAGGCAGGGCTGCCCTTTCTTGTCTTTCTCTGCCAGCAGAATTTCCCCTGGGCTGAATTCCTGGGCCTCAACCACACTGTTTATTCCCAAGTGAGTTTACAGTGTTTCATTTGGGAAGTGCTAACACTGTTTCCCTTCGGTTTTTCAGGGAAAAAGGTGAAATATTGAGAGAGACCTATGGAAAAGGCACATTTCCAGTTAGGAATTATATAATGTTGTTCCTCTGTGATTGCTGTCTCGCTGGTTATCCGTGCAGCTTCCTGCATGGCACAGTCCAGCAACAAACAGTAAAGGCAAGGAAATAAAGCCTTCTGGCATTCTCCCCCTTACTTCTGAGTAAAAAGCAGCACAGAGTTCACACAGGACCCTCCTCTCTCTAGAACACCTCCCATGCTCACCTGGAGGGTATTTAGGACTTTGGCTAACTTGCACATTAATGACACTAATTACATAGATCACAGCTCTGTGAGGGGGTATTTTTATTTATTTATTTGGAGATGAACCACTACACCAGACTGGCTGTGAGGCAGCTCTTCTATGTCTTCCTATTGATGAATTTAGTGTCACTTGAGAGCTAAATTTATGTATAGGAAGTAGAGGATTGGAGTGTGCCCTGTCTTCTGTACTTATGATCCCAAGTGAAGCTCCGCTCTTCGTTCTGACAAGAAAGAGCATCCAGCTCTTTTCATCTGGCTTTCCCTTTCCCTTTCTCTTCTTCTTTTTAAATCCCTTTTCCTCTTAGAAATACATGCTGAAGATGCAGAAGGACACTTGCTAACTCTGTCCAAAAAATAAAGTTTTGGCCTGTGGTAGATAAATGTGAGACAAGAGGCTCAGTTCTCTCCTTTTGATGAAAAGTGTCCTTGCTGGTATAAAGAACCATTAAAAACTTCCAGCTAAGTCTGATTTGAGAGGTCAGATGTCAAATCTCACCCATGCAATCTCCTGCTGCACATCATTCTGCTACTCTTGATCTCTGTTTAAAGACATTTATCCAAACTCCTATTTCCTTTTTTTTTTTAATGAAAAAAAAATAATTAATCAAAAGAGTTCTTCACTTGACAGAAAAAGACATTTTAGGCTCTGTTAGGCATTATTACAGACTTGTTCTGTAAATAAAAAGGGACTACAAATCATGAGTCTGGCCCAATCTCTTTACTATCCTCATGCTGTGTGGATCATCTTCCCTACAAGCAACCTTACGATACATGACAGAAATAAAGATGCATTTGGAAATGGCAAAGCAATTTCTATTTCACAAAGTGAAACCAAATTACATATTCTGCAAGTAACGGGGAGGCTCCTCATGCCAGGTTAGGGATTTCAGTGGCAGGAGACAGACCTTACAACGGTTTAGAGCAACCTCAATGTTACCAAGTGTATGCAGTAGAGGTTCTGACACCTGTTCAGAACTCTACCCCACCTTCTGCAGGGCACAGAAGAGACACATAAGCAAGATGCTGGGGGAGACTGGAGGCTGCCCAGGTCTCTGTCCAGGCATTAGGAGACTTTGAATTAAATGGGAACAAAAGGAGTAACCGTAAAGCAGAGAAGGTGAACTGCCTGGAGGGTTTTTGCCTAGAAAGGATTTTGGTGAAAAGGTACTTTACAGGGTGCCAATCTGTACATCTCCTCCTTTTTTTTTTATTCAGTATTTTCCCAGTTGCACTCTGAGAAGAAACCAAAGCTGGATGGAAATGGCCCTTCACAGAGCCCTGATGCTTCCCAGCGGGTAAACACAAATGGAGCACATACTTGTCTGAGACTTTCAACACCTTTTAACTGCCTCAAACCTCTCAAGAGCTTTTTCTTTATATTTTACTCTCCCTTTTACATTCTCCACAATTAATTCTCTCTCTAGTCTTTCTTCCTCTTGCTCTGCTTCTTAGCTGACAAGCCCATCCCTATCCTTACATCTCCTCTTCCTCCTACTTGGGCGTCTCCTCCTCCAATCTCATCACTAATTCCAGGCTTGCTGCTTCACTTTTCTTCCTACACTGGCTTTCCCAGCTCAGTACACAAACCCAGATGAGCCCCGTGGCAACCAGGCATGTTAGCTCTTGAATATATCACTTCTTCTTGTCTCTGTGCATCTTTCCCTTTCATCCTCTCTTAATAAATTTCTGACAAGATGTTCATCCTGCCCCTCAGCTCCTGCACTACATATGGTTGGCAGAACTCATCTCACCTCACTTTTGACACTGTGGAATTAGAAGTCAAGGTCTGACCACTACAGGATTCCTTTACAGAGAGAACTGATAGGAAGGACCTTCTCACTGGCTGCAAAGGGAAATGGTTGTGATTCACAGGAGCGCCTTTAATTTTTAGATTTCAGTTTTAGGGAAGATGACTGTCACCCAAAAAAAAACCTGAACAGCAACCAGAATGGTGATTAGAAAATGTGAAGATTCAGAACAGACTAATTCCACCCTTTTTATGTGCTCAGAGCTAGGAAAGCAGCAAAGTCTGCAGAGCAAAGTGCTGGTTGCTCCTTTTGAACTTACAACTATCTAAAGGCAGTTATGAAAGAGGTCATATGACATGAGGTCAATAACAGTAGAGGACTGAACATAATCAGCCAGGGGGTTTCTCCCAGTCCTATGTTCATAAAAATACATATCCTCATCCTTAGGGGAATAACAGTAACAATATGATTAGTATGTCCCCCTGTAGCTAAAGGGAATAAAAAAATCTGAAATACTTTGAGCATGAGGGTGTCCCAGCTGGCTTGTTGTAGCTAAGAACACTATAAAAGGCAATGTACCATAATGGCTTTGGCATTGAACCCCTGCTGACCTAACTATCTGGATATATCTGACTCTGTCAACAGAATACTTGGAATATTTTGCTGAGTTTGCTCTCTATTCTTGGACTTTTCTGTCTTTGCTAAGTAAATAAAACCTTTTGTACCATATCTTGTGAAATGGTGAATGCAGTTAACCCTCAGTGGCAACAGTCAAGCATAAGCAGTACAGATACAGGTAAAAGTGGGGAGTCCTGATCTCTTCCCAGATTTCATTCAATACACATGAAGATCTCAAAATATTGTTTGAAGCAAACTGTGGTATACAAGTCAGCAGGACTGTTACAGCTACAAGAATCCAACAGATTAGCTGGATACAAATCCCAAAAGGGCAAACTTTCAGTATTGGCACCAACTATCAAATCACCAGAGGAGATCTAGGCCTAACATGAGAGATAATAATCTTCAAATAATCCTGGTACTTAGCACAAAAATTCTCACTGTTGCTTGCTTAAAGTGGCTTTTCAGAAAAAAACAACAAGTCCGTGGAGTAAAGTCCCTACCTGGTCTAGACAGTTGCTCCGTAGGTAGCGCAGTGCTTGTTGTATGCTCTGAGGAAGAGGCTGTCCTGTTCTCTGGACATGAACTATCAGGGGCACACCAAAGACATTCTTGTCCTTGTAGTCAGGGACTTTCATCCTCTTCATGAACTTTGGCACAGACCTGAAAATTAACATGAACAGGCTTCATAAAAAAATCAGGGTATTTACACACTCTCTGAGTAACACTACTGACAGAAATTGGTATCTGGGGCCTTTTTTATAAAGATGGTGAAATAACGTTTAATGCACAAGACACAGACACTTTACAATTTGCATAATTGATTAATTTCTTAATGTCTGTAAGTGGATGGCCTCTAAGGTACAGCATAACAATCCATTCTAACAAAAACCTTTTACTACGCAGGTGTCATCCAGCTGGAGCCAACAAGGTTTAAAGCATCCTTTAGGGACTCGCAGGAATGGCAGAGCAAACCTGAGTGGAGAGGGTATCTGAGGGAAAAGGAGGTTCAGTCCTCTAACATGCTGAATGATCTTTATACACCAGTTACATGATTTAGTATTTCTATTGACTAAGAATTTACAATAAGAAATGATGGTGGGAAATCCCTATGTGTCAGACTCCTCCCTTGTGTTATATGATTTATTCTAGTAGAGTGACTTAAGTGAAGCTGGTGAGCTTGCTTTCTTCAAAAAATTGTGATGAAAACAAGAACCAACTGATTCCCTTTTTGGGAGTCATGACTGCCATGGAATTAAAATAAAAAGGATGAATATGACCTAAATGTGACTAAGAGTTCTGTCATCTGTGTGGGAAGAAGTAAAAACTCATTTTAAATTACCTACTGAAGAAGTACAGTGCATAATTTTACAGCTATTTACAGTCCCTCTCTTAAAAATCCTTAGAGGCTGGTTATAAAAACTGAAGAAATACTTGTTAGGATGAAAACCTTGTACAAAGAGCAGGAGCTAGAATTTGCTGTACTCTAGTCTGCTTATTTGAAGTTGTGTAAGGTGAGATTCATTTCAGTGCAGATGTTGTCAGCTAGCCACAGGGAGCTGCACCAAAAAACAATGAAATGGGGGTTAATCTTACTGAATTTTAGCTCTCCTACGGAGATTTAAAAAGAGTCAGCAGTCTGGACTAGCTCTATACCCACTCTAGAGAGAGACACCTGTGGAGGGTGACCCAAACCCTCAGCCTTGGATATAATGGGCTGCTTTGGAGTTGCCTTTCTTTTTCCTCTGACCACAAACAGCTGACCTGACTTTCTCAGATCAGATTTATAACAGATTACACTTTTAACTTTTCCTACTGGCTAATGTCAGTGAGGTGAATCTCACGTGTATCTATTGTATCTATTTTTCCATTTTTAAAGGAAAATTTGTCTTATGTAGCTCACAGATTAATTTAGTGGGATTTTGGGGAGGTGATTTGAGCATGAAAATCACAATATAAATATCAAGTCATACTGTACCTGGACTGGGTGCCTCAGTGTATTAGGGAGAGATTCTGTCATCCTTTTGATTATTTCTGATACTTTTAAAGTCTTATCTATGCCCATTTCCATTTCTGGTGTACCTCAATCTGTGAGGCCCACCAGGGTGTGTGTACCATGAAACACGCAGGTTTCTGTAGCCAGTAGCTACAGGAGCCACATTGTGAGCACTCACATCCATGTGCGCTTCCCTCCACTCCCTAAGTGACCAGGTAGATGTCACAGCTGCCAGGGCTGCAAGCTCCCTCTAACACAGGTCCAGGCCTAGGCTAAAGCCTGCATCTTTGATTTATAGAGAAATGTCCCATAACTGTTGTAACCCTTCTTTTAAAGCACAAGCAAAGCAGTACCAAACACATTAAGCAGCAGCTGTTTCTTTTTGAATCACAAAATGAATTCCAGGTAGGACTTACTGTAAACTTTTCCTACTTTTTAGTCACTCTCTCCTACTCCTGTTTATTTCCAGGATCTATTTCTGACTTTGCCAAGAAGCCATTAGGCAGCAATGGATTAGAAGCGACAGTTTCAAATCCTACACTTGAAGTCAATGGTTCCTTCTAAATGCATTTACTTACTATAAGAGTAACAGAATTAGGAGAAACTATTTTCTTCCAAAATGTCTCTTTTCTAGTTATCAGTGGTACTCACCAGGTCCAGCCATGTTTGTTTGACATGGAGTACTTTTCCATGATGGCAGTGAGACGAAGCAGAGAGAATTTTTGCAGTAGATTCAGCTGGGCTGCTGACTGGTTGCTGATGTGAAGCGATGCAATGGAGCGGCTCAGGCGATGAGAGATTTGGAAACTATGCCATCGTAATCGCCTTTAGCAAAAAGAAATGACAGAAAAATCAGATAACTGCTTTAGTTGGGCAGGAAAGATGGGATACTGTGAGATAGGGTTGGGCAATATATAAAACATACACAAACACACACATATGTGATGGCTTGTGGTGTGTCAACTGAAAGAAAATGTACCTTGGAGATAAATAAAACAATTTAGTCAATCTCTTCAATTTTGGAAATGCCCGAGTTTTGTCATTTTTACATTAGATTCACAAGTGGGTGTGGGTCCTGTCCATATACTTGGGGAAGCAGTGCTGCCTGCTATGGTCTTTAGCCCACACACTTGCAACAGGACGTGAGAGATTTAGATTCAAATGTTCTTTGCCTGACTCAGAACTGGTATTCAATGCTTAGTCCCTCACCTCCCTGGGGACTGACCTGACCACTGAGATATTTGGAGATCAGGTTCTCCAAATATCTCTGTTATTAAATGCTGAAGGATTTTTTTGAAAAAGGATTAAACCCTGTGCCTCCTTAGCTAGAGCTATAACCACCAAGCTATTGAACCACTCACATCTTTTTACTCCAATGCACTTTCTCTATATACTGGATTCATCAGAAAAAAAACCCCCTAATTTCATTTTCTTGTTTCACTAAATATAAGTTCTGGCTCAAATCCTAAAAACTTTGGCACTGCTCATTTACTCAGTAGTTTCCTCGAGTTCACTTTCACTTTTGTGGTGGTGGTGAGCACACACAGGCAGCAGCAAACCTGGCATGGCAGAGTCCTCTGTGAGAGTGTGACAAGACTGACAGCAGATCAGAAAATACCAGTACTATCAGACATACCAGTGTCATAAAATACCAGGTACATTCTCCCTGCTTTTGCACTTACAAAGCCACCCTACACACAACAGTTTGGACCCACAAAGGCTTTTGCCCGGCACCATCGGTACTTGGGTCAACAGGAGCTCATCACTCTGACTTTAAACAGGTCTGTAAACTATTAACAAAATTCCACTTTTCACTTTATTAAGAAGTCAATCATTTACCATCATTTCATCCCACCCATGTAAGGGGCTGAGGCAGAGTAGAGAAGTTCTCTTCGAGCATGAAGGGGCACATTTTTAAAGCAGACTAGTGCATTAAAAAAGTTCATAAAGCTATCAATGCATAAAGCTCTGGGTGCGTAACTTAGAAGACGAATTGAAAATATATCCTACAACATATTCAGGGTCCTACCATGTAATCAGTGGATCAAGGGATAAAAAATGCCTTAGTTTGCTCTATTGAACAAATTCTGCATTGATTCCATGTAAGAATGTCCATAGCAGGATGTCCCTTGCCTCAAAGTCCACCTTTCCTTGGGAAGTCCCCATCTCCATACACGATGAGCACAACTGCAGTGGTACCCTGTGCCTTCTTACTCCCAGGCTGAGAACCTCTGCTCCATTATATTGTATTTCACAGCCTGTGGATTTGTATACAAAATTTTGCTACTTACCTGCTTGGCCTTGTGAGCGATGCTCCCACCCCAGAGTCTCTCCTGTCTCTAACACCAGTGGCTTCGGATTCATTCAGGGATGTTCCATCTCTGTCCATGTCACTTGGGGTGGTCCGGCCATCAGACACAGAGTTTCCTTCAAAATCAAGAGTGATCTGTGTAGGTGACTGGAAAGGCACTGATGGGGATTCCCTGACTGACACATCACCAACCGGCAGACCTGGCAACACCTTCTTTGACCAGCCATCTACCACCTCCTGAAGTCCATTGACATGTTGCAAAATGTCATCTAACTGAGGGAAAAGGACATCTTTCTCTATGTCCAGCAGGTCCCCAGTACTAGCATACAAGTGGGACCCTGGCACATTGTCATAAATACTAATTCTGCTCTCTTTAGGACAGCAAACCATCAGTCCAGATTCCTTTGGAGTAGAGCAGTTCTGCTTTCCCAAAGAGATGCTTCCTGTCCTCCAGTTTACACTGTTACTGTTGTCTGTAGGTGAGAGGCTTTCGATAGAAAGTGCCTTTGGGAAGGTCCCTGGTTTGTGATCCTTGGGAATGTGCACAACCAAGTTCTCTTGGGAATGAAATTCATTTTTGCGGTTTTGGTCCACCACCTGCCGTAAGGCCGTTCCTGCCAGAACATCCAGGTCCTCCAGGTACATCCCACCTCTCTTGTTTGCTTCATGGCATTTGCGTTCCTTCAAACATGGTGTGCTCACCCCACTGCTGCTGTTTTCGGACTGACTGCTGTCACTGCTGGATTTGGCAGAAAAGGGAAGCCCTCTTTTGACTGAATCTTGTCCCAGATTTTGGAGATCGCCATTGACTATCTGTACGCAGTGCATGTCTTTCAAGGATTTTGGCTCAAACTGGAGAACTGGTCCACTGATCTCCAAAGGACCTGTTCTTCCTGAGCCTTTTAGTTTTCCATGCACAGCTTTTGCTTTTAGTGTCTCCATGCGTTTTAGGAAGGTTTTTGCTCTGGCTCGTGTTGGATTTTCATTCTTCAGGCCATCCTTGGGGGACAGGGCGGTGTTTATTGCAGTGGAGTCCTGCAGCAGGGTGCTTTCCACATCATGATGGCCAGAGCAGTCGCAGGTCTCCCTGGCAGCGCTGGTGGTGCCAGATTGACTCCTGTTGTCACTGCCCCCACTGCTCTCACTGTGAATGGATGAGACCTCAGGTTCGCTCAGATCTGTAAGGACGCTCTCACTGCTTGTCGTGTTTTTCATCTTAATGTCCCCAGAAGAGCCATGTCTGTCAGATCGGTGAAGCAAAGCGTCAATGTCGTCCACCCGAGACCATCGTCTGCTGGTTCTTTGGAAAGTCCATTTATTACTGATAGCACAGAGGTCTTCTTCATCTGAATCTTCACTCTGGAAAAAAAAGCACATGTTAAAATTGTGTGTTTTAACTTGTTATTTGAATTAATGTGATTAGGCTGCTCCAGGTGAGCAACAGGTAACAACATCTCTCTGAACCAAGTTTATGAAAGACTGGTCACCAGTCCTTTCATAACACCCTCTTTCATTTAATTGTAAAGCCTCCAAACATCTTAACAAGAAAAGAATAAAAGCCTGCTCCATGTTAGGAGTCTCACTGATACCTCTTGGCTTCCATGGATTGCCTGCGCACTGAATTGTGTAGGACTGATGCCCACAGTGACTGTTTAGGAAAAAAAAATTTTGAAAGGTCCAAGTAAAGGAATCCTGATTTGCAGGGATGGTGTTAAGGTAAACATGGTAAAGACAGGGAAGTAGCTGGGTACTACAGCAATGTGAGCTATTTAAAAATCCAAGACTGCAAATATCTGGTGCTGCATGTAGTTTTGCAGTGAGAACTAAAATAAACATCTATAAACTTCACAGACTAGATACATCTAACAGGATTTATGTTTCAGGAACATTACTACAGATAAATAGCCATGATGCTTAAAAGAACAATAAAAATATAATATTTAGCAGTATTGCTTAGGGTGTGTCTGAGTGCAGGTGAAGGAAGGCAGAGAAGCCAGCTGTGGAGGTGTGGGCAGGAGGAGTAGCCAGGCTCCGGCTGGGATGGGGCAGCATCTGCAGCTGTGCTGAGCTTTCCTACAGTGGCAACCACTGTCTTCCCTGCCCTCATCATCAGAGGCACCCCAAACTTGATGACCTGAAGCCTGCCCCACTCTCTGGCTTCCTCTAACCTCTCCTGAGGCAGCAGCAGCCCCACAGCCCTTCCTGGTCTCATCCCTCAGCCTGAGGCACACAGAGCTGTGCTTATGTTTAGGTGGCTCCAGGAGCTGCTCAGCAATGCAGAGAAAATGTGCCTTGGAAAAAAATTTAGATTAAACACCTTCACCCTATGACATTTTCTCATCTGTTTGCTCAGACAAAAAAGGTACATGTTCAGCATGAAGCCCAAAGTTGCTAATGAGTACCCTTCCCCTGACTTTGAACTGGGTTTATACTGCATTATTCTTGTACATTTGTTTTAAAGCAGAACAAACTAACTTCACCTAGATGACATCCAAACAGCTCTTCACATTCTTGGAAGCAGTATGAAGGCAGTAAAATATGACAGGCTGTCAGACTAAAATGAGGTGCTAAACCAGAAAGACTATTTTGGGACTGGAAAAATTCTCATTTTAAGAGTCTATTATTAGAAGTATTTTTATATGAAGTTTCAATGGTAAAGTTATCTCCAATCTCTGACTAGATCTTTGTTGGCCTGTCTAATTGAAAAATGTAAACCAAATTTTACAAGAGCACCCAAAACCTTAAATAATGTGAAACCTCAAAAGCTGGAGATTGGGATCAGTAGCATGCCAGGTCTCACTGATGCCATAAACTTTTGGCAGTTTATCACTTCAAGTCATCCAGATGTTTTAGATCATGTCCAAACTGTAAAATAAAATATAGCTGTGAAATTTTGGGTTTAGGCAACCCTCTTTCTTCTGTTAATGCTGAGGTGTGCAGTGCTCCTGCAGCTGATGTGAGTTTACAGGAATGAACAGAGATCTTCATTCTGTGGCTTGTTAGAGAGAAGAATTAAGCACCTAGTGAAGTATGAGGGAAGAGGCTAGAAAAGTCTAATACTGCTTTGGCCATTTTGTCTGCAGGGAAGCAATGGCACATCAGACAGCTCTACCTTTGTTTTAACTCCACAGCTTGCTGTATGTATATATGGACCAAAGGACAGCACAGTCTCAGGAACTTAAAAATCCATTTATTGTGGTCTTAGTAGTGCCACAAAGTGAATATTTTAAAAACTGCAAGGGTGGGTACTTTTAAATATTTAACAGTGGTAATTATATCTCCAAAGCACACCACTGCTGAAGCGTTGGTGGCACCAGCCAATAGGATAAACATATTTTTAAAATTTGCCCTACATCGCAATATGCCAAAGGGACCTTAAAGAAGATTCATGGCTGACACAAATCCCTCTAGCTGCATTGACATTACTGTATGAACTGACAGGATTTAGCCTGTATTTTCTACAAGCTGGAATCGATTAAAGTAGCCAGAGTGGTAGAGACATTGCAAAAAACACCAAGAAGAGAGCACGGAGCAGAAGACAGAAATAAAAATAAATTCAGTGGTAAATATACTTTAAATCAAAAGTTTTGTGGGTTTTTGTTTTGTTTTGTTTTGTTTGTTTGAGTTTTTTTGTTTTTTTTTTTTTTGACAAAGCAGAGATGAACAGAAATGTATACTGGTAGTAAACAAGTTTTGCCTCTAACCACAGCAAAGACAGGATTACATTCTGCCCAAGAATCACTTAGAAAATACAGAGGCTTTTCAGTCAAAATTTGCAGCTCAATTAAATAAAGGCTTAGTTTTGGGTTTTTTTTAATTGATAAAGAAACATGCTTGTATTTTATCAGAAGCAAAACCAGGCAAATATGAAATGAAATATCTGGATGCTGAAATACTGCCATGGTGACTCACTACAAATTCAGCTGCACTGTGAGTCCTATGACATATTGTACTTTTCTTTTGATGGAATCAGTAGAAATTCTGGAAGCCATGAACATCCTGAATGACCCACTGTTCTTGTCAGATATCTGAGTGCCCTCACAAACGAAGCTGTCCAAAAAAAAAGTTTGAGAGCACTTAGCCCACCCACACGTCACCAGCTATGGGGACAGTGGATCAAGAGAAGGTCTGAAAGCAATGATTCATCTGACACCGGCAGAGCAGACATTTTGGAGCAGTGACTGTATATTTCTACTGACCCTGGGGTGAAATCAAGTGCACAGCTTTGGAGCATATTCAAAAGTCCAGTTAATAGTATTATGTTTGGGAAGATGAGAAGGGCAAGTTTCTTGAGGAGTGACCGGTAACATTTGCCAAAGAGAAAGAGATTTTGATTCAGATTTGTCACAGTTGATTTAAAATAGTACAGCTTTTTGACTGAGGGTGTACTTGCCTAAAATACAGAGGGATGCTAACAAAAGGCAAATAGTGGATTTATTTGCAGTGGAATTCTGCCACATTTTTCCAGCTGGGGGCAGGAATCTCATAAATCGACAGCTGCAGAAGGCAGTTAATCCAAAGGCTAATCTCTGTCTGTCCAAATCGCTTACGGACATATTTGCAACACATACATGAGGATTTCTGTTTGTATCTTGATGAAGCCAAGGGAAGACAGCAGTCCACAGTGGGAATGGTCTGGGTGGGAGAGTGGGCAGTGGGGAATGCTCATGCTGTGCTGGCTTTCACAGTAACCTTGCCTGGCATCTTGCTTGGCCATATTTGGATGAATCACTCAAGCAGCTGTGCTAGTCCTGTGCATACCTGTTATGCTGAAGCTCCAAAGCAGGCTGATTTTGCATTTCATTGTTTAGATCACCATAGAGACTATTAGGAAAGGCAGTATCTACAGCAAATGATTTCTTTAGATCAGTGATCAATTTCAGACCCAATTTCTGGCTTTTACACTTGCATTCACATTTCCTCCTATCGGCAGGCTCTCCTTCCTCTTCTCTCACTCACATTCTCATCTACTTTCAGTTGCTCTGTATCTGTGGGCTAAAATTTCCTCCAACTCCTCTTTCTTTACATTTTTCTGTGCTCTGCTTCTCTGTGGCCTTATGCAGGTATGCACCCACCTAGCTTTTGTCCCCTTGAAAGAGTACCAAGTAGGGCCATCTCTCTTCCATCACAAATTAATGGTCATCTGCAAGGAGAGCAGCTGAGGACTTCAGTCCATTCAGAACAGGGAGGAGTGGCACAAAAAATTAATGGAAAACAAACGTAACAAAAAAAAAATCCTTCATTTTTAAGACAACATAAAACCCAAGACAAGAAAAACCCCTAATGCAGTGAAGAGAAGTCCCTGCAGCTCCAGGGAATGGACAAAATACAAGCTAAAGAGGCCAGCACACAGAGCAACAAGTGGGCACGTGCCAAACCAGGTTATTTGGGCATTAAAACCATCCTCTGTTCAAGTTCCCTCAAACACTGAATAGAGTATGATGAGACTGAATTTGCAAAGACATCAAAAATGGAGGTCTCAGAGGCAGTTTTTAGAAAGCACTAGACAAACCCTCTAGGAAGGAAAAACAGAAACCGAGATTTCTCAGAGTTGACAACTACCATTGTACTACTCAAGGACTTTGGGGAATTTGTGACCAGAAAATCAAACGTTCAACAGTTAGTGCTGGACATGTTACAACACTCTCAAAATCAACAGGCTGTTTCTGCAGCCCTCACTGAAACCCTTTAAGCTCAAATAAATCCCATGTTACACAGGAGCTTGTAAGGATGACAGAGTTTATTTTCATACTCTTAACTGGGAAGAAGTCAGTACAAGAAACAAAGAAAAGCTGTTATTTTCATCTGAGCAGCTTAGATTTTTTTCTGAGCAGGATTTTCCACTGCGTACTCATATAACATTGACAAACAAGCCAGTCTAATGAAGCTTCACTGTCTTTTCACCCACTAAATTTAATTGCACTCTAATATGTAGAGTTTAAGTACTGTGTGAGCTCTTTTAACACACATAGTATTTAGTCACAGTTTCTATTCTATTTATAATTTCAAGATTCAGCAATTCACATTATCATGCATCCAGATAAGGGTGACATGCATGTTCAAAGTCAAATAAACTTAACTTACTTTTAAGAGCATTACTGACTTAAAGATTAAATTGGGGTGGTCTTATCACAAAAGCCAGGGTAAAGCCAGCATATTTAATGAAGTTCCCTTACCTTTTTTCTTTGGAAGTTCACATCGAGTTTCATTGAGGCGCACTTGTTCAGTGTGTTCAGTCGTCTACAGGGCAAAGCAAATTCAAAAGATTAGCAGCCTCTGACTAAAGGGTGTGATTTTTTGCAAGTTCAAAACATATTCTCTTATCTTACTGTAAGGTGCCAACTGCATGCAACAGCTCCAGAAATGATACTGGTCATCTATTCCAGCTATATTACTTACCACTGCATTGAGGGACTCTTAGCTTCACTTTACTTGATAGCCAGGTTTGATAGATTGCTTTTTAATTGATAGACATTTCAGTACTTAGCACAGGAAACAACTATAAACCAACACCTGTGATAGCTGGGGAAATTACAAGAGAAGGAGGAGCTGAGTTGCCTTATGCAGGACTGTAACATAATTGGTCTAAAATGGGGATTTCAAAGCACTGGTGAAAGATCGAACAAAAAAACAGATGCAGTTCCTCACCTCTGGCAAGTTGGCAGGTTCTTAAAAAAGTTGACGCAAAGAACTTCTAGCTGTTACTGAAAAGTTTCTCCAAAGCCAATAGTCTATTTTCTTCTATCTGTGGACCTTATACACAGGTCCAACATGTAACAAATCTAACATTTTAAAATAATTTTTTTTAGCTATTTTTGACCCTATTCATACTGATGTTACCAGAGTTCCTGTAAGACATCTGCTCCTTAAATCCAAGGCTATCCTGTGAGGACAGTGAGTTGAAATGACAATCCGTGTGTGTGTGTGTGTGTGGTGTCCATGTGCAAGGACAGCCAGAGGACAAGTAAACATGCTCTTTCAATAGAGAACCTACTGTGGTAGTGATAATTGATTCGGTTTTATTTATACTTGAAGATCCATTAAACCATCCAACTTCTAAAAGCAGAGGCTCAAAGTCAAATATGTTAGACTTTGAAAATTTTCCATGTCTAGGACTGAATTTCAAAATAAAGAGAGGCAGAGTGAGAGAGCCACGTGTCCACAGCACTCCTCTTCTGGCTGCCTGCATCTCCCGTGTCTTTATAGCAAGACCTCTCTCTGTTGCTTGTGGGTCGCAGGGAGAGGCTGACAATTTCCAGAACTGAACATTTGAAATGCATGTGATAAGTTACAAGGACACATGAAAAAAGTATCAGATCAATAATATAATCTCTCACATAATGTAAGAAGATTATGGCATTAACATATTCCTCCACAGAACTTCTAATATTAGAATACCTTTCAAATTGCCACCACTAAAAAAGAACCAACCCACCAAATGTGGATCTTCCTTAAAAAAGAAGTTCCCTCTCAGAGTATCACCTACTCATTTGTAGATCAAATATGCCTTCCCAACTCAAGGCAATAAATCTGTTATGCTGTATCAGAAAAGTCCTGTGCTCAGGTATTAATTTGGGTATAATGTATGCACAAGCACACCCTGCATGCATGATAGCAATGTTGAAATAAATTCCAGGGTTTGTGGCTGTGTAGCTGTATCTCCAGCCTTCTGCCCACAAATCTTCTTCTGGGATTACATCTATTGCAAAACTCCTCTTCTGCCCAAACACAGAATTTCTCAACCCAAAGCAGTATTTTCTGGGGACCCTGGGGCTGAATAATGTTCAGTGCTTCTTTTGAGCACAAAATGTTTAAATGTGTGTATCAATATCAATTCCAAGTATACAGAGGCACATTTCATTTTCAAAGGACTCCAGCCCATTTCTATCCTCGGGGACAGCTTCTTCTGAGTGGTGAATTTTGGCTAATATTGGACTCCCTGCACCTCTTTGTCAGCTGGCCTGTGCTGAAGGGACAAGTCTGCAGCTACATTTCCACACTTGCTCCACCAAAATCAAAATTACTTTTTACTGGGCGCCAGTGACTCAGCCCCAGGCTTTAAATTCGCCCCTCTACAAAACATTGGTATGCTTTCTGGGGCCCTTCCAGTGCTGTGGAAAGATTTGCCAGTGAAATTAGAGAACTAATGATCATATTTGTGAGTTTGTCTGGTACTAATAGCTCAAATCAAAGTCAGTCTGTTTCAGTTTCTTTTGCCTTGTTGATATGCCAGTGGTCGCAGAAAGCTTTTCTCATCAGTTTAAAGTCATCAGATGACTGACAGCCAACTCCTCAGCATGTCTTTTGAAAAGAAGAAATCCCAGAAGTTTCTGGCTACAAAGGCTGTCACTGAAGTCAAAGTTGAAGTGAGAGAAGCACTGCACTTCTATGCATAAAACTTTTTATCCTTAAAAACATGGGAAAAGAATGCCTGTTTGTAATGTTAACAAAACACAAAGTCTGGACTTGAGAAAAGGCAGGGAAAAACACATTAAGTAAACACAAGAGAGGTGGCTATATAAAACCCAAATAATCTAGGATGCATTTGAATGCATATCAGGAAATTTCTGCAGTATTCTGGGAAAGACTGCAAAACATGTACTACAGCAAGTGTTTCAGTGACGGTAATTTTATTTCTTCTCCAGAGCATCACAGGTAAACACTGCCTTGGTGGTTTAACACTTTGAAATAATTCTTAAAACACCAGCAGAGATATTCAGGTACCCAAACAGATGTTTCTGGTGCTATTTTAGATCCTCGGGAGTATCAAGCCTGGCCTTCAGCTGCTGCAGGTACCTCGGTCCCATCAACACATGGAGAAGTCTGGGCTATCTGAGGAGATTTAAGATGGCCATAGACACTGGTCCTTAGGGCTCCGAATCCCAACCCCAGTGCTGCAATTGTTAACTCTTATGATAGAAGTTCTTAAGTAGGAAATATCCAACTTTCGCATCCTTTGCAGCACTGAGCAGTGTTTACAAATAAATACAAGCTTCTAGTAATGAAGGCTCAGGTCAGCTGGAAAACCTTATGGGGGACCTGTTGTCTTGCTTGAAGGGGAATCCAAGTAATAGGGAGACAGCACTGAAGTGAGTTGGAGTTCCAGGAGAATCCCTGGACCTGTTCTGCAGCTACTTCCAAGCAGGTGCTTTGGAATGCAGCCAGGGCCACTGGCCAGTCATGAAGGAGGAGGCATCATGGGGAGGACAAGCATGGATAGCACAGTGTCTCCTGCCTCAGCAGATCCACGAATGCCCTCTCTTATGGACTGTGACCAGGAAAACACACAATATGGTTCTGTGAATGCCTCTCTGAGGGAATCACAACACTATTGCTTTGCTTTATTGTTATTCCTAGACAAATTTAGGTGCTGCATACACATGTCCCTGCCTGGCTTCCTCTGGTGAGGTGGACTTTGGGAGGAGGACATCCAGCTCCTGATGCTGGACTTTGCTGAGGTCTTAACACTGAATAAGAGTCCTCCCAGCACCATTAGGGCTGGTAGGCAAGGCTCACACTGGCATGTCCCTGCTCCACCAATTCCGTGCATGAAGAGAATGTACTGTTTTCCAGTCCTATCACCTTTTCATCATGGCTACCACCGAGGGAGTTACCTTACAGGCTCCAGACTCACATGAGATGAGTAATCTCTCCTGGAAGTCAGTGGGAGACATTCTACTGCCTCCAGAGCAGGGCTTTCTGTCCTGCATGTGGAGAGCCAGGCTTATCCCCTAACAGCACCTAGAGCAAGATAACTCAGCAGATGGTACTGACTGTACAAGCATTATTTCAGAACTCTGGTGGTAGGATGTCCCATCCCAGACAACAACCTTCACTTTGTTTACAAGTTGTCTAAGAGACAACAGCTATGGAAAAAAGGGCTGCTGGCTACTTGGCACAGTTCAAATTTTAAGAGCTTGGTTTAGGGGACTGTGTATCAGACTATTATATACTTGTTCTTCATGTTCTTAGTCACTGTATGTATGTGAACATAAAAAGTACAACGTGGCTTGGCTTCTCCTTCTCACCCTCTTATCAGAGCAGTCACGAAAGTTCCCAGAGCAGAGTTGGTTGCTGCTATTTTGGAAATGACACAGAGATCCAGCTATAAAATTTTCATGCCCAATTATTATTTTGGCAGGCTGACAGCATTTGCCTGCAGATTGCTGGCAATTCTCTATTGTTCATTACTCAATAAAATCTGAGTGGAATCTCTTGATAGATACGCCTCTAACCCAAAGGCCTCAAATTTGGTTTTTACTCTGCCAAATTTTCAAATTATATTGTAAACAGTAGGAATGTTAGAATATCTCAAAAAGGTCACTGAAATCTTTTACAACAGGGAGTCCTAGACTTTCTGACTAAAATACTACCAGCTGCCTTAAAACAAGATTCTTCCTCATTTGTGCCTCACGTTGTCTGGTATAATGCAGTGCCATGAGAAAACTGATTATAAAATGAGATTGAGAGTCTGGTTTCAACCCACAAGAGCAGAGAAATTCAGTGTTTATGCTATTACTATTCAGAGCTAAAACTGCTCAAACTGATTATCCATGCTGGCATTTCAGCTTTAAAATTCTCTCCCAAAAAAAAAAGAGAAGCCCATTTTGTTCAGTACTATGGGCTGAATGCACTATTAGTCAGTGTGATGGCTTGGTCATGCCTAGCTTTGAGGGCAGCCTTGACTGTCTGAAGAATGGAAGTCTGACTGCCAACCTGGGAATCTGCACACAGAAATAATAACCAGCCTTCTTCTCTTTCCTCGAAGTGCATTGCAGCCTGCAGCTCTCATATGGTACGTTAGCATGCACCTTGCAGTAACACCACTGCAGAGCTAAGGAAGGGCAGAGAACTGGCCACAGTGGTCAGCTGAGCTGTGAGGATTTCCAAGGCACTGGAAAACTTGGAAGATGCTGGTTTGATAGCTCATAGAGTAACAAAGCTGGTACTGGGGGCAGCAGCTGACACTGTTCATTGTTTCTGATGAATCTGAATCTTGGCATTTGGAACAAGGGCTTTTTACAGGTTGCTTTCAGCAAAGGGTTTGAAGCTGCTCAATTACATCAAACTGAATGTCTGCAATCTGAAAAAATAACCTGTACATAATACTTATATTATTATGAGGAGCTATTCCTTTTTTTATATCTAAGCTGTTTAACAACTCCCAACAAAAATTCAAGTAAACGTGTTGTCTTCTGAATAAAATAATTACAGAAAAAGTTATTAATAAACCCATTAATCTTTAAAGAGTGGAAATACCTGTGTCTATGCTTTTTTCTATAAGTCTCATCAGTATCCCTTGATTTAGGCTAATGTAAGGCATTTTTTTCCCCATGAGTGCATCTATCCAGCTGCTAGTTAATTTTCCAAACCCTCATATTTCAATGAAAGAGAAGAAAACCCCAACCCAACCAAGTCTCTAGCTTCTCAGCTTGCAAAATAATCCTCATGAATATATCAACACAGTGTAACTGTAGGTGTATCCGTGAGTCTACAGAGAGGCTGGAAGAGCAAGAGATGAGCTGTTCCCATTTTTAGCTGTGTAGGTGTTGGATGCCTGGTGACCGTGACTGTAGCACCACCATTGCCAGTTGCTCCAGAGAAAAATGATTAGAGAGAGTCACAGAGCTATGAAATGACTACATCTCACTGTTTGCTCTCACAAGAAAGCAACAGGAACAGACATCATACTTGCATTTTTTATTGGTCCTTCAACTTTGTGGTAAAGGGCAGAGGGGAAGAGATTTCAATCTCCTGTTCTCTATCACTCTCCAGTTCCCAAACTACAACAAAGTATGTCTTCCATCATGCCAGACTGAGGCAGGGGGATGTACATATGTGTGGGAAGAGGGTTTCTCAGGGCATAGCAATGTGCTCTCACCAAGCAGCACAAAACAGCAGTGGATCAAGTCTGCAGTTATTCTCTTCTCTGGCATTTGTGAGAGTGATCACTGGAGGATCCAAGTCTTTCCTACTGATTTGTCTTCAGACACAAAGGCGACTACACAGAGAAAGAGAATATTTGCATAGCCATAATAGACAGCATGAGAAGCAATAGGTCTCACTTCCAGCAGGGGAGTTTTGGGAAAACAATCTGACAGCTGTGCCCAGAAACCACCTGGATCCACCAGGAAGGAGGGCATAGCTGGGACGGAGAGCTGCACAAGAACCAGCCCTATTTTTGGTGATTCTCAGAAACCTTCTCTGCATTCCTCCATCACAGACTCATTAATCCTTGCAATGCACAGTATGATGTGGAACAGCATCTCCTAAAGCCATCTCTGATGACTTTAGGCACAGTTGCAGAAGGGGAAATAGAGTCTTGTCCAATTATCTTGATGTCAGTGTTGTGAAAGTTTCCGTAACATGTAATAAAGTCAGCTTGGTTAAGGGCCAGATGCTCCTTTGTCCTGACTTGAAGAGCAGAGGAGCAGAACCCAGCTCGAGCTGAGCACAGGGGAAAGAAGAGGGGAACAATGTCTCTGCAATGTGGTTTTACAAAACTGCCACAGAATTGCTGTGTCTTGAGTCCTGGGGGACAGGACTTGAGCAATGCAATATGGTATATTCATCACAGAGTATAAAAAGCAAGATAAACAGCAAACACAGGACTGCTGGGAGGGGCAAAGCAGTGATCAGCTGCAGCAGCTGTAGTACTGGGGGATCTGTAGTACTGGGTCTGGTCCCACTTCTGTTACTGGTGCCAAAAGAGAGTACCAAGGGAATCACAGCAGCATGAAAACCATGTCTGCTGCCAGAGAAAAGGGCTTGCTGAATTCTATGCATTGAAGTTTCATCTTTTCTGTTGGACTTAGACATAAGAGTTATTAATGTGCAACTTAAATGTGACTCCCATTTATTCAGGGTTTTCTTGCACTACTGATAGTTCTTAAAAACTTAAAAGTTCTTAAAATCCTTTGGATTTGGGTCTTTCCCAAATCATGTGCTGCTTTCTGTGAGTGTAGTGGGTATCCTACTGCAGCATTTTCTGTAAGAGAAATTAACTCAGAATGGTGGCATTATGGATCTCATCACTTAATTGACCTGGACAAGCAAACATCTCTACTGCTGCTATGCTAACAGCTAAAAATCAGCTCATGCTTTGAAATTATCAGAAAAGAAACTTTGAGTGTTATTTACCTGCAAAGAGGTTCTACAAGGTCCTTGTCAAGAAAATCATGATCTTTCTTTACTGCAGCAATGTCAATGGGAAACTGGGAGTCTGTAAAAGGAGACACAATATTAAGATGACTGCTTGCTACTCAAATGAAAATACATCGTCTACATCTAAATTGCTTTGCATGTGCTTGCTCACTGAAATCTAGTATGACCAATTCCACTCAGCTCTGGTTCCCTTCCAGCTGTATCTGTGACCTTTTCAGACACCTTATTTATTTTTTTTTCTGTTAAAGGTATAGCTGAATGTCCAGTGCATTAGAGTGAGAGCAAAATTATTTCATTTTGGCTTTAAAAAATACTCAATTGTTAGCTGTTCATTCTAGCACCTTGCACAAGTGAATGAGATCAGGGAATTACCACCACACTTACTTTATCTACATGAGCAACAAGGTTTTCCTTTCTCATTACAGTGACTTAATAGTCACTTGCTAGACAGACTTTGCCCAAGCCCCAGAAATGTTCTATGCTTTTTGCTTTTAAAACTGATCCAAATAGCAATGATTTCAGACAGAGGGTTACTCAAATAACAGACAAAAAAAACCCCAAACTGAATTATAATCCCCAATATTAGCTAAAAAGCCAGAATAGCATGCTAGAAGCTGACATTTGTAATGAAAAGTGACATGTAATGGTGGGACAGGTTCCAGAGCTGTGGCTGCTCTCCAGACTGCTCTGCCATGCTTAGGTACCTCAGCAGGATGCTGGATGCAGGAACTTCAGCCAGCATTTTCAGACACTACTGCTGAACACTGACACAATAGATGCCTGTGAAAAGCACCTTGTTTTCAGAGACACAGACTGTCTAGAGCACATATTGACTGCACGGGAACTGCTGGAGTCCAGCACAGGTTGTTTTTTTGGAGAGAACATCCCTTAGAGTTAAGCAGGCAGCAGATGCTCCATTCTCTGGGAGTCAGTATCTGATACTCCGAATACAAGGCAGACACAGAAGTACTACTGGCTACCCAAGGACTGTGGTAGATATACATTTGTGTCAGTTTTGGTTTGGCAGGCTTATTAGTCTTAGTTCCTTGCTGGATTTAATAGAGTCTGCCTGCCTCCTGTGGAGCCACCTGAGCATCTCTGAATGGTGCTCCTGTCCCCAGGAACCCGAGCAGCCCAACAGGACCCAGGATCTGAGTCCTGGTGGACCTCAGCTGGCCATGGGGGTGTCCTCAGCATCCTGCTCCCTGCCATCCTCAGCCCCACACGAGGGGAGGGATGGTGTCCGGGCTGACTCCCTGCAGACTTGGCTCTGACCCATGAGGCTCCTTGGCCCCCATTCCATGCGTGGATCTGTGCTGCCTCCAGCCTCACGCTGACCCTGGAAGGTGTCCAGCGGTGCTTGGCAGAGCTGCCTTTCGGCTAATAAGCCCGAGCGGGCCTGAGCTGGCTCCGTGTCTCTGGCAGGGAGACCATGCAGTTTGGGAAGAACGAGGCTTAGCCGCAGTCTCCCTCAGCGTTGAGCTGGGAAGAGCAGGAAAAACCCAGCTCCAGTCCCCAAACTACTCCTGAACACAGCAGCAGTACAACCACCTGCCCTGTCTCAGGCACACTGCTTCTCTGGGCACGAACTTTACACCCAGGAAGGGGACACCACCATTTGCATTGAGTTAGCACTGAAATATCAGCTTTTCTTACTTTGCAAATGTGAAGTGCAACTCAGATTATTCACTTTTGGTAACTGCAGAGTTTTCAATCTTACTTTTGGCGTGACTGAAATTTTCAATAACTTCTAGTGTTCTAATCTTATTTCAGACACGGTTTCTAAAATTTAAACAAAAAGTTTCTAAAAATTAGACTCATGTTTTTGGATATTTTGTAGTTGTTTTTGTTAACCTTTGAGGTTTACACGAACTATGTCCCTTTTTTTTTTTTTTTAACTTCCCAAGGCTATGAGGGTAAGAATCTTACTTTTCTTTAAGCACTGGTATGACTCCAGCAGCTGAGGCTTTGTGAAGCATCCAGCCATGGCCATAACTCAGTCAAATGTGGAGCTGGCCAACTGCAAGGTCTCCTGGCAAGGGCCCAGTGCACTTTCAGAACTACACAAAGAGGAGAAAGACCTACTTACCCTCATAGAACTGAGCATATTGGGGAAATCCAGCTGCACGTAACCAGTCACATGCTTCCTTTGCTTCGATTTCTGAGCAAAAAGAGAAAAGAGAAAAAAAGTTCACACTTTGTTATTTTGAATTAGAAGTTCTTTTAATTACAAAGAAATAACAAAGAAATTTGGTAGTGTCTATTTGCTGCTTAAAGTACTGTCATCACTCTGAATCACATTTTATAGCATCAGAAGAGAATCTCTTAAAGAAATCTGCCTGTCTCCACAGGTCCCTGGAGTGCACAAAGCCACTTGGTGGCTGGGATGAAGTGTTAACCATCTCCTTGCAGCAGAAGCTGCTCAGCCAGGTTTGTGATTCTGTGATCTACCCTCCCGCAAAGGTAAGTTTTGTAAAGATGGAGCAGGGTGAAAATGGGGTGACAGAGAGCAGACACTGCCTTCTCTTCTGTTCTGACATTTCATGTCGAGGAGAATCCCATGTGAAATCCATGCAAAGCTCTGCCAGGAAAACCCTAGTGCAGGTGTCATGATACTGATGGGACAATTGCAGGGGCATCTCTATTTTTATTGAGCTCCATGGGTTCATTTTCTGGAAAGCAGTATGCTGGGTCCAGCTCTGCCCAGCTCCTGCACTGCCTGCATGTGCAGCTGCTCCTGGACCAGCTGGAGGAACAACTGAAAACAGAGGCTCATCCACACAATTGTGGGTTTCAGGGGAAACCTGGGAAACTGCTTTGCTGTCCAAACCTACATCAGGATCTACCACTTGAACAGTTCCGGTTTACAGGATCAAAGTCAAAGCACATATCCGTACCTCTTACATTTGCAAAACACAAAGAAACAGAGTGTGCAGGTGTTGAAGAACGTAGACATTTTATGATGCTTATTAATCAACCTGAGTGAACCAGTCAAGGGTTTTGGCACATTTGTGGTTGTAAAATCTAGACAGCCATAATACAAAACCCCAACTACAATGCAAGCAGTGGAACTGGAAGAAGATGATCAGGCTCAGTTGCTCTTCTGCATATTCTGCCTTGCATGTGAAAAAATTCCAGTTGTAAATCGGTTTTCTACCGAAGTGCATTTTTATAGGTAAGAGATGCTGGCGTGAACTTTTGCCCATGTAATTCTGTTCAGAACACTCATCATACCCTTAATGACTTTACCCACTGAAGCTCACCATAAAATCTGCTTTGAGTATATTCTGCAGGATGTGACCCGCATACCTTCCTGATCCCTTAAATAATGAATCAGACCAGAAAATTTTGTAGCAGAAATCAAAATTCAGAATACAAGGTCTATGTATCAAAAGCTTGATTTCCCAAAGACGATTAGACAGCCAGGAACAGCTCCACAATGGTCACACTCATTAGCAGTGCTGAAAAGGATTTACCACCAGGTCTTCATTTGCTTTGACATTAGCCCATGTCAAAGCCAAAAAATGGAGTATGAAAGTACATTTAGTTCTTGACACTGCACAAAAGACTAAGCAGCTTACACAAAACGTGACTCTCGCTACTGCACATCTGTGTGCTGAAAGCACATCTCTATTATATTCCAGTTAGACTATTTCTATTGAATGCTTGGAAAAAAGACAAGTCTTTACACTTTTTTTCTTTTGCTTAATTCAATCTCATGAATCAATCCTGTTTCAAAACGTATTTTACAACTCAGAACAGCTGTACGTACATTCTAGTTTCATCTGGCCTGGAAACACAACTGACAGAGTCTGTGGGTGATGGAGAATGCTACCATTTAATGCTCTTATATGCTTATCATATTTCAATGTTTTTTTGCAGTTGGCTGCTCAGAGGAGCTTGCTGAGAAATATTCCTGCAGCCCAAACAAGATCTAAAAAATCTCAGGTTGCAATGGGTGAGTAATTATGGGGAACAAAAAAGAAAGCAGATCTCACTCTTTTCTAGGGTTTTGTTTTTAGGTTTTTTTGTGGTGTTTTTGGTCTGGGGGGTGTTTGGTTTTTTGTCTATTTTTATTTTTTTTTGGTGACATGGTTTGCAACACACTTTATTCAGTCAAATATCATTGACTGATTAATTTCTGCCCTCAAAACTTGAACTCTATCTCCTCCATGAAGGCATCTCTGTGGAGTATTCTCATTTTCTCAATGACTACCTTGGCCTTGAGTAAGATTTGCTAAGCTTCCAGGATACCGGGTCTCAAGACACAGATCAGTGCCCAGTTCCCTCCCGTATCTCTCTTTTCGGTCTTATTCAGAGGACAGCAGGAGGAGAGAAGTGCAACAATGCTGCTGGCACAGCCCAGAACAGGCTTTGCTCATACAAGTGTTTTCCCACTGGCTAAGGGCACCTGTTCCAGGCATTTCCCTCTTGGTCCCTCCTACAGTTTAGGTGAAAAGGCACAACAAAGGATTCACTCCTCAGCACACATCAAAGATGATTTCTACTATATTGCCCTGGGCATGTAATCCAAGTTACAGTTCAGAATGCAATATAGATGCTTTTATTACTGGATACTGCAATGTTTGAAAAACAATTTGAGATGCTAAGTTTAACCTTCTCTTTCTGTGCCCATATCCTAATATTTGCTTTTTCTTACTTGCTCGTGAAACATCAGTGAAGACTTCTTTGGGAAGAGATGTACAGCACCAAAAAGATCCTAGTGAAGGTGTCAATGAAGGGCTGTAGAAATATTTTTGGCAGTGTTGTCCTAGTTCTGCTCCCATGTTAAGGCTAACACAGGGGTTTGATCCTGCCTGCAGCAGATGCACTGTCTTGATGTAACACTGAAGGATCTGGAAAACCACATGTGTTCACAGGTGGCACCAAGGCAGTTTGTCAACAGCACAGAGAAGGGCTGCCATGCTGAGAAGAGTGATTTCAGAGAGGACATGCTCAAGGCTGACAGGAGGCACAGTTCCTCCAGCTCCTACCAGAAGCATGTGAGCCACCACTGACCCACAAGCAGTATCTCCCTTGGCAGGACCAAAAGGCTGCTTGCCCCAGCACACCTTCTGCTGGGTTTGTCCTTATGTAGTACTGTTCTGTTCTGCTGCTGGAAAAAAAAATTAGGGATATTTTGCCTAATGCTTTCCACTTTCTTGGGCAGCAGTTAACAACAATCATTAATTATTAAGGCTAGATAATAATTCAGCCCCAAATATTGACAACAATCAGTATGTCTCACAGGACTTGACTTCTAAGGAGCTTTTTCAGTTTCTAGTTGAAGCTTGGAAGAAAACAAAGTTCTCTTTTCCATTTAATTTTTCTACTAGTAGTGAGTTATAATTTAGAGCAAAATGAGGAGAGAGGTTCACTCAGGAGATGTGACAGATGATCAGAGCACAGCTGGGACTTGGGTTTGAGTCCATCTCCAGTATTAAACAGGTTTGAGCTTGTCTCCCACAAACCACGTGGGTGGCTCTGGCTGCTCTGGGGCTGAAATGGAGACAGTTGTTTGCCATCTCTCCTGCTCTTCCAACACTTTCTCTGGTTCTTCACAAACTGCTTTGTTTCTTCCCAACACTAGAAAAACAGTCTAGCAGCCAGCTGCCTCCGAAGGGGACAGCCTTGCCCTGCCTGCCCAACACCAGCTGGCTGCTTCTCCTGCCTCCCTTTGAGCCACACCAGCTAACCCTTCAGACACCCAGCTCAGCCCCCTAAGCTGGTAGAAAACTAACCCCCCCAAAACTGGGAATGGTCTGTGGTTGGATTAGCAAACTGACTCAGATCCTCTAAGGGTCCTGTGTAATCTACATTAGCTGCATTTTAACAAACCCAAGAAAGTCAGACCACTCGAACAGTCCTTCCTCAGGTGAAGGAGCACAGGAGAACTGTCTAAAAAGTTGTTTGGAGAAAAGTGCTCTGTCAAGAGAAAATCACATCAGTAAATAATTTTTTAGCTTGGAATCTTATCACCATCTACAAATATCAATGCTAAGACCTAGTTACTATAGTCCTTTCCCTTTTCCTGTCTAGATATCAGTATTTCATCTTATTTCTGCCTTTTGGCCACTGTCCCTGTCTCTTCTATCTTCTGTTTTGGTATTTCTCCCTTTTTTTTTTTTAACTACATTTTTATTTAAAATTCAGATGTCCCTTTGCACAATGCAGTGAAAGATTTAGCAACTAGAATAAATAAGGTACATAATTACCCCATCTATTATTGTGTTTATGTCAACTTTATGTGATAACCTTTATTATTCATCTCTCTGTAACAAATCACTATTAATGTTCACTTTAGTATTCCCCCTGTATTGCTCACCATTTAAATCTAATTTACTAGATTCAGCTAAAATATCTGGGAGTGTTAGAGAAAATGATTAGTCAGTTAATTGGAAAGGAGTGAGTGCATTTTACTGTGGAGCCACATCAGTGAGCAGATGGTTAGTCTGGTGTTACTAACCAAAGGTTATATCAACTTCTGGTCCTTGTCTAATTCCTTCCTTCAAGGGATGAGTTTGTGTTGCATCTTCCAGAACAAAATCTACCTGGTATTCTGGGGTCAGTTTGGAGGCTCAGCTGAACCCAGGGTTGTAAAACACATTTTACTCTCAGGAATTGCTGAGGACCTCTGTGAAAGGTAAACCAGAGAACACTCCTGGGGAGGAAACACTGATGGTGTCAGACCTGAGGCATGCTCAAGGCGGCTGTAGACACTGAGACAGCCTTGTCTCACAGGTCCTGAGGCATCCCTTGTGTCCCATAAACCTGTCAAGTCATCAACAGGCAATGTCACTGCCCTGATGTCTTCCCAGAAGAGCGCTCATGAGGGAAGATGGGATCCTTAGGAAAGTTCAGTTCAGGCTGAAGCTGTAGGAGAACAGCTCTAGCATATTTCAGCTTCTTCTTGCAGCCTAGTCTGAGATACTGCAATGGCTGCCATTACTTTCCTGGCCCTATATCTCACACTCTTTAGGATACTTATCTATGTAACTCCTTATTTTACAGATGGGGATTTAAAGCACTTCAGAAGTACATAAGCAGGTTAAAGGAATGTTTGGTGGGAATTAAATGCCTGACACATATCTGGCCATTAAAATAGGGCTATGCCACTCCTCAGTTACTATCACTCTTCGAAATCTGGTCTGGGCAATCTAAACTCCAAATTTCTGATACTTAAATGCATCACTCTACCATCCCTCAGCTATGATGTAACACTAAAGGCTGATAGGTTTCCACTGAGTGGCATTTGCAAAGCTTCTTCAGAGCTAAGAAATTAGATTACAGGAGGGTGTAAAGGTGCTAAACTGGAAAGAACAAGAATATATTTTTAAATATGAGTAAAGATGAGTTTTCAAGTCACACAGGAAATTCACAGCAAAACAAGCGCTCATGTGAGCGACCTGGTCTACTGAAAGGTGTCCCTGCCCACTGCATGGGGGCTGTAACTAGATGATATTTAAGGTCCCTTCAACCAAAGCCATTCTATGATTTATGATTCCATGATCTACAGTTTGCAAGGAGCAGGTTAATACCTTAATTACTGTATTATCATCTCACTTCACTAGTGCAAGCAGTTGGTGCAGAGCATGGAAAAATTAAAAACTTGTCATATTCCCCAAGGAAAAAGCCCCATGCAAGTTAATAAAGACAGATACAATTTTCAGTAACCTTTCATGCTTTTAGGTAGAGGTCTAATGGTTTACCCCATTCCATTCCACTCTGTAGGACTTTTCCAGAATAATTCCAATAATAAGGCAACAGCAGTTGTACCATGCAGCCATAAAATTACCATTTATAGTACAAATATATAATAAATAAAATAAACCATAAGCATACAATGAATTTATATGTTTTACTGCACTATGGTGCATATTCATCAATAAATCCCGATAATAAGGTTTTCAAGAGTGGATTTTCATTGGAATTGTTTTATATCATGCCATATAATTACTATTAGAGACAAGGTTATGTTTTGCAAGGAAGGGACAAATAAAACTGTCAAAGTGTTATTTTACTAGTCCTTAACCTTTTGTGGAATATTGTGGTACTAGTAATATTACAATAAAATATGGACCTTTTAAACTACTGTGGCTGAATATAATTTAAATGTCAATAGAGAAAGATCTTTCAAACTCATGAGTAGTTTCTTTATGTGTAATTCTTTATGCTTGGTGAATAACAGTCAGATGATGTCCATTCATGCTCTGACTTCTTAGAGAGGGTGAAAGTGAGAAGCCTGATTGTTTATGGACATGACAAAAAAATAATTTTTGTATGCTGAGAGATTAAAAGAGTGTGACTGTTTACCTTGGCGAGCAGATGAATAAAGGAAGGGTTATGCCAAAAGGGTATAAAATCTGGGGTAACACAAAATAGGAAATTGGGAACTACTATTCACTCTACACCCAGCACAAGAAAAGGGAGATTAGTGAAAAAGGAGGAATAAAGAAGAAGGAGGACAATCTGAACTGATAGAAGATTTTTTCAAACACAATCTATAAAACTAATTGCCAAAGGACACTGGTATCAGGAGAGGGGTTGGAGCTGGAACCTTATCTGACTACTAGCTGCTACCACTACAGATTTGGAAAAGAATTCTCCCGAATGGAACAAATGAAACCAAACTAAAGCCACTGCTATGAAAATGCTTTTTCCTAGTTAGATGATCCCTTATACAACTTTTTCTTCTGAGCTACTGACATTTCTCTTACTCAGACATAGTCTGGGACTGTAAAAAATGTTTATTTCAATGACTACAACAATTGTTTTGCTCTCTACCACAACCAAATTCTGCACACCCCAGCTGGGAGACTTCTCGTCAGCCTTTTATCTTCAGCAAGGCTACATTTCCCAAGAAAAAAGGTGTGCTATTCCAGCAAGAAGTTAGGAAGTTAAGTCCCCTTTGGGTGAAAGGATTATGCTGAATTCCTTCCCCAAATTAATGGGATACTGGTAAAACTGGTAGAGCTGAGATTTATAGTGGGTTCATCAAGCACAGGTCTGGGAACAGTGTCTGTATTAATATTTTTTACATCTAGATATCAGAGCTAGCTGTACAACACAATGAGTTTCCTCATGCAAATAACAAGAAGGTGGCTGTGCAAACAGCAACAGGGCAATCACAGTTTGCAGTGCAGGCGAGACCTTTGTGCAATGTGCTACACTCCACTCTGTAAGCTGAGAGGTGACTCGCAGGGGCCACTGAAGCAGCCAGCGCACCAAGACAGCAGGGATGCACAGACACAATAAAGACCTTAGGAGTAAGAACTATCTGTGGGACTCCCACTTCAGACCATTTAGCTACCCTCCCAGGCAGCCATTACTGTTCCTAAAAGTCTAGCATAAAATCAGCTCCCTGGGGAATTCTTGCATTATGTAGACTTCCAAGGAACTCCTTCTGGTAACAGGGTGTACAGCACAATCAGGCATCTAAACATAAGAATGCAGTGAGATTTGGACACCAAGTGGTTTAAACATTTGAAAGTTTCAGACATAACATTAATAATACTGCAAAGATGTTCAGCACAACCAACCGATGCTGAAAATCCCATCCATGTTATATGGCCCAGTTATGTGATAAAAACAAGAGATTCAGGCCTTCCTGTGAGTGTACTCTTGAGATTTTTGGTTGCTTCTTATCATCATCATAATTCCTATTTACTGCTGTTTTCTTTTTCTCCTTTCCTTTCCATGTCTTCCACTCTGAAGTCTTAAAACTTAAAAACTAAACAGTTAAACACTTAAAACTAACTTTCAGTCACTAATTTCTCTGACATCTCTGCTACCCACTGTCCCAAATGCCCACTCAGTTTATACAACCTTACTCCATACCACACTTACTTCCCATTTTTTGCCATCTTCCTTTCAAATTCCTGAAATAGGATTTTAAATCTCTCCTAATCCAAAAAAATCTCTCTCTATCTTCAAGTATCACTTCGAAGCCACTTTTCTTCTTAGCTTACAATTGATTTGTACAATGCTGCACTTTGTGATGGCACTAATAAAACAATAGCTTGCTACCCACATCTCATCTTGAGGCACTTTAAACGGTTATAAAAACTGAAGAGAAAGTTATATATAGGGATCACTTCATTCCTGGGTGAAATGCAGCTGCATTAGGATGAAATGAGGCAGCTGCACAAAAGAATGCTGCAGCAGTTTATGACAAGAAACAAGGAGAATACTTTATCCAGTTGAAACCGCTAACAGAATTTATGAGATAGATAAAATTCGCATTATATATATATATATATATATATATAGGGAGCTGACAAGGACATCAGGCTCTCCTCCCTTTAGTCTTGAGAAAAATACTCTGGTATTGCTAATGGATTAAAGTGATTAAGAACTTACACACACATCCTCCTCCTTCCTCATTAGGATTTATATTCTTTTTCTTGCTTTCTGACAGCCCCCATGAGTCTTGGCTTCGTATAGACTTGGAGGACAGAGTACCACCCATCCATTCTTCCGTACCATGCTGCCCTTCCCACCTATTTGGCCTGCCACTCAAAAACCAAGAACTGCTGACTTGAGAATTAACAGAGCTCTGATACATGAGCACTCTATGCCACTGAAAAACGTGTCTGGATAATGGTCTGGAAAATGTGAGTCTTTAAGGACTCTAATATAAGGTACATAGTATTTTTAACGTGGAAGGAACATTATCAAATAGGTAGAGAAGAGGTAACAATCCCATCCCTTGCGATCTATGTCAAAACTTCTGGTTTCTCCTAAAGTCACTATCGGACAAATTTTGAAAACAGACTTTCAGACACTTCTTTCACAAGTTTCTGCCTTTGGGTTCCCAAGCTAAGAAATCTAGGCAGCATCTAAATTTTCATGTATTATGAAAGGCCAAAGAATGGCCTGGAGACTGGAATAGCTGCTGAGCTCACACTGAAAATGGAAATGTTGAATCCAGCTGGTATTTAGAAAACTTCTTGCTCCCTGGATGAGTTATAAAGCGATTTTTGCAATGTACTATTGCTAGTCCAATACCTACAGACATTATTAATAAGTATTCAGTGACACTGCAGCTATATGTACCTATTCATGGTATATATTTCTGTTATATATTCCTGTCATGTATCTTCTACTGAATCACTATTGTTGAAGAGTGAAAGAGCCCAAAGACTACAAAGCAGCTTTGCAGAAAACAACGTGGGTGCCTGGTGGACACCAACACGAACACGAGCCATGTGCTCTTCTGCCAAGGAAGGCAGACAGCACGCTGGGCTGCACTAGGAGGGGTGACAGCAGGCTGAGGGGGGGTGATTCTTCCCCTCTTCTGAGCACTGGTGAGGCCACATCTGGTGTGCTGGGTCCAGTTATGGGTTCCCCAGTAAGAGGAAAATGTAGATTTACGGGAGTGAGTCCAGCACAGGGCTACAAAGATTATTAAGGGCCTGGAGCATCTGAGAGATGAAGAAGGGCTGAGAGAGCTGTGACTGTTCAGCCTGGGAAGAGAATCGGTGGAATCTTATCTGTGAGCATAAATATCTGAAGGGAGGGTGCTAAGAGGGCAGAGCCAGGATGTTCTCAGTGGTGCCCAGTGACAGGCAATGGGCACACACACTGACACACAGAAGGCTCTATCAGTACATCACGAAACACTTTTTTTTTCCTGTAAGGGTGACTGAGCACTGGTACATGTTCCTCAGGGAGCTGCTAGAGGTTTCATCCTCGGAGGATACTCAAAAGCCACCTGGACATAGTCCTAGGCAGCTGGCTATAGGTGGCCTTGCTCGAGCAATTGGGTTGGACATGATGACCTCCAGATGTGCCTTCCTACCTCAACCATTCAGTGATTCTCTGACTATTGCAAGAAGTGTGTAAAAATAACCCCGAACTGACCCAACAGTAAGGAGGAAAATACCTCCATCAGCAACATCATACTTTTCTTAGTGGAGAATTTCAAGTGAAGACTTGCTGTAAGGTCCTCTACACCTCTTTTCATCTTGAGGGAAACTAGCACTATTGATTTTTGAACCCAGAAGTCACAGGAAGGGCATGAATAACACCAGGACCAGCTAGTAGGAAATACATATGTATCAATTCCAACTGTGCCACTACTGGAAACTTGCCATAACTTTATACTTGGAATTATAAGTGTTATTATCTTTGTAGCTGGACCAATTCTTCTATTATTAGATTGCTAATACTTTAATCACTAGAGCAGTAAATTCTTCAATCTGTACACAAGGTATGTTTCTTCACTGCACATAAATTACCCAAGGTGTTTTGTCTGGTACTCTGCCCTTGAGATATGGTTTGAATTTGGATGCAGCAGATGGACCCCACTACATGTAGCTTGCAGCTACCCTCTGTCCTTGCAAGGTTTTGAAAAATGTAATCTCTGGCAAGGCTAGGGGAGATTTCCAGACAGCCTGAACTCAAGCAGCATACAAGATGTACAAGGTCTCTGGAGTGCCCTGACATTCAGAGGGCTCCCAAGAGGATGTAGTGCTGCTCTGACCATTAGCTTCAACTTTCATGCGTATTCGTTCCTCCAATTAAATACAAAGTTTTAACATCTCTGGAAGTCAGGGTTTTCAAGCTCAGTGTCCTAAACTGGAGGTCAAGTTTCAGACTTCAATGCCTTGCTTAGATTTTCCACAATACCCAATGTGGTTTGCATGTGTGCGGTACTGGAGTTAATTGGTCAGACAGTAATTGGAGCTTGGCAGATGAAAGGCACCGTGGAATGCAGGAGAATGCTTCATGTTATAATTTGAGTGCAAATGTAAACAATACCCCAAAAGATAGATGTTGTCATCACAAACTCTCTGAATTATGCAGATAAGTAGAACAAAATATAATTCCATATCAACATATTAATTATTCTTTGATTATGCCCTTCATCTTCTGTAGATGTTAAAATTACACATGGGCAATCAGATATACATCAGAGAAACTCTACCCATCTGAGGTGGTCTTCATGCTGTGAATTTATATTAAACACCTAACATTAATATGAAAGTAACTCCCCTTGGAGATAATACTTTGATGTATTAATAAAAAAGACTTCTCATTTCTTGTTTATCATAAACTAAGATTAAAACACTTTCTTTTGCAGTTCTGTGTGAGATAAGTAATCTGTAGTGCAACATGGCACATATAGCAGAGTTCAAATCTTCAAAACTGAGGTACAAATCCATGTCTTGTGCAGAATGAATGCAATGCAAAGTGCTCAGCTCTCACCTGGTGTTATCAGTGTTATCTGCTGTTATCAGCTGATTAACAGTACAAGCAGATCTGTCTTTAGATCCCACTGTTTCCTTATTACCTCTTTTCATGCAAGGGCCTATGGAGAAAGATGTCCTGTGTATTTCTTCCGAAAAAGAAGAATCCCAGACAGAAGATTTTGACTTATTCCCACAGTTTGTAAGTAGCTGTCATCTACATACAGCCCAGGAACAGGAGGGCTGACATCATCCTGAAAATACAGGCAAGAGCTGTACCTACAAACCCAGATGTCTTTTTCTGATTCACAACCATATCGCTATCATTGCCATTGAAGTATATCAACATTATTAACATTCCATCATGCTTCAAGACTGTCGTGGAAAATCATTTATAAAATGAAGGTTATTTGTGGATAGCTACTGTTTTATTATGATTATTTCTCAGAGGATCAAGCACCCATATCTGTGCTTGATGCACAGATTTGTTTGTTTAATGCTTCTTTCCAGCTGCTATGTACTGTAAGAACATCACTAAGGAAAGCTACCAGGATGTCTTTTATGACTGTATGAAGAAATGAAGATCAGTAAAATGATTGTTATTTACTTTTATTGGACATTCTGAACTTGGTCTACCTTCCTTTTTGGAGCTGGATTGATCCTATGTCAGTGCCAGGTGTGACGTGATAGGCTGGCTCTGCTATGAGCAGGGGTTGGACCAGATGACCTCCAATATTTGATGGTTCCACTAACTTCTAAAATTATTTCAGTAATGAAAGAAATAACATATGCTTACGGAAATATGTTATTGTGAACTAAATTTTACCCTTTGCTTTGATTATGCTGTGCTGTAAGAACAGTGGAGTCACACCAGTGTGTGTTTCAGCATGATCTAGTCCAGAGCCACTAATTACATGGCTGTGTGCTGATCTTTGTAGAGTCATGAGAAAAAACAAAGAGATTAAAGGAAACAATTACTCACCTACTAAAAAAAGAACATCTTTCCTCACTGTTTTCACAAAAGCACCCATTTTTATGAAAGTGCCTTTCAAACACTTCTCTGCAACACATAAACAGTATTAGTGTGGGAAAGTCAAATTAAGGCTCTTTTTTACAGAGCAGTGGAGCTACTGCTCAGACAGCTGTTCAGTTTCCATCAGCCATCATGTGATGGAAATTTTATTTAATTTTGCTGAATAGGTACAGATAACTTTCAATATCCAAGGCCAGAATTTTAATGGTATTTAAATTTACAAACTGGTAGGGTGCAGATTTTCAAAGATGTTCCAAGTATTTAACTCTCATTTACCTCCTCAAGCACATTGGACTATGATTTACCCAATCCAGTCTTGTACTAACAGGTGGCTGCAGGCATTTTTTGTGCACTCCAGTACATACACATCTAAACGTTTTTTTAAAATCCAAAGGGATGATACAGACCCAATAGTTTTACCAATGAACTCACTTTGGATCTGTGAACTAACAAACTTCCATGATTTTTCTTCCCACAAATCATTAGATTTTTTTTGTTCACCCTCCTTTACAATGAAAGCTGCAGTCCATATGGCTACAGAGCAACACATAGAAAACAGGCTAAAGCAATTCTTACATGATAGCTGTACATAAACATTTATTCATTCATTCCGGAGGGAAGAAGGAACAGACAACTTGGCTATGTTGGTATAGTTACTATTTTTAGCCTTTTGGCCGATGCCTCTAGTTTCCTTTCCATACATTTTTAAATAGGAGGATATGGGGGTTTTATGTGCTCCTCCAAGTAGAGAACAGACATTTAATGTAGTGAAAATACTGATTTTCCATTCTGCAGCTCACCTAGGTCTGTTTCCATCTATTAAAGCCATTCTACAAAATAACCGTGTCCTGTAACACAAAATTCTGCTATGGCAGAAGTAACACTGGGTATCCATAGTACTGACACTTCTCATTTCCTTACCCTTGTTACACTGCAGAGCAAATGGGAGCCAGATTCATAGGAACCCTGTCATAACTTGACAATAATCATTGCCAGCAATGAAGCAGAGTTAGCAAAGAACTAATTAGCACACCACCCAGGACTAACAACGCTCTACACTTTTTTCCTGTTATTTTTAGCTACAGGCAGGAAAGACATAAATTGCTCTTTTATCAAATAGCATGAAAGAGTTCAGATAAGTTAGATATTTGCAGTTATCACTCTATAAAGCCAGACTCTGGCCTTCAGCTTTGTGCCAAATATTAGCCTGAAAGAAGACAACAGGAAGGCTGGAGACCTACCAGTGCTTGCTCCCTGCAGATGCCAGAGTGGATCTGTGGGGTACCTCTCAGGAGCCACCAAAGCTACCAAAGGAGCGCAAGCCTCCCATTTGCATGTCAATGTCTCTTGCTGGATAACAGGAGGGAATACAGGAGGGTTGGCTCTGCAAATGCCAGTGAAATACAGACCCTGTCACTTTTTAACTTGCTGGATGAATTTCAACTATTTCTTAATCTTCCCACAGTTGATGGGAAGTCACTCGGACAGTTTCAGTTGCCATCTCATGGATGCAGTCCCTTTGCTCTGACTGCTGGAGAGCACATTCCCACTCATCTGAATCATTACTGGCCTGACTGTGGGCAAAGATGGTTTGGTCACTAGACAGTGCTAGCAGCTAGATATTTGGAAAGTAAATGACTAATCCCTTGCCCAGCTAGACTTTCGGTGGGAAATGAGACATATCACCTAACACTTACACTTCAGCTTATAAATGGAAATATTATTCTTCCCTCCTTAGGAAGCAAAATTGTGAGACTACATATGCTGAAGTGTGTAGTATGCTTAAAATATGCTCCAAATCCATGAGGGCCACATAGCTAGCTTGCATGAGCTGGTCTTCTTTTACCACTTTAACAAACAGGTGGCCTCTTAAACTGGAGATATTTTTTTTAGTGCTACTGAAGATTTAGTCCAGCCATTGGCTGATCTCTAAATTCACTTATTTCACAGTATCATCTGCCCACAGACAGACACAAAACACTTGCTTTTCCAGCAGATATCACCCAGTTAGAGTTAGAATTTGCCTTAAGGCGTGACCTGATTCTGGACCAATTAGAGAGCATTCACTAGGAGATCAATGAATGTAAGTCCATGCTATAATTTAAGGTCAGTTTAGTCCAAGAGAGAGGCTAGCCAATTAAAAATAAACCAATAAAGATCATGGGTTTTTATAAAAACTGAGAAGACCATTGAAGTGCATACTTGAAATATTTCCTCTGAACTCCACAGCACAGCTGGCACACCACGGGTTTAACACTTGGTGCCTGTTCAACGTGTGCTACGTGGATGCACCAAGCCTGCACACACACACTTGCCAAGCAGAATGACAGAAGCAATGTGACTATTTCTGAAAAATGAAGTGTTTATGGCTTGCTCAGTTTCAGAGTATGTTTCATAATCTTCAACACTCACAATGTGTCACTTATGGGCTTGCAACATATTCCCTCTGAACAGAAGTTGCTTTGTGCTCATCACTGAAGAAGCATGTGCTGTGCGAGTGCCATACTGTATTTTGGCAGTAGCTGTTGGAAGTAAATTTACAGGGGATTAAGGAGATGGAAGGCAGCATGCTTCACACTGTAATTCTGCAAAGAATTAAAATACCCTCTTTAAAGAAAAGATGAGAGATGACTGCTATTCAAAATCTTGGGGCCTGGGGTTCAATTTGTTTTGACCAAATTTCCATTTGGTCGTTGAGAAGTCTCTGAACAGTAACAGCTGCCCTTGCCCAGAAGGAGTGTGCGACGACACCTCCCTCCTTTGGATGTCACCTCCAGTGCAAGGTGGGAGCTGTCCCCAGGGGCACAGAGCCACTCAAACTTGCTCCAGAGGGAAGCTCCTGCCAGATGCTATGCTGCCTCTGGGATCAGCCCTTCCCCATCTCCAGTTGTGCTCCATGAAGTACAGGATTCCAGGGCTGCCCCAGGTTTATGTCCCCTCAAGGCCAGGAGAATGAAAGTATGTGCTGAGGACATGAGACATTTTTGGCCGTCCAGAGCTACAATAATGACATACAGATATGCAGATAAACACAGTGATTGAAAATTGGTCGTGTATGCTTTGAAGGAAACTTTATTTTCCAAGCATATTCTTTTTCTGGACTTGACCCTGGTCTGCACTTTTAAGAATCTGACATTTTTTGATGGTTTATTTCACTTTCAGATTTTGGCAGGGTCTAGCCTCAGATATGCCAGAATATGATGAGATAAGTTATTCTCCAGACAGAAACAGAAGCAGAAAGCAGGCAGTTGCCTACAAAAGATGGTCTCTCCTACAGATTTTACCATAAAAAAAGCCCAGCTCAATTTCTGAAAGAAGACTAAATCTGACTATGAAATCTAAGCATAATGGCAGTTAAAGATTTCAAATAACCACCTAAGAGCCCATATATTGCCATGAAACCACTAGTTAACACTGAAGACATGATAAAGGTATTTTGATTCAGGAGGTGGGCTATATTTGGCAGGGAACGCCAGAGTTTTAAAGTTTCTCATGATGTTTTGCCTGATACTTTGCATTTTGCAGTGATTTTTTACACTGTAATGGTAGCTAGAAACCCACAACCCACAGTATTCTGTGGCCATGGCATTATGCTCTGAAAGCTTATTTATTGCTAAAGAATCACATTGTTGTAGTGAAAATTACGGTTCCATATTTTCTGGTACAGCTTCATCTTTAAGGACAAACAACAACCCAAACAAATCAGCCTGGAAGCCACTGCTTTACCTGCACTGGAGGATGTGCAGGGAAGGCAACACTGCTAAAAGATGAAAATTATAATTGTGATGCTCCATTGGCTGACTCTGATTTTGGGAAGAGAGATGGGGCTTTCATTAATCTTTCCATAACTCCAAGCCAAAGCCTGTTTGAGGCTGTTAAAATTAGCCTCAAAACAGACTACAAAGCTACTATTTGTTGAATGTATTTCAAAGAATTTCCTTCATTAATTGTTTACCAACCTGGCCTTTCCTCATTGGGGGTAGAAAAACATAACGAATGCTTATCACCTGCAAGCTCAAATCCCACAGGAAAGCACTTCTTCAGGAAAATGTTATTGTGGTGAGAACTTTCAGGGAGTGTTGGAGTTTTAAAGTTTCTCATGATGTTTTGCATTTTTCTTCTAAATGAACAGGAAAAAACTCATCTGGCTCTCATTTGAATTCTCAGTAGACTTTAGGGAGGAAATTCCAACCAGAGCTGTATTCCTACACCTAAAATCTACATGGGAATGATGCAGCATGCTTGCTTCAAACTAGCAGAAGAAGCAGACCTGGGTCAGTGGCACACCCGTGTGTTCCACACAACAGTAAAGGTCTCAGCAGAGGGGCTGATTCTATAGAACAGCCTTCAGTAGGACATATCAGAACTTAAATATCTAGATGACCTGCCTTCACAGCCACCATTCCATCGTGCACGCAGAATATTTATTAACATACATTGGGATTTTTGGATATAAAGAATGGAAATCATCTCACCTATCGGCAACAGCATTGGAACTATCAATCCTAGGTGCTACTGAATGCTAGGGAGAGACAGAGGTACTTCCTTCAAACTATTTATCTTATCTTAATGTGTGAAAAAGGTAAAAATGGCTTGTGCACAGAAAGAGCTCGTTCTTCTCTATGGTCTATACAGAGAATTTGGGAGGAACAGGTATATAAAGCTAAAGACATTTCCAGTGAGATTCTCCTTTGAGGCACATCCTGTCCCTAATTTCACTTAATTGCACCTGATATTCACCATTTGCAGTGACGGTGTACTGATCTTTATCCATGTTTGCAATGGGATTTGAGATTTATGTAGGAACATTCCTGTGTAGGTGCTCAGTGTTTACCACAAACAGCATGTATTTCCCACACAAAGCCTACCATGGAATTAGCTACCTGACCTCAAAATCCACTAATCTGAAACATAAACAACCAAGTACTTACGTTGTTCACCCCCTAATCACCACAATGCCTTATTGATGAACAATTCACCTGCTGGTTTCCATATATAACTGTATGTATATATTCCATATGTATGTATGTATGCGTATCTATGTTATATCTATCTCTCACCAGAATTAAGCTCTGATTATCCAGATTCCCCCCCTTGCAGTTGATACTATACATTTTTGGTATCCAGGTTTTCTTAATTGTTTTATAAGATGAAGTATCTCAAGCTTATAAACTACTCCCAGTACTTGTAAGTTTTAGAATTTGCTAATTTAGAAATACTATTCTTTCCCTGAATATGTGGGCTGCCTCTGGACAAAGACATTAGCTCAAAGCACAGGGCTGGTTCCAAGTTAAAGTCAGGTTGAGGGCAGGTCTTCCCAGACAGATGGGTAGGCATTTCCACTTTCCAGCTCCCTAAGAGCCCTGTTCCTAGTTCTGCCTAGACATAACAAGGGAACTGATTGCTCAGCGCACAACAGAGACTAATGTGAGAACGTGATCCTGGCAGAGCCTCACCAGAGGATTCTTGTAATTGATGTGAAGACAATGTAACTGATTTGTAGACACATCACTCTGCCCCGCGCTTGCTGTATCAGCTTCCTACAATGGTTGTTGATTGCCTTCTTCCCCAAGCATTTCTTTCTCTCTCAGTTTAGAAACTCTGGGAAGATATTCGTAATAGCAATTTGCTTGTGCCATGCCTATTTGGTATGCTGCGCTGCACTCTTACACAAATAAACAGGGAACATGATGTAACACCACAGCAGCAGATTTAACTAAGATCCAATTGTGCTTGGTGCCATCTGAGTACGGGAAGAATGTTCCCTTAAATGAAAAATCTTCAACAGAAAAACAACTTCAGCCTTCACAAGTATGTACCATAACATGGGACAATACACCGTCTTTGACTTATGACTTCATTGGTAAGAAATTGGCCTGTCAGAGCATTTCTCTTCCAATAGACAACTCTGCTCTGTATTGTTCCTTCTGCACAGATCTGAATTTGGGGGTCTTATAGAGCTAGTATGAAGCCAGTCTTTGCTAGGAAGTGGTAGCCTCTCCAAAATCACCTCTCAAATGAGTTACCTTTGGCTGAACCACCAGTGTTTGGATGGGGGAGGCTACTGGCTCTTGATTTATATTATGAGATTGTAAGCAACTAGAAAAAGTAGTTTGTATTTCAAGGTGCAAGTTATGAATTTGTCTCATTTTTTACTGAGTTCCTCACACCAAAAGCTCAGTGACAGCCTGAGTAAATGCTCTGACTTGTAACACAGTCACCTAAAAAATTAATGATGAGTTCTTTTCCCAAAAGTCTTAAGGACAAACACATTTCCAGGGCCTCTGAAGAGGAAATACCTCAGGGAGAATATTGTTATTAGGTGACACTGAGCAAATGCTTAAGCAGGAGTGATTGAAGGAGACTGTGTACCCTAAGGATTTAATGAGCAGCTTGAAGGAGTTGATGGCCTGAGGCATAGCCTCAGGTCATTAAATCTCAAATGGTTATTAATCCCTAGGAAATGCTTTCTGTCAAGGTCATTAGTGCTATTATACAGTGAAAATTGAGGGTGTATCAAGAAATTTACATATCGCCTGTTTGCAGGAAAAATGTTCTCGGAGAGCATGGGCAGGTCATTTCCAGGAGGATGCTGCAGTGTCCACAAGCCACCTGGCTTGGCTGAACTTCCATGTCACTCTCTGTACCACTTCTAAGATGAACTTCTCTTTTGCAGAATGTCACTACAGGAATTTTACCATGCACTGAGCACTTGAATTAGCAGTTCAGCATAACTCCAAGGAATAACATTAGCTGAAACCCCTTCTGCTTAGCATATGATTTTAGGTTGGAGTCCTGCCCTACTGTTGTTTCTTCTTAGAATAAATCCAGGAAATCTGATTCAATTGATGTGTACACTGGTGACAATATCATTGGACCAAAGGCTGAAACTGTGTAAGTGTTGGGATCCCTGCCCTTTTCTCAGAGTTTCCTAGAATAAAGGAAACTTCACTGCCTTCAAGCAGCAATACCTGGAACCAGAACAAATATATCACCTGGCACCTGTGTTAGGGCCAAGAGACTGATCAGCATGCAGGGAAGGGCAGGAGGGGGTGAGATCCCAGTCTGGGGTTTCCCTCTTGGATCCCATCTCTGCATGGGGCACCTTGTGAACAAAGCCTCAGTTTCCCAGTTACTGCTATCACATTCCCATTAAGCATGGAAAGTGTTGGTGCATGGATCCTGTGACTTTATGAACAGAGTCTAGCATTCAGATAGTTATTTGGTGCATTTTGTGTAGCTAAAGTAATGACTGGATGTCAGATTTAGTGACTTTTTCTTCCAGATTCTGACGCTGGTTTGTGATTGGAATCTGGCAAACCAAATCTAATAATTCTGTTAAACTGTCTTTGTGGATTAGATTTTCCTACACTGTAACTATATCTACCACAATGTTTATTCTGAATTTTGAATTAGGTTTACTTACAAGGGACCTGGAGATCTTTGGTTTCATAACTATTGTATTATAATGATCAATACTTGAATTTTAAGGCAATGCAACAGATTGCAATTACCTAAATCTGTTCCTTCTGCTCTAAACTAAGTAGAAACCCCAGAAAATTGTTACATAGTAGAATCATTTTGATTACGTCCCGGAGGATGATTTAGCACCCCAATTACGCAGCTGTCGAAATTAAGTGAAGAGATCCTTCTTTATTAAAGACCCTGAGGAGATTTAGAAAGCAATAGTATATTATACTAAATAAAGAGAAAGAACAAAAGGACATTATGGTCTATTTAATTCTTCTGACAACATCTGCATTACCTGATCAATGCTTAGACATGCATTGCTATTTACTGTTTGATTAAGTGTCCTCACATCCACTGGCATCAGCTAATGCATGCTTACTAAATGGAATTTATGCAAATGTTATTTCAATTACACATTTCTACAGAGGTGTCAGGAACACACTCATATATGGGGAGCTGAGGGCAAATTCTCTCTTATTTTTCTTGTCTGATTGCTTTCCTGAGAGATATTCATTGAACGGAACCGGTAAATTATTGAAGTACAGAAAAGTACTTTCGCAATGATATTAAGAAAAAAACTGCTCTTGTAGGATATGACTACATGTTTTTTGCATCTATTGGGTCCTTGATTTAGTTAAGCATATTATAGATATATTTGAGCACTGATACTGTAAGAAATAAGTTACACTTTTAAAATGTAAAAGATGAAATTGTACTTCAAAAATATAAATACAGCAGAATATTTTCAGAAGGAAACATTTGCTTAATTTAAATGTTAGATATCATTCCAAATACCTTAAAAAGAACTGCATACATATCACAATAAAGAAAATTTTATTTGGCAGTACTGGCTTAGACACGGCTGTGAAACCATAAATCAGATAAAATACGTGTTTGGACACTAAATTATTTTTGGACTTGGAAAATTCCAGTAATGCTATATTTTTACAGCAGTATATTCTGTAACCTAGATCACAATCAAACGATAAATGTAAAGTAATTTTCTTCTGAAGAAAAGATAAATTTAAACCCCTGCTGTAAGGGGTCCAATTGTGGAGTTTCACACTATCTTAAGAGGGAATAAGGTTGTTTTCCTGATCAAGATTTTCAACGGATTTTTGTAATTGAAATCACTGCACCTAAATATGTCTAACATTTATTTCCATCCTTGCTTTGCTGGATTGTGCCATAAAGCATGCACTGTACTATTTACATAAGAAGCAGATCTGAAAAAGAACCACGCATCCTTCATATCTTCTGTATTTTCAACAAAAAAGAGAATTCCTTACTCCTGGGCTCCTTTTTGCTTTCATTTTCACAAGTATCTTTTCTTTCTGGCTCTCCAACTGTGTTTTTTACTGTCTTGGTTTTCACAGCTATCCCACTAATGCTCAGGATACTTCAGTGAGTCTCTGTCAAATTTCATTCCTCCATGTGCTCTGTCACTGAATTTAGGAAAATGTTGAACTCCACTGCCTGTGAAGGCAGTCACATTTTCTTCACTGGATCTCATGCAAACACAGAGTAAGGAATAACTTGGTAATACCACTGTCTGACTCATGTACTGGGACTGATAATAACTGCAGCCACATCCTGTAAAATGACCAATTAAAACAAAAATAAAATAGAGTTGGCTTTTTCTCCTCCCAAGGATGGCCATGCTCATTTTTTTCTTAAAAAGACTTCATCTAAGAAGTTGAAATAAACCATGGAAAATAAGGCCAAAGTGGAGAGTGAAAGTTCATCTAATCCACTCTCTGTCAAAACCTGCAGGACTAATATTTACTCTTCCTTAGAGGAATCCTGGATTCAGGACAATTTCTGAGATACACCTGACTAAACAGGTTGCTTCCGGCTAGGTGGCAAATTTACAACTCTTTGCTGAAGTCGATGTTTTGATGAGACAGTTGAAGCTCTGTTCTGAGGAGGAGACATTAACTTGAGTAGTGTGTGGCTGGAATGCAGTGCTTACTTTTCCAGAACTTGCATTTAACTACCTCTGGGTTGCCACACCTGTAGCTATTCAGCAGAAACCCCATAAACTTCTCATCTTTTCTTGCAAGCAATATCTTACATTCATGCCATGCTGGCATCTCAGCACCATTTACATCCCTGCTCACACAAATTGTGCCATTTCATGCAATGCTGCTTTGTGTGTGTAAGGGATGCTGGATGATAACCTCAGCTACAGTGCCCAGGTTTGTTAACCCTCACTTCTGATGAATACAGAAGTGCAGATCTCTCCAAACTATCACAGATTTGTTTGGATCAAAGGTCTGCACAGCTGTGAGTTTCAGAAGGCAGAAGAGCGGATTCCAGGAAAACAAAAAAACCAGTGAATGAAAAGCTAAGAATATACTTTGGGTGAAGCATGGAAGGGGGAATTGCCAATTCCTCAAATAACATTGTTTATTTAACAGTATCCTGTTGGGGGGAAGTACGTAACTGCAATGACTCTGAGTAACTGTGCATACTTATGGCATGATAATGTGATGGATTATCATGACAGTCTACTCTCAAGGGAGCAATATTTGTGTCAGGCAAATACTGGCCTTCCAAATAGCCCACGGTTATCCCGCACAGGGCACAATGAACAAAAAGTGTGTCTGACTAGCCAGGAGTATGTTCTTCCAAATAAAAAAAATCCTTAAATTATAATCTTAGTGATAAATAGCTCTCCAAAACAATTCTTCACAGTGAATATTTTTATCAAACACCAGACACTCTCACTACCAATAAATAACCTGAAGAGTACATTCCTATTTAGTATCAGTAAAAATAACAGAATTTAGCCCTTAACGCTTTTGCATTCAAAACTTTGTGAATTGCTCACAGATAATGATGACTGTGTTTCTCTGCTTTGGCAAAGAAAGATATTCAGTCAAATATATACTTGCTTATTTATAGCTGTTTGAAAAGATTGACAGAATTTGAAGAACAAAATCTCTCTTTTTATAACCAAGTCTCTGCATCTAGCTGGTGTCTGCAATCCTCACCACATGTAAAGTAGTAAAGAAGCATTAATTAGTATTATTTAATTACTTGTTGCCAAATTATTGTTTTTGTTCAATCTCAGGGCCTGAGCACTAATATTCCCCAATAACCTTCTAAAGCATCAATGCAGAGACCCCACTCCTCCTCACCGCCTGCTCTTTTCTACTTCCTTTCCTTTAGAGTATTTGAAGGCTGAGGTAATAGCACACAGAAAAGATGATATTTAGTCTCTCTTCCAATACAGACATGCTTTGAAGAAAAGCAGTGTAGGCCTATCCCAAAAAAACAGATACTTTTTTGAAAATGTTTCAACTTGCACACACTGGGTGTGAGCTTTACCAAAGATGCTTCCTGCAGCACTAAACAGCAGCAGATCTCCTTTCTCACTTAATACCTCAGTTTCACGTTTCAGTTTACAGTCTGTCTTGATAGTTCATCTTATGTGCAATGAACAAAATCCAATCAGAATTTGCAGAGAACTGCATGAAAAAAATCCTCAAATGTCCTCTACTATTGTTTTCCATTTTTAATGATAAGGAAGAAGTCATTGTGGTCAGATGAGAGAAAAATACAGATGCAAAAAGAATCATTTAGAAAAGCAGTCTTAGAAAAGGCTGTTACTCAAGTGTGTCAGGGGGATCAGGTACAATTTTTCTGTTTCATTTATTTTTAATCACATCTGGCAATTGGCCTCAAAGTCTCCAAGACTTTATGATACCTCGAAACGAAAAGGGCAAAATGCTCTCCTCCATCATTTTGGAAGACATGAGGGCATTAGCATCTGTGGTAAGCATTAAGCCCCTTCCAAAGCAGCCTTAAGAGCTCTATGCTAAGAGAGCTGCTCGAAGAACAGCAATTAGCCATGAGACCAGTAGCACCAGCTCATTTTTATCACAATGATACCATACCCCTAAGGCAAATATTGCTTTCAGGAGATGGAAAAAATGAGAAATGACAGCATCACAAATGAGACCCCAGGAATGTTAAGATGGAAGATCCCTAACTAAAATATAATAAATAGCATTGCTGTAGGATTTTACCTTTATTTATTTAATATTTATTTAGTAATTGTTTCATCCATAAATATACAAAATTTCTAAGTTATTTAGATCCATTCTGCCAGACACCTCCTCAAATATTTTGTACTGGAAAAACCTGCCCTAGCCACCAAGAAATAGCAGCACACAGTACTGTGCAACCACCTTGACTCCAAGCTGTGATCTGAACAGCTTGTTGTTGTGCACATCAGAGGTGCATGCTTTCACAATACTCACAGGGACTTCTTGTTAGGGACAGTTTCCTTTAATATGTAGCACAGGTGGGTATACTTAGAAACAATATTAGTTTCTGCTCTCATGTTTCTCCTAAAATCTTAGATCCTAACCATAGCCAGAATCTTTTTCTAAAAAGCAGACTCAGGTCTTCCAAATCTGACTTTATCTAGCTCTTAAAGGTTATTTAATAAAATGGGCACATGGAGTTGATAACACTTTTAATAGTTTGTCACTTTTAAAGGTGGCAAAGTGGTAGATGACCAAAACAACTGTTACTTCATAGGTGCAATGTACTGATAAAATGTTATCTATCTGTGAGCTGTATAGGTGTTTGCTATGCTTGGTAAGTTCAGACCAAATTCATCACTGGTTGGGCTGGAACACATTAGGGATGAACTGCAAGAGTGAGTCCCACATTTTCCTTATGATGGAGGAGCAACTCAATTGTTTAATTGCTCAACAATTTTTCATTATAATCATTTTAAAAATTTACAGCAAACCTAAAAATGTATTCCTTTTATGTCTTTCTTCACAACACAACCCACAGAACTTCACCTACTAATTTATTAATAATTCTTTTAATTTCTGCATTACAGAATATTTGTACAACTGCTTCCTAAAGAAGTAATATTTGTACCATCTGTCTCTCTGGGACACACTCCTGCCCCCCAAAATAATTTCAGAACCTACTGGCCAGTTTCAGTCGAATCTGACAGGAGGAGCCATGTCTTAAAGACAGTATATAAATCAGCATTCCAGTAAGGGAAAGGCATTTGTGGGGTGACCCACTGTGCATGCTGAGAAGCAGCAGTCAGTTGGCTGCAGAGTACACAACACTCTGCATCAGCATCAGTGTCTGTACCCCTCCTCTTGCAAATATTTAAGGGATGGGAGAGAGATCTGGGAAGTGCCATGGAGGAGGGGAAGGACTTGTTTTCAGTGAGGCGGGGGAAAGGAATCCAAATTCGTAGGAAACAAGGCTGCACTGATGTCAGTGCTCAGAAAGCAGAAATTAATTTATTTCAATTTTACAATAATCTCTAAGATGGAAATAAAGGTCAACCACTAGTCATCACTGGGCAATGGGCTGCTCCAACTTTTGGCAGCTCCAGGATGACTCATGCGAGGGACACATCACTGCTGCATTCTTTGCCAGTGTTGCGGAGTGACCACATAATGTCCCCACAGCACAGTGTCCTCACACTGCTCTCAGCCCTGTCCGTCCCTCCCTCCCACTGCTTTCTTCTTTAGAAACTCCAAGAGAAAAAGAAACTGAGGGGCTGTGTCACTGAGTAGGAGCTCTGCAGCTTACTCCTGCCCTGAGCTACATACTCACCTAGGTCCAAAAAATCTCCTGAAAGAGTAATTTGCAAGAAAGGGCCTTGGAGCATCGTATTTCCCAGTGCTACAAATCTACCAAGCTCCAGCATGAATGTCTCTACAAGAGACAACAAAAATGAGGACATAATCATGGCCATATCAATCCATCAAGCAACCAGCAATTCCCTAAATACTCATCGAATCCAACATCCTGGCAGACCCATCCTCTGTTTCACAAACCATTTCACAACGAAAGGCTGTACAAAGCCCAACTTTTATCAATACCAGCCAAAAATATGTAATGCATTCACAAGAACAAAGCTTTTACTCAGCATTTTTTTGTGGTGCGAAGAGACAAATTTGCACAACTGTTGCCATTGTTTGTATTTCATTACAAAGCCAAAATCAGAACCTTGCAACAGTCAGTGATGCTCAAATGTTTAATGACAAACTAGCTGGTGCCCTACAAAGCTTACAGTCCTCACAGACAGGCAGAAAAGGAAAGGATTAAAAAACAAAAGCATGGAGACTTACGGATGGTCATCCTACGAAGGGAGGAATTTAGCTCTTCTGAGTTAAATGTAGGAGATGTGAGCTCAGCCCACTCAGAACAAGTAGAGCCCAGGACTGCCTCTCTCTGGGGGGAGTGCTCTAATTCTTGGGCTATTATGCAAGAGGAAGATAAGTCACATCCATCTTCAAATGAGTAAAACCCAACTGCATGGAGCTGCCAGCATTTATTTCCTATTGTTCCTCTATAATCCCAGTGGAAGAGGTATTTACTTGAACGAGGCAGACTGAATCATCCTCGGGTGGGTGGACAGATGGATGGATGGAGAGGGGGAACAGATCTTCCTCCTCAGATCTTCAGTAAGAAACTGCTGCTCTCCTAAGACTGTACGAGGAATTTAAGCAGTCATGACAAATTGACTGGAGCATCTGCTTAACCCCAGATACCTAAATCTTGAATTAAATGAACCAGGTTCTCCACAAGACACATGGTTTCTCTGGCAAATGCCAGTGTTTCTTGATTTTTCAGACAAATACCCTGGTATTGCTAATTATAGTCAGCCTGACTTTCATCTGGTATAAATTAGTGTTGTTGCTGCCAGCGACTGACCCAGAAAATCCATGTAAGACTGCAGGATCTTTGCAAGAAAATGAGGCTCTGTGTTAGGTGGGGCCTTGTTGCTAGGAAGACCTGTTGCCGAATGTTTTAGTTCAAAAGACTAAAAACATTATTTCACATTATGGTCTCTGACTTAGCACGGTAAATGACCTTCAAAACCACAATCTAGTAACAGTGCCTTTGTCCCTGCTTGCCATCAATGGCAGATTCTCTTCTCTTTCTATTTTTCAAAATTATCCAGAAAAGTACAATAGGATAGACCTGGGAACCAAGCGTTTTTTCAAAAGTAGAACATAATTTAATCTTTACAACAGAGAACAGAACAGCGTGGGTTTTCTCTGGCTGTGGACTTCTTGTAATTTCACTGAAAATAAATATTTAGATAGCAACCAATGGGATATTTAATCGTCAGGAACTATTGCATTTAAAGAAAGTGCTAGAGATTTTCAGACTTGTTTTCCTATGTGTGTTGACAACCCATTCCCATCATTTACCTTCTGTATGACATATAAATACAATCACTGCTATAATTTATAAATTGTTAATATTAGGACTGTAGGGATGGTTATGCTTTCAGTTCTCCATAAAAAAAAAGACAGCTTTTACATCAACATCTGGCTGAACTTCGTTACTTTCCCATCCATTATTTGTACTCCTCCTCATTCTCCTTGGCCTCTTTACTTTTTTCTTGTCGTTCCCCTGTCTGATTTCATCCAGGAAGCTGCACACCCTGACTGCTCTTGGCTCCTGTGATACTCATAAACCATGAGGCAAATAAACACAAGCGGAAAGGACAAAACCAAAGCAGGAGGAGATTTGGTAAACCTAACTATGTGAATCCTCCAGCTGTCCACATAAACAGGCCATGGCACCATCTGAACCAAGGCACAGCATCCTGCCTACCCCTTCCATCCTCTCCCCTGCTCAGTTTGTGTGAAAATGAAAGCTCTTCAGGTCAGCACCAAAACTTCTCATAAACCTGACCAGCACTCACAGAAATAGGACTGGCAATGGGACAACTGATTGCTGAAAGATACAGTCCTCTGTCAGGAACCAATCCATAGATCTGACAAACCCACAATGAGTAGAACAAGGGTGTAAGAGTTCAATTTCAGGAGCTATTCTCAGTACTATTTACTCTTTGGGGGAAGTTTTTCACGTGATGGCTTATCTAAGTGTCAAATAAATTCTATAATAATATCTAGTTCAAAGAGATTCTGAGAAGTGTTACTATTTGGAACTTCAGATCTCTGGAGGAAAAGCACCCTTGAAAGTGTGTAGTAACTGGAACTGCATGGATAGAGTGTCCAGTTGGTAACCAGTGAAGTTACAGATTAGATACTAGGTTAACATATGCAGTAAAAGAACTTGAATAAGAAATGCATGTATCAGTAGAAATGTATTTAATGACTTTATCAGCACGCATTTGTCAAACTCTATTGGGTTTTGAGAACAGCCACAGAACCACCCCCAAAAGGATCAAAAGAATGTTATTTCTCATATAAGAAAAATAATTTTACTCAGAGAATAAGAAAATGAAACAACTTCTCACAAAGAAAAATGACCTTGTAAGATGATGCAGCTCTGAACCAAATTACATATATTCTACTAATCAATAAAATACAGTTGTCAAGGCAACACTGACATCAGAAAGTGAAATACAGAGGTCTGTCTTACATAAACACATACACATACCAATATGTTATGTGAACTTTTGTAATCTAGCAATGACTTCAAGGAAAAATATGTTTTTACAAAAGAACACATATTTCCCAGGCTTGATAGATTCTTGTGTAAGAGCTTTTATGAGATTTTAGACAAGTTGCATTTTGTTTGGTAGTCTTTGTTCTTGTTCTTTTTTTTTTGACTGGAAAAGAAATGTTGCAAAAAACCCCTGCTTTCAGTGAAAATTTATTCTAGCTATCAAAGTGATTTAAAACAGTGACAATTGGATGGGAGTGAAAACTCTACCAAAGCATTTGAATATTGATCCTGATAGTTTAGACTAAAAAAATTGAATTTGTAGATCCTATTTGTATTATATTATGCAGACTTCAGAGGACAAGTTCTGAGTACAAAGACTAAATAAGAAAGGGGTTTTTTTCCACAGGTCTTACAGTTGTCATTGTATGTGTTTTTCACCTGAAAGCTCAGTTCTTGTGCCTTATTTGGCAACTATTGTAATTCCAGTGCGCTGAGTGGAACGAATCACAGAGCAGGATGTTATTGAGCATGACTATAGGTGATACCAGCCAGCCCCCTCTAATCTCTGATTCTGCGTTTAATCTGAACAGATCATTAAATTATTTCATAGTTTACCACCAGAACCTCTCAGTACTTGTGCAGGCTGCTGGTACAGGCGGTTTCTCTTGCTGTAGCTAAATAAAGCCTAGTTTTCCCAGCAATGTTCACAACTCCTTGCCCCTTTTTGCAAAAACCATGGACAATACCTTCTGGTCACAGGACACCACCTCATGGCTCCCTAAATTACTGCTCATGTTTCACCCGTCTGTGTGCTCAGCCACCTGGAGCTGGCAGATATTTTCCCAACTTGGATGCCATAGCAACCAGGTCTGAGGAATCAAGGCAGAACAATAGCTGTCTATTGAATTTGCTCTGGAAGTTCATGTGGACAATATAAATGTAATATAAATAAATAATACGAAGCATGAGGATGTTTGACTGCTGCCTTAGAGGTCTGCAAGCATGCTCATTGTAAGTACCAGGCATTCAAGACTATTTTCTGAAAGCTGGTTTTCAAACAATTTTTAAAAATGAACTGCTTTATCTCATTCAGCATCTAAGTTCACTGAAAAACTCCTCTGGAGATATCCCACTGAGATCTGGGTCAGCCTTCTAATTTTCAGTTCAGTTAAAAAATGAAGCTAACTCATTATGCAGCTGTCTGTAATGGCAAACCCATGGTGTTTTTACAAAGAACTGAGAATATGGGATGGTATTTTCAGGTATGTATAAGCAATTATAGTCCAAACAAAATAGTGTCTTCTTTCCTCATTGGGTCAAGTGATGAAAAGACTGACTGTTTTGTGTGATTACCTCTATTAATTTGGATGTATAAATTAGACATGTTCCTGCAGGCCTATGGAGATTAAATGCACAATGAAGTGCTAAATATTAACATAAATCTACATTTTGAATTCAGTGGCTCAGAAGCACAAGAGAAGTGCACATGATTGTGCCTGAATCTACCACATTCACTTCTGGTTATCTGTGTACATGTTCTTGCAAATCAAATTAATACAACAGAGCTGCACATGAAGGTCATTAGCCACGGGTGGAGGGATGTGACAAACTAAACATCTCCTGAACAAATCTTCTAAATCTTCTGCCCAGAGAAGTTGTGGATGCCACATCCCTGGAATTGCTCAAGGTGATGTTGGGTGGGGCTTTAGTGGACAGTATCTCTACCCATGGCAGGAGTTCGGAATTAGATGATCTTTAAAGCCTCTTCCAACTCAAACCATTCAGTGCATCTATGAGTCTACTGAACCTTTCTTCTGTGACAAGTGAGGGCCCATCCCCTGCTCCAGGTGCACCAGCTGGGATGCACAGACACAGGAGAGACACAGAAGGAGCAACGCCTCAGTGCTATGCTCTCCTGTGCTGAAAAAGAAGACGCATAGGTTCTTTTTGGAATTGGAGTTTAGTTACAGAAATGGGGGCCCCAAGGACACGGGCAGAAGTAAGTAGGTGCAAGTTCCAAGTATTTCCCTGAAACTAAGCCCGCTGAGACCATGTTCTGACTTTTCAGTGGTGCATCAGTGCTCATGGCTGGCAAAGGACTATCATTTGTGGTTTTCATTCCTGCTTAAAGCCTGTATAACAAGTACTAAAGCAAACAATGTTCCTATTTCCCACAAAGTCACCCCCAAATGGAAGTGACCTTTCACACTGAATGGGCAAGTTCCGCATCACATCTCCCAGCAACAATGAAGATGCTCCAGCCACCAACCCTTTTTGCATGATTGCTGATTCCCAGGCACCTTTGGCCCAAATTCTGGGCTGCACTGGGAGATTTCAAGAACTGAGACAGTTCTAGTTAGTGATTTCACAAGACTTTACACTCATTTGCAATTCAGTAACTCAATTCCACCTTTTAGAGACTACCACTGGTTTTTCCTGTAGATGGAAGACCATCTCTACAGAAGTTCCCACCATCAATCCTTTCCTTTTGTCTATTAATGTCCACAGATTTAAGAGGAAATTTTACGTGACACAGAATGATTCTGTTTTACTGAGTCTACTTGCCTTCAAAAGCATCAATAAATCAACAAACCAGAGATAATTAAGGAACAAAAACAATGCTACGGGCTTTATTTAAATACATAAACCCCAGAATATCCAGGACTCAACCTCAGCCCATCCTGTCTGTCCCTGTGCAAAATGTTCTTTAAACAGCAAGTCAGCTTAGCTCTTCTAGATGTGTTCTGTGGATGGAAACTGAATTTAATGTAGATTCCCTGTCTTTTATCTGCTTACATCAGAACCCTATTATTATTTTAACCTTACAATGACTTAATTAATGTCCTAGCCAAAAAAAAAATTGCCTGGATGGCCTGAATATTATACCTCTATATTTTTTTATGAGGTGACCTTTCTGAGTTCAAGAAACCATGTTTGATCAGTGGTTTTGGGTGGGAGTTTTGCTTGTGAGGATTATGAGTACATTACAAGGAAAGCCTACTTGATTTATGCATAATTTTCACTGAAGGTACAAAACAAGTAGCCATCAACTTAATGCCACTTAATGCTGAAGGCTTTAAAGGGTCACATAAAGTCATCCTTTTTACGGAACAGCAAACACTCATGATTTTAGGTTAGGGTTATAAATGAGTAAGTAAATCACTTATATGCATTGCATTCAGTTGGCCCCCACTCTGAACTCATTTAGTATATAACAGCTTTGCTGTTGCCATATGTCTTGTGCAGACATTCAGTGGGTGGTTTCATAATGTTCCACAGCCTACAGAGCTTTTTTTTTTTTTTGTTTAATCTAATTTACTGTTTTTATCGATATCTGATAAGAAAACAAGACGCAGCTGTAGTTCTACCACCCGCCCCATGCTTGTCATGTGCTATATTACAAAGTACAAATGGATAAAATTTGTTTGAAAAATGGGATAATATGCAACATGTCTAAAATATGGTCTGAGATATTTTATTTGTAAGGACCAGCACACTCAGGAAGGCACCTTTGTGGTGGCCACAGGAAAAACGATTCCATGTAATGAAAAGATTTAAGAGCTGACTAATAAAAATGTAGGGACTGTGCAGGCAGCAGACTAAATGGCTGGGGCCTGACCACACCATCCTACCAATCCTTATGGAAGAGGAACTATCAGCGGCTAAAGTCCCCAAACATGCTCCCAATTACTAGGAGAATGCAGTCCCATTGGATGAAAAAACAAGCTTCCATCAGCTTAGACCACTCTTTTCCCCTCCTTCCCAAATTCAAGATTAAAGGGAGACACTGGGCTTACACTGGATCTGTTTACCAGCACTCTCTCTCTCTCAAGGAAGAGAGACCCCATCAAGGACCCCATGATAAAGACAGATCTGAAAAAGTAACTGAGGCACTAGATTTGTTCTGGATCATCAGGCAGCTCAGTGGTGTATCCATGGAAGGTAACTGGTACCTTCCCCTGGAACCCATGGCACGACCCACTGTTCTCTTGAGTTAGATATACCAAAAAGCAGGAAAGGCTCAAACTAAATTAATGAAGAGCAAAAGCAGCTATGCCTCTGGGACAGTGCCAACAAGGAACTGTTCTGTGGGAGGATAACCAAAACATGTAGTGTCTGAAAAGGAAGTGAAAGAAATTAGGAAAATAGAAAAGGTTACAATTAATCTAAATTCTTGTAAACTTAAAAATCCAAATCAGAAGTTAACACATGAGTAAAACCAAAATGTCTGACCATATGCACATCCTCAACACACGGAGACAGAAAACGAGTGCACATCAAGGTGGCATGAGGAGCAGTGAGAGCGAAGAACCTGAGTGGACTGAATGACAGTGCATGGCAATTGTACGAGATGATGTCCGGAAGAGAGAGGTGATGCTGAGTTTATTCCTGGGATGCTGTTTAAGCGCAGCGCTTAACTGCTCCTACTGCTCTGATAAAAATACTTGATAAATAAGGAAACTTCCTCAGCAGTTAGGTTACATTAGAAAACTTTCTTTCTTTCTTTCTTTCTTTCTTTCTTTCTTTCTTTCTTTCTTTCTTTCTTTCTTTCTTTCTTTCTTTCTTTCTTTCTTTCTTTCTTTCTTTCTTTCTTTCTTTCTTTCTTTCTCTTTCTTTCTCTTTTCTTTTCTTTTCTTTTCTTTTCTTTTCTTTTCTTTTCTTTTCTTTTCTTTTCTTTTCTTTTCTTTTCTTTTCTTTTCTTTTCTTTTCTTTTCTTTTCTTTTCTTTTCTTTTCTTTTCTTTTCTTTTCTTTTCTTTTCTCTTTTCTTTTCTTTTCTTTTCTTTTCTTTTCTTTTTTCTTTTTTTTTCTTTTCTTTCTTTCTTTCTTTCTTTCTTTCTTTCTTTCTTTCTTTCTTTCTTTCTTTCTTTCTTTCTTTCTTTCTTTCTTTCTTTCTTTCTTTCTTTCTTTCTTTTTCTTCCTTTTCTCTCTTTTCTCTTTCTCTCTTTTGTCTCTTTTCTCTTTCTCTCTTTCTTTGTCTCTCCCTCTCTTTCTCTCTCGGTCAATGAAAAATGTCTTGACTGTACTAAGTGGTTGTGTATGGGAAACTGGATGTGATGGGGGACACACAATAATTTTCCCTTTCTCCAGGTTTGTTATGTGATCCTGCACTGCACTCGGCATTGTAACTATTAGTAGCGGACCCTGTGAAGAGCCTAAAGGGCACCAATTGAAGTAGTTGAAATTGAAAAATCCATTTTCCTCTCCATTTTTGTTAAACAACACAGTAGCAGTGTACTTACTGACTAGGAAACATATCCCCGACCCTTTTGTTTCATCATATGAAAATCTTGGCACTCATTCCCTGCAACATGAAAGCAAATGCCTGTAGACATGCCTGGTATATAACAAGTGACTGTCATGCCGTGATGTGAGCCAAATTGATTTGAAGGCAAACACCTTGACAGACAGGCCATCAGAGCACACATAAAAATAACAGAGAGATAAATGAATTACACTGATGTACAGCTTTTTCCTGTTGTTTCTAATGCGCTTGGCAAGCTCTTTACTCCATATAAATAAAGAAATGCCAGGAATTGTGGCTATTTCAGCAACAAACGTCAGAAAAAACCAGTATCATCACCCTAGCATACAATCTCATGTGCTAAAGAGGGACAAGCTGTTTCTGCAAGCCTCACACACTGAAAACAGACTTTCCCTCCAGACCTTTCACAAAGTCTTTCCTCCCTCTCCAATAACAGCACCCACCAAGCTTTTGGCAGGTTACACAGACCTGTACCCATTTCTGTCCATTCCCCTCCAAACCCCTGCAAATCATAATTTCCAAAATGTTCCTGGCACTAGTGGAAGCACAACCTGCAACTCTCAGCTTGCTGAGACCCAGAAAGAAGCAGCAAACTTCTGTGTGCAGTAGCAAACGTAGCAGTAAAATGCCCAGCATGGTGTGGTGCCTTCAAAAGGTACCAGTAACTCCAACTAGAACAGGATGTCAGGATAATGCAAAGAATCCACTTTTTGCCCCAGTTGTCCCTGCCATCAGTCACTGTGACCCCTCCTCCTAAGTAAATGAAATCAATCAGCAGGGATTTCTGTAAAATACATAAAACAGTCATCTTCCAGACTCTACCAGAAGATAAATGGTTCCAGACATTGGACTGCAGCCATTTTCCCACACATGCTACAGTGTTTTGTCATCCATATTGGGCCATAATAGTGAGTGGGTTTTACTTGTTGTTTTTTTTTCTCAGTCAGCAGCCAATGCTTCTGCTTCTAACTCGTACACTAAAACCACAGCAACAAGAGTAATTTTTCTGTACAATTTGTAATAGAACAGTTTCAGTCCCAGTCAGACAGTCTGGGGTCTTGTACAGAACTTTGACACTTTTCTACGACAGATAATATCACCTTATCGCTCCCAGCTGGAGCTCCACAAACCTTTTTAGGATTAAAGCATATCACCCCAAATACAAGCCACTGAAGTGAAATGAGCATGAAACCATAAGCAATGCAAACCTTATCGGAGAACCTGCTAGCAAGAAATAATAGGATTGCTTACAATATCTCACGCTGGCTTTTGTGCTAATTTCAAAGAAGCATACAAGTACACGACAAAAGATGCATCACAGTGTGAGTCTTCAATTAATTTTAACGTATTTTCAAGCAAGTCCTTAATAATCTGTTAACATAAAATGCACTTTGGAAAGAACCATGGGGCTTTTTCATTATTAAGAAATGTGCAACCAAATTCTATCCTTAATTAAATCAGGAGTAATTTTATTAACTACAGTAGACTTAAACCTGACTTACATCAGTGTAACTGAGGGTAGGATTTAGCCCCGGGGTGTTTATACATCGTAGTTACAGTTAGTTTAGATCTATTTGGGTGGGAACTCCTTTCCCCTTTCCAGAAAAAATATTCTTGCCTACCCTTTTTCACCTCACAGCTGGGGCCAAAACAGCCTTTTCTTCTAAGATATTTTTCTGAAAAGTTACGAACAAATCTTATCCTCGACAGGAGATGACCTTATTAAACAAAATAACACCCTCTGAAGTAAGGGACACCAGCAGTTTTAAAGTTTGTTTACAAATTTTTAAACAAGCCACCTCGAACAGATAAGCTTATTTACATCTCAAAAATAAATAAAATCTTTAAGTAAAAGCTATTTAATACAGGAGCTACTTATGTCTGTTTTCAAAGCTGAAAAGTCCTTTCAAACAGTATTAGCTGCTGTATTAAACATCCCTGTTCCAGTATAGAAACTTACTGTCCACAGATATCCTTGGGCTCCACTGTACCTCTGAACCAAAATCACTTTCTTCTTTACTTCATTTTCTGCTCTCTTGAAATCGGATTCCCAGCTCCTGACAGATGGCTCCTCTGTCACCAAGCTCTGCTTCCGCCTCCTTATCGCTGCCAGCTAATACTTCCACGACGCTTAGCTGTTGTCTGCGGAGCTGTGCTCTACATCATTTCTACTCTGATCAATGCTCTGCTTGGTTTTAGGTTGGTTTCTAGTCCCGCCTCCTGCTCTTGAAGAAACGAAAACTCACAGCTGGATTTTCTATAAATCATCCCTTTTAAGAGTGGCTGAGCAAGTATGGCAAATACTACAGCTAAGACCTGCTGCTCTCTTTGAAACTTCAAAAACAATTCCTCATCTTAATGATGCACACATGAAAGTTAATCATGTACTAAAATCACTAATACTGAAAAATAGTGGCCAGATAATTGTGACCTTCAGGGCTTAGATGCTGATTAATGTAATACAAAACTCCTCTCTGTTCCAGGGGGGGAATATGGTAAACCCTACTCCCTCAGTGAACTGCTTTATACAGTGCTGTGCTTTGAACAGAAGCTTGTCATTCTTATAAAGATAAATTTACATTTGCAATACAGAGCTTTCTGATGGACTAGCCCAGTGTACGTACTATTTAGGCTAGCAGCCCTAAGCTTGAAAGAGCCTTTACCATCCCAGCAGCTCTTCTGAAGTGTGGGCAGGAAACATTTTTATTTTCTGCACAGCATTGAGTTCATTATAATGTTTAACAAAGTGTGGAGTATAAAAGCAAGGTGGTACCATAAAACCAGAGCTATGAACTTTGTTCCCATGAAAACGGAGCTGAGTTTCTGTAAACTGTTAATTATTTTAATCCTCCATCCTCCAGATCTTCTTAAGAAACTGTGCAGTGGAAATGAAAAATGACTGGGCAGATCTGGATACAGTCTGAATGGGCTGCAAAATCCTGGTGCTCTCTCTGGGGTTTCTCTATGGTGAGAGCTGCATCCCAGCCAAAAGTGTTGCCAGGGCTAAAACCAACTCCTTCCTTACTAACAGCTGCCTGTGTCCTGGCGGCCCATGAGTTCCCCTGACTGCTGCTCACACTGGAGAGCAGCTGAGCTGCTGCTGTAGGCTTGATGAAGAACTCCTCAGGTTTCCAATTGGGAAAATGCACAAGAGCAGTGTGTGCCAACAGCAGCTCTTCCCCAAGTGTGCCACTCAACTCCCAGCAAGCTCGGACCCGTGGGCTTCTCCTGCCAGCTGTTGGAGCTGGACTATTGCACCACTAGTCTTCTATGAGTGGATCTCATCCCATTTTGAATCTCTTCCACCCCACCCTACCATGTTCCAAAAATGCAGTGGAAAAACACCAAAAAAAGGACTTTTGTATATTTATTCCGACTATCTAACCACTTCATTACATGCCCCACAATTCTCCCAAGTTCAGTTTTTCCACATGATAGATGACTTTGTGTGCTTCTGTCATATCCAATTTGACTGTCTTTTTTCCCTAAGCTGAAGAATCTCCTCTGTTTCATTCTGGGGCTGGTCAGCCTTTCTGCTCACCCCTGTAGGCACTGCTGCTCCCATTAGCACTGCAGTCAGCCCTTTACTTCACATGACAGAAGCTGATGCCACAGAACCCAAGCTCAAGCCTTGCTCCAAGTCCATGACTGATATTGTTGAAATGGGAAAGCATTTTCATTTTCTTTGCTTTCAGTTCTGCAGACAGTAAGTGAGGACAGTCGTCACCTTGTGATCACCACCACATCATGAATGACCTGCACACAAGAATTGCAGAACAACCACACCAGACTAATTTCCAGATGGTTACTAGCCTGGCAGCCTAGGAGAAAGCAGTACGGATTAAGTAGCCAGGCATGCTCTGAGACAAGGACAACACCACTCTGACGCAGCTACTACTCTCTTAACCAGCAGCCATGAGACACAGGTCCTGGGCCCCTGTCCAAGCTGTGACTCACATCTGAAGTGCTCAACGACAGTACTCTCCTGTGGATGCACTGGTTGATCAGTGCCAGTAATTTGATGATGGAGAGTGAAATGAGTGTGGGCAAAGCACTATCCCCGCACCCAATCCAAATACGTAATGATAAATATAGCAAATCTGCTTTCCAGGTGCTGGTGTACATTCAGTACTTATCAGCTGTCAAAACCCCACACATAACCGATTAAAATTACTTGTTTGACCTTTAAAGTGTACTTGAAAACCCATAAATGAGACCCATCAGTAGTACATATCCACTTGAATAATAACAGAATTTTGAATCTCTAGAAAAGGTTTCTGAAGAGATTAAAGACTCAATACCACAGTGTGACAAGCACTGTATGGATGGAGATCTTCCAAGGACTTCTACAGAGCATTTTGCTTATTTTCTGGAGAAATGTACAGAGGACAAGATTTGCTCTTTCTCTGAGATTGCTGACCATCAGCTGAATAACAAGAAAAAAAGTTTGCTGCAGGTGGAAATAAATATATTTATTCTACATCATCTTTCATGTGCTTTGGTTCCAGAGAGTGCACTGAGTTCTTTGGGGATGAAAGGGAAGATCTGCTGCTACCACTAGTGAGCAGTTCACAGGCTCAAACAACAGTAAACCCCCAATAAAGCAGCAAAATGTGGTAGCATAGACGATGGTATATCAGGACTTTTTCTTTCTGAAAATCTTCTGTTGGGCCACATTACTTGCTAATTGTGAACACAGCCCTACAGCAGCCCAGTACAGCTGAACCCAAGGCCATAGAACAAGCTCAGGTTCCAGAAAAAAATCACCTGCATTGCTGGTCCTGTTTTGGACCACTTGTACCAACTTCTTCCTAAGCAGTGTGAACATGAGTCCATCTGTGTTCCCTGGCTGTGGGATCCCTGACTCTCCCTTGGTTGGTAATACAGATGTCCCAGGGATGAAGGACAGCAGGATAGTTCCTCCTGTCACTGTGCAGAGCTCACTTCCCCCTCACATGAAAATTGTTGTGAGATTTGCCAAGATCCTGCTGGCACACCAAGCTCACAAATGATTTCAGCTTCCCATAACTGGACTGGGAAGGGGAAGGAGAAGGAATAAAAGACTTGCCATTTTCCCCCAATGGCTTGTAATTAGAAGAGCTCAGACTTTTCCATGCAACCAGGATAGCTGTGCCTGCTTGGCCCTGTACTCTTTTTAGGAGTTGTATATATTTAGTATGTCAAGCCTTCTACCATGAGGCTGTCTGGGGAAAAGCTTTAACAGTTTAAAGGCACTCTGACTGTAGTCCATTTGCCTATAATGTGGTAAACAGAATTATTAAAAACCTGCATTTTGCATCTTAAAACTCTAAGGTACTCAAGAACACATTATTTCTTCTTACTGTCAGATTTTGCTTTGATAAGACAGAATGCATGAGACACTAGACAGATGCAGAAAAGCCTTGAGCTCTTTGAGAAGAAACAGCAGGTATGAGGACACTGATGAAAAGATGAGCAAGATGAAGATGCTCATCTATGAAGACAAGCACTTGTGTCTGCCTACAGATCCTCTACACCACTGCTCTGCAGCCTTCCTTCTCTCATAGTCTGGACATCCATTTTCAGCTGAAACTTCTCCACAGCTGAGTTACACTTGGGTCCTCCAGCTCAAGTTCGCCGCATTAGTTTTCACCATACAGTTGAAGGCAACAAGATCAGCCAGGATCCTGGAGACTACAGCACAGCCCTGTTTCAGTCTCCTTTGATAAAATAAGCCATTTCCTCTCTAACAACTCTTCTGAATGCCCAAATGCAAAGTGAATGGGGGCTGGACCATGGGGAATGAGAATTTAGTGCAGCATTGTAGACGTGTCCCCCTGCACCATGTACTCACCTCTCCCGTGGGAATACACTGCCAGACAGAGCTGATGGCCAGGCTGCACTGCCAGCCCACATTTCAGGAGTGACTTGCAATTTTTCTCCAGTCTGCAAACGCACTCAAGCCTTTGATCTCCTCTGTTGCTCCCAACTGCCAGCCTCCCAGATTCTGCCAGCATTTCCTGCTGCTGTTCCCTAATCACACTACCACACCACTGATAACCACGGTACAACTGCAAACTGAGCTACCTGCAGAGGAAGGGCACATGGAGCCAGTGCCCTGCTGCATGCCCCCTTCCTTTCATCCCACTTTCTTATTGCATGTCCTCTGCTAACCCTGGCAGATTCTGGTGGAGAACTTGAGGCAAAGCTTTTACTTTGTGCTACCAGGAATGGACGAACCTTGTTTTCAGGTCTCCCCTACAAACACACTCATATTTTCTCCTAAAGATTATGGAATTTGAAAAGTTATAGAGATGAGGGAACTGTACATCACTTTCAGTGCTGCACACTTTCAGCAAGTGCTGCATCACTTTCAGCAAGAAAACAAGGGGAAAGGCAATATAATACTGGGTTATCACTATTTTAAACTCTGCATCAAAATGGATACTTCGAGGCAAAATCAAAATAAAAAAGAAAATTGAAAACTTCCTATCTAAACCAGAAAATTTTAAATAATAACATGTTGAGTGGGGATTTTTCTCCTGGGCAGTCTTCATACAGTAGATGCTCTTACCTCTGACTGCCATTTCCCAAAGAGATCCTGAACTATTCGTCATTCATTTACTACTGTGGCTGTTATGTAAAGTAGGACAGTTTGCTACCTCCACCTGATGAGAAAGCCATACACTTTTGCATTTTAATATCAAACACATTCTTTGAAGGATCAAAATACGCATGACCTAACTTACTTTTCAGAAAAACCTCTCTCATTTATACTTGGTCCTCATTTAGTCTTTCTCCTGCTGGAAATCTCTGGAGTTTACATGGCATATCTCTGTGTCACATGCATTCCCTTTAATAGCCAACAGAAAAGTTTTTCAACTCTGGACTCTACAGCTTGGCTCTCACTTATGAAAGCCAAGCAGCACCTCTCTGCTTTACTCATCATGAGACCAAAGGGCTGCTGATCTCCCGCTTGTCTCCCTGCAAAGCAGGAGCTCCCAGAGCCCAGCCCAACACAGTTCCCTTTGGTTTGATTGAACTGATCAGCTGATAAATTCCATCCTGATTCCAAACACTCTTCAGCAAGCTCTGTTTCCCAATATTTTTCCCTTCCCTAGGACCAGCAGTGCCACACTTGATTCAATGGCACCTTCTGCTTGCCTCTGTGCTCCTGAAGGCTGGGGCCTGGGAAGGTGTGGCCATACACTCCCGCTAAGGAGATGCTGTCTGACAAGGCATCTCAAGGGCCCTGAAAATGGCACTTGCCATGCTTCAATGACAGCAAGCCCTGCTTAACATGAGGTTTGCTTTGTGGATGACAGAGGCACGGTATTTCATTAGTATGTTAAAATGCTTCAAAGAGCTCAGAAATAAAAATTCTTGGAATTGCTGCACGAGTCAAAACTTTAGAAAGTTTATATTAAAATATGAATCACTGGCTTGCTTCAAGGGAGGAAAAAAATTCTTGTTTTCAGCAGAAAGTTAATTGGGTGTCCTGAAAATCAGTAATTAAAAACACCATTAGTAGACAATAATCATCTGCAGCGCTAGTTTCCTTCTGTACATAAAAGGCTTTGAAAGGACAGAGCAAGAGAGAAAAGTTTAGCATCAGCATTTGCCTCAAGACCCAATGCACCCAGGGGCTGGCCCAGCATCCCTTGTGCAGGGAAATGAGAGCTAGAAAAGATATTTTTGTTGCTGTGAATAAAAGTTGGATTTCTGAAGCTATATGCCTGCACTATTTAAAATTAACTCAAATTAAAATTTGTCACAGACAAACCTGAAATGTCATCCTGAGGGGCAGCACCACCATCGCTATCATCCCCCGTGCACATGTCAGAGAGAAGTGTCACCACCCTGGGCAGAAAATGCAGCCACTCTTTGCTGTGTAACAACACGAGACTGGAAGCAAAGAATATGGTTTCCAAATTAAACAGCGGGAGTAATTTCTGCCAACAGGATGTAATTACTCCTCTTGTAAAAGAGCTGTGGAACACTTAATGGTTTTGAGCACTAATACATATGGAAACAGAGTGTTCCACAAATACCCAGCCAAGTGCTAGAGTACCACTGGCTTGGGGAGCAGTAAAAGGCCAAGAACACATCCTGTACTGCCTAAGACTTCAAGGGCCTCCTTCCAAATGCTGCTCTAGTGGGACTGCTGAAGTTTCTGTAACAGGTATGGTCACTGCCCAGGGTGAAATTTCTTGTCTCTCACAGCAGCTGTAGTAAAGGTAGCTGACTGTGTCACAGCCCTAAGTATAGATTTATCACCATCATATCTCAATGCCAGGTCTGTGACTATTTCAGGTAATTTATCTGATGAGATTGCTGTCTTTCCAAACATCTCTTTATGAACAAGTAGGAACCGAGACTATGTCAAATATATCAAGGTAATTCCATAGGATATATGGAATCTCAAAGTTGATGTGCTACTAATACTGATTTTCTTAAAGCCTGACCAAAATACATTTCCAGACCAGAAATAAATAACAGCACCTAAATGCAGATATTTTTAAATTATGGCCAGAACACTCCCAGCATCTGAATGCCCCTTCATAGAAAGTGTGCTTGTTGAGCGAAGGATGTTAGGACTTAAATACCCTATAGCAACTCAGCACTTACATTTACATGCACTAATTCATAGCCATACTTATGAAAAGAGCAAGCAGACTTCTGCACAAAGCAGCTCTCCTGGTATGAGTTTTTTACTACCTCTACTACTGCAGACTGGAGCTTGGGAGGAAACATATTCCAGCACCTCCTCTTTCACTTCCACTGAAAACATGAAGTTTTCACAATACATCCATATACAAAAGAGCTCTTGCAATAAAACCAGCTCCACACATACCTCTCACAGAGTATCATGCATTTCCCAGGAATTTTAAGGTGGGATTTGTTACAATTAAGAACAGTACTTCTTATCACAGGAGAAAATTGCCCCTAACCAAGAGGGAAAGACAAAGCTTTTCTGCACAGCCCTGCCTCAAACATCAGCAGAAAAAAACGCTTACATGCTGACAACTCAGCAGAGGAACTGCTCTGGAGCTTAACAGGCTGTAATCAAGATATCAGAGGTTTATTCTGAACAAGCACTTAGGGGAATGGGCATGAATTCTCCATGTTAGCAGTGCCTCTCAGTGTGTGATTCTCCCATCCTCACAATGACTGAAGAGAAAAGAAATTAGTCTGGTTGGTGACTATTTCATGATATTATTTTTTAAACATGCAAAGATTCTTTTTGAGCAAAAGTCAGCATGATTGAGGTATGCAACATCGTCTTCCTGACCTTTCAGAAATCTGAAAAACTAACATTTGGTTCTTTGGTCAGCTATGCTATTGACAGATTCATTTTCTTTCAAGCCACACATGCACAAAAAACTTTACTAATCATATTTCTATTACCATTATCCTTAAGATCTTTTAGCATGATTTACAGAGGAGGAAAAAATGAAAGAAAAACAAAAACTGGCAGTACTTTATGCAGCTTTGGGCAAAGAAGATGATGGATTCTCCCAAAGTAATTTCCTGCAAAGTGAGATTTGATATAAGGAACTTGATTATGTATGTCAGTGCTGGGAAGGTACCCAGACATGTGAGACTATCATTTACAACCAATGCAGCCAAGGCAGAGGCCACTACTGGGTTTTAGAAATGAAGAGCATTAGTACAAGGGAACAGAAAGAAAGGATTTTTCAGAAGAGTTGGAGACAGCACAGTTTTATTTAACTTACAATACTCTACTACCTCCTAAGATGGTCCCAATTAGACATATTTCTGTGTACCACACTTGGTGAATGATGCCACACTTGGCCTTGTCCTCCTCTAACTCTCTTGGCAGAAGCAACAAAGACTTCCTAGCACTAAAAGGCCACACTGTGGTTTTGTTTTCAAAAATCACTTCTAGGAAAAATGAGAGGGTAAAAAAAACCTCTGTGAGATTCTCTGTATCCAAGGACAAAGCGGAATGGTTCCATGCGAGCAATTTTCAGTCTTTGCAGGCTTGGCATTTGTGGTATGAACTCAGAAAAGTCATTACCAGTAATTCTTTCATTTCAAGTGTTTGCAACACATGAGAAGTAAGTTTTCTGAAATGAAAACTCCCATCCTAACTACTTCAGGTACACTTACAGATCAACTTCCTACAACTTCAATCTAAATCCATTTCACAATTTTTAAAAAATATTTTTGGATGCCCTAAGTACACCAAGGCATTCAACAAGTGACTTGAGAAAGAGGTTTTCAAACAGAAATGTTGCAAGAAGCAAGACATGATGAAGGAGACAACACATTTCCATTTTTTCACTTGAAGGACTGCTTGTTTTGTTGGATTAACCCAAAGTAGGCCTGCAGTCCAGCCATATCTTTTCTCCCATCTTTAATACAGCCAAACAAAAATAAGGAGAAGATAAGGTATCAAATATGCAGCCATTTTGCAGGAAAGTTTTAATCTAAATTAATTCCTTTGTTCTTACTGACTTATGGAAACTGCTTCTCTGAACTCTGATGAAGAATCTGTCTCTGAGCTTCATTTTTAGTTGCTATATTTAATGACTGCTGTTAAAAACCATTCTAAATAGGGAAGCTAAAACCGGAAAGAAAATACAAGATTTGGGTCTTTCAAGCACCAGTTTAGGTTTATAAGCAACAAAGCAGGCAGTGTGCTGTGATGGTCTGGGCAGTACCAGCAACCTGGAGAGTCTCCCCTCTCCCCTCCCAGCAGGACTACCTTACCGTGTCATGGAAAATATAAGTTTTTAAAGTCTACAATAACCAAATTATCAAGCAAAATTAAGGGTCAGGATTTCTCCGGGCACATGTACACATGTGATTCACAAGGGATTTCAAACGCAAACTCTCTCCGATGCTGCAGTTTTGTACTGTGTGAAGTTGTACAATAATACATGTTAGAATATTGCTGTTAGAAAACGCATTAAAGTTCCTCCTTGACACAGACACACCTATTGACACAAACGCTGGAGGCACTGGTTGTGAAATCCCCGCACCTCCGTCAAATCAGCCGGAAATCAGGCTCCGGAGCTGCCGAGGGTGTGGAGACAGCGCACACAGAGGGAGCGCTTGCGCAAGCCTTGTTTCCATAGGAAACCAGGGTAAACATGTACCCATTTACAGAAAGTACAGTTTTCCATGGTAGTGGCTGGAAAGCCCTGCAGCTCCGGCCCTTGCCCACTAGAGGCCGTGAAGCCCTTACGCCTGCCCTGGACCCGGCTGCCGGAATCCAGTGACGAGGAGACGAGGAATGGGAAGCACCAAAAATGAGACTGTCTCCTTCCAACAGTAAAATCTTAACACTTCCTTAGTACAGCGAGGCACCCCAGTCCTGGCAGGCCGGTGGGAACAGTAGGACCTGCTGTGGGTAGCCAGCTCTGCTCGCCTACCACTGGAAACCTGAGGAGGAGATGGATGAGGAGGATGATCAGGAAGACGGGGAGGAGAAGAAACTACAGCTGGCTGAAGAGAAGCTACTCCTCTGTGACAAGCCCAAAGTAAACAATGAGTAGCCAAATTTAATGGGCCTCTTTTAAAATCAATTGTGCCTTTTGAACATCACTCACTCATTGGAGCCTGGCAAGCTGCAGCAGTCAACAGAAAGGATGCCAAGCGTGAGGGGGATTTAATGAGCAGAGTTTGCTGCAGAACTGCAGCAACAAACACGTGCACGGAAAAACAACGTGGAGGCTGGTTTGTGGGGAAGAAATCCGAGGGTGTCTCTCCATACGCTGAGAAACACATAGGGGTAGTATAACAAAAAGAAGCAATACTCAGTTCCTCCAATGTAACTCCAAACAGGGCTTCGCTGGTTATTCAGAGATTATATCCCACCCCTCTGTGAGGGACACAGGTAAACAGATGAAAATCAGGAGAGATCTGCCCAGAGCTGAGCTGTAAGGGAGTATATCAAACCTGGACTTCCACAGGAGGCACAGGAACATGGCCCCTGCAGAGCCTGAGGCTGGAAATCACATCTAAATGTCTTCTTGCAAGCTTGTGACAGGTTATCTAGAAAACTACAAAGGGTCAATATAGATCAGATTATTCTTCACAGCTATTGATTGCCCTGCTTTTTGCAATGTTGAATTTCATCTGCCATTGTGCTGTGCATACACCTAGCTAAATTATGTCCCATTTAAGTTCCTTTTATGTTCTGTCATCTGGATTAGTTAAATACTTCTGTGTCTTCTGCAACCTCTGTCATGTTCCACACTTGTGCCACAGATCATTAAATAGCATAAATGTTGCACAATTCCTAAAATGAAATTTCAGGACAGCCCAATAAAAACCAATGACCTTAGTAAAAATGCATATTTATTTCTCTTGTATTGCTCTCAAGTACTTGGCAACCTTGTGGTGAAACATTCTATTGAGACTGGGGAATGTGGGTTTAAGTACCTTCTGGTTGGTGGTCGGACACCTGAAAAGCATTAAGGTATGATGAAAATGTGAGTGCCACTGTGTCCTTGGATGGCTGTTCTACAAGAAACTAGCAATCAGGTAGTTTGTGTCCAAGTGTACAACTCGAGCTGTTCGGTGTGGAAGAAGAGGATTGTGGCTTTTGCATTTCATGATATTTAGTGGTAGCTGTTGGTAAGTATCTCAATGCAGAAGACAGTTTGGGTTGATGTGCCTTGCCCTGGTGGGCTGAGGCTGACAGCCCTCCCAGCATGGCGTGATGGGCATCCTTGGGCTGTGGCACCTGGCTTGTCCCGATGCAGTGTGCAGGGAAGCCACAGCAGAGCTCATGCTGTGACTGGAGCTCCAGAGCAGGAGGAGACCAGCACACAGTTTGTGCAGGGTGCAGCACATCCTGCACACCAAACCTGTGTGCTGGGAGAAGTGTGCAAAGCACTGTCTGGGGCTCTTGCTGGGACTGGTCCTTTATCAAAGGAGGATAAACAGATTTAAGACAGATCTGGCTGCATTCATGAAGACAACACATTTTTTGTTAAGAAAGCAGAAGTCTGTTGGTTTGGTAGTGAAAGAAAAATGTGGAAGTGGCATGAGTATTTTTCCACTTTATGAAGGCAACTATGAGGGAGTTGGGTGCCTGGAGATGTGGAAGCATGTCAGGCTTCCAGCCCCAGCTTCACTGGGCAGCTTGCAGTCTCTCTGACCAACACTGAAGGAAAAGCTGGGTCCTTATCTCTAACATGTTCCAGTTGGGCGGCCTTGAGAGCAATCCCAGGTGTTCATACAGTCTCTAATCCCATTAGGGCTCTTTTAAAGCAAGTGGTTTGGTTTTTTTTTCTGGTGTCACAGAATTTACACTTAATGGGTTTGCAGTTATTAGGCAGTTAGAAAAGTTATTTGCACTCTGCGGTTTGCTGCCCGAAGTGTAGCAAGAGACAAGCACTGAGGTCCTTGTGAATCCCACAGCTGCTGTGACTTTTCCATGTGAGGAAGGAACAGTTGCCGGAGGCATTTCAGAGAAATGCAAGAACACAGGAACAGTTCATTAATACTGGAAGTGAATTTGCAATTACTGAGAGCAGATGGTCAGCTCACACAGGGAATGAACCTTAAACCATCTAGACTTACAAGACTACTGCAAACACTGAAACACTACCAAGTTCACAAAAAAAAAAAAAATTCCTACGTGCTCACAGTCAGAAGTCAGCTCAGATCTGGATCCTACATACAGTGGCTTAAGTCCAGATAAAGCTGTCAATATTAAACTGAGTCAGTGGATTTACCACAGAGTTCATGCCCCTTCTTTTTACTTGCATAAGAAACTCTCAGAGCAGTCCAAGATAACCAAAAATAACAAGAACCTTAATGAAATAACTGTATCAGCATCATTAATAAAGCTAGGAATCAAGCTAATCCTCCCTTGTCCCGCTGCAACTCAGCTGTATCAGAGATGTGGTAGCAGCTTTAATAAGAATGGAAATCAAAGCTGAAGTTACATGACTAAGTTTTTCATTACTTTATAGTCTACTTACAAAAAACACCATACACACACTGCTTTAACAAACGTATCTGTGATGCACTCCAGAGCTGTTGAATTTTTTCCATACACATGCTGCTTGTAAAGACTCTGTGAAGGAGCTTAAGAGAGATGTGTATCTTGAAAGCACTCCTCAGTGCAGCTCATGGACAAATCAGAATTATTATTGCTATAGGCATGTAACAATATGTATGTGCAAAGGGAAGGACTTGCTCAACACCACGTGTATTTCACCCTGCCAGCTCTTCATTTGGCTTGGCAAACAAAACTGTAATTACTGGGGGGAAGAGGGAGGCTATGAGCAAAGAGCTCTGTTGCATGACCCTTCCTGCATGTGTCCAGGGAGTGAAATGCAATGGCTCCACCAGCTCAGAGAAGGCCATGAAGTCATCCTTCAAAATCTTTTTCCCTGGGACATACAAGTTTCAGCAGCCCAGCTGTGTTCCTCTGGACAGCAAACAGTGAAGGCTCCCCAAGGCCAACATGACCTGCAGTTTACAGGCCTTTGCAAACGGGTGAACAAGAGCTCCAGTGCTGCATGGGTGCCAAGGCAGCCGGCAGGGAGAGTCAACATGTCAGATTTGCCAAAGCCTTGCACTAGAAGGTAGCTGCAATTGGACTGCACTCTGAAGACCAGCCAAAAGGTTGCAACAGCAACAAATGACACGGGCAAGATATGTAATTAAAAAAAGGATAAGAGACAGATCCCCAGGCAAGGTAACTGCTAACAAGGCATCCAAAGATTTTTCCTTGGTTTCCCTCACAGAGGTAAGGGTATATGAACTTTTACTCACAAGCAGGATAGAATTTAAATGTACATCAGGGATGTACTTGTGGCAAAAAGCTCAGGTTTATTTCGCACAATCAACTTAATTCTTCTCTTAAGCCAGAAATCTGCATAGCAGGTCAGTTTGTTTAGAGATCGTGATATGATTCAGCAATTTTCTTGTCTGGCTTCATGGCACAATGTACAAAAATATGTCAATGCATGTGATGAGCTTATACCACCAAAAGGCTACTCCCGTACCTGCAGCAACAGAAAGTGTGTTGTAGCTATTTTCAGATTCCTTCCCTTTACACATCCTTTTCTAGCACAAAAAGTAAAAGAAACCACAGGATACTTGAAGAGTTCTGCAGTGCCAGCTACGACATTGTTAAGACATTGGTATGTTGATTCAGTATCTCAGAACTGCTTTAAAGTTTTCCAAAACTTTAAGAAAACAAAGTTTGTATCAGAAGTTATTTTGACAGAAGGTGATTTACATATGCATCTATTTAGTATGCTGAAATTTAGTATAAAAAACCTGTTGTCTATAAAAAACTATTTCTAGCAGTATCTTAATAACCCTGGTTATTCATTGAAACATTTTGCATTTCCCTGAAATTATGTGATCCCCCAACTATTTTAGTAGCTTCTGCTATTGTATATGCAATGGCAATTCCACTTAGCCTCTGGGTCCAATTCTGCATCTGGTTTTGGCCATTAAAAATTAAATTGAAATTCTTTTTCTCCAGCAAATATTTACCCCATTGTGGACTGATTAAGTATATGGTAGCACTTGTAAACTGTTGTGATGACACAATACTTGGACCTCTCTCCATTAGCAAACACAGATCTGGAGCAGACACTGGCTTAGATACCCAAGGATTTCAGATTTCCAGACACATTTCTAATTTTGTAGAAAACATTTTTTTTCCTTTCTAAATCTGACATTGCTCTTCATTAAGGGCTAGGATTTGGAAAAAAAGAAAAGCAGAAAATCCCATGGGATTGAAAACAACAGATGTTGTCTGTTTTAAGCTTCCTTTATTCCAAATCACTGAATTTCATGCTTTTAAGACTTTCCTGCATCTCTTTTCAGAGACCCATGATTTGCTCTTTAAATGGATTTTCAAGAGGCTGACTCTGACTAGAATGTATGTGAAAGACATTTTCAACCTAAAATGCACCTTTTTTTCATGGAAGTTACTAGAAACACACTGAAAATACGATAGAAGCAGTATCAGGGCAGTATCACTGTGTATCCATACTGTGAACAATAAACCCACGGGATACTATCCCAGCAAGCAGGAGGTGCATGCTACTCACCTCCCACCCAAAAGCCATCCTGCTCCTCCATTTCAGCACTGCTGAACTGCCAACCTCAAAATCCAAAATACTGCCCCAGCACAACCACAAAGGGATTTTAAAGCTTTCCTTAGAATCAGTTTTCTTCCCTATAATAAAAAAATTTCCTACACTCATCTGCCCTCCATCCAGTCAAAGAGCCCCTGCCCTTAGGAGGTAAAACTCATTCCTTCTTCAGGTGAGTGACTGAATCCTCTGAAAAGATGATGTGATCATGAAGTCATTGATTCCAAAATGGTCTGGGTGAAGAAATAGCTGTGCAGTGCTGTGGAAAAAATGCTGTGTAATTTGATCCCTAAGGATATGACAGGGAAATAATAAACAGGCAAGGATGTTGGGGACAGATTTGACATCATTTTTTAAAAAAAAATTGAGAGGTTTCAAAAAACAACTACAGGAATTGTTTAAGTATGGAACAAAGTAATAGCACAGTGAGGAGCAGTAATTTCGCCTATCTAAAAAACCCCCAACTTGATAAATAGTTCTATCAGAATGAAGTGATATCTGACAGTGAAAGTCTCTTCATTCCAGAAAGAAAGCACAAGAAGAATGTCTGAAATGTGAGGACAGACAGATTTAATTTAGAAGTTAAGCATATGATTTTCATACATTATATTTCTTTTTTTTGTCTCCTAATCAATACAGGGTGAATTTCTGGGAAGAGTATTGAAGCTAAACAACCAAATTCTGTTTTCAACACAAGCCATTAGACAGACAGGAGGCCAAGCTAAATGAACTAATGGGTTTAAGCTTTACGAGGTCAAACCTTTCTATTAAGTGTCAGAAACTCTATGTTTACAGTGATTATATCCATGGTCATTAATAAAAATAATTGGAAGTGACTAACCCTTTGATTTAATCAGATTTGCATCAGTACAATTTCATTGAATTGCAGATGGAAGAAATATTAAACCTCATCCCTTCACAGATGGCAAGATTTTAACAATGCCTTCACAAAGCCTCAATTCATATTTTATGCCTTGACTTCCTCTTGTATTCCAATTTTTTTTTTTGCAACAGCACATGCACTACAGAAGCAATAGAAGTTAAGCTGTAATACAGTTTTGTTTGCTGAACTTGAGTGGATGCAAACATCCATCCTTTCAGAATTAGTATGTCAATCATGTTCTTTTATAAATAAAAATTTATTTTCAGTTGAGAAAAAAAAAAAAGTGGATTTTCTGGTCTTCAGTAAGGCCATCTCTGCTTCCACATTCTGTATGCTTTTGTTGCTCCTGAGGCTCTCGAACTGTGATTATTTCTCACATTCTTCCAGATTTGCTCTGGGATTGTTGAACAGCTGGGAAGGTATGTGTCTGCACTACTTGCCACATGCAGGACACACAGAAATTCAGTTGCATTTTCTGCAGGATCAAAAGTGACTTTTCTAAATTTTCCTCCAAAATGAAATTCTAACATATTCACCTCTAAGAAATATCAGGAAGAGAGTGCTTGGCTCTGGCCTTTGCTAATGCCCCTAGATTTTCCAACTGATGGACAAGGATGCAATGACACATTCTTTGGTATGAAAGCAAGAGCCAGGTCATTGACAACAGCTACACCAGGAGCAGCCAGCACCTGTCATGAGCTCCAAGCTTGGCAGTTCTGAGGTGTTTTGAAGTCACTTATCTTGAGTCCCTGAACTCAGGAGACTCTTATATGAACAGAAGTGCGCTGAGCTGCACATACGAAAGCCTTTGCCACGATTTCCAGGATCCTGAATAGGGCACAGGGAATCTGGAAACTTGACTCTTTACCAGCTAAAGGGACCTTGGCAACTCTGGCTTCCTCAGCAGTCCAACAGCTGAGATATTGAAAAACATGTTGGTTCACTGGAATACTGTCAAATGTGGCAAGCTTTTACTAAAAGTTTCAAGCCCATCACACCTCCCAGCCACAAAAGTCTTGAGAGAGTTTAAGTCTGAGTGACTAAAATACCAGTGTGCCCAGCAACGCTCTGGTGTATGTTTGGACTGAGTTGGGGCAGCTGAGGTGGCTGAAGTATTGAGTAGCAAAGCAGAGGGCAAAAAGACTTCAAACTTATTTTGAGCATGTGTACCTAGACTAGACAGGAGTGAGAAATGCCCATTCAGAGATATGGGATATGCCAGCACACTACTGGCAATGGAACCACAGCAGCTGGGGGGTCAGGAAAGAGGAGTGAACAAAATTACATTGGATAACTACTGATAAGGGACTTAGCTAACATGCACATTTCTGATTTTTACTAATGACTGAGGAAACCCTCATATACATGGCAGTTCAGCCAGTGACTGTTGTCTCATTACAAAAAAATTGCCTATGAAATGAACTGAAATCTGGAAAATTGTACAAAATCAAAAATATTCACGTTCAGCACTTGTTAACACATTCACTTCTGATATCCCTTCAGAAAAGATGTGTGGGCTTTGATGTGTTCCTTCTTTTCAGCATTTCTTCCTCATCAATATAACTCTGCAACTCTTTTGACACCTCTGATCTCTGAATTGCAGACTTGCTGCAGTTCTGAGGTTCCTGGCTCACCTCTTGGTCTGGACTGTTTTTGTCCTGCAGAATATGGGACAGTTTTGGAAACAGAGCACATGCTGATGGTGATTATGATTCCCTACAGCAGCTTCCCAGAAAACTTTGCGGAAACTGTACTTTTGTCTGATAATTCATGTGGACAAAGAGTGTCCTATAAATTTCTGTAATTTAGCTTTATGAGAGGTATGCAAAGGTTTCATAAACAGTATGGGGATGGGGAAAGCACAGCTGTAAAAGAAACAGAACAAAAAAATACGTCCGTCAGCTTTAACACACTCATCTGGAGAAGTCAACTACTTTGAGGAGAGACATAATGGTAACATGCTTTCAAGAAGCAGCAGCAAGTTGTAGACTTCCAGCCTGTTCCTGGGAAAACCCTGATGAGTGCAAAGAGAACAACTGTGAAACACTAACCATGCTGCTAATGTGCGAAGGCCTATGTTCTGGGGACAGAAGAGCATTCAGAAATAATTGAATCATCCAGGGCTGTGCTCAGTGCATACCCTAAGGTGATTATGTTCAGAATAGAAGCTTTAAGAATGTCATTTAGTAAATGAAAACAGAGTTGGATACCAGTAATAAACCAGTACCCTCAAGCTACTCATTTTTTATAGTGACTTAACTGAAACTTACAAATCGCTGAATGCCAGATGCCTGGGAAAGGGGGCAGCACTGAGACCAGGACTAGAGACACAGAGATCCAGCAACAAATTGTGATTTTGCCTCCCGTAAAGAACAGCTTAGGGCTACAATTTTCTTCCTCTGGTGATAAAAATGAGACTGGTGTACTCTGAGTGCTCAACTGTACTCCCAGGATAAGTACAGAGCTGGGTACAAACTTGTTTTCAACTTTCTAATTGCTGATTAACCCAGTAAAATGAAACCAAGCAAAAAGGTTTGTTTTCTCTTTCTTATTGTAGCAAGAAGGCTGTTTTAAACTGCAGTAGCTCCTTAATCACATTTCTATTACCTAATTTGCAAAAACCACAATTCTATTATCTTTCAAAAGAAACATACAGTTAACTCATACTATTGTCACTCATTCAAATTATATATAACCATTACACGCCTTTTTATATATATTTAGCACTTTTTTATCCTAAAAAAGAAATAAAACTTGAGCAAGATTTATTCCAAGTTTTTCAAATTAGTACTACTTCTTGCAGAGAGATGTCCCTAACAGAGTTGTTCTATTAAACTGTACACCACAAGAACTAAATTGGCTTTGAAAATGTGGCATTGTAGTTTTCCAAAGCTGAAGCCTAAGAAGAAGAAGCATTTCTTTGGACGTAATAAATCTTCAGTGATGAGTAAAACATGAAGGAAGCCTCTCTCTTCTTGAAATTCCTTTCTAATAACGTACTACAAGGCAGAGCTCCCAGCCTGTCATGTTACACACAAACATTTCATCAGAGTGGTTGAGAATGATTTGGACATGAGTCTGAACATGAGTTTGGGCCCTGGCATTACTTGCTCAAACCTGAATTAAATCATCCTGGGAGGGGAAAAGGCGTCAGAGAAGATCCTCAGCCTCCAAAGGCAAAGAACCACCCCCAGCCTGCCAATGCAGCCCTTCCTACCAAGGCATTGCTTCACTCAGAAGTTTTGGCTGCAAAACTTCTGCAAACCCGAGTCTCCAGCCAGTGTCCCTCACTCTTGTCCTGCCTATTCTCAGCCCATTGTTCCATTGCTGAAGACTGAGCATATCACACAACTGCAATTACCAGAGGATTTTGCAGCCTGCCTTTCCCACACAAGAGCGCTTCATCACTTTCTGCAGAAGATTAGTTTAGTGTTAGTTGCTTTGAAGATAATTGCTCAACAACAAATTCAGTTCTTAACCCTCATTTACATTTCCTAGAAGTTCTGTCAAGGTAGTGCCTTTGGGGCTGATGCTTTCTGGGCTTAATCTGAGTCCAAAGGTGATTTTCATGCATGTAAATGTAAATTGAAACCCTTTATTTATTCTCAAATCAGACATATATATGACATGATTTTCCCCAGGACCTCTATCCAAAAAACTCTGTAATTGCCCAGTATTAGGAAATATTTCCCAGTTCTCATTGAGCTCTAAGGAATACTCCAAGTTAGAAGAAAATCCTATTTCAGAGACATGAAAAAATGAAATAAGAAATAAAATTAATGCAGAATGGCATTGAGCTGCCTGATTTTCTCACTGGGGTTAGTGTGGGAAACAGAGTATCCAAAGCAAGCACTTAATTTACAGTCTGAGACACTCAGTTCCATCCCCAGCCTCTCTGACGGAGTTATGACAGCCTCTGGCTCTGCTCAGCACCCTACTTGCACCTGCCCCAGCATGTGGATGGCCTGAGCAGCATCTGGATCCTGGGGCCACCAAGCCCCATAAAGGTGCTCAGTCACCACACATTGTCAGAAAACGTTAATTACCCAGGTTTTCAACAATTCAGACTCCTGGGCATGTCAGCACCACAAAAATCCGTGTCCATCCTGGTATGATATATATACACATATATATATATACGTTTCACTTTCACTAAAAGGTGGGAACCGCGGTGTAAAATCTGGTTGTATTTCTTGCACATCAAACCCCTGTGTGGTGTGCTACAATCTGTTCACATTCAGGAGAGAGAGCCTTAACTTAATTATGGCAACTGGTGTGAGGAAATTAATGATCACTGAATACTGCAAAATAGAAATCAATACTTTTGTGTCTTTCCCAAATGGTCTATTGCTAGACAGATATTCATGGCTATATTTCTCTCATTCTGTGAATATTAATAAGGTAGCAAAGACTATATATATATATCAAAGCCTTGAAAACAAGGCTACTGCTAATGCAGGTCCTCAGCAGTAACACGTTATAGCTCCCAGCTGACTGATTTGTGGGATGCTAAGTAATAGCTACAGTATAATACAAGCCTTCATTTTCTATTCTGAAACTTGTTTACTTCTATTGCCATTTATTAAAGTACTGTCCAGCTATAATTAAAAAGGACAGGACAACAAAAACCTTTAGTACCTCCTTGCTGTGATAAGCGAGACGCTTAAACGAGAGCTTAGACACTTGACAGGCAAGTACAAATGGGGCTAAATTCACTTTGATGAGCTGTGTGACAGCTTCTTCCACAAATGAGACACAACAGAGAGGCAGGTCATTAGAAATTACCCTGCAATGGGATGACTGGCATGTACAGCTTTTGCAATCCTATTAAGCTGTTGCCACTGAATGAAAGCACCTGCTCATTGCAGGGGTAGGTAAGAGATGTTGTTTGTACCTGGTGTGGTGGGCTGCCTGTGCTTGAGACACCACACTAGGGTAAATACGCCCAATGCCTCTGGCCTGATTCAGCTTGGGCAGTGATACAGATCTTAAATGAATTTCTGGGCATGGAACTATTGCAAAATGGATTTAATGCTGAAAGCCTGTCTTACTCTATCTGTTCCACTGTGTTGTATCGTAACTTAATAAATCAGAAAGTCCAGAGATGACAAGCAGGTAAGCAGCCCAAAGGGTAAGTGTATATTGGGGTGCCACCTAATGCATGGGCTTCTAGGGTCCTGACATGGGGGCCCAGCGGAAAGAGGCCCCAGCTTGCTTCAACCTCTGACCAGGATATCTGATCCACATACGGGGTATTTGCCATAGTAGCTACATACCACATGACAAGTACACATGATGAAAATTCTGATTTTTTTGCAGTACCAGACTGTTTCTCAGATGCCCAGGAGTACCACTAGTGCCACTTTGTGACCTGTTTGTGTGTGATTATCAGGCATTCCTAGTCAGCCCTGGGCGTGGGCTTTCCATATGGTCATGAAGACTTCCCTGCTGCAGTACAGCAACATAATGAAGCAACTATTCACTTATGACTAAAGTCCATTGCTATTTATGCCCTAAGAATATTTTTGTCCCTATTACAGCGAAAGTGGAGACAAATGTTATATGATAGTCTCATTTTACCATCTAATGAAATTATATACCATGTTTTAACATGAGAAACCTAAATTTCCCACCAGGCAAAATTTTAATTGTTTTTAATTACTGAGTGTGGAAGAAATACTGCGTATGTACTCATACATAAGCCATATGTACATATCATTTGCCTCTGGCCTTGCTATGTTTTCAATTGCTGATAGTTATATCTTTCTTAGCATGTGCTCCTCCCGTCTGTTGTAACCAACTGTTGTTCCTAAGCCTATGCTCAGTTTGGAACCTACATTGACTCACCCAGTTGCTCAACATAACCTCCTTTGTTTGGGTGGAACTACACACAGTGCATGAAGATAAGGGTTAGAGCCATTACTGTAAGCTTTTGGAAGCACTGAAGTTATTTTGTCAAATGACTATTGAAAGCCTGAAGCAATGGTACTGTGGCTGCAATGCAAATAGCACTGTTCCCTGAGCTGACATGGGCTGATTTAAGAGACTTACTCGATGTGAGCAGATTTGAACTCGACAGGAAGTGCCAGAGCTTCTGGACAGATATGACAACATGAGATGTAAATGATGGCCTTGCAGAAGTGGTCTGTGAACTGGCAAGTCAGATGTCCATTAGGTGCAGCTTTCTGAGCAGATCCCACTGCCACAGCTGGACAGTTCCCCCAACTGCGCAGGTGCTTCTTGAACAAATACCACTTCCTGGTCTCAGGCCTTGTTTTGGGCTTTCTCTCATGCTGCATTTGAAAAATAGGGGAAAGCTCCCAGTCATAGGCTGAAATTCTCTTCTACCTATTTTTATAACCCAATTTTAAATTCAAAACTTGGAGAAATTTATATGAAAGAGATCTAGTCCACAAAGACTTCATAAGATTTTTTTGGTGCAATCAATGTTTAGACTGATTTCCTAAGGAAATGCTGCTGACATGGCCAGGCTTTGTGTTTTTGGTCTGCCTCCCTTTCTGTGTCAGGCTCCTTATCGCCTCCACCAATAACTTCGGAACAAATTGGCTGGTTTGACAGAGAGACAGATGGCTCAAAGGTATTAAACTCTTACAAGTTTTGTGAAAATAAGCAGCAGGGTAATGGAAAGAGAGCCTCTTAGTGGCTCACTAAAGAAAAGGCTTCGGCACAAATTCAATCCTTATTAAGCCAAAGAAAATCTGCACAAAGCTGAACCCCAACGTGCAAACTCACGACAAACAAGCCTTTGCTGGGGCTGGTGTTCATGAACTAGTTTGTGTTATCTATTGCAAAGCAAGCATCATCTTGTTTACTGTAGAAATAACAAGCTAAATTTTTAATAAGGACACTGCTGAGGCCGTTAATATGCAATGCAATGATATCCATTAAGAAGATACTGTAAACCACAAGCCTTGTTGAACTTACACACTGCCTAACTTTGACAGTGCATCTGAGAAAAGAATTCTATCAGTACTTAGGGCTCAGATTAAGATATTTGACATTGGCACATACATCTAACTTCACACAGGAGATTTGGCATTAAACAAATCGCACTTGGCACTTGTTGAACAACAGCCTCTTGAACATTCCCCTCACCACACACACATTGTCCTACAAAGAGCCTAGGTGGAAAAGGTCTGCACTTGAATGTGACAGGAAGCTTTGATCAGACAAATTAGAACAGGCTTTTATGTGTAGTTCCTGTCTCTACAGACTGTGTGTTTGATGGCAGTGTCCCTGCTGGAGACTCCTCTTCCATTATCGCTCACTGCATGATGCTCAGCTTACAAAGGACACTGCACTTCCCACTTTTCTTGCCTATTCAGCACCACTTAATTGTTATGAGGACACTTGGAATGTTGGTATTTTAATGCTTACTTACTTTTTAATTAAATGTTATGACCTATAACTATACCAGTCTCCTTCTTAACTTCTTAGCTAAGAAAGAAGAGGCATAAACCTGTATCTAGAGCTTTTAACCACATTTCAGTCTCAAACAGGGACATATAAAAAGTGTCAAAAGAAACAATGGCAACATCACACAGCACCGCATTCCCTGCTATAGTGGTACCAAGCAGTGGCAGTGAGGAAAACTGCAATTTCTGGGTGCATTTGAAGACAAAGGTGCCCACTGGCCACTAGTTCATCATACCTGGGTCTTCTCTCAAATACCCACAGGGTCACTACTTACTGACTTCTAACACCAAGGCAGCCACTCTTTGAACCTGTGACAGTTTAGTGATGGCACCTAACTTCTGGGTTGGGATGGTGTTCAAACCTTGCATCTGCACGGTTGCCTCTGGCTAACCTCAAGAGCCTTATGCAAAACTACTTGATGAATTCCTGGTTATCTTAATTGTCATGAGCGTGTAATCCCCTCACTGGTGCACTCCCTCTGTGCCAGACATTCCTGTCTGCATGCAGCTGTGCCACAGGAATTGCAACAGGCAACAGCTGCTGTCCCAGCGATCCCCCAGTGCTCATGATCTCACCATTCCTGTCTGGGGTCACAAGCCATTTTGTAATACCCCACAAATACCTCCTAGACTGGATCTGCATCACGTTGCAAGGAGGGCACAACCCACTGCAGAGCAAACAATCCATCTCTGTGCACTGGCTCTGCACCTGGCCATAGCTACAACAATCAGTAAGGAGGAGGGTGCACAGCCAAAACGATTACTGTGTTACCCAAAAGCTCAAGAGGGACAGCCACAGTGCCCCACAAGAAACTGCCACACGATTTACTGAAGGGTCTAAGGTGCTAAGAGCAGAGTGCTACACTGCCTCGAGTGCTGTCCTTGGGTGTCCACAGGGCAGAGCTGGATCTCCTGCATGGGTCTGAGCTGGGAAATTCAGAGGTGGAACTGGCAATAAACCTTGCAGGAGAAAAGAAGGAAACAGGTGAGTGACTGATGGACGCATTGTTGCTGGAGCACGTCCAAAATTCTCATGGGCAAAGTCCGCAGTACAAGAGTTTCTTCCATAGATGAGTTTCATCTTCTCCATGGCACATGGCAGAGTTATTTAGGGCATATTGACATATATGCTGCGTTTGTATAGCTGAATTGTGCTGTATTGCACGTGTCTTGGAACATACACGGGGTAGACAAGAATCCTTAATTCAGTCTACCTTCAGTGAGCCTTAATTCCACATGTATTATTATAGTGCCTAAATACCTAAAATTATGGGAGCATGCCCTCAAATGTATGATGTGGCAGTGTGGAGTTCCCAAGCAGCCACACTCCTGTGGGAATGGTCCGTTCTTGAACAAGCTACGGACAAGAAACCACACTTGTCTAAAGGAAAAAGAACCGACAACACACTGAATGAAGTAAATCATCATAACACTACAAAACTAGCAAATTTTCCTGATGCCAGTCTGGTAGTGTCCCTGCAGGGTCAGGCTGTTGCTAAGAACAGCACCTGGCCCCCAAAGGGACTTCTAGAGGGCCATGATGAGTTCCCCTCTATCAGGGAAGCCCTATTAGTATTGTCTTGCACTCTGTCCTGCTTTCCCAACTACCAGGAAATTTGTACTACAGCCTCCCCAAATGATACCACTTGGGAACATGCTAGTTTTGCTCATGAGTGTGTCTGCAGATGAGTGATCATCTCTCTGATTTGTAAATGTGCAGCAATGCAGGCTCCAAGTATAAAACTTGTATTTTTAACTACAGTTGATTCATAATGAAAACATTCCAAATCTGTGATTTTTAAAAAATCATCAGCTTACAGGCATATTTGCATTTCATTTTGTTTACAGAGTAGGGAGGCAAAATGAGAAGAAAAAAGGGTGAAAGGGGCAACTATACAAGCAGAAATGTACAGCCAAATTAAAATGTGCATACACACTGAAAAAAATGTAAATTTAGTAAAAAAAAAAAAAAAAAAAGAAGATTTTGTTCAGACAGCTTCTTTTTAATGATCAGTGATCTTATGCATGCTAGACTTCTGTCAAACATGTAAAGGCACATTGCTAGCATACTTTCTTAGCAGATTTGGAAGAGGGAGCATGTGCGGAGTGTGATAAGGAAAGGGAAAATAACAAAATGAAAATGGCAGTTACGGAAAGTTATCTCTGTGGGCAGATGCAAAACATAGGGCCAAAATCTGTGTTGTTATTTCTTATGGTAGAGAGTGATAAGGCAAGAAAGTAAAGCAAATAGAGGAAAAAAATCAGACTAGTAGATAGATAAGCAATTAAATCAAGAGCTTAGACCTGTTCTGAACCTCTGCATTTCCCAAACATGCTCAAAGAGCACTATGATATTACAGGCACATTGCAGTCTCCTATCTGCTGATTCACATGAAGTCCCAATATTTTTCTTTATGAATAATGCCAGAAGAATCTGGCTTTTCTCTTCCTAAGCACTCTATGCTTTGCTTGTGCTGATCTCTCTTGAAATGTCAACTTTACATTTCCAATATCCACAAAGAGATTCTTAATAAAAAGATATGATCTGCATTTCAGAAGGAGACCTTTAAATCCTTTAGCCCTGCCAGTTTCCAGGGAACTTTTGTTAAGAATGAAATACCCTGTTTAATAATTGCTTTCCAATAGTAATAAAGAGAGTTGCAAACATCAGTGGGCCACAGGTAACAAAGGCAGTACAATCCAGGCACAGGAAAAGGGGATTTTATCCAGGATTCTTGTAAACAAATGCAACAACAATTTAAAATATGTTCCGTACATAACCTTGCCATATTTTAATTAGATTTCCAACTAAGATACTCTGAAATGTCTATTTAAAATAATTCTGCTGAGTTATGACATAAGGACACATCAGAAATGTGCAAACAAATCCAATACACCCAGCTGCTTTTTTCCCTTTGCATTGCTTATGCAGCTACAGTCTTTGCTTTTAATTCAGTAACACTGCTGACTGACATTAAACAGAGCTGTACCATTCCTCACTACACATTCTTACCACCTATCTTGTAATAAAACCATACAAGCACAATCTTTTGGGCCAATGACCTGAACAAGTCATCCTTTAGTCACACGTTTACCAGACTCGATCCAAGGGAGCGAAGTGGCCGGGAACAAAACCAGCCCTTTTGGCAATAATGTGCATTTCAGCTGGATTCCATGTTCAGTGACACTGCCCAGCGCAGGGGCTGAGCAGCTTGCTGCTCAGTTCTCCAGTCCAGCACGCAGCTTACAGCTGCAGAAACAAGCGCCAGGCCTTGCCCCACTCACTCCGAGACTCCAGCCCATACTGCTTGTGCTGCCAGCACAAGAAATTTCATTCCGGTCTTCAATGGAGATAATTTTGGCTACAGTTTCAGTTCAGTTCAAAGAGGTGTTATGTGGTGTAGTTTTTAAATAAGGTCAAGGATTTCCCCCAGGGTACTCCATGCCAGCTACTGGCCCTGACTGATACCATCTCTCTGGTGTGCAGAGATGTTATGCACCTCACTGGTGCCACACCTGTCACCTTGCTACTGCCATGCCTGTACTCTTGACAATTCCTTTGAAAAGAACTGTAGGGGAAAGGCCCCATGAATTAAATAGTATCATTTCAGTGCCAGTATGACTTCTGTGTGTCTTTCTATTCTGGCAAAGCAGTGTGATCTAGTGTACTTGAACACAGCACTGGGGACTCTGGAACTGTAACTCCAGTTTCGCTCTCTGCTGCCATCTATACTCGATCAAAATCTTACGCTGTGTCCATCTTCTGATCTTCAAATTGCAGGAGCAGCTACAGATTCCACATTACAGAGATGCTACCAGAGTTTCCAAAGCTGCTGAACACCTGTCACTTCTGCTTACCTCAAATGGTCTGAGGAGGAGGGTCAGGGAGATTCAAAAAACCGCATCTTTAAGGTCATGCTTTACTTTGAAACCACCACTTATAAAAAATGGTAAACTTAATTATTTCTGCTAGACAGTGGGAACTTCTTCCAGTTTTTGATGTGGTACAAAACATATCAATTATTTTCTAGGTTTTCCAGATACATAATCACAGTGGACTCCTTATATTCTCAAGTCCTTAAGGTGTTTTAAAGTCAAAATATTTTAAGCCAATACTTCAGAGGTGCACTTTTTTTTTTTAAATAAGTGATTTACTTCATTATTAAAGCAAATAAAACTACTTATCTGGCTAAGCTAATTCCTGCAGTCCAGTTACTCTGATCATAAAAAAGAAATCTGTGATGGTCTTTGGCCTTTCAAATGCTTCCTAGAAAGAGAAAGCAATTTTTTTATATGTATGTTATCTGGGATATTCATTCTTCCTCTACTGACAGGAACTGGAACAGAGGATATTAAAAAAAAGTCGATAACAAAACTAGATGCCTATTTTTAGCTCCAAACTCTTCTGTTTTCATAGGACTAAAAAACTGTGTCGATTCATTTTCTTATGTGTACATCCCTGCAGTAGACCTGCATTTACTTGCCCTCCTTTACCTGAGTCATATTTGTAATCCTGGATAGATAATGGCAGTTTAAGTACAGCTATCTGTTGCCCGGGGCAAGACTAAGACTCAGAAGCCAGGGTGAAAAACAACATCTGATTCAGCATCCTTGGATATATTCGGTGGACTCCTATATCTCCTGCATTAGTGACAACAGTGACCCACCTTGTCTCTCTCCTTACCCCTCATTTGCCTTATATTTGATCTCAGTTGTGGCTTATTCAGTTGCTCTGCAGACGTGGCCTCACCTCATGCTGTACACTGGAAATAAAGATACTGGGAAGGGTGGAACAGACCTGCCACTCCTCTCTTATCTCACCATGTATCTCTTCTTTGCTCCAGATTTTGTTAGACTAATCTGCAGCTCCTCAGGCTGGGATAAAACGATTTAATTCAAATGGCATCAAATCATTGGACTTGACTGAATACACGTTAACAGCTTACCAAGACAAATCACAATTAATCAAAGCTATAAAGTCACTTTATTTTTCTCTGCTTTCATCCTATTTTCCTTTTTAAAGACTGCAGAAGAACCACAGGTTAGTTTCATTCAATGAATCATGGATCCGATACCGTGTATACTACAGAACTGGAAGGTCTACTGAGACTGACTTTGCAGCATAGTGCTTATGGCGCAGACCAGTGAAACTGGAGGTCATGGTTCAATTATCTGTGCTGATGTACAATTATTCATTTATATAAAATTGAAGTGGATAGATGTTACAAGTGAGAAAGGTTTACTGTTGTTTATGCCATAGGAATGTGGGAAAGATCTTGAACTTGGGTCATTCATATAGCATTAAGTACACCACAACCCATGGGCTGTTAGGGTGTCGTTATGGAAGGAGACAGAACAAGGAGGCTTGTCTTTAACTTGGTCTCCCATTGCATCCTTATAGCCAAACCAAGTAAGTGAATGATAGATAGATAACATGGGTGACAAATGAATGGATCACCAGTCTCACAGTTTTTGCTCAGCAGTACAAAGTCCAGCTGATTGTTGGTTACCATCAGTATCCCTGAGGCAATGATACTGGGCGGATACTGTTTAATGTCTTTAAAAAAACCCTGGATGATGAAATAAAGTACACTCAGCAAATTTGTGGATGATACCAAACTGTGGAGAAGTGGTTGAGATGATGGAGAGCTGCTCTTCAAAGTGACCTTGACAGGCTGGAGGAATTGGCTGACAGGAACCTCATACACTCCATATAAGCAAATGTAAAGTCCTGCAGCTGGGATGGAATAACCCTCTGCAACCCGGCAGACTGGGGTCAACTGGACAGGGGCAGCAGAAAAGTACTTCAGGGTTCTGTTGACAACCAATTGAACATGAATTTTCCCTTTTGGCCAATGATCCCACCCTCACACTGGGCTAGTGCATTAGGAAGAATGTAGCCAGCGGATCAAGGTACCTGATTGCTTCGCTGTCACCCACGCTTGTGAAACTACAGGCTACACTGTTCATTTTGGGGTTCCCCAGCACAGGGACATCATGGGCATATCACAGCAAGCCCTGCAGGGGACTGAAGCACTTGACATAGAAGGAAAGCCTGGCAGAGCTGGGCTTGTTAACCTTAAGAAGAAAAGGCTAAGGCTAGGAGAGGTTATTGATGGCTTCATCTATTTAACAGGAAAGCAAAGCCAGGGTCTTTTTAAAGGTATACCACTGTAGGATGAAGGGCAACAGAAACAAGGTTTCAGAATTTTAAATCTAATTAGACATAAGAGAAAGGAAAATTCACCATGAAGGTGGTCAAATAACATCACAAATTGCCCAGAGCAGATGTGGAAATTGCATGTCAGTCCTTGGAGATACTCAGAACTAAACCTGACAAGGTCCTGAGCAACCTGATCCAGCTGTCCCTGCTCTGAGAAGGAGCTGGACTGGACTCCCCAAGTGTCTCTTCCAACCTAAGTTACTCTGTGATTCTGTAAAGTTCTCGGTCTTCTTGCCTGGGCAGTTCTTGTACATTGAAGTTTTGGAGGGTTTAGGATGTTTCAGTGAAGCAGACAAATCAAATGAGAAATCATGGTTTCTGAACATGAGACTACAACCAGGATTATTTCTTGCACTTTGTGGTGCTACTGGGATGCTCCTGCACGTATTTTTTCTGCAAACTAGAGCTATTTTTGTTCAGCACAGTGTTTTTCTCTGCTGGGGATCTGAACTCTGGGTCTCTAAGACAAAGGAAAGGAATTTGTGCCTTACACAGCTGGTGTGAAGTCATTGTGTGACCATATGGACACAGCCTGAGCGAATGTCACCTGAGTCCTACTTAAAACCAGAACCTGAACTGTATTTCAGTAGATTGTAGTTTGATTAAAAACAGACTGGGTGAAAACTCAAGTCCAAAAGTCAATAGTAATTTCAGTGAAATAGAACTATGTGGAGTCTCACGTATATTTTTAATCCATATTGAAGAACTTCTTAAAATGTCAAGAGTCCACTCTGCTGAATGTAACATTTCCCTCCAGGTTTAGCTTCAGAATGGAAACCATCAAATCTCTGTCAATCTCTCATGTGAGCAAGAAATGGTTTAAAATTGCCTTGGTGCCAACAACACATTTTACAGATTGCCTGATACCTTTTGTACTTTTTCAGTGCAAAATTAAAATAGATCACAGAGAATATAAGGTAATGGAAAATCGAGTTAATCACAAATTTTCCATTTTAGAGAAGATGCAAGCTCAAGATACATTGAAAGAGTCTGTCATACCTATGTGTCTTTCTAAACATTTCTGAAGCATAAATGTCGCATGTATTTATTAGTGTCTCAGACTGAAGAGTACGCTAGTGCCATTCAAAACAAACTCTGCTCAATTTTGCAATAAACAGAATTGCAGCATCTGATTTGACAAATGCCACTGCCATAAAGATCTCCACTTCCACTAATAAAAGGATGATGTGTAAAGATTTTTGTTTAAATCAGCAAATTAATTTGTAAGTTTTTCATTGCTCTAAAGTTGCATTAATTGTTACTCAAAGGCAAGAAGTCAAATTTTACACTTACACAAATGCTAAAACCCCAACAACAGGGAATTTGATTATTTTTAGCAGATAGTTAAAAAATCATGGCAGTTCAATATTTTAACTCCTGGTACAAGCTATTTGCACCTCTTAAATACTAATCCTGGTTTTAAATAATTTTTTTTATAGCTTAAACAAAGAAGCAAACCTAAATTCAGTATGAATTACATCAGTAGCTAAGTATCTAACAAGAAATTAACATCACTATAAATCTATTTACATTTTACAATGATTATTTAGGACAGCTGAGCCTCATATATGCTGAAAGAGTATGTCAGCATACAGCAGCTGCTGATAATAACCAGCATGTGTTGGCAGGAGCTTTTTGTTTTCTGAAGGTAATTAAAACTTGCTATAGTTTTCCAGCTGCTACAGAGTCAATAAGGAATACTTTAAAAAAAGGAGTGGCGCATTTTTGATTCACTTTAAATGGATTGTGGCTATGTCTACTGAATATTCACTAAAGACAATTATTCTACAATTTGGGGTTTTCATAAGTTTTCTAAAAAACAAGCTATATGGAGATAGTTTAGACCAGAAAATTTGTCTGCTTCAGGTGCTCAGGAGGAAGAAAGCATTCTGGTAACAGAAATGTTTTGCTAATCAAGAAAAGATACTCAACTACTTGTGTCCTTATCCTTAAAATTCTGTGTACTATATATTCAGATGGCATTTTAAAAGCTCCGTTTGTTGGTCTCAGCATAGTTTTTCTGAAAATTTTCTGTTCTTAGAAACATTCACTGGCACCACGGAGCTGTAAAAAGCCTTGCCAGTGTGGGAGTCAGTGGCTCTGCAGAGCTACCATGAAAATGCCAATAGCTTTATACTGATCCTCATTGAAGACTCAAGATGGGGGATTTTCCAGGACTTCGGACCACAGTCTTCCTCCAGTTATCACATGACATCACACCTGGTGGCTGGTGAAAACTGTCTTCCTGCTTGTACAACAACTTTTAGGCCCCATGCCCAATAGAGTCCAACAGCAATACAGCATCTTTCTTAACCAAAGTCTTCCACAGACATGGTCCAAACCACAACTTTCTAGAACAATGCAACTTCAAAGGTCTGAGACATTTCTGAGTAACACCTAATTACTTAGCTGAAGTTAACCAAGCAAATGGTTTCTTGAATAACCTTTGTGTGCTTCGTTATGAAAAAATAATGGGTTTGAATCAAAGACACTGGTATCAGGGCACGACCAGTCCAAAATACCTGTTTGTCCTATCACTATTTGGCCCCTGGCCTGGACTAGCAACGATGGGAGGTAGCAGTGTACAACAGGGCTAATGGAAACCTAAGTGACCTCTCCTTGCAGCTCTCATTGGTGGTGGCTTTCAGTAAGCACCTGAGGTGGAAACTGGTTTGCACTCTCCAACTAAAAAGATAATCCAAATAATGGAAAAGAAACCAAATTTCCCACAATGACAGTCCAGTTCTCTCACCCACTTTGACAAGCTCTGGATGTCAGAGGCCAGACTGCAGTCCTGAAATATGGATCATCTGCTTTGTCAGTCTTAAAATAGACTTTCACTACCCAATATTAGAGAAAATAAGTATTACCGAAACAAAATGTAATTTAATTTTTTCTTTAGCAACTGCAATTGTTTCCTTTTAAACTTCAGAGGCCAGAACTAATGAATTGATCTTCAGATAAGAGGCCACTTGAAATAGTAAGACTTTCAGCAAAAAACACTGCCATTATGCACCAGGGAGCTGAAACGCTTATTATGCAATTCAGTGAGAACTCAAAAGACACACAGCATTCGATATGACTGGCAGCAGCACCGTCTAAAAATAGCTCTGCATAAAAGGGAATTAAAATGTCACCGGAAATCTTTTCCTCCCTTCAGAAGCTGCTGGTAAACAGACCTTTCTTAGTCTGAACTGACAACTGCCCCATGTGCAAGTGCAAGGGCACCCCCTCGCCTCCTGCTGGCACCAATGGGCCTTCCACAGGATGTCAGGGCTGCAAGCTGCTGGGGAGGGATGGCCTCGGGGTGAACTGCAGCCAGGTATCTCCTCAGGTAGCACCACTGATGTGATGTCTGATCAGTCATCACCGAAGACAGCTCCCACTTTCAGCATAAAGCACTGGATGAAGACGGAGCAATCCTGGCCATGAATCAGTGCCTGTATTATTTGATCCAGGCTGCAGCACTCATGCAGTAGTATGAAATGCAGCATTTGCTGCAATGGCTTAGGTTTTGGCAAGGGTGTCTAGTTCTAGTGCAGAATCAGCGGTTTGAAGGATAAAAAAGTTTTGGAAAAAGTATTCTGGTATCTCAGTCTGTTTATTTGGAAGGAGCTTTTAAGACAGATATAGACTGATGCTTGCTGAATTTAAGAGACAAGAAACTCCTTTTAACTCTGGGTAAGACCTAGGCAGACTGCCACACTTTTAACAAAGTGAAGCTGACAGAATGGCAGTTTTAAATGTCCTCAGAAATATACACAAATATAGCTGCAAAAATGAAAGGAAAAAGGAAAAAAATAAAAGCCAAGGACTTACTGCCTCACCCTCTATGCCAAGCACTAACTTTTGGATTTCACATTATCCCCTTCGGATAAATGTTTGCAGGAAGAGAAAGCCATTACCTCTGAAGTTACAAAATGATTAGATATTCAGCTGCCACCATCAGATGCAATTAAAGACACAAAACTTAGATTCATCCCACAGAACATTAAAGTTTGCCAAGTATATTATGAAAAAGCCACATTGAGTGGCTCTGAGAGTCTTGTCCTGTCCAGACTCCCACTCCTGTATCAATTGGAGACTAGGGAAAACTAAACATTCTGTGCTTCCTGATGCTGAAATGATGGAAAAGCATTGTGCCTTTCACACAAGTCCTGCCCTTGTGCCATCTGAGTGTTGACAGAGATACTGCTTCCTCTTCAAATCTAGTCATCTTATGTCTTTTGTCCCTTTTCAAATCTTGGGTCTTTTGGAAGGATGCTCGATGATGCTGCAGTTATTGGGATCAGCACTATGATCTAATTATTTGGAAAGGTTTTTGCAAGTTCTGATCTTACGCAGACTTGGGATACTGATTTCAAAAGGAGAAGGATGGGGTTGTGGTTAGCTAATATGAACAGTCTGTTTCACAATATGATATAATGAAAATTACTTAAGTACTTGGCTTTTTAACAGAATTTATTTCTGCATTTTTGCAGGAATGGAAAGGCACTTAATGACAGGATACATCTACTTTTGTGTACTTCCATCAGAAACTTCAAGCATTAAAAATTTTATTACCTCTTTTGAGGGGCAAGACTACAGAAACTTTAATATTGGATCTTTAGACCTTGTGAGCAAGGTTTCTCCTCATTTTGCACCTTCTGTGGCAACAGCAAGGGGGGCTTACAGTTACACGGCTAAATGAAACACAGACTGATTCTGGCTTTTTGGTCGAGTGGCATCACTCAGTTCATGTCCTCACTACCTACAACTAGTCCTGTCTGAGGCTTAGTCTGAGCTGAACCAGCTGGAGAAAAGAAAAACAGAGCCAGAGAATCTGCTCAGCAGCCCAGGGGGTACTTCAAGCTCACCTCTCTTCCCTCTTATTTAGCAGCACAGATATGGCCACTCACTCAGAGGGACATTTTACTGCTCTAACAACACAGGAACACGATGTGTTAACACCTAATATCTGCAAGCAGGAGTTTCTGGATAATAATGTGGATAATGGACATTGAAGTAAAGGCCCAAAGGATACAGGCAGCAAGGAAGGGGAAAGCGTTTTCAGAGATCTAGGGAAAAACCACATGGTTCAGCATGGGGTTTGGAAAAGCAGCAGTTCCTTGCAGAGAAATGTTATAGAGGAGTAAAAGCTGTACTGTCATCCTCAGCTCCCACCCCATTCAGCAGTAAAAGCTGTACTGCCTTTTCTTAAAGCTGAGGGTGTCGTATTTTCCCGCAAATGTGATTCCAGGAAGGAAGCTGAGAAATCTCCCAGAAAATGGCAGGTCTGGTGGGTGGTGGATGCCAGCAGCTGTGTGTTTGTGACTAAAGAGGATAAAAGCTAGAATTAAATTAGAGATTCCAGTTTGAACTTACTGCTTTTACCCATATTCTAAATGATTCAAGTGATGGAAGACTAGAAACAAGCACAGCACAATCAATAAAATAAACAAACCATGAAAGACACTAGTGACACATTAAGGGGGGAAAAAATCAGATACCCTTTAGGCCATTTGCACGAAAGGAAAGAGATGACAAAAAATATATAGAGATTTTGGTTCCAAATCCTGAAAACTTTGCTCACACAAACAGACCTTCCTCCAACCACAATCTGATTAAAAGAGAGCACAGTCATTGCCAAAGGCCTGTAACATCTAGCTCATTAAAACAATACCAGTTGACATTATTAGGATGTATTATTTTGCTCCTTTAGTACAGGGGAAGATTCATCTGAGTAAGTAGCAGGGCCGAGTCCTTCTTTGGCAAAGGGCTTTGACTGGAAAGCAAAATGTCTGGTATGTTCCAGGCAGGCAGCTTCCACGCCTGGCAGATGGTATTTACTTAAGATGTACTGCGCAGCCCATATTTTAAACCAAGTTACTTTGCTGAGTTTACCTAACTTATCACAAAGACAGAAACTTTTGTCCATCTCTGTGTCTGTATTAGTCAAAATCCCATGTATTCTGAACTGCTACGGGGTGATTGTTTTCTTCTGGCAGAATTAAACTCAGTCCTGTAACAAATGAGAGGTGAAAACCCACAAGATGTTTTCAAACTGAGTCACACACATCCTTTTCAGCCAAGCTATAATACTCCCAAGTCCTCTGAATCATGCTGTCTGCTCTTCAACAGCTTTTAAAAAGTCCAGCTCAAGGTACTCAAGCCGTCCTCTCTCCCACCATATTATGTTGTGCTCAGCTGACCCGTTAAACTGAATCTGAAAGGGGAAACTCATCAGGTTTTTAAGCAAAAGTGCACCACAAGGCACAAAGACGAGGGTTTTCTGACTTGCTCACATTTCTATATCTATAAAATGAGTATAAATAAGAAATGACACAGCTAGTATATACTGGATCAAGCTCACAGGACATGTAATTTAACATTTTACCCTCAAAAGCGCTATTACAAGGTGCAACCAACTCAACTACGGACAACTGTTTAATAACCTAGTTACAAGGGTCCTGTTTTCTCAGTCCCTTAGGCACTAATCCAAACATATGTGATGCCCTATATGAAACAGCTCATATATTTGTTCAAGTGCAATTAAACATCTGAGAATATCATATGATAGGAGTAAGATAAAAACAATGGTGAGGCTAAGACGCTATCAATGACTACACAGCTTGCATTTGAATAAAAATTAAAAGTACATAGCTATCTATTGCCAAGAAAGAATAATAATATCTGTTTGGAACCTAAAACTGCAGATTTTTAAAATTAACATTTACAGAGCTCATGGTACAAATACTGCACTTTATTTTCAGGGATTTCTGTATAAATACAGACATAAGGAAGCGAGTAACAAAAATGATACGTACATATTATCTTTATTTTTGTGAGTCATTTCCATTTTACTTCTGTTATGCAGCATTTTAAATACCACAGTGACTTATCACTTCTTCTAAATTTAAACTAATTCCCCTCCTGATTATTATTACTCTACTGATTTATTTATTGAGCATAAATCCTGCATTTATTGGCTTAAATGTCTTTTAATATTACTGTCTCTACTTATACGATGGGGCTAATATGAAATTCAGTCTCCTCCATGATCAATACAAAATATATACAGCACAACTACAGCTGTTCATTTCACAATTCCAAAACAAGAAGGCCTCAAGTTAAGATTTCACCTTGGCTGAAATCCTGCTTTCAGTGAAATTGAGAGCAAAAGTCTCCTAACTCAAAAGAAGAGCAAAGATTTACTTCTTGGTGTCCAACCTGCACATATCAGCTGAAGTGCCACTGACACTTTGAGGCTGTGAAACTTTAAGGCCAGAAATAGCCATTATTACTGAAGCCAATCTCCAGTACCACACAGGTCATTTCTAGTTACATGCCACACAGGTATTTCCTGATAACTTCAGTTTTTGAACCTTTCTGCCAGGTAGTGGCTCCAGTGAAGGTTTCTCCCTTTTAAATGTCCTGTTGTTTATGAAGTACAACTTTTTAAAACTTTAATTAGCTGGACTGCACTCTTATACATCAATATTTTTTTTAATATAAACACATCTCAAGGCACTCTGAGCTTATAAATACCTCTCAGGATGCTCACTACTTTTTTTTGTGTTGAAGTTTCACACAAGTACTTCAACCATTTCAGAGTACAAGTACATAATAAAAATATTTTTAAAGAAATCCTATTATTTAATTGAAGAACTCTAGTTTCTCCAAGTCTAGGTCTAAGAACTTGAGGAAAGAGTGTGTAAGGAATAAAAGATGGTGAGGAAGCTTCATGTGACATAGGGTCTCAGTTTCTAAGGGACCTTAGAGAGTGTATGAAACAACCAACCCAAAGATCCCTCTGCTGTGAGCACACGCCTGCCCCACATGTATCTGACAGTGGACGGGGATGGACCATGTCCCAGCTGAGGTCTGCAAAGCAGCTCTGCAGCTAAGGATGTTCCTCCTGGTGCTCCAGGCAACCCCAGACCCAATTCTGTCCTCTTCTGCATGCCTGGGCTGGAGCGTAGACACAGAGGCACCACGAGAGGAGGCACCAGGGGCTGAAAAGGGGCTACAAACTGCTGCTGCCCTGACTTACTGGCTTACAGGCTCAAGAGGCAGTAGACCACCAGCACTGGTCAGAGATGACATACGTGAGGTGTTCGTATCATTACCACCATGGCTGAATCTTTTTGGTGAATCTTTTATTTTCCTGTGTTCAAACAGTGAGGTTTAAACATGTGTAGGTAAAGTGGCCAGCATCCAGAACATGAGAAATGCTATGGTTCAGGTTGCCTGAACACCCTTATTTTGTCCTCTTTGTATGTCTGACCAAACTCACAGTCTTTAATTTTTTAATTGTATCTCATTTCCCATCCCGTTATCCATACCTGTGTGAGTACCAGGAATTTGATCCAGGCTTTTTTAATGTAGCCTTTGACTGCAACATTTTCACCTACATGACTTCCCTGTTCTCCTTTTGAATATGAGAGTATATTATAGCTTATGGTACACTAATTGTTGAAATTTAAGTCACTTGAATTGCATAATTATTTCCAAGTCACTTGCATACCTCTGTAACACTTTCCACAAATTCTGGTCATGCTTGAAAAGGGAAGAATTAAACACACTGAACTAACTCCAAAGGAAAGACTATAAGACAAAAAAGTGCATTTGTTTGCACTTCTAAAACTCGCTCAAACCAGACAAATCCAGGTGACCCAAAGGTAATAGTAGACATACAAGATCAAAACTGAAATTACAACACCTAAGAGTATAAAACATCTGCTGAGTGTTGAATGGAGAGTTTGCCTTGAAAAGTTGAAAGTCTGATTTAATACCGCTCCATCGAACAATTTTCCTCAACTGCTCTTGCCTGTGGACATAAATTGAGACAAATTACAGAGCATTACGCACTGTGGGCAGGAATTTACTCCCTGAGAATAGGAATTTGTCTTATTTTCATTTGTTTCTTCATATTATTGTCTTAGTGGATGTGCAGGTTAAGAATCTAATTTTACTGAAGATGAAAGGGAACATTTCTTTACCAGCCTGTCTGTGCTGGGGCAGACATGGCTTCATTCACCTTGACTTACACTCTACCTGTACTGCACAGGCAATGATTTCAATTTAACATTTTCAGGGTACAGCCTCAATTCCTCATTACTTTTTACCTACAGCTACTTTTTATATTTTCTGTTCTGCCATGTACTGTGAAAGAAATAACAACTTTGTGACTCATGTAATATAAATTCTTGAAAGTCACCACCTTATTTATTTACAGAAAACATGAGTAATCTTCAATGAATTCTCATACAGTTACTGCATACAGAGTTTGAATAAATACCTCAGACCAAGCATGCTACACCCTGTTCCTTTATGCCGAGGCATGTGTCCCCTTCAGTGTGGAAACTAACGGGCTTCTGGGGGAAAGGGAATCATCAAAAAGATCACATCTTGAAAATACCTGTTTAGTATCAAACAGATAATTACTACTCACATTCACAGGCCACTTCATAATTCTGCCTCAAGGAGTTGGTGGTGTACATAAACCAAATATTTAGGACTTTCAAATTATGATCTGATTGAAATAACAGTCTGGTTCCTGTCATTTCCCTTGTGGTAATTTTCTTTTTAGAAATGATTAAATAGTATAATTCCTCTAATGACTCATTTAGTTTATTTTTAACTAACACCAAAGGAAAATACAAAGGAAATAGTCTTCAGCAAATGTGTTTTTTAAGAAGGAAGAAAAGCTGTATGTGATATGATAAATTAGCATAGTTTAGAACAGTACATGCAGCTAATGACTGAAAAGATAGCAGTATATGCAACAATTTGTATCACACTGCATTACTGACCAGGAATGGAAGCTTTGACTGCTTTATACATTGTAAATGTTGTGATTTTGTAAAATATTCCTTCCACTAAGGAAAAAATTTCCCTGATATAACAATCCTACTGTAGGTGCCTCCAGTCTGAAAACCAGCAAGTGAAAAATAACTGGGTAAGAAGTAGAGAGCAGGTATTCAAACAGGCCCTAAGGCAACTTAGCACTTAAACATGTGGCAGATCTGTTTTCAGCAAAGCAATTAACCAGACAGGATTCACCATTCCAGCAATCTTAAAATGCAGGCTGGATCTTTTTCTAAACATATGCTACAATTCAAATTATTAGACCGGAGAGGTGCTAACACAAGAATTGGGGTAACTATGCTCAAATACTTTGTCTTAATGGCCTTAAAATGCATGACTCAAAGATACACAAATTCAAGCAACTAAATAATGATTTACATGCTTTACTCAACTGGATGACTGAAAGCAAGTTTTGGTTCTCATCTTGCATCTCCTGATCTACTTTTCAATATATTATTGACAAGCTTCTCTGTGGCACTCTGCTAGTTATGAATCCCATTTGTTAATGGAGTAAAACTCATTCAGCTCTAAAAGCACAGACTGGTAACTACACCCATATTACACTACTCTTCCAGTACCCTCTGGGACAGGGGTGGGGACTGAGCCAGTACCCTCACACTGCTTACAGTTTGAACAAAGCAAGCAGAGAGGGTGACATGCTGACCCAGCAAAACTTCGTGAAAGTCTTGTGAGGGATTGATGGATCTAGGTTTTTCATCCAGAGTGCAAACTGGAGGTTTCAAATTGAGTCATATTAGCTAGGCTTAGATTTTTTGGTAATGCTAACACAACTATTTGTATCAAAATTATTAGTCATTACTTGGGGCACTGTAGAAAAAATGCGTGCCTTGGTTTTGCACTAGATGTGTGTCTACCTATTATGGACTCACAGACAGCCATCAGCATCTATCTGCATACGTAATTTCCCTATTGCTAATGAACTGACACTTGACCAACAGTGTCCCCAGAATACATCAGTAAAAGAAATGAAGAAAGCAACGATGTATTCTCAGTGACCCAAAACACATAAATATTTCATATACTGAGCAGTAGCACACATCGCATGATCAAGGTACTATAAAAATATAATTTCCACAGCTCTGTGCAGAACAGGTTGGAAAGCTGTGAAAGAGGAGCAGAGGTCATTCACCACAGACTGACCATCCATGCAACAAGCTGCAGTAAGAAAAGTTACAACTTTGAAACTCCTCACCATGCAGCTTCTCCAAAGTCTCAGCACCACTGACTGGCTTTGGCAGCCCTGGCTGTCCCAGACAGATTACAGGTTACAAGGGGGAATGTTAAACTGCACCATGGCAGGTAGAAGAGGTGTGTTAATCCACCATATCCTCAGTTAATGCTGTTTGAACACTAAGTTGGTACTAGCACTGCACCCAAAACATTTTCAAATAAACTTGTAGAGAAATAAATTACTCTTTCTTTCCATTCAATCGAGGCCATACACTGGGTACACAGAGTGACATAATATCCTTCCTGAAATCAGAGCTGCAGTGAGGACCGGTATCCTTCAAACAGGACCAGTTCCTGAGACTGCCTTGCAAACAACCACATTTTCCTAATTGCCACAGAAACTATCTTTTTCATCTTTTTAAACCTGGCCAAAGAATTACACATTGTTTTCTTTATAAATGCAATAAAATTTCATCACTATATTCTGTACTTCTGCCAGAGTTTGACAGCCGCAGATACAGAGAATCTTACTGGAAAGCAACACACAGAAATAGCCACTCCATTTAACTGCTGCTGGTCAAAACCTCACATCAATTTCTGTGATATTTGTCAGATATGACCGTAAATGATGTTATCTCTATGCCTGCCCCTAGTCAGCAGAGTCAAATACCTTTTTGTAACCCGTCCAGCAAGTGACTGTTATCATTAGGAATTTTTTTTTTTTTTCCAGCATGACATTTTCTGCATGTCAGACCACATCCACTTTGGAAACTGGTGTTCTTGAAAACAGGACTCCGTACAAAACTATGATCAATACAAAACTATGTATTGATTTTCTTTTTAATCAGGAAAAATCGGTACAGTTGGTTAGGGTTTTTATCTTTGCATTAGCCATTCTGAAGATGATTTTAAATTGCATGCACAGGCCAAAGGATTTGTTCTGAGGCCAATTTGCATTTAGCTTTAGTGCCATAGACAGACACTCAGAAATGAACAAATCAATATATTTGTAATGACTGCTTAGATAACTGCTTAAGCAGCTGCAGAAAGCCAAGTCAGCAATTATTTTTAAGGAGATGTGACAAGTTTTCTAATCCTCTGACAGTTACACACACTTGTTTTCAAAAGATGTCATCCCAGTTGCCTTCTTCCAGTCCCACCAGACTTCTGCTTCTTTTTTAATTGGGTGACCATCTATTCTCCTTTTGTGGGTTACCATGGGCAGGTTTGACCTGTAGCAATCAGAGCAGATGAACTGGTGCCAGTAACTGCTCAGACAGTCAGACAAGACGAAGTTCAGCACCTAAGATACCACAGTAGTTTATGATTAAAAGGCAATTTAGTTAAATAGCTAATCATGCACTAGTGTCTGTCTCGTGGTTTTCGGTGTATGTATGCATGTGTGGAAACAGAGAGGTATGAATGGCTATTTCAAACCCCGTCGTTTATAACACCGTCTCTAGCCAGGTTAGTTTGGAATAGCGACAGGAAACGAGCCTGAAACATGAGGCATTAAAACCTGTTCTCTTACGAAAGAGCAGACCTGCAGACCGTGCGCCAGCGCCGGGCTGCGGAGCGCTCCTGCCAGCAACTCACCTTGCTGAATTTTCGTCACCAGCTGGTGACGGGCGAGAATCCTGCTGGTCCTGTAGGGAGGGCGCCGGGAGGGCGGATCGCAGCGCCAGAAGAGCTCCTGGCCCTCGGGGGACACCGCGTTCAGGTAGAAACAGGCGGTGCCCGCGGCCCGGGGCACCTGCTTCAACATCCCACTGCCCTCGGCTCGCCCCGGCCGTCCCGCGGCGCTGCTCCAGATCGGAACCAGGGCAAGGAAAGCAGGGAGGCTCTACGCCCCAGGGAGCTGCGAGGAGCGAGCGCTTTAAACGAAAAAGGAGTGCCAAGAGCTACTATAGCCCGGGATTCCGGCTTTCTCCCACATGATCCGCGCGGGCCAATCGCTCCCACTGCTGCCTGTGGAAGTGAGCCTGCGGAGCGGGACAGCCAGCCTGCCTCAGCCCGGCACACAGCCTGCCCCAGCCCCAGCCTGTCCCGGTCCAGCGCACACAGCCTGCCCCAGCCCCAGCCTGTCCCGGCAGCCCCCTGGCTGGCCAGAGTTCACCCCGCACGGAGGGGCTGCACCGGGCCACTTCAGAAAGCAAAGAAGAAATAGTTGGAGACGCTTGGGAATGCGTGTTTTAGGGTAATCAGGGCTGCCGAAAACCTTTTCCTCCTCTGCTCTACGCTGCCCAGCTGTTGACTCATCTCTGGAGATGATGCCCTCACTAGTTTTCTAAAAATCATACTCCTGTTTGCCAAGAAAAAGTCCGTTTATGGAAGGGCTGTCTGAATCTCCAAATCCAGACAGTACAACGAGCACTGGAACAAGCTAAGCCCTTGGGATGAAAAAAACCGAACACCTAGCAGCAGTCACTCAGCAGTAAACAAAACCCAAGAGTCCCTAACATTAATGCTACCAAGAGCTGGTCACAGCCTGGAAGAGGGAAAAGGGATGGAGAGGTTCTCTGTTATTCAGGTTCCTTGCCATAACCTTGCCTTGTCTTCTTTTTTGTTGTTGTTTTTTTTCAGCAGGCATGTGTTTTCATTCTGCCCTCACATATCAACCACTGAGTTTGCCAAAGATGCTCTTTCTTTGATTAATTATACGGAAGCAGAGCACTGTCATTTTTATAAGCAAATCTGAGTGAAAATATACTGAAAATGCCCTCCTAGTCAAATAATTTTTCATTACATTTTAAAATACAAATATTTTGGATTAATACACACCTAGTATATGCTGATTTCTAAGAATCACAGGAAATGACTGATTTCTAAGAATCACAGCTCAGGAATGGTGCTGCCACCTCTGTGCCCCTTCCCACAAGACCAGTGTGAAGCTGGGGCCTGGCAGCTGACAGCACTGTTGGAGTGGCTGCAAGCCCCAGGCAGAAGGGGCTCAACCCCCATCTCAACCCATGGGAGATACTGACCTCCCCAAACTTCACCTGGACATCTACCTGCAGTGACATTATTGTCTGTGTCCTGTTCTCCAGCCTTGAGGCCAACAATATGTCATGACATGCCATGGTGCAATGGAGCTCTCCTCACCCTTCCAGCCTCACAGATGCTGACCAGGGCAGCGCCATGAGGTGGCACCGCCTGGGACTCGCCTCTTCACAAAGGACAGGGCAGATGTAGCCACCTAAATGTGAGAGGGGGTAGGACAGCTCTTACTCACAGCTATTCATTAAAATTTTGCTCCATGCAAGCCCCCTTAGGGCAGGGTTTTACTGCAATGCAATCTGTTCTCATTACACCTTATGAATTTTATTCCTCATCAATGTGGGACTTGTGCAGTGCCATAAAATGGAGAAATGTAATTTCGGGTACTAGAAATTTAAAATGAATGCTGTGGACTGGAAGCCTCCATTACCTGTTATTACCATTAACAGCACCTGCAAGTGCTGTACGTGCTGCTTTGTGCTCCAGGTATGGCTGCATGGTCTTCCCTGAGACTCTAAGAAGAGACTTCAAACTCAAGACCAAAGACATGGCACCACTACAATCTATAATCCCAAACAGGGCTGGGTACTGGCAGCCAGGCAGTAGGACTGACCAATCTCCTCTCTGCCTTGCTGTGCAAAGAGAAGAAGCAGGATTGCTTCACAGGTGTGAGCAGAGAGAGCCTGAACAGCAGGGAAGAGGAATGGTTCCCATTCCTACCCCAGCTTGCCTAGCCAGTGTATCAGTCACTCTGCTGCTGTCTTTTCAGGAATAAATATCCCAGAGACCCCCAAATGTCAATGACAGGCATAGTGTTTATCCAAAGAGACATTACCTCTGCGCAGGGAAATTCTTATTTGATTAATCTACAGTTCTTTGATCTAATTCTATTTATAAAATTCTAGTGCTAATGTAAATCATTTCATACCACTCTGTTTAAATATTCAGAAAGATTTCTTTTTCTGTTGGAAAATGCATTGACTTTTTCAGCTAATGGGATTCTGCATTCTTCCTAGGAAGTAGGAAGCAGTTTAAGAGAAATAAAGTGCTTCAAAAGCCAGTCCAAAGAAACAAAAACCAAGGCAAGAGCCTATGTAAGGTGTATATACTAGTGAACAAGTCCACTAAGGGCTCAACAAGCCCAGTTATATGCTTGTCACAGACAGCAGAGTACAGCCTCAGTGCCCCTGTGGCTGCCCATCTTTCCCATGTCTCCACCAGAGGGTAAGGCAACAGGCCAGAGCTGCCCTGCCAGCATCCCCAGCAGCTCATCTCAGAGGTCACAAAGGACAGAATAAGAAGCCTCTGTTTCAGTGTGATGACTTTCCCTTCCTCCCAGACACGAGGGTCCAAACACAACTTCAGAGCTGGAGGGTTGCCCCAGGCTTGGTGCTGATGAGTGCTGCCTGTGCCGAGGCTGAATTCTTTGGCTTCAGTCCAGTACTTGCATAGTAGTCAAATAAAACAAGAAACAACAAGAGTTAGCTGGTCTTGTGGTGCGTGTTTGAAAGCTCCTGTGCTTGAAGTTGTGCATGGCGAAGGAAAGAAGTAACCCTCATTGCATACTTTTAAAATGACTGTATCCTTGTTTGGTGACTACCTTGACACTCACTGTTTATTTTCAAAAATGTGTCACTCAGATGAGGAAACCCCTTTGGCCATCAACCTCTCAGACAAGAAGTACTACAGAAGTCTAAGTTGTTATATAATAGCACTAATTAATATTTCAGTCTCAGTCTGCAGACTGTTTCTGGAATAGTTAATAGAGCAACACTGAACTTCATGCTAACACATCTCATAAAAGCACTTCAAAATAAAAGCTTCCTCATGGATTTTACAAGGGCTGTGGGGGAGCTCCAGCACAACCCTGAAATTGCTGCCAGTCTTGACAAAAGCACTGTCCCATGAAACAAAAACCCAGCCCCATGTTCCCATGTTGTGACTGATCCCTGCAGGAAAGGAGATTTCCTTCATAAAACCATGTCTGGAATTAGTGTTTTTTTAAAAACCTGAATCAGAAATATCCATGCTGATTTCTATAGTGTAATAACTACATGTCACATCTAACATGACAATCAGCGACTTGATGGATACCAAAATACTCTGGGATATCAGGAATCTTTAGTTAAAGACATTCATACAGCACAGCACTTCTGACAACTGCATAGACACAGTATAACTGGCAAAGTCAGCTCAAGGAGTCATACTCTTCTCTGTGTGAATTCACAGGCAGAACTGCAACACTTCATTTCTGTTAATTGCTTTTTATGTCCCTCTGCCACCTTTTCTCCCTGAAATGGCATTTGGTGTGAGAAAGAAAGAGTAAACTATTGGAAGGAAAAATTGCCCCAGGGCAGCCCGTAGATACTGTAGTATCTCAGGCAGTACTTAAGATCTGCTTCCATTTCACTGTGAGTGGGGTGCTGACATCAGCTGGAGAAGACAATGCAATGTGCTCTAGAAATGCTAAAATGCATTTGATAGCAAACTATCTTCTTATGACTGGCTTTTCTGGGCAAAACAACAGCGTGAGCTTCTACACACCACCTTGGCCTTAGAGTATTATTCATGAGGCAACACTACAGTGGGGTAGTTGAGGATAAATTGAGATGAATAGCACTTTCCCACTTGTATTCCTATGTGTATATATATATATATATATAGCTTAGAATGCATGCATCCCAGTGAACTGTGAGATAGGTCCGTGATGTTGTACCTGGCACGGAGTTCTTCAGGCTTGGATTGAACCTGCTGTTCTCAGACAGAAATCAGCCACTTGATCTTCCTGAGGTGACCCATTTCCCTTTTATTGTTAGTTGCACTTATCTCGTTATTTCACATCTAAAATTTAATGGCAACTTGACAGCCTCTCTTCATTAGTAAGCACTGGTTCTATGAGAACAAAACAGCTTCCTATCCACTAGAAGAGCGCATTTGTTATTAACATTAGTGACATGTAGTTAGAAGAAGCAGGAAACTCCTGTTTTCAAGTCACAGAAGAAAAAAAAATCAGGCATCTGCTTTCAACTTGCTGATCTCTGGACTCTCTTCTATAATTCTGGAGGTAGAAGAATAGTTCAGTTTGCTGGATTATGGCCTAACTCCAATACCTTATATATGCAGTATATCCTGGATATTGATGTCCTATCTACATATCCCTATCCTATCCACACATCTTCTATTTCTTGCCTGTACCTGCCTTTACAGATGCCTGCACAGCAGGTCATGTGCTAAGTACAGGCAATTTCTCTTTTCTCAAATTCGGGAAGAGAAAAAATGCACATGCAGGGAACCCAAAGCTGAGTTTAAGATGAAGCTGGCACTTACTTCACATGTTTTGAATCCTATCTCTGGGGCCAGGACTTTCAAAAGCAGAAGTTCATTGCCTGTTGTTTCGGAAAAGCGTTTTATGTTTGAACACAGACATTTGTTTGAGAGTTGTTTGCTGGGATTACTACAGGCTGCAAACTCTTTCATACAGGGCATGAAACAGCAGGGACTCTAGAGCAGCCAGAAATGTTTCCCTCTGGCTCAGTGGCACTTTGACTTTCTCCCTGAGGCCGTGCTGGGGCGTCGAGGCTCTGCAGCTCATCTGGGCTGCCAGGAATCAGACTAGGGCAAAAGGAAAATAGTTTATGTGAGATTTCTGCATCGCCAGGAAGTGAGATGGAGACAGCTAATAGCTGCACGGAATTACAACAGAGGATTGTTCCACTGGAGAGCCCGATACTGATGTGTTCTGGAGGAAAGTCAGCTGCTGTGTCAACTGTCTGATAGTGAGTTTTAAAAGTGAACACTGCTATGCAGGGCTTCTTATGCATGAGAGACAGGCTTACACGCACCCTTGAAGATAAACTTCAAACCAGGAGATGAGGCTTCTGAATAGCACATTATGCCCTTTTCTTCTGTTCCAGTGTCCCTGTTCCAGCATCAGAGGATTATCCATTTGCATTTTAAGACCCACTTAATCAATGGATAGTACTGCTACATAAAATACTTCCTGATTACAAGAACATCAGAGGCCTAGCCACAGCACAGAAGCAGAGGATTAGAAATTTATGTGCAGGAGTCCAACAGTAGTATGTTTTAGGGAACAAAAGGATGGCAGGGAGGTGACTGACCCACCAGCCACCCAGACAAACTTACAGAAATAAGGACATATACAAAAAGCCAGGAGGATGAGGGTCATGGCAAGAAAGTGTGATTCATCTCATCAGTTCTCCTGTGGAAGAGCTATGGGATGTTAAATAAGCAAAATGAATAGTATCTGATTTGAAAAAAGCTCCTCCAAAATCCTCTACCAAGCAATCATAAAGAACCTCAGCTATCATAGATAAAAAGGAAAAATCCGCTTGTGGTTTAATGGCAGCTTAAAGACAGGAAACAAAAATAGTAATAAATAATCTATGTTCACAATGGGATTGGGTTTCCAGAGGACTCACACACACATTAGTGCTGGAACCTGTTTTCTCCACTATCCATACATGATTTTTTTAACGGGACTGAGTAATGAGTTGGCAAAATATAGTGATGATAGTCTGTCAGTCAAAACAGAAATTGGTTGTAAACACTGAAGGTTCCTACAATATTGATTGAGAAGGCCTTAAAACTGTAGCTTTTGAGGGTGGATAAATGTATGGGATAAAAAACATCCTAAAGATATCCAGCACACAGTGATGAGATTTAGTGGAACTGTTATCACAGAGGAAACAGATCTTGAACAGGTTTATGAAAATCCCGTACAAGCACTGAGTAAGAACAAAAAAAAGCAAAGAGGATTTTAAAACTTTTTGGAAAAGTAATTGAGTGCAAACCAGCAAACATGCTTGTGCTATTACAAAGGTCTACCCATCATTTGGTAATTATGAGGTCTTTACTTGCAGTGGATAAAGTTGGGAACAGTAAGTAGGGGTAGGTTCAAAATGAATGAACATAAATAGTTCTTCATATATAGCTGACCCCTGGAAGTCATTGTTAGAGGATACTGTGGTTGCCAGAAGTTAGCAGAGTTCAAAAGAGGATTAAATCCCTGGAAGAAAAATTCAGCAAGGGCCATTAAGCACAAAATTCCAGGTGATGGCTCAGGACCTCGAGCCACGTGAATGCAGGTAAGATACACAACACATACACAATCACTATATGCCTATCCCAGTATTATATTTTTCCCCCAAAAAGCTGCATCTGCCCACTGGCTGACACATGATACTGGGTTGGTCTGACCTGGAGTGGCTACCCCACTGGGGCTGTTCTGAGTGGGAGTGGCCAGTCTGTACTCTTACCTGAGCTAACCAGACTGTACCCACCCCATGGCCTATGTAAATGTGGGATCCTAACAGCGCTGCTAGTGCATAAATGCATCAAAATAACTGCTCCTGTGGTCTGTGGCTGGAGCCTGCAGAATGACAGTATTTCCCTGGGCACGGCCTCTCCATGCCCTCCTGTCACATTTGCTAGTGAAGTGTAAGCTGCTGGTCTTTTGGCCACAATGTCAGGCTCAGAAGATGTGACCTCTCTGTTTCTTCTGCTCTCCCAGGGGCTTAGAAGGCACCAGGAGCTCCTGGATGGTTAGTAAAATCATTGGAAGGGGTCAGTTGTTTCATCCAGTGCCTGACTGCTAATTTAGGCATTATGGTCTCACTCCTGTTCAATCTTTAAACATTTTTTCTCAGTCAAACCACACCAGCATATGAATAGAGACTCCACTGGCCTTAGCTGAACTCTTCACAAGCCAGGAATAGCCAGCATCCCACACTGTGTAAAGTCCCTAAAGACAGTGGTTCTCAACAGTAAATTAAGGAAAAAACCCAACAGCTGGGTAATAAATAGAGCTTAAAACAGAGGCAGACATTTCAGGTGGCAGACCTCCTCTGCTAAAGTATTTGGAGAGTATTATGACAGAAATGAGCTAAAAGTGGTTTCCATACCCTTGGAGCAACTCCATTTGCTGAATCTATACCCAGGTTCCTAAAGCTGGGAACTCTGTAAATGTATTAAAGTAGTGGTGGGCTTACACATATCCTAATCTCACAGTCTCACTAACAAAGTGTTTGGATAACACACTGATAACATAAGAAAGTGTTTAGATAAACTTAGTTTCTTATAGTTATCCAAATACACTATAAATCCGCACACAGCCCTACTGCTGGTGTCACTCAGCCACAGACAAACATTCCAATCTCAGCTGAAGGTTCATGCCTTTGCAGACTTCAGGTGAGGGCTCTGCTATTTACTTTCTTTTCAACAGGACTCCAGTACCACCATGATGAAATGGGCAAGAGAGGAAATATTCAGGTTTTGATTTGGTTTTGACAGAAGTTTTTTTTGCTCTCTCTGTGCTAGAGAACCAATGCCGAAGTTAGATTTCGTAAAAATTTTTAAAAAGCAACAAGGCAGAACAGAATAGTTCTTGGCAACACTATTTCAAACACAGCAGCAGGGGACTGGTGCATGGGAACATGAAATTCTCCAGGCTCCTTGAAATCAATGAATACTTGTTGCATGATTTCAGTCTCTGGCCCGGTGAGGCAGACAGACACTATGGCTAGGGCACAGGACTAGCTGGCAGTGACTTGCTGGAAGATTTCAGGGAAGTTGTATAACCTGTCTTTGTACACCAGTTTCCTGACTGATAACAGTAATCTTTGGCTTTCTTAACTATTTTCATACCTATATGTAAAAAAAAGGAAATGCAATTTTGTAGGAAGATTAATTTTCCTTACAAGCAGAATCAGTCCACTAGAGGCAGTCCACTAAAATCTACTGTACCTGCATGAACTAAGGAGAAAATAAATACCCTTTAAAATGGTCCTACACCTGTAGTGCATTCCTTCAGATGAGACACTTATTGCCTAAACTTGCAGAATGCCAGAGATTTCCCAATGTGTTATTAAATGCATGCTATTGGATCTTATAAATTCTGTGTAACAAGGATGAAGGGTTGTACATGTGGCTGTGCAGAGCAACGTGCACTAACCAATAAGCTGAGTCTGGACTCCAGGGCTGGACTGCAGCCTAGCATGCAGTGAGGTACTCTGTAGGATGCATATAAAGCATTTTGTTCACTGACAGTTGGAATTTCTCTTCTTTTATTCTACAGTCCCTGAGCCATCACCACCAGGACAGCCACTAGGTGCAGCAAAGCCATCCCTTTGCTGGTTACTCTTTCTGGAGACCCAGGAAAGCTGCAGCTTTGACTGATGCATGGGGGAAGTTTAGGTTATGGTGGGGTGGCAACTGTTCCTGGAGAGGGATGTCCTCTGCAGAGGCTGGTGACCTCTTCTGCCTCCTTCTCTCCCATCTCCTTAAGGAAGCAAACTGAATGAAGCCTTGTGGCAGCCAGTGTCCGTGGTGCAGTGCAGGGACATCTGGCCTGACATGTGGCAGTTCTGTGCTGTTGCTGCAAGGGTGAGTGGAGCACTGAACACAGCACAGGGCTGAGGTCCGTCCCCATGGTGTCCAGGTATTTGCCTGCCCATGCCCTGCAGAACAGGGTGCACACGACATTTTCTTCCCTTCCCCAGGTCACCAGAACCAGAACAAAGGCCCAGTACAGCAAACAGTGTGGATGAGCAGTGAATCTGGTCACTGTACCAGCTCTAAGGCTGAGCCACCAGCTCACCACTCACATCTCGATGCACACTTACATATCTGCATAATATCAGCCATGCTGGTGTCTGATTAGCAACCTCACAAATAAAGAAGCTGGGGGAATATGAGACATGCATGAATCACTCATTCTTCATCCAAAGATAGAATTTAGCATAATCCACATCAAGTGTTCTGTATAGTACATTAGTTGCCATGTATGTTTGGAGCAGAGTGCATGATGCCTATAGCTTTTAATCCCAAATTATTTCTTTCTTCCTATCACAAAATTTAGGAGTATAAGTTACACACATATAATTTTTTAAAATTAAAAAATAAAAGCCCAAACCAACCCCGACAATAATCCCTGGCAGAACTTCCACAATAAACCAGCAGTGTGAGTTTACAATACAGATATTGATGAACTGGACAAGTCCCTGGACTGGATTTTCTGTCTTCTAGCAACCAACTGCTCTATGCAAAATTTAAGCATTTCATTTTTAGACTCCGTATTTCTTGCATACTTCTTTTCACTCAGATTTTGCACTGTGCTAAATACATACCACAGAGCTGATGTGTCTCACTAGATAAAGCTGCAGGTGATTTGGTTTTTTTTTTACAGAGTGGAAACCCCCCAGATAGCAGGAGCAACAGAGAGGAAAGGGCTTCCCATAGCTCCCTTTTCAGCCACCACCCTGCTCCTTCTGAAAAAGGGCAGGCAGCCTGCTGCTCTCCTTCCCCATAGCGTACCTTTGGAGAATGCTTCCAGTGTGGGAAGGGCCGGAGAAAGCCTAGAACCTGCAGCCATGCAGGCAAGGTGAATTATTTTCCAGCAGACATTCCTTTCCTATCCTTCAGTCCCCAGTGCAGGTGTACTTTCCTTCTCTGCTCTCTAGCTCCCACACTCCCTTGCACACCCTCCTCCAGCAGCGACTTACCAAGACTCTTCCTCTGTTGATTCCCCCTCTGCTCAAAATAGGCACACCAAGAGAGTTGGTTGATAAGTTCCATTCCAGCTATGAATTTCTTTTTACTCTCTCAATTACAGAGTGATGAAAATATTGCCGTCTGCCCTCATGTTTATCCTGGCATCCTGTCACATCCTTCTCACAGGCTTTCTCCCTGTCTCACTGTCTGAATATACAGCTCTGTTTCAAATCAACCTCATGGTGTTCCTCATTTGTTGTTTTCTACCTAAGGTGTTGCTCCATGTTTATGGAATGTAGTTTTACTGGAAAAATTCCTTGGCCAAAACCTTCAAAAGGAACTACTCATCTTGGGTCTATTTTCCATGACACTTGAAAAGCTCTGACTTTCTGGGAAGGTTAGTTTCCTCAGTCTGGACACAAGACCTCTTTGAAGTATCTCAAGTTGGGCAACAAAATATTGCTAAACTGAAATTGCACCTGACCTGTGAAGAAGGCTGGTCCTGTTTGCCAATTTTTTTGCCTCTTGGTCAATCACATTTTGACATGCAAGTGCTGTTCTTAGCTATAAGGACATGAAATTAAGGCAAAACTGGGTCCTGAAAGAAGTTTCCACACTGTGCTGCTGTAGACATCTTTTACTCCAAGCCAGAATTCATTGGATACCCTGTAAGTGCTCAGGATCTGCACATACATAGCTGAGAGCGGAATTGGCTTTAAAGTACTTTGTATAGACTCTCTTCTTGGATGGCAAAAGAATGAAGCAAAGATTAATGTATTTCAAAATAAAATGTATTTTATTTTTTCACCTTTTACGTCCTGGGGAGCTTATGACAAATAATATACTCACTGGTTCCTAATATGTTACCAAACATAATAGGTTGGATGATAAATTCAAACCAAATGGAGTTCGGAATGTTTTGTTTTCAAACCATTAGCAAGCCTGTATTGCTTTAAAAATAAACTTTGTTCCCACTTTGCTCGGATTAGTGGCACTTCACTTTGCTCAGACTAGTGACAGGGAGGCAACTCTGACCATGACACCTGGAAATGACATGAAAATAACTTTTTAAAAATAGCAATTGTGATGTGAGGGATTACACGTCTGTGGAACATTTCAAACGGGAAACAGTCTGTGTGTCTCACAAGCTTAGGTGTAGCTCAGCTAGGAAGTGCACAGTCACATCATAAACCTCCCATTTACTTTGCTCCTAATTGGCAGCCCTGTTAACAACATCAGCAAAGAACTATTTACTGAAACCTGGAAGCTAAGAGGTCATACCATAAACTTGTCATGTTCTTATACTCTTTCCTAGGCATTCACTAGCAGCTGCTGTGAAAAACAGGATACCTGAGCCTGATGGACTTTTGCACTGACTAAGGACACAGTAAAATAAATATTCACACACTGAATAACTGCCTAGTAGTTTGAAAAGTGAACCTCAAAGTGCACTTTAAAACATGCATTATGAATTCTGGCTGTTGCCCCTGTTGCTTAGCTAAGCCTGCCAGGGTTCACAAGTAAAATCACACAGCTTTTATTACAGTGAATTCAGAATACCTTCTAAAGATGTGTAATTCACAATCTGCCTCCCCAGAATAAACTGGAAATGAAGAAAGGTTCAGGTATACTGGCAGGTTACTGTCACAACATGTACCTTTAAGTGCATGTTTAAGTGCTATTGAAGTCTCAGGTGCCTCGTCAGCTCCATCTCCTGCCTTGCTTACATGAGCAGGTGCCTTAAAATGAAGCCAGAGATGCTATAAGCAGCAATCTCTAAAGTTAAACTTCTGCAGTGCTAGTGGCTCACTGATTTTCATATCAAAGGCACTTAGGTGGCAGCTGAAGAGATGGCTTTTCCCAGTCTGTCACTGCAAGCAGGTCTTTGGTGCTGTCACTTGGCTAGGATTATGGCAAGAAATAAGCACCACCGTGGGGCAATTCATTTCCCTTGTCTCACACATCTATTTCAGGATGACAGGACTTGCTTTCAGAGGTACCTATTTCTGTCTTGACTGTGAAGGACCTGGTGTGACTAGCTCAATCCTTTTAGAAGGCATCCCCACTAGACTCACTGCTTTCAAGTCAGGGCAGATGCTTTTCACTCAGTATGTTATTTATAACATGAATCAAGATTGTGTGGATAGAGCATAAAATAGAGCTTGCATTCTGAAGACTAAAAGAAACCAAAGTGGAAAAGGAATGAATATTTCTTTTCTCAAGTATTTCTGTCAGTTGGTACAGCTTAGTTGACTTGGTTGCTACATTCCCATTTTGGGATCCAACCTTAATCTAGAGTTCAAGCTGAAGCTATGCTCCCACAGGGCTGACAGGTACATCAGTGGCTGTGTCACACAACTTGGGAAGCTGGGGAAATGCCAACATGGATTGTATTCACTCATTGGCAAGACAAGTCTAAGAATGCTGTCCTTGGGATAGGTTTCTTTGCCATTTCACTAGCAGGGTCTGCATAGAGAATGGCTGAAAACTTATGCGCTAAGAAACCCAGGGAAGAATTAAATGTTAACTTCTTCCTACTGATTATTTCCTACTTACGTTATTGCTCAGTGTTTCATCCCCTGCAACTGTGTGAACATGTATGTTTTAGTCAGGCATCTACTGGCAAAACTGGGATGAGACTTCCGGTGTAAAACAATGCCCTCGTTTAAAGAAGTAAGTCATCAAATAAGGGCATCTATAAATAGAAAGGGTTGTAAAAACAAATAGGGGAAAGCATCTGGTTTGCAACATCTTTGCACAATTTGCAGTAGCTAAATCTGGACTCAATTAATGACCCGTTTATTTTCCAAAATTTCAGTAAAATGCCTTGGCAAAAACTTAATTTCTCTCTGGAGAACATCTTACTTCCTTCCATATGTTGCCCGATCTGTCACAGCAATAAACTCCTTCCCAGCTTCAAGATCCCTAATGATTGCACCAACTGATGCTTTCCATAAAAGAAGAGATAATGGTTCCAGCCCTCTACAAGTCATGATTCTCCCTTAAGAGAAAGCAACACAAAGGAGTACAAGAGCGAGTGAGTGCCCTGTGTTACAGCTTCTGTTGTGACCTAGAATCCAGAGATTTAAAACAGTTCCTACCTACAATTCATCCCAGCTGTTTTATAATCCCACTGAATTCGATAGTTTCTTTAAAATGCTGCCATGCCACGATTAATGTATATGCCTTGGCTTTGTAAACACTTGTCCTGCTGTCCTTGTTGTTTAGGGTGCCTTCCAAAGAAACAGCTTAGGCCTTTTAGTAATTACACATGTTTATGGTTTTGTATAAAACAAACCAGATGTTTCAGAGTCAATTTTATTTGGTGGTGTCTTGTCTAACCTAGATTCTGAAATGTATTTGTCCTCTATTTGAATCAGATTAGGTATAGTATCTTCTCTTTTATTATATGTTGGAAATACGGATGTTCTGGTACCTTCCTCTTTCTGATGAACTCAAAAATCCAACCACACTGATTTAATAGATAGTAATTTTAAAAGAATATACTGTTGATTTAGAATTTAAATATGACAAAACTGACTAGTCCACATGATTCAAACATTTAATAATTTAAATTTGTACTGCATTTACGTTCTCTGCTGAATTCAGACCATAATCAAATTATCAGTTTTGTTCTGAAACAAAAGCACTTGGAGCTGCTAGGGATATACAGAAAGTGAAAATGTAATTACCAAAATACTCATCTGCCAAGCTGATATAGAACTGTATGAGTCTGATTCTCTAGGAGCTAATGTTTCTTTATGTTCGGGACTGATGGAGTTAGTCAAGTCAGGATGATAAAAGCCATCCTTACATCAGAATTCAGAGTGTTTCTGCTGGTTTTAGAGAAGCTCTTTATTTTCTTAATGTGACTGGCAGAAAAACAAATGATCCAAATCTTTAGCTGATAATGAAGCTGTGAAAGTTTCTTCCCAGGAAAGAAATTGGGCAAGTTCCAAACACCTCACCATGTGGCAGAAATTCATGTAGAGGCTCAGTGTATGTATGTTTAGTTATGCACATTAAGGGTGATTGCGGGCAGTTTGAAAGTTGACTGTGTCTCTTTGGTTGTATAATTTCCCAGTTTATTCAAAGGAAGCTGGTGGGCTCAATGCTGTCATGGGGCTTGAAAATTCTCAACTGAGAAAAGTAAGAGATGATATGGTAAATGAAGTAATAAATTATGCAGAAAAGAGGAAACAGTTGTCATTTTTACCTCCCTATGATACCAGAAATACAGTGATGTTCAACAAAATTTTAAATCTACAAATTAATATTTAACAATTGAAGAGAAATTATGTGTGCTATACATTGGTTTTACTTGCAAGTACATGATTTGAGTCACTAGTTATACTATTACCCAGCAGTCCACCTCCCATCATTTTTCTATCAACTCCTCTAGCAGCTGCCTATATTGTATAACTAATTTTCTGATACTTTGTTTAGTGAGCTGTTCTGAAGCTGAACATTTACCTTCTCTCAGTGACTTCCACAAAGGGAAATGGTGCCAGCCTTTGCTGAAAATCCTCACTTCATCACATCTATACAGACACCCTACCCCCTATGACTGGGGCAGGGGCCAGGAGCAAAGGATTTAACTCAGTGTAACTGAAATGAGGAGCCTCGAGCCTCCAGGACCCACATCTAGTACGACAGCAGCTGGCTGGGGGCCCCACATATAAAATAAGCCCTTAGGGAGCACTGGTGACCAGGGTGTGGCACAGCAGTTTGCAGGAAGGGTGCTGCAGCAGTGCCAGCCCGACCAGGGAGCAGTGGTGTCCACCTGGCAGAAAGCCACGGCCCCGCTCAGCTCCGCAGTCGGCACGGCTGGCACAGCTGCCCAGACAGCTCTGCCGGGAACACGCTGCCAGTGCGGGGTGGCAGCTGTGAACACAGCTGTGGGAGTGTGCCCAGGTGCAGGAACTTCTCTGTTTAATGACAGGATGGGGAGATAAAGAGCCCAGCTGACGTGTATCTGCTCCGATGCATGCAGCATGGACAACAAACAGGAGCAGCTGGAAGCTATTGTGCAGCAGGAAAACTATGACATAGTTGCCATCATAGAGACATGTGGGGATGGCTCAAACAACTGGACTGCTGTGATGGGTGGCCATAGACTCTTCAGAAGGGATAGCAAGGAAGGAGTGGTGGTGGGATAGCTTTGTAGGTTAGAGGGTGTTTTGATTATCTGGAGCTTGATGATGGTGATGACCTGGTTGAGTGAGGTAAGAATCAGGGGGAAGGCCAACAAGGCAGACATCCTAGTGGGAGTCTGCTGTAGACCACCCAAACACAATGAAGAGTAAGACAAAATATTCTGTAAGCAGCTGAGAAAAGTCTCACAATCACTAACCCTTGTTCTCATGGGGGAACTTCCTCTCACTAGACATCTGGAAACGAAAGAATCTGGCACTTGCTGTTACTAAACTTCATATTGTTGGTGATTGCCCAGCCCTCTATCAAGATACCTCTGCAGGGCCTCTCTGACTTTGAGGAAGTCAACAGCTCCTCCCAGTTTAGCATCATCAGCAAACATAGTACACCTTCAAGTTCTGCATCCAAGCTGTTTGTGAAGACACTGAAGAACACTGGCCTGTCCATCCTTTATTGGATGCAGGCAGAAACATAGTGACAAAGGATGACGAAAAGGCTGTAGTACTTAATGCCTTCTTTGCCTCAGGTATTAAATAGTAAGACCAGTTGTTCATGGGGTACTCAGTCCCCTGAGCTGATAGATAGTGACAGCGAGCAGAATAAAGCCCTCATAATCCCAGGGGAAATGGTTAGTGAGCTGCTCTACCACTTACACACACACAAGTCTGTGGGACCAGATAGGATCCACCCAAAAGTACTGGCTGATAAAAGTGCTCACTGAACCACTTTCCATCATTTACCAGTAGCTCTAGCTAACTGGGCAGGTCCCAGTTGACTGGAGGTTAGCAAATGTGACCCCCACTTACAAAAAGGGTCAGAAGGAGGATCCAGGAAACTACAGACCGGTCAACCTGACCTTGGTCAGGGAAGGCCATGGAGCAGACCATCCTGAGTGCTGTCATGTGGCATGTGTAGGATAACTAGGGAATCATGCCCAGCCAGCATGGGCTTATGAAAGGCAGGTTCTGCTTGACCAGCCTGATCTCCTTCTGTGACAAGGTGGCCCACTTAGCGGATAAAGGAAAGGCTGTGGATGCTGTCCAGCTGGACTTTAGTTTTGAAACCTTTTCCCACAGCATTCTTCTGGAGACACTGGCTGCTTATGACTTGGACAAGTGCACTCTTTATTGAATAAAAAACTAGCTGGATGTCTGGCCCCAGAGAGTGGTGAAGAATGGAGCTACATCCAGTTGGCAGCTGGTCACCAGTGGTGTTCTTCAGGGCTTATTACTGGAGCCAGTTCTGCTTAATATCTTTATAGACGAGCTGGACAAGGGGATCGAGTGCACCCTCAGTCAGCCTGCAGATCAGGCCAAGTCAGGTGGGAGTGTTGATCTATTACTGTAACCTGCAGCCATAGGGAGGAGAGGAGAGAAGATCCAGCAGGAAGGAACTGTGCAGCAAGATTGATTTATTTAATTATTTTACAAACTCTTTAATAGACTTTTTTCTTCATAGTCTAATTGCACAAAGGATCAGCCACGCCCCTGGGGTGACTGGCTAGAATCCTAAAACATCCATTATCAAAATATTTTTCTACTGTACCATAAACAAAGCTTTGCAAGGTTGCAGGTGTTCATAGTTTATAGAACTCTTCTAATATCTTTGTGAGAGAGAAGGTATCTCACGGGCTTAGAAAGAAGCAAGAAAAATTCTCGCTAGCAGCAATATTTGTATCCACAATGATCTGCTGGAGAGCAGGAAGGCTCTGCAGAGAGATCTGGACAGGCTGGATCAAAGGGCTGAGGCCAATTGTGTGAGGTTCAATAAGGCAAAGTGCTGGGTCCTCCACTCGGATCACAACCCCAGGCAGTGCTGCAGACTGGGGAGCAGTGGCTGAGAAGCTGCCTGGCAGAAAAGGACCTGGGGTGCTGGTCAACAGCAGCTGAACATGATCCAGAGCATGAATCCAGGTGGCCAAGAAGGCCAATGGCATCCTGGCCTGGATCAGCAATAGTGTGGCCAGCAGGACCAGGGCAGTGACCCTGTACTCAGCACTGTTGCCCTGTACTCAGCACTGGTGGGGTCACACCTTGAATCCTGTGTCTCGTCTGGGCCCCTCACTACAAGGAGAACATTGAGGTGCTGGAGCATGTCCAAAGAAGGGCAATGGAGCTGGGGAAGGGTCTGGAGCACAAGTCCTGTTAGGAGCAGCTGAGGGAGCTGGGGTTGTTTAGCCTGGAAGAAAGGAGGCTCCGGGGGGAACCTTACTGCTCTCTACAACTGCCTGAAAGAAGGGCGTAGTAAGATGGGGATTGGACTCTTTCAAGTGATAGGACAAGAGCAAAGAACCTCAAATTGCACTAGGGGAGGTTTAGATAGGATATTAGGAAAAATTTCTCCACCAAAAGGGTTGTTAGGCATTAGGCTGCCCAGGGAGTAGTGGAGTCACCATCCCTGGAGGTGTTTAAAAGACATGTTGATGTGGCACTGAGGCACATGGCTTAGTGCTGGACTTGGCAGTGCTGGATTAATGCTTGGACTTGATGATCTTAAAGATCTTTTCCAGTCTAAATTATTCGATGACTTTATTTATATTAAAAACATTTATTGAACCAAGGCAAGCTTTTAGGAGTGTTTTTAAACACTACTTACTACATTTCAAATGGGTATCCTATGCATAATGAACTTATACAATATTTTAATATTACTCATGACTCTTTAGTTTTGTGCCTTGAGATAGATGGTTACATATTTGTTTCTGAAGTAACATTTGCAAGTTGGGATTGCAGCAAAATATTTGCTAAAAAAGAGTATGAATAGTTCACAGACTTGTCAGAATCCATCTGTTTGTGTCTATTAATGGGTGCATTCCCAGCTGTGGTCTTTCTAATGTAATAAATAAAAAGTTTCTTTCTTACTATAAATCCAATGGCTGAAATCTCCTTGTAAAATTGATTTATTTCAATAAAAATCTGTCCTTATGTTAAAGACACCTCTTAAAATGAGCAAGACCATGAGATACCATTCGCATATCATTTCAGCAGTCATCTGACACCTAAACGACTCAGTCTCAAATAATTTACTACAGCATTTTTCTGGATAAGCTGTGAAAGAGCATGCCATTCAGATCAGGATGAGGGGGACAGTGATGGGAAAAAAGAGGCATATTTAGCAGAGGAATGAGAGGCACATCAAAAATAACCTAAGGGTTGGGACAAATGCTTAGGTCCTCGCTCCTTCATGCAATGAATCCAACATAAATTTACACAGGTATGCAACATATTTTTGAGAAGTCTAAGCTATGAACCAATGCAGGAGGTTCCTAAATCTTTAGGAACCCTTTTTTTTTCGTAATGCTATGTGTAATTTTTTAGTATTTTGACTGAGAGAAGTTACATTTCTAACTGTGGTTTTGATTTGTATCTTTCACCATTCTCTTAAGCTATCCTTTTCTGGAGCTGGCAGCTACCCTACATTTCTTCATAAATTACAGCAACAGAAGACTGTATACAAAGATATTTCAAACTAATTTTTGCTCAGACAGATCTACATATGATCGAAGGTACATTTCAACTATGCTACTGTCCTGAGGCAATTTCCCCTTAAATTCTTTCTATAACAAAACCAATACTCCAGTTTTGTGGCTGACTTTTAAAGTGCTTCTGTATTAAATGACCTGTGAAGGTTCAGTGCCCTTCTGCATCATCATGGCCTGGAAAACCAGTCCTCCCCAGAAAACATTCCTTGGTTTATCAGAGCATTCATTTAGCTCAAGCATCAGAAGAAACCGATTATCCCCACATTATTTTACATCTGTGACAAGTAAAATTTGTGAAGTATTTATAGAATTAAGCAAGCTATTTTGAAGTTAACGAACTTATCTTGCTGCCAAAGAAATACCCATGGTTTGAACAGCTTTTTGCTAAGTAGAAATTTTAAGTCACAGTGTTTTGAATGAAAGAAACACCACATTTTTAAATTTCAGTGCCTCCTCTTCCACTGTACAACAGCATGTTGCTGGATCTGTAAAAATGATTTCCGTAAAAAAGGTTTTATAAAAAATCTTTTCTATGTACTTACTGTTCAACAGCAACAAAGAAAAAATCAGTATCACTATGAAATTATTTGTTGAAATGCAATTCACTCTGGTGATTATATACACCAGAGTATGTTTAGTTTTGATTGCCATGCTAGCTGAAAACATCTTATTTTTTAATTTTCATAAAATGTGTTCCACTTCTACATTGCTAGGTGTCCTGCTGCAAAAGCTCAGAAAATAAGGCTTCTGGGTGGCACTCTATTCCTGAGGACAGAGAATGCCTGCAATAGTGCACTACCTTAACAAAACCAGCTATTGTGTCCAATATTGTGACGCACGATGTGTACACACACTAATTGACATTACTGCATGTAAATTACTGCCCTCTGCTGGAACGACAGACAGAGTGTTTCACACGAAAAGGATTGTTACGTAAAGTAATTACATTGCTTGTTGACGTCTGGTGTTTTATGGAACCAAGTGCCATGAATTCCGGGTGCTCCTGATCCCTCCTTGGAGCATAGCTGTTTGCTGCACATGTATCTACGTGCATTCAGCCTTTTGCAGTACAAGGTGCACCAGGTTGGTCTGACTGCCAAAATATTTTCCTTTTTAACTGTAAACAGGATGTGCAAAGGAGCTACAAAAGTGCAGTCTTCTTGTGAATGCTCTAATGTCAGTCAAGGAACCTTCTACACTGTCGTATTTTTAAGCATGTAATAATCATAAGAAAATATCACAAATTCTTAATGAACTGAAAATAATATTTTTAAACCCAAATTTCCAAGAATTATTACACAGGCATCACTTCTTTAAAATCATGAGGTTGACTTGAAACTGACATTTTACAAAATAAGTTTTTTCCTTGGCTTTTCAGACTCTGAAATTCACATTTTCTTTTTAAATTTGCTATGCAAATATGCTTAAGTAGAAGTGAAAGCTGGGTTTCTCAATGAATTGGGACTCAAGGAGATGATTTTCAAAGGAGTTAGATATACAGCAGCACAAGATTTGGCCATGGCATGACAGAAAAACCAAAGAAATAAGGAAGAGCAAGACAGAACATCTGTCTCAAGAAATCCAAGAAGTACAGAATCCAAGAAGACAAATGTGAGTCAAAGCACTGCTCTGAAACAAGGCCAATGCCTGGCAAGTATTGCACGTATCAAATTGTTAAGTCATCTGAGTTCTTGGAATCCCTAGAAATACGACAATATGGGACATTTGGAAGGGTTTTTTCATTAAAGCAAAAAGCAGTAAGACAAAATTCAGAATTGGGACTTCATGATTCCTGAAACTAAACACCACATCCTACTGTAGCTGGGAAAGCAGAAGAATGGGAGTCCAGTCTCCAGGGCCTTCCTGAGCCCAGAAATGTCACATGTTTTGGAATTTGCTGGCCAGGTACCAACAGACTATTGATGTTCACTAAGCAGCTAAAAGTTTATTGTGGATATAAATGTTCCATATAAATGTTCTGGCATAGTTATTATTATAAATAAAGTCACTTGCATGGGGATATGGAAGCAGCCTATAGGATTACAGTCATATGAACAAATACAAAAACACCTAGTAGGAAATAAGAGAGAAGATACATTATTTAATATGCCATGACTGATATAAAGAAGTAATCTTGGAATGGAAAAGCATCATCACTGTTGAATGCCAGACAAATACATTAATTATTTTTATCAGTCTATATAAGTTCCTATATATCTTAGAAAAATATGAGCACCAATAAACACATTTATCTAAAGGATACTTAAGGATACGGGAACTTAAACAGTATTGTATTGTATTTACTGCTTCTGGAAAAATGGTACTATCAATTGTTTCCAATATTATGGTCTGCAAACATCAGCAATAAGTACAACGTTTACAGGAATTCTCCATAAAGGCATAGTGTAGAGAACTGACAAGGTATCAGCCTTCTTCTAGTCACATAGAAGCACCTGTAGGTGGAATAAGCTGAGGTCATATATATGTGCAGAGAGAAAAGGAGAAATATTTGTTTACTTAGAACTTCAAGAACCTTGTGAATGCTCAAGGAACCACAGAAAGCTGGTAGCAAAAAAAACCCCAACCAAACAAAAAACCAAACCCAAACCAAACAAATCCAAACCAACCAAAAACTGTACTGTAAAAAGGACTGACATCATAACTTTCCAGGGAAAAAAAGTGTATTTTCTAAAGGTTAATGTGTCATTGAAATCGGTGAACAGTGAAGCTCCAGAAAGATGGAGACCTATCAAGAATCTTTTCTAAAGCTATCAAATAGAAACTGACTGATTCAAATAGTATCCAGTTCTATTGCCAGCACTGACTCCCCATTTTATCAGCTGAGATTTGTATCTCATACTGTCAGGAAATTAAGTATTCAAAACTGGATTTCTTTTATGAAAATAATCCCTGATACAACTCTCTCTGATGGAAGCAGTACTCGTTCAATTACAAAATGAATGTTGTTGCCACCCTAGGAACCTCTGCTACTTCTCCATGATCACTCCAAATGTTACATGGTAAATTGCAGCAGAGCCATGAGAATAAGAAAAATACATCTTTCTCTGGACTTTGAGACAGTGGGGAGTCCTCCATCGCTCCCCCTTCACAGTCTCACGCTGATACAGAAATACTTGGCAGGTCAAGCATATTGGTATTTTTGTGATTGTACTTCTGGAATTAACTTCTTGTTGCTGAGGGTCATGAGAGCTTGGCAGCAGCAGAACCAACAATGGTGGTATTTTGCCACTACTGCCCCCTTTTCAGATTCAAACACTGGCCTTCAAGGAGTGCCTGGGGAAGGAGATGGAACTTAGAGGATACTGACATAACCCATAAAACATAGGTGCAAAGAAAAGCCTCTTCATGCTTTAATAAAACTAATCTAAAACCCCTCCTCAGATTAATAGAGATTGTATGGCATGATTAATTTAATTTATGAGATCAATGACTACTTTTTTGGCTACTACATTTTCTTTAGGACTGAGAGCATTTCCTGGCATGCCTGGCCAAATGAATCACTCATAAGTCACTTTCTTTCTTTTCTGAAGCACTCCATCATGAATAAAGAATGTCTTTCATAACTTTTCTCCTTGACAAAGAACAGTCTTTTCCCATTGATGGGGCTGGGTTAGGGAGGAATTTACACATATACATCTTATCAACATACATGAGAATCAGTATCTTGTACTCTCCAGTGCACTGGTGGGGACAGAGACCGCAACATCTCTACTTTGCTTTCTAAAAATGTTATGTGCATGATTTTAAAATAGAACACAAAAGTATGCCCACCAAATACCACATTTTTCACATGTACATCTCCCACACTCCTTAATGAAAACAGACCTTGCAGAATTATTTTGTTTAAAAAATCCACTCATTTAATGAATGTCTTTAAAGTAGATCATCAATCTGCCACATTTGCACTGTACACAAAGGTCTTAATTGACAATAAATATCAGTAATGTAATAATACCAAGATGCAGCAGACTCAAGGTTGGTCCCATACTGGGACACCTGCCTTTGATCAGGTGTTCTCAGAGGACCTGGGAGCCTGGTAAACATATTTCCATTGGAGTTTCCAATGACTTCACCCCAAAATAAACTTCAGCTTTGTAGAGTAAAAACTTCAAAAGCAAGTTCTTGAAAATGTTGCATTTTAAATGAAAACTAAAATCGATGAGGAACCTATAGGTTTGATTTAATTTCTTTAATTAGGCTGCAGAAACATAGCTGCTCTTGCCTCCATACAGGCATGACAGAAGACTGTGCTAAAATTCACATAGTTCTGGTTGTGACCACTAGTTTTTTAAGACTAACTTTTCACTTCTGTATTGCCCAGGATCAGCAGATCAGCAGGTGCCAAGGAGCACCATGCTGCCAGAGGTGCTATTACAGACTTGGGCTTGTTCATTTGCACCCAATAAAGCCACAATAACCCACAAACCAGCCACCAATTACTTTTGAGAGGAGCAGGTGAATTGCCTTATCATCTCTGCCACATGCTGAATGTGGCAGGTAGTTTCTGCTGGACAAATTATTCTCCATTTTCTACCTACATCAGATAATGTTCAGCTTCATCTCTGATATAAATGCATTTCAGTCACATTTGAAGAGGTACTTCTAGCGGGCAATCAATTTATAAAGTCCTCCTGAATAGTTAAGGACACCTAAGAGTAGGACTTCTAAAACTTTCCATTTAAAGGTCATAATTTTGGCTTCTTTAGTCTAAGATTTTCTTTTACTCATGAGCCTGCTTCATGTTCCTCTTTCAGTTTTGGAGCTTTAGGTAATAAATTTCTAAGAAAAAATTAGTCCACGGTATATTGTCCCACCATACCTTTTCATGCCACTTGATTTGAGACATTAGGGCTTCATCCTTTGGAACAAACCTCTGCAACCTCACAGGGAAGGTCAAAGGGTCAGTTTAGCACTGGTGCCTGAAAAATCTGTCCAAACTTGGACAAGTTTGAAATGTCAGTCTGAGCAAACCACTGGAGGTGTGGTGGAAAACTTGACCCCAAATTCCTTTTACCCAAAGCACAGCCAAGCCAAAAAAAGAGTGGGAGTGTCTGAAACTGGTCCCCAAAACTACCCCAGGGAATTGCTTCTGGAGAGCTCTGTAGCTAAGTATGAGTTGGGATGGTGCTCAAGGGTGTCCTGTCTGATATGGCTGTCACAGCAGGCAGTAGAGAGGATGTCAATGGAGAGATAAGAGGAATTGTACTGGAAGAGCTAGAGGAGATCAAGTAGGGATTAAATCTCTTCAAGAACACAGAACATACAAAGGGTTGTGAGACATGAAGCTCAGGTGAGAAGAGATTTGTCAAAAAGACTGAGGGTGTATCTGTGCCACAAACACAGTGGAGGCAGCCTTACAGAGCAGAAATCCTGGCTGCAATCCATGAAGATTGCTAAACCACAGCTAAACGCTAAATCTCAGAAATCAGAGACAAAGATTTCTCTTATTAGAAGAATGCTAGGGTCACAAAATTAAGTTCACAAACTTCAGTAATTCTCAGAATTGAAGTCACCTGCTTAATTCTAACTCAGGACTCTTCTCACTAGGCACTAAAACAAAGTCTCATCTTCATCTGCACATGCAGTTTCCAAGGATCCCATCTGATGATGGGCAATGGTCATGTATCAGCCCTGCTGTAGCTCTTGCAGGTGAGAGAGAAAAATCCCAAGTGTCTGAGGCTATGACAAGTTAATGGTGCCCCTGTGGCAGAGCACCTTCCATTCTTTGTTTTACACCAAGTCACTTGAAACCAAATCTGACCAGACCACCAGAAACTGCAAGTTATTCATTCCCTGGGTGCAGCACAGTTAGACCCCAAATGCTCATTTGCACATGTTGTGCAACAGCAGCCACTGAGAGCCATAATTTGAACACTTAAGTAGATAACTCAAGGTCTAACTCACAAGAGCTGATACTCCTGACGTTCAACCTCATTTTGCCACTTGTTTCTATCTGTGACATGGGAACAATGTAACCTTGCAGCTTCTAGAAATACAACTAAAACATGAATGGTATGACATAGTCAAGACAGTGCTCCTAAGCACCAGGCTCATGAACACCTGAGGGAATTCATAACTCTGTGCTCAGTCCAGGACCTGAGAAAGCTGAAGTACAGCAGGCTCTAGTTTAAAAGACTCAGCAACAGGGATCATCACCTTCTGTGGTAAATGAGGATGAAAAATTCTAAGGAAAAAAAGGGTGAGGTGATCATGTCAATCAATCTTGTCAGTCATGTCAGTCATGACAATCCTACCCTACCAGGAGGCTGTGCAACACAGCAAAAGGGATCCTTAACTACAGTGTTTCCTGACGGCAAAGTTAATTCAGTTGCCTGAATTTAAAAACTAAATTTTAATTTAATTTAATTTTATTTTATAGTAACTGTAAGAATCCCAGATAGAGGGTGGCACTTTCCCCTTACATACAAGGAATGTAAGAACTGAAACTTCTTGGGTTTTACTGTAACAGGTGATCACGATTTGAGCAGGGATCTCAGAATTACCTTAGGTCATCACTTTTGGAGAATCTGTTAAATACCTAAGTCAAATTCCTTAAACCATGGTTTTCAATAATGGCAAAGTGGTTCAGGATTAAATTAAACCAACAGTATTTTATATAACTTTTCAGGTGAATAGGTCCCCACAGGGAATTAAAATTCTAGTACATTTCCCATTCAGTTTGTGAATTCCAATTTAAACCATAAGCATAGTGGAAACAGTGTAAAATACCTCTGCAAAAATTATGAAAAGCACAAAAAAAACCCTAAGGGCGCAATTTTTGACACTGTAGAGGGTACACCCATTGTTTAAAAAACAAATCCCAGCCAGTGAATCAGAAAAAGTGACTAAGAGCTGCTGGGCATCATAGATCTGTCCTGAATAAGAGACAGTACGGAGCAGCCCTTTCCAGGAGCATGCCAGGAGCCAGGCTGCTGCTCATCACCTCTGCTGTAAAGGGTGAGGGAGGGAGGGAGGGGAGGAGCACACTGTAGCAGGCTTTTTATGTACAACCTACTTTCCACAGCAAGCCAGCCGTGCTCTCTGCCTCTTTGGGAGCAGCTGAGTCAAAGTTCAGCTCTCTCCTTGCTCTAGCCAAGATTCAGCTCCTTTCTCCAGCTCACACCCCTGCTGCTCAACAGTGTCCTGCTGCCCTCTGCTCCAACACATGGACATCAGGGCAGAAGGTGTTCCCAAGCAGCCCTGGGGAAAGCCCTGAGTAACCTGCTCTGCTCCCAATGCTGATCCTGCTCTGAGCTGGAGACTAGACCAGAGAATTCCCAACACCTCATCCAACCCTAACAATTATATCATTTTTATGAATTATAAAAATGTGCTTACTTTCTTTACAGGTTTATGTTGGGCAACTGGTGTCTGGATCCTTAACAAATAGATAAAAGAGTAAAGCAGACCAAAAGAGTAACTATGTAAGTGCCTGCAAAGCCATCATCACAGTGAGGATTTAATCACAAGTCTTTATTTGGCCTGATGGTTGGAATAGGACAGCACACTGATGGTTAAAACTGCATTTTGTTTTGGTCATTGCTCTTTAACATTAGGTACCAGTTACACTGCTGCTCTGATGGCCAGTCAGAGCTGAACTACAATGCCAGCTTTGAGGAAAAGGATGGAACTTGTACAACTATCTACCTGACTGGGACCAGATCTATTGTGATGGAGAAGAAGCTGGTCTGGCAAGCAGCAAACAGTGACACATTTAGATCAGCTTAAATTCCCTTCTCGTTAACAAAAGCTGGGAGAAGAGGCCTAGGAATATACACTGCAGCTACACAGGTCAGCACGACAAACAAATATAAAAACAAGGACAAAAATGCCAGAGACAGAAAAGCATCAGAACAAGAGAACATATCTGGCATCAACAGTTATTTGTACACATTTCATTATGATGTCAGATAAGTAATTTAATTAAAGAGCAAGTGCATCAGTGTCTCACCAGAGTACTATGAATAGTACTTAAATTATGGCAGTGCACAAACCCAGGACATTAGTATTCTATCCACCTTAAATAAAAAGTTTTGACTCCATCAATTTTAATACCCAGTTGCTTTAAGAAGTTGGCTACAGTATCATGGCAGCCTGCCCAGGTTCTCTGCTCAATCGAGCAATAGCTGTCTTTGACCAAAAAAGAAAAAAATAGCCAACAGTATCCTTGCTGAATGTCTGCTGGCGTCTGCTATCAATATAGGAATAAGGGAGTTAAAGGTAAATAAAAAATTAAAAGTTTAGTATTTTGGTTAACCATAATATTACAAAATTACTCGTGTTAGTAATTAATTATTAAAGCTACCCAGTTTAGATGAATTTTTAAAAAAACTACATGCAATTTTTATCTATTACTTGAATTGTATGTACATAAGAACTAATGTGCTGTAGACATGGTCTGAAAACCTGCATCATTTACCTCTGTATTATACAATACCAGCATGTCACAGTGCCCTGGACAAGGTCACCAAACTCCTAACAATGCTGTAGGATGTGGCAGAGGAATCCATCTTTACAAATTAGACTTCATTATACATGATCCTGCTCATAAATCTTGATGTATTGTTTTCCAGTATAATAACTTTACCTTGCACTTGCATGTACCCTCTAGGTCTTCTAATTCACAGAGTATTTTACAAATACAAATTGGATGTGTGCTTGTGTGCATAAACCGACTGTGCTGCTACAACAGCAATGCTCTAAATGAGACCCGACCTCACCGAGCACCTGCCCTGCTCTGTGTTCTTCAGGTCCCCACCTGGCGATGGAAAGGCTGCAGGAGGCCGGTTGTCCAGAGCAGGTAGGTGACCTGAAGCTATAAAAGCGCTTGAAAAGAAACAGACCATGTTGCTTTGGGACTTGTGGTACTTCTCACATGCAAACCATATGAAGAACCAACCTGGTTGGTTAGACTTAGAAAACTGATCAGAGAAGCAGGTGAGCCTGTTTCCCGGAGGCAAAGCCAACCCTCTTCATTTCGGAGATGCTCAGAAGGCGCCTCCGACACGGAGCGACCGCCAGGCTTAGCCCCGAGCCCGACTGCTTGTGCGAGCCCCCCCGCGCTGCCCGCCAGCATCCGGGCAGGTGCTGCCTGCAAGGGCTGGGGGTCCGACCTGTCTGCACCCGGTTGCTGCCCGCAGCCCGACCCGCCCGGACACTGCCGACCGCGTTCCTGCCGAGAGCTCCCCGTCCCGCCGGGCCGAAGCCGCGGGGTCTCCTCGCTCCGGCGGCGGCAGCGGAGCTGGTGCCCCCCAGACGCCCCCCCGGAGCGGGACCCCTCCGCGCCGCTGGGACCGCGACGTCCCCCGGGGTGTCTCCTCGGGCCGCCGAGGGCAGGTAGCGGCGGCCGCGGCGCGGCAGGGACTGACCTGCGAGCCGCCGCTCCCGGACATTCCTCCACAGCAAGTCCCAGGCTTTGGCGGTGGAGTCCCGCAGCTGCTCGCTCAGCGACCTCCGGAGCTGCGCCTTGGCCGGGCGGCGCTGGCTGCTCATCCTCGGCGGCTCCGCATGCTGCCCCGGGCAGCCCCGCTCAGCGCCCGCGGCCGCTCTCCTCGCCGGGGACGGGCGGCGGCGGCCACATGGGGCCGCGGGGCAGCCCCGCCGCGCCGCAGCCGCGTCACCGCCGCCCCGGGCGGGCGGCCCTTCCTTCACCTGAGCGCCGCCCGCCCCGGCCCCCGGGGCAGCGCTGCCGTCGCCAGCCTCCCTCCTTGCCTCCCTCCCTCAGCGCCCCGTCCCACGCCCGACGCCTCGCCGCCCTCCGCCCTCCTTCCCTCCCCCGCGCCTCGGCCCCCGCGGGGCGGGGAAGGTGCCCCGGGCTTCGGCCCGGCTCCTGTCCTGACCGGGATCCCGCACCCCGCGGGCTCAAGCGCCACCGACGGCCCGGGACCCCGCACGTCCCGCGGCCCCGCGCCTAAATTCCGTGACCCCGCTTGTGCCCGTGGCCCTCATTCGGGAACTGTCCGGCCGAGCCCCCGCAGCTGCCCTGCTGTCAGCTCCCAGCCGCTGCCGCCTCCGTGCTCCCCGGACAGCGACCGGGAGCTGCCCGCCGCCACCCCAGCCTTGCCGCCCAGCGCTGCGAACGGCCGGCGTCCGCTGCTCCAGGGAGAGGTCACCCGCCACGAGGTGACAGAAAACCTGGCTGGCAACGGGCTGCCTTTTCCCCGGGAGGCTGTAATGGGTGCTTCGCCTGTGCTTCAACTTTTGCGGAAAGAAAATAAGGATTTTTTTTTTCAGAAGCCTAGGCTCATCAACTCTTCATCCAAGATCAAGCCACAGTCATCGCAACACAGCCTCTCCCCTTTCTTTCCCACCTTCTCTGCATTCCACCCACTTACTTCCCACCTCCTTCTCCCTGCATCACTTCTTCTCTTACAAGCTCTTGCACTCCTAAAAGGTTTCAAAATTAAACCCTGGCAGACACTTTTTGCATACTTTACAGACTAAAATGAATCCTGATTTCTTCATCAGTAGACTAGCCAGAAAGCATTAGCAGGGCCCTTATCCCATTTAGGAAAGCCATTTTGTGACTCTGCTTCCTCTGTGTTCTGGGAAATACTGTTTTAACAGTGGTCCCTTCCCTATCCTGGATGTTTCTCCAGCAGACTCTGATAGCTGAGAAGGACAACAGGGGCTTAATTTCATTTAGTCACAATCAATTACTTACTGCTTGCTCTTTTGGCAGAGTATATGTGATGTGCAAGGAAGAGGCTGATGTTCCTGCGAGTGAGCGCCCTACACTGAAAGAGCTGCGTGCCCAGGTAAAGCAGTCATGTTAAACAGTATCGATATCCCTGTCTTGTTTAAATTACAACTGTAGCTGCAATGTCAGCAATACCCATAGAAGCTAAAAGCAAACACACAGATGTATTCCATGTTACCACTGTTTTAATAACATATTTTGCTTACTTTGTGATGTGGATTTGTTTTCCTTTGTCCCTGTTCTTAAAAGGTTCATCTGAAAAGGTTCATCTTAAACTATTCTACTTTAGCTGATGTAGTGGAGATGATGTGCTTGTCCAGAACTTGTGCGGATGTTGTATGTCACTGCTCTGCCTGCAATTCCAGCTACAGTGTCCTCCAAATGACTGGACAAACTCTTTTGAGAAAAGGATTGCCTTCCAGGGATGGATGCATTCAAGATCTGGAAGGGAGACAGCATAATTATGTAAATACTCCCACATCCCATGACCCAGAGCAAACACCTGCTGATGTTAATGGGAGACGAGAGGATTATGGTTCCTACAATCAGCTCCGCTACCCGGTAAATCTGCCTCTGACCTCTGCCTCTTTATTTAATCTCTTACCAACACAGCCATTACCAGTACATAAGACCAACTACGCCTGTTTTCTGCCACAGGCTTTTATCATTTAGGAGCCAGGTAGAGATGAAAAATTAATTTCTGATATAGTACTCAGCTGCCCTGTAAAGATGAGCCATGACACACAGTCTAAAGGTGAAATAATAAACTCAGTTTTGAAGGTTTTGTATCATACTGCTGTGTCACCACCCACAAACACCAGCCCACGTCAGCCAGTACTACAACCTTCAGCAGTGCTCTTCTGGCAGCCACACTTGGATGCACCATCTTAGCATGCCCTGCCTGTCTGGAAGACAGATCTCCCTTTCTTCAGCTGCTGTCTGCGATGGCCAGAATGTAGCAATAGAACAAAAGATATTATCTTCCCTTCTGTATCGTTTTTGAAGATGTTGCTTTATCAAAAATATCCCTAGACTTCCAGGTTTACTGAAAGCAGGTAATTAGTGACTAGATACTAGCAATTGCTAATCCCATGTTATCTCACCACAAGTTACTAAGATAAACTGCAGTGATATGGCTGTATTTCATAATCAGCAACAGAACTGAACTGGCAAGCCTAGACCAAACTCTGTGGCAGGCACTGACAAAAATCTTACTAATTTCAGGTACTTTATTGAGGAAAACTAAATCCAGGGGCAAGATCAGGTATTGTAGTTTTTTCCCCAAAGGAAACAGTGCTACTGAGTAATGAGAACACGTCTCATGCAGCAACTGGCCTATGCCTATTTTATGCTTTTAATCATAGTCAGCTGTTCAGAAGTCGAATTACCATCACGAGTATTTTTGATGTATTACACCTCATAGTAGCAGTTACAATAAGAGCTATTCTACAGAATCTGCTTGAAGGAGGGTACACATTAGGAATCATTCACAGGTAAAACATGCTTCATTTCCTTTTAGAATGTTAGAAGACCTGGAAAAATGGTAAAATTCTGGTCTCTCACACATTTTTCATATGTTGGTTAAGTGTATAAGTAGCCAGCTGATCAGTACTCATGTTTCCTGCTTGATACATTCTGACATCCAGCACAAGATGGCTAACATTTCTGGGGGAAAGAAAACGGAAGCACATTTTCCACAGAAAACGCAGTTTTCCTGCTTGATACTAGTCTTGCCAAAATGGTTCTTTTCAGAGTAATTGCAATGAAACCACTGTATATGATGAACAGAAAGGCAGAAGTTCCCAGTTGCCTTAAAAGAAGCTATATATTATATTTGTCTTTGCTCATTGATAACAGAATACTGGCAGGAATGAAAGTACTGTCTTAAAATCTTGCAAGCATGTAAAATGTTGGGGAAAGGTCTAAACTAGTTGCACTCATGCTCTGATTCCATTGTGGCATGGAAGTCTGATACACTAATAATATATTTAGCAATTTATAGTTCCTTCCAATCACCATGGTAATTAAACACTGAGTTAATTGATACTGCATAGTATTCTAGCCTCTACTCAGCACTGTGTTTTTAATTTGCTACATATTCTGTTATGCAGCCTGATCTAGTCATAGAAAAGTAACCATACAAACTCCAATGCACCTGGTAAGAAAAGAATCAGACCTAAGGGAAGAGAACCATGACTACATCTTGGTTTGCCATTTGTAAACTACTGGAACACTATGATAAAAGTACAACTTCTTTCCTTTCTATCCTCCTGTCCTTAATTATCATGAGTCAGGATTTTTTGTTAATTTAATCACCTCAAAATATTTGTCTACTTGTAGAAGAACCAAACAGGATTCATCTTGTGGAGGAAAATGTGGGAAGAGTGCATCCTTGGTTACTATTTGCTGTTTAGAGGACACAGGCTCCTTACACTAGTATCCCTTAGAAAGTAATAATAAAACAAAAGAGGAAATAACAGGATATACAAGATCAATGATGCAGTCTGATGCTAATCAGTGCAATGCCAAATTTTATAATGAATCTAATTCTTCAGGAACTGACTGTAATGAAGCTTCTTGAAATTTACTATACTCAAAATGGTGTTGCTGTGCTTCTGTAGCTTCAAATAGTAGCTCAGACAGCCTAGACATAAACACATTAAGTAATATTTATAACTTTGGCAGTGGTCTTTATCTCTTTGGGGGTCCTAGAGGTCTGGTTTTGTTTTCTATCACAGGCAAAATGGTCTGAGTGGGATGTTGTAAGTCTGGGTTACCACTGGAAGGGAAGAAGAGATTTGAGGTTTTCCATTGCTTGTTTTCCTAACAGCAGACTCCAGTGAATTTCATATTAATTCTGTGGTTGAAGTTATGTGAAAAGCACTAAGGGCATATGAGTAGGTGTCCTCTTTGACATCTAAGTAAACAAACAAATATTTTGGATAGAGAAAAATAAGAATCACTGTGAATGAGGACAAAATGTTCTAGCTTGTGCCCTGGCACTCTGTCTCTGCTTTTTATTTGCATATACCAACTATCATCATTTTTAGGTAGCTTTAACAAGAATAAATTATAACTTAGTTTCACTCTTTTCTGGTTTATCAAGAAATTGGCACCTATATGGTCATCCTACTTCATTTTAGCTTTCTGAAGTTCTGGGAAAGGATTGCTCTGCACTTTGCCAACAACAGAGCAGTGCTGGCTTTCATTAGTGGGGGCCAAATTCTTTCACTTTTGTTCACAGTGATTAATGCTGAAATAAATGGAACTTCTTGCAGTATTCACTGTGAAAAGACTCTAAGTATGCTCAGATACAGACTACAGTAACAAAGTGTCTGCTGTTTGACTGTGCTCCCTCTCCCTTGCTAGAAATGGAATGGAGGGCATGGCGGGAAATTAAGCTTTAATTCTGTTCATACAAAGCATGGTACTTTATTGTTATCATTAATAACAAACTGAGTTCTCAAAACGCTTGGAACCAAAAACTGGAGGGAGCTGAAGCACAATCTTTGCCCTCAGGAGATTGCAAACTAAATATAAAACAAGACACTGGTGGAAAGAAGACCTGATTGGGGTAGGAAGGGTGGAGTATGAGAGAACAATAAAACGGTACTGGCCAGAGTAGTAACTGCTGGTGTACTTCTGGCACACCAGAATTAGTGTTTGGAGGCACTGACGCAAAGTGAGTTAGCAAGAGAGTCTCCAAGGAGGCAAATGTGCTATCTTTATATATTCAGAAGACCATCTTTCAAGAATGAGAGGCATTTTTAACAAAAGTACGCAAATGTGTATTTGAAAACGTAATGAGTGGACAGCAGAAGCTGGATCCTGTACACACAGGCTGTGGGAAGAAAGCTTTTAATATTGAACAGATGATAGATGAGGCAAGGGAAGGGCCTTCAGACTTCAGTCAAGCAGCCTCTACTTGATGCACCATAAAGGCAGGATGAACTACAGTGAGCAGTGACAGCAGAGAACTGCCAGGGTATTTGCATTTGGGATGCAATGCAGTAGACCAGATTGTGTCTACCAAGGCAGAATAAGTGAGAACAAAAGTGAAATGGTAAACATGCGATGAAATATTTTCTACAGCAAAAATCACAAATTTTCACCTGGAAACCTCCTTCTGACAAAACTCATTGTTTCTTAAAGAATAAAAATTGAAGAAATCATACAGTTTTCTGGAAAATAACTGACATTTTCCTGGGTTTTCACATTTGGGCCAGCTTTAACTTGCACTTTTCTCTCCATCTTGAATTCTGGTTATATCTAGCTCTTGCAGATTATTTTTTAATAACCCCTCTACTTCTCCAGTCTTGTGTTCTTAACACAGCCTAAATTGTCACAGGACATTATAAACTCCAGATGAAGGTCCTGTGTGAGAGGCAGGAGGTTGCTCTTTTGTATGAGAATGGTGAAGAAGGGGACAGGGAGGCAACTGTGGACAATGGATGGATTGCCCTCTGAGTAAACAGAGTGCTTCTGTGGAACAGTAGACGACAAAGCTGATGCTTCCGCTGAAATTCTGAAGAATTGCAGCCACAAGATCCCTTGCAGATTTCTCAGTTAACAGAGGAGAAGAATGGGCAATACAAACCAAGTGCCAATAAACTTTTACTTCCTTTCGTAAGATGCTTTGTGGACATCTTTAAAATATATTACATTGAAGATATGAAATCTTGTGCTGAGCAAAGCCAGTCTCTGTAGAAATAGCCAATTCTTGAATGATTAAGCAACTGGGAAAGTGGACTACATTTTGTATGTGTAGATACAGTGTTTTGTTACTGGAGCTGAGCTTGAAATTTCGAGGTGATTAATGTCCTTGAATAACGGAGCAGCTATGTTGAAACACAAAATGTCTCAGCACAAAATATTGCCCATATTCTTCTCATTCCAGCTTCTGGTGTCCGATTTTCGCCCTCCTCTTCAGTCACTTGACAAAAATATATTGTTTTAAACAATATCTTTCTTTGCTCTCAAAATGCTCATTTCCTTAATATTGTATTGGGACCTTGTCTAAACCATGATTTTTATTTTTTTTTCTAAACTTCCAACTGTTATTACTATCACAGTAGAAATAATTGGAACATTTGTGTAAAAAAGCCTTGCAGCAGTCAATGGCAATTTAGCACACACCATTGCAGGATATTGGTTCAGAGACCTGGGAGCTTTTTCTCTTTTTTTTTGTAACTCTCCTGGATTACACAGGAAAACATGATCAATCTTGACAGCAGGTTCTAACAACAGTGCAAGGGAATTGTTCCCCAAACTAATTTACTTATAAGAGTAAGAACTTTTTTTCAGATACACAAATACTCCTCTGCACAAACACTTTTTGAGTAATCAGGCTACTGACTGATGGCAGCATATTGCCATCAATATATTGCAACCTTCATCACTGGCCACACAGCTACTATTTTAACTTATTTAACAGATTTAAAATATATATATTTAATAGAAATAAAAAAGCAATGGCACTCATGTTTTTGGCCAGTAAATAAAGAATGTTGTGGCCAGTTGCAGTAGGGGATAGAATTTCAGGTAGGCAGATTATGACCAGAATCAAAATTTGGCTGGAGCCCAAGCCAATCCCTATTAACCTAAACAGTGCTACATGATCTCGAATCACTAAAGCTGATTTTAAATTTCTTCTTGATTCCACAATAAAGAAGGGCTAATTGTCTATCCACAGTATTGCGTGAGTCTCATTTGAAGTGAAGGCTGGTGACGATTCGATTGTAAGCATCATTTCCCACAGCTCCATTGGGAAGGTTTCCCAGCCGGCTCAGAGCCTGCCTAAGCCCACTCCATCACCCAGCTCTGGCATTACAGAACTCTCTGTTCCAGCAGGCTAAGTGGTAAGGCCATTCCTGGGAGTATAAAGGAGCTTAAGCTTAGGAAGAATGCCTGTTTCATGACATTTCACATATCTGGGTATTCCCACTGAGAAGCAGGATATTCATGCTGTGAAGAAGGGGCTGGACTAGGTGGTTCTGCAGCTCTTTCTGTCCAAAAATGTCCCTGTTTCTGTGAGAACGTTTTGGTAGTGTCAGGCAGCACCTGTATTCCATTAACTCCAAAAGCATTTCAGTGTTTACAGTAACCAGGAAATGTCCATGTCTGTGTTATATTAACAAGTCAGCAGTAACAACTGCAGTTTCAGTTTTTAGAGCTATGCAGAAAATAGTTTACTTTGAGTTGCTGAGAGTTTTACTTTTTTTGGTTGAAACACAAAGAGGCCTGTAGTACTGCCCTTGAAAACATTATAGAAAGCTTTGGGGAAAAAAGTTACCAAATTATGTCCAATAGTGCTTCAGTAATGACTTCACATAATCAGGTAGGCAAAAGAATAACTGTGAATTGCAAGTCTTAAAAATACTTGTGACAACACATTAGTAGCTCCTTCACCTCAGTTTTGTTTGCTGGTATTTTTCCTGCCTACTCCATGTAAGGGGATTTGCATAATGGCATAATTTCATTCAAGATTCATTACCTTGGGAACAAAACTGTGTTATATTTTTATGTGGACTGTACTACATATGCTCAGAGAGGTAAGCCATAAGGTGTGACTGCATAGTAGGCAGCAGACTTTATAGGAGCACTGGTGTGCTGCTGGAGAATTACAGTCTATGTAAAAGAACTCAACTGTGAGAAATTAAAGCATAACTTAAGGTAGTCTTCCAAACAGACTCTAATTTCTGCAAGCAAGAGGCAAAAAGTCTAAGCTATGCACTTGTTTGCTTTTCTCATAACTGAATTTCAGTAGTGACATTAAATTACTATTATATAAATCATAACATCAAAGACCATGGGAGAGCGCTAGAAAATATAAATGTATTTTCCTTTTCTCTTTTGGATTGAAAGCAGTAATGGTAAAGCAACTTAATTCCCAAGAAAGCAGGAACTGCTCTGTAGCTGGCCAAGCGTACCAAAGGTAGAGAAAACTTGAGGAGGTGTTTCCCCATCACCTACTGCTATGTAGACTTAGGTGACCAGAATGATGATGGAGATCACAGCCACAGCTCTCTACTGACTGTGCCACCACTCGCCTGCCAGAAAGCACCATCTATTTTATTTATATTTACTTGAAAAGTTGATTGCAGAAAGAACAGAGAGGGCTTCAGCTCCCCCTTGCATCCCCCTGAAACACTGTATTCTAGCTGGTCTGATCCCCCTCTTATTAACAGACACTTTTTTGAGACTCCATCAAGACATTTCTCCTTGACTTCACTTAAGTGCTATGCAAATGAAGGAGATATGCATTCAGGACTGTTCCAGGAGGCAAGAAAAGGTTGTTACTTGGCTTGTACATATTGCTGGTTCCAAAGTTCATTTTTTTCTGTATTGCAATGACTTCTAGTGAAATCAGTTCCTATGGATGATGTTGGAACACCTCTACAGTGCTGCAGGTATAGCTGTTGCTCATCTTGTTTACTTACACTACTGTCATGCAAATTCATTTCAACACCTTTTTGTCATTTTGGGCTGACACAAATCTGTTCAGCAGTAATTACCTGAGATTGTTCTACATTTCAGGGAATATTTTTGACTCATTTACATTACAAAAACCCATGCAAATTGCTTGGAGAATAGGTGCTAAAGGGACTATAACTCAGCAGGATCTTACCGAAGTGATAGCTTTTGAGATAGAAGATCAGTTAATTTACCTGACAGAGAACATTTATATTAAGTAATCCTTGGTTTGATCAAAGTTATTAGATACAAAGTTTCAGAGTTCAGGCCTTAAAAATACTTTAGTGACTGTCAATGCTAAAGGAGAAAAAAGTGTCAGAAGTAAATATGAAAACCAAAACCTAGTCTATTTCTGACTCATATTGGAGGCTATTCCCTATTTCTATTCTGAAGTGTTGCTAAATGGTTTTAAAGTGATCTCAAGTACTTCACTGCTGCCAGTCAAGTCATAAAGAAAACTGTTTCATCTGGGAAATAGACTTCAGGACTTAAGTAGATTTGGGTTTATCCACCTCTTTCCTGTCCTATAGCTTATATTTTATAACTGGGAAACATAAATGCAAACTAGGTTGTATGTACTACTAGAAAGTAGCAACAGGCTCTTACTCTGCTTTGTACAAGTATAAATTACCCTTTTAATGAAGAATTGCTGAAGCTTAGGGTCTTCTCAATAATTACCAGCTACAGCCTCCCTTCCTGCAAGAAGCACTCTAATAATTCTTAAAAAAACCCCAACAAACCAACACCACAATTTAGACCAAATGCTAGTGACAATTTCACATTAATGGTGAAGTTATTGACTTGATGAAGTAATTGCAAAAATTGCCATATGATTCACTGGAAAATTTCATCTAGTATGGGTACTCTCACCATGTTTCTTAAGGATATATGAAAATAAAGCCCTCAATTTCTTGCTGATTTGATGATCCTCATTTATTGGGGAAAAAGGTTCCAGCACATGAGAGTGCTGCTTCTTCTGTATCTTGCACTTATTGGATATCCCTATGACTTAAAGGCTAGCAGGAATTTAGTGCCACATTTTTTCATTGGTCAAATAAAATGATTGTATCTTCCCTGCTTACCATCCTTCGCTGACTTCTCTGAATGTTCCTTTTTTTAGACAGTTTTCTAATGCTGATGATGCTGGGCATCACTGTATTACAGTTCCCTGAATTTACATGATTACATTATAATAATATCAATGCTGGTTTTTATGGTTCATATAAATCAGTGTTTTTATTTGCTTTCACAACTAGTGCTGCAAATTGAACAGCTGTTTTCACCGAGCAGTTTTAATTAAGCTGTCCATAATGCTGCCTAGATATTTTTCTGAGCTGGTAACACTTCGTTAAGTATGCTGTATCAGTGAACACTTCAGATCATTCCTGAACATTGCCTCACACTTAGGTAAATTGAAATCCCATCTTCACTGAGGTTGTCAAATCACCTTGTTTCGGCGATTTGAATTTGGTTTTCGGAAATCTTTCTAATCTTCAGGACCCTACGAAATCTTGAATTTGCTACAGATTTTGCCATCTGCTCACTCACTTGTCAAGATAATGAAGCTTTAAATGATACTTGTCCTAGTAAAATCTCTTGGGCAACCTATTATTAGCCTCTCTTTATTCTGAAAACTGACAAGTTCAATTTGTGTGTCTTTGGATCTTTTATTAAGTTTATGTTCTATGACCAAAGTTTCCTTCCCACGCTGATTTCTCACATTATTTCATCTCTATTTTGAATATCTCTAGAATATTAGTTTGGAAAGCCAAGATAAGTTTTATCTCTTCCTGTTTTTCTGTGCAAAAGCAGTTTCTTTTTTCTTTTTACAAAGCCATACTGGATCCTACATATGTATTCTCATTTGGGAATCTTATAGATTGCTTTGTTGTTTTCAGAAACATATGATAATTCATATGGGAAGCTGTAATCATTTTTGCTGCCCACAGCGACTTCTTTTCAACTTTAAATATGGGTATCATTTTATCTGCCTTGGACAGCTGAAGCTGATGAATGTGTTCCAACACTTCCACTTTTAGCTCCATTTCTGACAGTGGAAATTTCTTTGTCTCTTATTTGCAAAAAAGACTTCAGAATGGACTCACATCCAGGCATTAAGTCTGCTAAGGAAAAGACATGAAGGAAATACTCTGTCCAGGCACAAAAATTTAACGGTTTTGTAAACTATGCCCCTAAGTCTTAGAGTGTAAGTCCCTTTCCAGTTTTCAGAAGGGGTTGCAATTCATCATCTGTGAATATAAACAGGAATCTGGAATTTCAGCTTTTGGTCCTCAGTTTTTAAACCTTGCTTGTTACTGCCCAGAAAGGTGGCTAATCCCCAGCCAGTCAAGAAGACATAACCCACAGGTGATGCAATGATAGACAGTGATAGGTCCATTAACCAGCAGAAAGAAAAGCAAGAATTTGTTTTGATTGCAAGGGTGGAGAAGAAGTATTATGCATAGGTTAAGAGATCTTGCAGAGCCATTTGCCCATTTCACTGAGAACCAGAGAGGAGTAAGATGCTCTGGACAACACAGAATTATGGACTAGAGGCAACAGGAAAGGCAGAAGGAAGAGAAGGAAGGAAGACCACTGTAAGGCATCATGAGCAGGAGAGTAACCAGACTTTAACGTGGCAGTGACTTTAAGAGGAAACTAAACAGTGAATAGAAATGGTAAGGAGGAAAACTAAAACTGGACTTTGAAAAGAACGAAATGTAGAGAAAGGGAACAGACACAGGGGAGTCCAGAAGACTATCAGAGACAAAACCAGTAGGTGGGATTTGTGCATGGTGTAGAGAAGTGAGCAGAGCAAAGTGCTCTGGATACAATGATTTCTATTTGCACTGCTAGTCCAGGTTAACAGAATTAACTGAGTTAACTTTGAAATGCTTGGTTTTACATTTCATTCATTTTAACTTCATCTTTGAATCAGAAATGTTAATAAAATTTCAAAAGCAACAGATTTCCCTTCTTTGAATTTTACGCATCCACTGTTAAAAAAGAACTGAGGGAGGTGGGAAGGTGGCTTGGAGACAGATGTCCCTGAGAGGATGTCTCCATCCCAAACCAGCTGCCTGGAAGAGGTGCTACAGTAGGCCTGTGGAGGAGGACTTGATCTAGCCAAAAGAGATGTTACAATTTGAAAATGCCTCTCTACCCCCAGTTACAGAAGAGATTCTTAGAAAACCATTTTGGACTGGAGGTAAAGCTGGAGGTGTCAATTCCATCTCATATTTCCTGTTTCTGTGGAATTCTAATAGTATTTCAGTATTCAACCCTTTTGGACTCATTTCAAAATCTCAGGTTGAGTGTCCTTCAGTTTCACTCTAGTCTTTTCCAGGTCTCTAATAGATCTAAAAGCAAATTCATCATGACTCTCAATAGAATTTGTGTTCTGAAAGCCTATAACTTGTTTTTAACATGGGCTGTGTTTTGATGTGGAGACATAGGAATTGTTTTGCTGTTGAATAACAACTTCTCTCTTGCAGCACCAGCTGTAAAACATGAACACCTTGTTGGATCACACTCCAAAATCTGAAATGGGCATCCTGCCAAAGCTCAGGGCTTCCTTTTTGTGTTGACTGTTGCAATGTTCTTGTTTCTATTAGTATCACATTCCTACCACTTGTGCTTTTCAGACACCTACGGCCAAACTCAGTGTAACTCCACTGAGCTCACTGAAGCTGCAACAGAAGTGAATTTGTCTCAGTATGTCTGTAAATTAACCAGTCATTTAAGCTGGACAGTGACATTGATAAGCAATAACGGCACAGGAGTGGTGAAAGGAAGATATCTCCTAGTTAGTTTTGGACAGTTGACACTAACTCCGTTGTCAGATAAGCCTTACTGACTGTGGGAAAAGCTGAGTGGGAAAAGTCACACTCACCGCCTGCTAACTGTAGGAGGAAAACAGATCTGGAATGCAGAGGAAATCTTGACATTATCTGTTCCCCCAACCCCTACCAGCCAGGCAATCAAAATAACTAGCTGAGTATTGGTTGCCTCTGTTCCTGGCCCAAATAAATGTGCTTTCTTGACAGAGGTTTTGCTCACAGGAGAGGAGGCAAAGAGAAGGAAAGAGTCTAAAGTGTGGGGGGAGTGTTTCCTGCCAAAACCCAGGAGCAGCTTCTCTGTGACATCTAAAAGAATACTGATGAAATAAACCTAGTGCTGTAAACAGAGGCGGCTCTGCCATTTCCAAAGGGCAGCGATTCATGTCCGACAGCCCTGCAGCCCAGAACTCCAGTACTTCATCACTCCATTTGGTCTCCATTGACATCGCCAAGGACAGTGTGCCAGACTCTGCTAAAAGAAGGATCAAACCCAAGGGAACAGAACCACTGGAAAGGACTTCTCTGTTCCTGTCCAAATTGTGTTGTTTAAAGTGTAGCCATTTCAAATGAACACTTGAAGAGTAAATTTATTTCCTTTTGAGCCCTCATAAGACACAGGGTTTATCAAGACCTAAGGAAGCACAGTATACTATGCTTACATCAATGTACCATATATACATCACAGCAAATTAGAGACACTCTCACATATTTCTGCATACACTCACTTACCTAGGTGTAGCTTCATATTCTGGATATAAGCCCTATAAGGTTGTTGTTACACTTAAAAAATTCCAGAGATATGGGGTCATAGAGGAGGATCACAGCAACAAAAGCAACAAATGAAAAGGTACATTTTAAGCTACGCTACTGATTATATTGAGTTCTCTGATACATCATCCAGCCACTGAGTGTACTGCATCAGTTCTGTCTGTGGTATAAATAGGTGAAAATATAAAACACAAGTTTAGTTTAACTTTGGAAACTCATCCTACCTTTTTCTTACTACATCAGAGTCCAGAGAGCTGTAAATTGAAGATTTTGACCACGTGTTGGTCAGCAGCCAAGAAAAGAAAAGTGTGTGAAAGTAAGGGCTAACTTTGTGTGCTATATGTTTATCAAACTAACAGATGCCAGTATCAGTAGTCTGCTAGTGATGCCAGAGTACCTGCGGCATTATGCCTGATTTGCCTACTCAAAGAGCCTGGGAATCAAAATTTGTGGCTTCTCTCGATGGAGTCCTGGCATGGACAATAAGGCAGCTACTTCTGGGGAAGGCTGGAAAGAAGACCAGTCAGCTGGGGGATGTTTTAATTATTTCTTTCCATATTCTTTCTTCACTGGTTGGGAAGCAGGCACAGAAGAAACAATTCTCTGAATCCCTCCCTCCTATTTTGTACTGCAGATCCTTCTGTTTTTCTTTGACAGAAGTGGACAGCCAACATCCCGTGCCATAGACACTAAGTCTCTGTTTTTTCTGTACTAAGAAGCCTTGAGTTGCAGCTGACTGAGACAATGCTGACCACTCAGATGAGTTTTGGGCATGCAGGAGCAGGTACAGAGGCTCTCCATACAGCCCCAGCGCTATTGTAAGCCATTCGTGGAGCCAAGCTTAGCATGGATAAATGACACAGCAAAGAGCACCTGGCAGGATGGGGACCGTAACCTAGACACCAATCAGTTCATGGACCAACATGCCTAAAAATAAGCTGCTGACAAATTATTTGAATGCTGAATTAGAAACAAATGTAAATTTTTTAAGCCATCTTTTTGTATGAAAAATATTGATGATAATGTAAGGCTGTAAGGGAGGGAAGGACTTTGTTCTGCCTGTACAGTGCTCACAAGGACACTACTCTGGGCCTGAGGCCAATTGTCACTACCTCAGTTCAAAAAATTTAAAAATAATAAATGACTTAATTAGCAATCCAAGTGAGCAGCATTTTTAAGAGTTCCTGAAAGAACTACATACATTTTATGAAATATAGTGTTCCTGAGTTTCCCATTTCTTCAGCTACTTAGAGACATTTGAGTCTGAAATCTGTGAAAAGTAGAGGGCATATTTTTTCATTACAGATACAAATAATTTTCTCTACTGTTATAAATGCATTTTTAAGAGACTAACCATAATCCCAAAAAGTTGCTGGTGACTGCAGCTGGCACAGAATTACACTCTACAAAGAAGAATCCTTAATATTCTACAGGATATATGTACCCGCAAGATTCTATGCTAAAATCAGGTTACTTCTCAGAATTACATCATAGGAGCCTTATATAACAGCGTCTTTGGGAACCAAGAAATACTTCAGGGTAGGTATGTACCTAATATAAATAAATATCAAATAAAAACCTACAGCCATTACCTTCTCAAACTCTATGTCAAAAGCCCACACTTCATGAAGGCTGGAATAGCAGATTCAGATCCACTTAGTAATACCCAGATGTAAAGCAACCTTTTGCCCATCTGTTTTCTTGAACTTGCCTTTCCAATTGTTCTGCCTTCATAAAGATACAGAGCCAAGATCCCAACTGACAGATGACATTATATGCAATGGAATTATATATGGGACGGCTTTGGTATGTCTTTTGCATTCATATGCAGCCTCAGTCTCCTCCTCTGGCTGCATTTCAGTGGTGGCTTGACAGCATGGTGGAATTTACTAATTAGTTTATGCCTTGTGCTGAGCGCTCAATAAATACCAGTATCTCTATGTGCATTTCTGTCATAGCAACTTGCTGGCCTGGGTGGAATCTAATACAGAGAACAGGAAGGGCAGAGACTGGATGGTTTCCAGCTGAAAAGCCTTCTAAAGCAAACCTCCTGTTTCTTAGTAGTTGACATCAACACTACATAGCTCTTTGTCCTCCTCTAGTGGTCCCATTATATTTATGGAGAGGCTTATGCAGTGATTACTTCCTTCAAATTAATGCAGTCATTACCCAACTGCAAGCTGTTGAGGCTCGTACCTAGAGGTCCTGTGTTCAGTTCTGACACGAGCCACAGTTACATGGTGCTCATGGAAGGGGAAGGAGGCACCTTTGTTCATAGCCAGTCGCAGCTCCACAGATGCTGTGTGTCCTTGAGCCGTGGGCATCTCCTCTGAGCAGAGGCTGCACCACAGCAGGTTGTTCAATAGCAGGAAACAGTGGCATGGTCTGACTACAGCCCCTCAAAAGGTCCTATGTTGCAAAAGGTCAGAAGCTGACTGCTCTGTTTGATTGCTTTATTGTCCCAAATACTTTGCAATATGTTTCAGCCAGGAGCTTTTCTCTGTGTTTACCTGCCTGACTTGCAAACAAAGAAACAGCGCAAAACCTGTCTTATGTGCTGAGCTGTTCAGCGAGATGATGCATGTCACTCTGATGCAGCACAAAGCCTTAAACGTTAATACTTAGGAATTGATACTGAAGAGTTAAATAACAAAAGGTGAACCTAAAGAATTGCTGCAAGGGAAATGTTTTCTAATGGGAAACACTAAAATTGTTGGAACTGCTACCCATTAGAAATGCTTTCTGTGAAAGCAAAAGGTTCCTACCATATAGATTATTCTTCGTTTGTGTGTGTCTCAGAGCTGTAAAGCTTAGTTAGCATAATAAAAAGGCAGAGGTTTATTTTGCTACTTTTATACTTTAAAATGTCTAACCTTTCAGCTTTGAAAGATGTCTTGCCCAGGAAATAAAACACAAGGATGAAGCTTGCACTGTGGCTATCAGAGAGGTCTGAGGGAAAGGTCTAATTAAAACAGAAGACAAATATACTTTTTAATTATTATTATTATTCAGTGAAAATTTTCCAGGCATTTGTTGCTTTTGGAATAAATGTTAAATGGCAAAAGGTGCCTTTTTAAATGACTCTTGGAAACTCCCAGTTTAAAACAAGTTGGCTGCTCAGGAGCAAGAGAGCTGAATATGGCTATCTGTCTACAACATTTGTCAGGCATTTGTTCACTCACAGAAAAAAAATTACTTGAGAATCCTATGTCTCTGTGAACTTATGTTCTTATGAATTAAGTTTCTGGAAACCAACACCACCTAATTCCAACAGAGGCAAAACTTCAGAGCAATTTATCAATCTGAATTAGATCACCATTTACAGCAAAGTTCCTGTCACATCTCAAAAGCAGTTACAAACCCAAGCTCATGTACCAGCTGCTTAGTGTTCAGCTCTCCTTAGGAGTCCAAACTGAGTTAGGAAAAGTGCTTACAATATCTTCATTCTGAAACCACCTATATTTTGTACAGTTATGGACTAGATATTATTTTTAACATTTTTCATCTCTATTTTAAGTATTTTTCTTTCTTATTTAAAATGTTGACTAAAAATCAAAGTCACAGAAAGAACCATGGAGCAGGGAAATAAAGAAAGATATTTAGAATGACACTGAGTATTTGCACATGCATAAAGTGTTTTTATACATTGCTGCTTTATTGTTTTAGAAATGTCTTATATAAAAATCAGAGTATTTCTTAATAGATCAAGCTTTTGTCTATAATTCACATACTAAAACAGTAAACATATAAATTTCTAATCTATACCTGGCTGTTTTGGGGTTTTTTTTGAGAAACATCAATATCTCATTTTCCTCTTGCGTTTGAGAGCAGAAGATCCCAGTGAGCCCTCAGCTGCTCTAATACATCAGTAAGAGTTGAGAAGCAAAGATCTGCCTTTTTAGAAGAACAAAGAAGGGCTTTGTTCTATCATTTCTGATTATGGAAGGAAGAGGCAATCTCACTGCCTAATTCTGGAAGCCAAACTGGCGCTGCAGAGGTTAGAACTGGAGCCAAATGAAATGACCCTCTGATGCACTGACTGCAGGACAAGCACCAACTCTACCTACTTCTAATTTGAGCAATACAGAGCGTAACTAGTTAAGAGGCCACCAAACAGCTGGGTTTATTCAGTAGTTTAGTTTTACTGCTCAGGAAAACAGCCTGTTCATTTTTCAGTCCAAAGTAAGCACCTCCACTTCGTGCTGGAAACATGTCAAAGTGAGCCCACTCTGCTTTCTAGGAAGTGCACGGGATCATTGGATGAGGATGTTTTATTTTCCCCAGTTATTCAAGGTCAGGTTTTCATCTTGGGTAAACTTTTATAGCTGGAGTAATGACAGCACGAGACACAAGTACTGCCTAGGTCTTGCAAGGAGCTGCTGAATGTCTAATCCAGCTGCTGCTCCTCCCCTGAAGATGAGAGGAGGGGATTCACAGTCACAGCCTCAGCTCCACCACCAGCACACTTCCCGGGCATCCATGGCAAGTGAAAGGCTGAAAGAGATCACCTCCATCCCCCACGAGCAAGAGGAAAATCCCAGAATAGGTTATGATTCTGTGAGCCACATCCATTTCCCTGTTCAGAGTGTGATTAGCCCGTAATTCCTGCCCAGGGACTGCAGCAAAGGTGAAATAAAACCATGAGCATAAAACCTTATATGACTAAGGAAACATAAAAATATGTAATCAGTTGGAAGTACTGTACTCAGGTTTGATTTTATGATGAATCAAGCACCTTCAGTTTCTAACAAGAGCTAGATGGAGTTGCAGCTCCCTCCCATTTCCCAGAATCAGGCCCGTTCATTTTTTGTTGGCAGTTGTTCATATACAGCTGCCATACAGCACAGTTCTGTTTCTTACACTATGGAGACCTCTCCTTGAAATGAATTTGCATTATGCCTGGGCAAATATTGCAGTATCAGGCTGCTCATTAAAGCCCTGGGACCACAACTGCCTCTGTTTGAATTTTGTAATGTATCAGTCAAGGATACACAATTATCCTTGGATAATATGGAGTACTTCTGAAATGGCCAAGGTCACATGAGGATTTTATCGTATTGCTGCAGTGCACCATCTTCCTTGCCAGCCCATCACTGTTCTGCTACAGACTACATTACCATGCATCAGCAAATACACGAGCACACTGCTATATTTAGTGTTTCATACATACCACTAAAATAGAGGATGTGTCAGCTTTTAATCCGACTTCAAACTTTTGTCAGCAAAGTAAGGGCTCATTTTCCCTACCAGTGATGAAGTGTGCTCTGTGTTAGTCATCTTGAGCTATGTGGTGATAACTTTAAAATGTATTAGGCAGCTAGAATGCTCGATCTGAGTGGAATGTTTTTTACTAAGACATATACTAGGGGATAGTAAGGACGCACAGCATCAGTCAGCCAGGTTTTAATAGCGATGGCCAGAGGTTACCTACAAACCCAGCAGCAATCTGACAGCAAGAGGAGCAGCTAAGCAAGGTGCTGTCTGGGGTACCAGAGCAGACAATTAGGACCCGCTGCGTTACAAGGGCAGAAGAGATAGGTGGTGCAGAGTGGGTTTGGTTTTATGTACCTGGCAATATGAGAAGAAAAGCATTGATGATGGTGACTTGAACAGAGTGCTCTATTGCATGGTGATGGGACCGGGGCAGTCCTATTAATGGTATAATCTATTAATGACTGCAGGAATGTGGTTTAATGGCTGAAACCACAGGTACCACCAGGATAGCCACATTCATTCCCAAAGAAAGCAGGGTTCAGTGGATGAAGCTGATGTTTTCACAGGTCTTGGTAAACCCACAGAATAGGGTATTTTTTACACATTTGTAACACTTGCTTATTAATGCCATCACATACAAGCAGTACAAGGGTGAATTGCCTTCCTGTCTACTGTTTCTACAGAAAGCCAACAGACAACTTGCTCACCTCAGGCCAAGGGTAAGCCTCTCTGTGTGAAACCAGCTTTTCCACTCCAAACTTCTTGTCCTCTCTTGCAACTGTCCCTTGCACTTTGCTAAATACATCTTAAAGGGTGTGGGCAACACCACATTTGCAACCCAGGTCTAAGTCCAAATAACATTGTATTTACTTAGTAGTGTGAAATTATATAAATATATAAATATATAAATTTCCAAGTCTTTGTGAAACTCCATTTCAGCCCCGCCCAGAGCTGTCCATCCCAGCCCCATGATGCTGTGGCAGGGCTGTTCTCTGCCACAGCCCTACCCAGCCATGTGACCCAACCTGCAGACTGACATCCCATCCCATCCTTGGCCCATCCCTGTCCCCTCATCCTGGAGCTGTCTGACCACTGTCCCTGCATCTGTCCCAGTCCCCAGGGAGCCACCTGCTCATGCTGCATCCTGTCATGATTAAAGAAAACAGAAAGCAGAATAAATTCATGCCTCTAGTTATTTAATCTTTTTTTTTCCTAATGGCTAGATAGTCTTTAATTCCAGTGCATGCACTGTTATAAGTACCAGTGTTATTACATCTGGAAGAAATGTCACAAGGCCTGGCAAGCATGCAGTGACACTGCCAGCAATGCTGGTACTTCAGATGAGGTTCCCTGGTGTGGCTGGGTGGTCTGTGAAGCTGTAGCTTTTCTTAGACACATTTTGGGTATCCTGCTTAACATATTGCGAGGCACCCATTACAAATCCAGATAATGGAAGCCCCAAATGTTGCATTTATTTGAGGAAAAGAAAAAGTAAGTAACATAAAATGCAACAAGAGAAATAACAGCATTCCAAAGGGCAGGTTTTTCCGTCTCACACACGAAAATGGTTTACATGGAGAATGGCTGGAAGTTGAGGAAAGCCCAGCCTTGGGGAAGGGGCTGCAGAAGTTCCCACCCTGGCTGCAGCAGCTCTGAGCTGCCCTGTGCATCCCCAGCTCTTGATAGGGTGGGGTTAGAGGTGCTCTGTGGTGAGGAGGGCAGGGTGATGTCCCACTGTGACCCACTGGTACTCTGGAAAAAGACTCTTTTGGCCCCTGAGAGCTCTAGAGGTCTGACCAAGAAAGAGGTCAGAAGAATAAATGACAAAAGAGAATGAGAAAGAATAAGAAGTGGGGACGTAAGGGGAGAGTGATGCAGAAAACAAACTTGAGTAGAACAGTGAGTGCTGTGTTCTGTGTGTGGCTGACACAGGCAGGATGGGTTTTCTTGTCCTGCAAGAAATTCCAAAGCAGAAAATGTCTTATCCAGAAAGCACAGAAAATATCAGAAATGTTCAGCAACTGCAAACCTGTAGAAAACAGTTCAGCAACTGCAAACCTGTAAGAAACCCTTGTCTCTCAGTTCAAGACATAAATTTGGCCTTTTTTGTAATTTAAATCATGTTTTCTTTTTTTATGTCTCTCTTTTCCTTTTTAATACTTCAGTGTAACAAATTTCAAAGCCAAAAGTTTCAAAGTCAAATAAAAATTAAAACTTCTCACTTTGAAAACTGTTAAATCACTGCATGTTGAGACGTGTGTGCCTATTTTACAGAAATTATTTGAAATAGAAATTAATGGATGCTAACCTTTTCCTGTAATATGTTCTATTTGAAGAAATGGACATTTTCTGCCGGAAGCATTTTAATGACAAATTTATTACCAGCTTTACCATATGCTAGATTTCTATGATTAAAGTTTCACCTCAATGACCAAACTGTGTCAGAAAATGACCTGTCATTCTTCTTTCATGCCTGCAGTCATCAGATTTTCAACCATCATTCTGCAGTTTTACTGTTAAGATAGGTGCTAAAACTTTATCTCTTTTAGTGACAAAATAATATTGTTATAAAAGTAAAAACAATTAAAAATCAATCAGTATAAAGTGGGACCACTGCTAAAATAATTAGTTTTATTTAAAATGCATGTGCCATTGACATGTTTTCCTTTTCTTTATAAAGTGAGCCTTCAGTGGCACAGAGAGGTTTTGATCCAACAATGAATACAATTAAAACAATTGCTCAATCAATCTCAGAACTTATGAAATTTGTTTATCTTTGGAAAAGCCCAGGCATGTGTTTCATTGGCAAATACTGTCATGGAATAAATCCACATCCAACTCATAAAGCAGGAAAAGTTAATGCACACAGAGCTTGAATGAAAATACGTACATTTACACTATGCCCAGAAGCCTTCATATTTTGTTGACCTGATGTTAAGTACATGAGGGTGGAATTGCCTAGGGAGAGTTTTCTACCTCAGGGTTTTGGCATTTTGCTAAGCCACCATATTTGCCAGCAGAGCCACTGAATCAGTGAAGTTGGCTCCAAAAAGCCACATTCATCTGATTTTAACCGAGTTAAGGCTGGCCCTTGGAATGAACTGTGGATGCAGTTTAGATCAGAGACAGATACAAGAAGAAATCACTGAGTGAGAAAACTGGCTTAAACTAGTCCTTCAGGCCAAAACAAGATGCTAAGTCATCTAGGGACAGGGGGGTAATTACAGCACTGATGCCCAATTGCTTTCCTCTTAATTGGCATACACTGCATACATCCTGACTAACAAAACAGAAACTGCAGTCAGAGATGGGTGACTGACAGAGGTCAGTTGGTTTATGACTGAAATATTTCTAGCTGGCAAAGACTTTTGTGGGAATGAGGATTCATCTAGATGTTGGGGACATTTCTTTTTGCAAAACGGTGAGGTTGTTATTAAACTCCAGTAACCTGCATTCTGGGAAGCAGTTCCTTTTCTCTGTATTTCTTAATTGTGCTTCATTACAATTTAATAAGGACATTTACTCTCAATTAAGCAAATCATGCAAGCAGTTTCTTACGCTTGTTGCAATTAATTGGTTTTGTCAAATGCGGGTTTAATTGTGTGTTAAGTATCTTGCTGAATCAGGATCTGTGTGTGTGTACATATCTGTCTATCCAAATCTTTCCTTAGCTCCTGGCATGATAATGTATGTGCAGTTCAGGGTATCTGAGTCTTTAGCTCTACTTACTGCTCGAGTCTTGGTGCCTTGCTGGCACTAAATAGTTCCTCCATAATGGTCAAACTCACTAATGCTGTTAATATTGACAAATGCTTTAACCAGATAGTGGGCTATCTGCTAAGGGGAAAATCAGGCAGTGACTCTGCCACTTGGGACATGTGGGTCCCAGGGGCTTGTTATATTTTTTTGAAAAATATGCCTCTGTAATGTGCTTCTTCACCAGATTCAGCTGCTGTGTGATCACTGAGACAGAAAAAGCTCTGAGGTGCTCCTCATCTCAATTCATCTCATACACACACACCAGTGCCATCGCAACACCTTGAGTCCCACTCTGACACCGTAACAAATGCTTGGGTTTATCCCCATTATTGTAGAACTTACCTTGCAAGGTGTAAGTTGAAAGGTGATGAATTATCAGCTTTCTTAAGAACCACCTAAAACCTACACCACTAGGTCATGAACAGCAGCATGGAAGCAATTGTCACAACTGCACTGTACACCCATTTAACAGCAGAGACTCCCTGGGTCCTCCATCAATGCATGTATGATTACACAAGCCCCACCAAGAAACTTTCAAGAAGGAATGCAGCCTTACCTGCTTTTTCCTTGCACAGCTTCTGGAACAGCATCTGTAAGAAAGTGATTTTTCTTTAATAATTGTACATTTTTTCTTTCAAATAAGTTCCACATTTCAGGATGACAATCTGTGTAATTACTGATCATCACCACTTTACACAAGGCATAAAATCCAGATCTTATCAATAAAAATCATGCAGAATAATTTTGCTTGCTAATGACAACCTGGCACCTATTCTCAAACCAGGTTCACCTGTCTTGCAGTGAGTGAGCCTAGGAGCATACTCTACAAGCAGAGTTACGTGCTGCAAGGATACGTGAGGTACAACACACTGAAATATGCCTAAAAGGGTCTTGCAATGCTGGTGGGGCTCAGGGAGCAGACAGGCTGCTGAAAAGTTGTGTGGGCAGCTCTATTGATGGGCGAGCAACAGGACACTGTGACTCAGAAAGGCAGATGCATGTTTCCTGCTCATCTGTGACCAAGAGAGGGTTGCTCTGCCTGAGGCTCGTGGGCAAACTGACCTGCCATGCTGTTTTCTTCATATTTTTCACTTTGCTGCTTTGGGTTTGCCATGCTAAATGAAAGGGGTGCCATTAACACCACACTTGGATGCACCTCTTGGTCCATTACTTTTCTCTTTAATTGCTTTCAGTGCCCAAATGAGGAGGTTGTTGACAGTGATTAAATGCATTTCCTTTCACAGATCCATCAACTTTCTCAGCAATGCAGGCTGTAAATGAAACTAGCATAAGGGGTGAAACTGCAACTAATGTTTTAAAAATTAAACAGAAGGGTGAACAGATTCCTCCAGGTACCAGTGTGAAGTGCCCAATCTGCAGGCAGCTGAAAACACAGCCACTCCTGTGCCTTGCAGTGACACGCTCCCTGTTCCTGTTATCTGCTTGTCCCCACAGGGACAACCATCTGCACCTTTCCATCAGATGCACCAAGTGCTCCGTTATCTCTTCAGTCAATATTGCTTCTGCAGCCTTGATAGGAATCTGTCTATGAAAACATGTTTTTTATTTACCTTTTATTTAGTGAAGAATTTTACTGAGATATTGGAAAATTCCTCCTCTGAGCACAGAACTGAATTGATTAGGCATCTCTCTTACTAATAGGAAAAGCACAGCTAGACTACATTTTTTTTCCCTTCTGCAAGGCAATTTCATTCTAAAAGAGCCTCTTGCTCCATTGCGAGGTCTGCCTGAGCAGCAGCTGAAGCTGACCTATGTTTAGCCAGCAGGGATCAAGTGAAGTGGTCACTTCTGATGGGAAGATAACGAGTGGCTGAGTCCAAATCAGGTTTCATTAGTGGCGAAGCATCTCATTTCCATAGACGAGTAGGAAATGCAGGCACAGGCTGTGTCAATTGGCAAGGGACAGGCAGGTCCCACATGACTGTGCCAGGTTTTTGGGATGCCTTTCTGAGTGAGGCATATCATATTGTCCCTGCACTTTTCAGCGACCTGCAGTGTTGTTAATCACCCTGCCTGGGGACAGGCACCTGATTTTTAGCATCACAACTCTGGCATAAGCCCAGTGGATGCCCAAATTGCTATACTGAATCTTTGGATAAGCACTTCTTGAAGAAGACATAAATGATACGTGAATCAAAAATAAATATGTCAGTCCTTCATGGATAGCTGGTTTCCGTGTTCTAGTGCTGCCAGAAGGACATCAGCTATTAAAATGATACCCAGGCTATGTTAACTTCCAAGATCTTTTTAGGATGCCATACAAGAAGGATGCAGATTATTGCTGGAACGATCCTAAGTGGCAACAGAAAGCTGCCAACTAAGAGTGATTTATGGAAATGATAACGCACTATATAACTGATTGTGTAACAAAATACATTTATTGGAGGACTAGCAACCCATCTGAACAGCATGGCACCAGCTAATCAAATATATAGAAAACCATGGACCAAGAGAGTACAACTCTAGCCAAAAGACTGCTGCAGCACCTGCTGCTATGAATAATAAAGAAATCATTTGCGTACAACTCCAGCTGTAACAATTTTGCAAGTGGAAGTGTCAAACAGAAGCCAAAGATAAACACACTCTGCTGATACAGCCGTGTTTTATTTGCTGAAGCATGTAAACCAGCCTGCAGAAACCAGAAATGCTTAGATGCCAGGTCCATTCCTCCCCTTCAGCAGTCCCATGTTTCAGCAGGGCCATTCCATGTTCACCTCTGTGAGCGAAGGCCTCCAAGAACTTTCCTGAGCAGTATCACCCTGTGCTCTATGATAAGAGCAGGATGAGCCAGAGCTGTGAATGAGGCAACTGCACCCTCAGTGTTGGCGCAGCTAGCTCAAGAAAGGCTGTGGATCTGTTGCGGGGAGGAAAGTAGACATGTTGCATTTATAAAGAACCTGACAGGGCCTCAAGTTTCACCAGGGGAGGTTTTGATTGGACTTTAAGAAAAACTTCTTCACAGAAAACATTGCCAAGCATTGGGACAGGCTGTTTGTTCAGGGAAGGGTGGAGACATCATCCCTGGAGGTATTTAAAAGATATGTAGATGCAGATGTGGCACTGAGGGACATGGTTAAATGGTGGACTTGATGATCTTTGAGGTCTTATACAACCTAAATGATTCTATGATCCTGTGATTTTCCTGAAAGGCATTCTGTGTGGAAACAAATTACTCAAATGAACTCCTTGGATGAAGAGGAAGTGAAGGTAGAAGCAAAACACCAGCATTGTAAAGTCAACAAGGAAAATAAATATATACATCAAAAAACTGTTTCTCTGATGTATACATAATCTTTCATGGTTGTAAGTGATCATGGAAAGGAGCTCATCAAACAACTGGATTAAATGACTCAATAACATCCCAGAAAGATTGTTGTCAGATAAAAGCTTTTTTTTCTGATATAGATTATGAAATGGTTGCCTTGAACAACTTCAAAACCATTTTAATTTGCAACAGCACAGGGATTCTGCAATGCCAGCCAATCCCATAATATCATACACCATTTCAAAGACAAAAAAAAAGACTATTTTCATCCAAGTTTTTTGCTTCCCTCTTCCCCATCAACCTCTATTAGTTATTAGCTCCTTTAGGCTCCCATTTCAAATATGCCTATATCTTCCACTGATATTTCTGAGTACCTGTCAAACTGTAATCATTCACTCTCAGGAAATCACACCCTCAAAAAAAAAAAAAAAACCTAATTAGTGTATCTGTCCAGCATGCAAATAACTCTTCTAGACATTTAATAAAAAAGCCAGAGAATTTATTCAACACAGATATGGTATCAAAAATATCACTGCTATCAAATAAACCCTGGCATTTGGACAGGACTACTTTACATCTGCTGTTAATAAAAAAAGGCTTTGGGTTCTGTACGCTTATGTTCTGTGGTGAGCAACCAGCAGCACTACTCTGAAACACGACACTCCTTTCAGAGGAAAAAAGGATAAATCTGTATGACTTCCTACTGGTTCACTGATACTGAAGGAAAGAACTCTGAACTGAAAAAGGTCCTGCAAAGTATAAGGATTTAAAATCATGCTGGTTCTTCGTTCTAGCAATTTAATAACCTGATAGGCTTTAATTAGAGTGACATATAGACAGTTCTACAGGAGGAAAACAGCAATCCACATGCAAAACTCAATCATCTGCTTAGCAGGTTTATTAGATCCTTTCAGAAGGAAAGAAAATCCTAGTTACTACTTCAAAATAAAATTCTGCAGCCCAAAAAGGGAAGTAGTATTATGATACTCAGCAATGTCAGCCTTAGCTTGAAGTTGCCTGGCCCCTGCAATGAAATCTTCAGTCTGGATGACACTTGCAAGTTCCCTAGAGCACGTTAGTCAGCTGAGAATAATGGCAATATTGAAGCTATTCCACAGAAAATACTGTTGAGACTGCTGCGTCAGAAATTTGATTTCTCTCAGAGACTTGGCACCCATCTTTGGTACAGGGTTGAAACTGCTGCTGGATTTTAGTGCTTAAGATGTATCTTCAAAGGCTGACAACAGGGCTCATAATTTTTCTTTAAAATACAAACACTGCAGAGGTGTTTATTAGAGACCATATTTAATATATGGCCTGAGTGCTATTGGAGAAGTCACTTGTGGGATAGAAGACATCTTGGTTGGATGATATTCTGCCTCATACCTGTTGCATCACAACATGTTGGCCACCTCACCAGGTTAGAAAGCAGGGCAAAGGGGAAATTCCCATTTCTTCCATTGAACCTGAGCTACTGTGCTGAAAACTATTCATGATGGGATCAAAGAAAGAAGACAGAACAGCTCCCCAGTCTGCAGTTGAGCAAGTCTTGCTTGTTCACCAGAAGAGTGAGCAGGAGGTCAAGGGAGATGATTCTGCCCCTCTGCTCCACTCTCATGAGAGCATTCAGCTCTGGGGACCCCAGCACAGAAAAAATGTGGTCCTGTGGGAATGGACCCAGAGGAGGGCCACAAAGATGATCAGAGGGCTGAAACAACTCTCCTATGAAGACAGGCTGAGAGTTGGAGAAGAGAGTGCTCTGATGAGACCTCACTGCAGCCTTTCAGTACCTACAGGGGGCTTCAAGCATCAGTAAGAATTCAAAGGACACAGACATGTCTTTTGAAAACCCTAAACTTAATATTCTGAGCTGTACTCTAAAAAGGTGAGATACTGTAAATAGTGCCCAGAGATATAAAAGCATATTTAATAATTGTGCACAGCTGTTAAAGGACACTTGATGAACATTTGAAAATTGTTTTCCCTAGTTTAGTGTTTTAGTTGGCAAAATTACTTGTTTTTAAGTATGCATTTTACTTTAGTCTAAATATTTATTTTATTTAACTTTGCACCAAGATCAGTGCTGGTTCAAAAAACAGTCATAGAAAGAAAGGTTTATTCAATTGCTTTCTTCTGTTTGCTACAAATATGTATCTATTTTGCCTATGTCCTATTGATAAAAGTTTAGAAAGTAATGTGACATTTCTTGTGGTTGCTGTTTTGAAAGCTTTGATCAAGTAGAAAACTGCTTGGAAACTATTTTACAGTGAAAACTGTTGAATGACATTAAAGAAAAAGGTTTACAATAAGTGGAGAAGGGCAATAATAGAGTATATAAAAATGAAAACCATTTCAACAATGTTCCAAGTGAGATTAGAAGAAAATGAGCTGAAAGACTTACAGTAAAGGAACATGCATTTCAGTAAGTGTAATTTATCATACTTATCTAAAAGAATTTATTGTATTAACAGACCAGGGAGATTTTACCTCTAGCAGCTGCTAATATGATTTCCAAATGTCAAGCAATTAGAGCCTGGGGGGTTATAACCAAATTTTTATTGAGGAGGATTCAGTTCCAACACGTGAGGAGCAGCCACTTGTGGTGAGTGTTAGGGTGTGCCTCTATGGTATTTTTTACTTTATTAAACCATTGCAATTGCTCATTTTGCCATCATATTGGATGATGCCATTCATCCCTGTGGCTCAGCTGGCCATGCCTATTCATCTTGCATCAGCACTAGCACTCATCTTGACAAATGGGAATCAAAAGCATCAGAACATTAATTTTATCCCCAAACAGTTTCTTCTGTTTAATTTGTTGCTGTCATCAGAAGAGCTCCATTACAGCTCCATTTCCTCTGTCTCACATGTTGCTCTAATGCAAGCACTTTGTTTAATACTCTGTAATCTTAGTTTTTTTGCTGTCATTCATTCTACATTACCTTTCCTTCTCCTATGATTTCCCCAATGGATAAAATGACTGTATTTGCTATTCCATGGTCTTGAAGAGTGAACTATCTGTCTCCTTAATTTGGCCGCAGTACAACTAGTGGAAGTCTGAACACAAAAATCTTTCTATAATTTAATGGATAGCAAAAAGCCTCTGTGTTGACAAGAGCCTCTTCGTTGCTGACTATGCCATGCCACATATGCAGGTATGCTCAGATACCACCATCCACATTAGGGTAAAAAAAATGTTGCAGTAGTTTGCAACTGATCCACAAATCCCACAGAAGGATGAGTGCAATGATATGGGAATCAATAAAACTGGTAAATTGGAGCTAGCAATTATTGAGGACTTTTTCCACACTTTTTTTCCATGTAAAAATTCAATTGACTTCTCAACAGAGAATGTGAATTATCAAATAAAAAAGCAAATTGTTAAAAGGTTTCATTTTTATAGCTTTGAAAGAAAAAATTTGTTTCGAAAATGTGTTTACTTTAATATTTAACTCATTGTATTACATTACATAAGAAATTTGCAAACCCTGGTCTTGAACCAGATAAGAAAATTTTACAAACTGGCAAAATATTTCACAGAACAGAAAGACTATTTCTACCAATATTTGTACTTGAAACCATGAAAAAAGGGCACCAAGGTATCATAAGTTTAGATACCTTTAAGGATTTAACTATACCTGTGATTTTGGAGATCCCTGGAATTAATTCAGAAAATAGTTCTGATCAGGTAAAATTATTATTTTTTAAATATTATTTTGGAGATGTAGCTATTTAAAACTCCAGAATGTTATTTTGCTGTAATATATCCATAGTAATCTTCTTCAATTTTCAGGGATTCTATATTGTGCTTGTGGAAGTCCATGTTCTAACCAAAGCAAGTTGCAAGAACAGCTTCTCTGTTGTCACTATTTTGTCCTTTGTGGCCAGCTGGATATACTGAGAGAGAGAACACAAATGTTTCACTGCAGAAACAGGTGCCCCTTGGCCCTTCAAGGTGACCAGGGCAGCCAAACAGGTCTGGTTCCACCTGGTATAAAGTGGTCATGTACCCCCATTCTCTTTCACTTACACAATCTCTCCATAGCACTTCCCACTTTTATGCCTTTAGATATGCTTTAAGAGTAGTCAATATTTTAAAATCTAATTAAAATCTAACCTGACAGTTTGACATTATGTTCTTGCAAAGCAGGTACAGGCAACCTCAAGTGTTTAGCCAAGGAAACGGCTTGTGGAACATGTATGCACTTTTGGTTTGCATGGCGTCCTGAATGCTCAGTTCATCCTGCCCAATTCCCAACACCCACCCTTTGGGATCACTTCCTTACAGGATACAGTTCTGCCACGTCTCAGCAAATTTCATCCTGATAAAATCAAAAAATGTCCTCTTCATTGTGCTTTTACCTTTAGCAAGTCCCAGAAGCACTTAGTCATTCTGAACTCTCGACTGTGCAGCAGGACTAACATCAACATGCTCAGAACTGTGCAAATATCAATTAGTGCTCAGTCTTGTGTTACGATAACCAGCCATGCTTCTGTATAAACAAAGACATGAACAAAAATTGGAGATAATGTAGTTGTCACAACATGTGCGTGGGGGCAGGTGGAAATGAGATGGGGCAGAGGTGGGAGGAAGAAAGACAAAAAAGAAGAGCAATGACTGCCAAACAGAGATGAACAGAAGTGAGAGGCCAGAGTAGCCCCTGTTTTTTACAATCCTGGAACAATACAGTGAGTCACACATTGCTATCATTTTTACCCTCTTGAGTAGGAAGAAGTGCTATATCTATTTTAAAGATAGAATGAAGTGGGAAAGGTACAAGAGGTCACACAACAACAAAGAGAGGCATGAAAGCTGGGGACTACTATCCTGCTCTGGGAAATGAGCGATTGCTAAAGCAAACAGCAGTTTGCAGTAATCCATGGCAGAACATGAAAACCAAGCCCTGTGAGCTCTGGCTACAGCTGTGGTGTTATTTTAGCTTGGCCCAGAGCAGTACTTAGCTGGGAATGAACTTCAGACTGCCATTAGCAGCAGTTTGTTTGTTTTCACTACTGAGTGTCCACAGAAATGTTTCATGATGGCTAGGCTCTAAGTGGGTATCAGGTATTCTCCTTCACAGTCCATAAAACTCATCATTGTAATTTAGCCTCAACCAAAAATGCACTCTTCCCAGTAAAGTGATGTATTAGCAATCAGTTAAAATCTTGATCAACATTTTAGGCCTCTTGAGGAAAACCAACACAGATTTGTTTAGTGGTCATTTTTCAGTAAGAAGTAAGGCAGGGATAACCGAAGAATAAATTATTTTATTCCAAAGAGTTACTGAAAATACAGAAGTTGTGTACAGCAGAAATATTCTTTGTGAGAACACCTGTGGGAAATGTTAGGTAGCATCTCTGCCCCTTCTGGCATCCCAGCAAGGGCCAATGCCCTTAGGAGAAGCAGACATACTAATTGTTTTGTATCTTGTAATTACTCTATAGATTTTAGTCTTTATAGAACATTTTAGTATTGGAAACCTGCTGTAAATCCTTTTCAATCTGATCATTTCTCTTTGACTGCCTCTGTGGTTTTGTCTCTGTTTATCAGAGCTTTTATGCCAGATTTAAAGAAAAACCTTTTCCCATGCAAATGACATGGTTTCCCTTTGGGAGGTTTCATAGTTCTCCCTTTCTAAGAAAGAACAGAATGCCTTTCAGTGTGCCAGCACCAGGTAAGAGGATGCCACCTACCTCACCACCTCCACAGCAAATGCACACAAGATGTGTCAGAAATGACTGCTCCATTCCAAATTCTGGTGTAGCCCATAGGAAAACAAATGCTTGTGATGTATATTGACTTCTGTTGTTCATTTTCAAAATGAACACTTCAACCCATATAAACAAAGGACAATGCATTTGTGTGATGGTTGCAAAGTTAATATTGTCATAGAAAAACATACATTTCCTTTTGCAGTGGGGTTCACTGCCAGCAAATACCCAGGTGCAATTCAGATAACTGCCATGTAAACACTTAAACAACTTCAAAGCCCTGTGTTCCCAGCTGCTTGTCTTACTTTTTGCCTTATCTGCTGAGATTATGCACATGGTGAGAAAAGTTGGATGAAATTATGCTGCATTAGGAGTTGAGAATCCCTTATGCACATGTGAACTAAGAACAAGAGGGCTGCAGTGCACCAAAGGACAAACAGACATATATGGTTTGAAATTATTTAGATTAGGCATACTCAGTGTTAATCCTATGTTTACATCCATTTATTTTTATACACTAACTGTGGTGTTGGGCTGCATTTGACTCAACACACTCCAGAGAGACTGGATCTAGAAATCTTCTCTACAACATACACATTATGCACCCTAATCACTCCCTCTTCCCCTCTCCAAGTAAGTATATGCACACATATATAGACACACACACATCTAGATACATGTATTTGTGTGTGTGCCTCTGATTCACCCACCCTTCTGATTTTTTCCCTTCAAAAATTGCTGAGATTGTGAGAGAGCATAAATTTGTGTGCTCACATACTGAACGTGCTGCTGGCTTAATCTGTGACCTCCTGTAAGTCAGCGCAGAACTGACTGAACAAAGAAATGAATGTTCTTCAGCTGGTTATGAACATCTCCACTGCTACAGTGACCCTTGGATTATTGCTATCCAGAGAAACCCTTAGGCAGTTTGGTCTCTAACTTCTGCATCTATATCACTCCTAAGTTATACAAGTCTAACTCAAAGTCAGAGATGTTAGGGTTTCCACAGCCATGACCATATTTTATAATTTATAATTTACTGTCTTACAGAGATCACAAAATGTCTGTACAGAAGCACTGACCTTGAATTTTCTGCATTGTATCATGTTTAAAATCACTGGCAACAGTCACCTGTATGCATCCTTCTCTGACAACAGGAGAGAGCAGAAATTTGTTAGGGACTAGGTCAAATTTCCACCCCCACCACCCTCTCACACACACATTCCTGCATAGCCTAGAGCAGATTCAAACTCATTTCAATGTATGTAGTACTGGCTAAAACTATTTTAAAGCAAAAAAAAACCAACCAACCTACCAAAAAAAAAAAAAAAAAAAAACCAAAAAAAACCCACAAAAAAACTCCAAACCAAAACAAACCAAAAAAAAAAAAAAAAAAAAGCAATCAAAACCAAAAGAAATATTTTACTTCTTGAAACAGAGTAAAATAACTGCACTCTCACAGAGGGGTTATAAAATTGGCAGGTATTACTTCTCAGCTGTCATGGACAGCCAAAACAAATATATTCACAGAACTATCTCCATACCTTGTGCTCCTACATGAGGAACTTGTTTTATGGTTCTCTGCAATGCAGACAAACAATTAATTTCTCTCTCTCTTTTTTTTTTTTTTTTTTTTTTTTTTGTGTAAGCACCATGACCTTCCTAGAAATATTCAAGGATCCTTTAGTGGAAAACTCCACAATCCCTTCACGGTGTTACAGTTCTCCATAGCTCATAGCTCAGTATGATTTCTAAATGGAACAAACTGAACTTAAAATTATAGAATTATAAATGTGGTATTAGGCAAGTTTCAGACAATTTAAATAAAAAGAAATATTTCATAGAGTTGCTTAACATTTATGACATGTTTGTTGAACAATTTTTATACCACTCACATGCATACTACAGACTACAACGAAAATGCTGATGGAATAAATGGAGATTTTTCTGGCATTTTGCATACCTTTACCTTTTTGTCCTTAATCACTATGAGACAAATATCATCCTTCTCTGTTTTCTGTTCTGTAATTCAAGTTAATGGCCACTGCTTAAAATTTGTTTGTACAGTTAGATTTAAGGCACTATTCATCTTTCGAAAAGCACTGATTTTACAAAAAACATCATTGCTTCAGCTGATCTTAAATCAAGGTAGGTCTGATTTATATGAACTACAAGTCAGTTCTAACAAGAATAAACTTTTAAAGTGAAAATTATTGTGTCAACCCTGAAAATTGAAAAACCCCCCAGTAAGGGGTGCACCTACTGATCCACATCTATCTTCTGTACAGTTTTACTCACTCAGTAACAGCAACTAAAAAGAATGTAACTCACGATGCAACATCTGAGATCAGAAAGCAGTTATTGCTACTCAGTTTTAAAAAGTATTTCCTTGTTGGTATATTCTAATGTTCCAGGAAAAAAATTAGAATGGAAACATTTGAAAAGGGCTTCTCAGTGGGAAAAACCTACTAATTAATCCAAGAAATGATCTTCTGCTTCCTATGCCCTCTGGCTGGGCTTCTGGACTATTGTCAGAATGCCCATCTGCAACAACCGTGGTGATACCAGCTGCTGGAAAACTGGATGCTGAGATGTCTCTCTACCTTTACAGCTTGAATTCAGTTTCAGCATGGAAATTGATTAGTAATTGTTTTATTAGTTATTGAGGGGAGTGAAGGTGGCTCTCCTAAAGTTTCACGGCTGTAAGACGAACCAGGTCCCCATTCCTTGGGACCTTCGTGCTGTCTGTACAAAGAACAATAGCTCTCACCTATTGAGAAACTCAGTTTGTTCTGTTACGGGACTTAAATGTCTTTCCAAGAAAAGGCCCAGAGAACAGCTCTGTCAGCAAGCGTGGCAGACACTAGAAGCATTAGCAGTAGATTATCTGAGCAGACTTAGGTGGACTAGATTCTCAGCTGTGATATGTCCTAGACAGATTTCCTACACAAATCCTTCCTCCAGAAGCTGGAGCAATCATTTTGTACTTCATGGGGTAATGACATGAGAAGAAAGGAGAGGTGCCACATTACAGTCATTCTGCTGCCTGTGCTACAATTCATAGTGACATGTATCTGAGGACTTGTCCCTACTGCACTTGCAGTAAGACAGGACCTTTACATAATTATAAGTATCTCTTTAGCCACAGAAACATGCAAATTCATGCAAATGAGTTTTCAAAATTTGCTGGCCTCTTTACAGCTGATGGAAAAAAGTTTGAGGGCTTTCTCCCAGAATTAGCTGAACCTCAGGACTGGGAGCTAGGTCTTGATTTAATCTAGGACCTACAACACTCATGAGAGCTAAAAGAAGACCATCAAATACACAGAACCTTACTATGAGCTGCTAGAGTTAATTATAGAATATCTGGAATTTTGATCTGCTTATTACATAACTTCAAATGTTTCATCCCTTACAGCAATAGCTGTAGCATCATGTCCGCTTGGACCTTCACATTCAGGGTCCTCCAGTATTTTAGGCTGTCTTTAAAACCCATTTATCACTAGAAATACCTACTAATATCTTACAGCTGATGAAAAGAAGGAAAAAATCAATTAAAACATTAATGTTTACACCAAGCCAAATAGGACAGTATCAAATCAGACTCAAGGACGTACTTCATGACAGCATATTTTAGCTCACCAAGTATGACAGCCATGCACAGTGCCAAGCCTCCTTATCATGTACATGATTAAAGAATGAGAATATGTAACTCTAGGCAGATGATTTAAGAAGGGAGAAGAGGCCTTACATATTAATCCACTGTGAGATTAAGGAACTATCATCATTTCACTGACTTTTTATATTTCAGAATCTTAGTACCCCTTTAGTCTGAATTCATAGCTATGCAAGCCCAAACAGGCAGCAAACGCTGGGTGTACATAGCACCATGATGCACTACCTGGAGTTCCTCCAGTCTTCATGCTAAACATTCTTAAGGCTCTTTATAGATAACAGTCTGATTTCTTGCTGCGTTTTTTTCTATGATGTATTGCAATATTCACCTTCACTCTGTGTCAAATGTAATATAATTCATATTATACTACAATCTTGGGCAAGCCTAAGATCTCTCTTGACTAAAATGCATTCTAGCATGAACCTTTTTATTTCAGTAAATAATCAGACAATGACATTTCTATGGTAACTTTTATTTTAAAGAGTTCTGAAGGAAAGAAAGAGACACTCAAATTACATTCTGCACAAGGGCTTTTCCACATTTGGTACCAGAATGTACCCACCTCTCGTATCTCCAGAAGTTTTAGAGGTTTTGATCCTGTGTTGTAAATCTTCAGTACACTATCTGTCAGCTTTTTGATAGTCACAGTGTTTTGGAGCACATATTGAGAGCTTTATCCATATGAGATTAAAGTACAAATTCAAGACAGCAACATAGGCAATGCAGCAATTTACCATTTATGTAGTGTTGTGTTATTTTATTACTTACATTACAAAGTGCCTCACATTCAGGATTCAACCAGAAATAAGGTCGCTTTTTAATGGGAACACACAATATATGAAAAACTAGGTCAAAACCCACATATATGTATAGGATGAAAGGATCATCCTTGCATCAAAGACCTCACAGCCTAGCTGCGACTTTCATTCTAGATGCTACAGCGAATATGACATCTTGCAAAGGGAACATTCATTGCTCAGTTGTGTGCTTATTCTCAGAAGTGCAATCCAAGCTTATATCTTGAGAAGATGGAGAATAAAATGTCAGGCATTTGAGTTCCAGAGAGGACAAGGAACTCAGAAACCCCCAGAGCTCAGCACTTCACAACAGCCAGCTGTAGATTTCCATGCCAAGATTGAGGCTGTACTTAGGCCTCTCAAGAACTGTGGTTTTCACCAAGATAGGATCTCATGTCCTTGAATGTCTCTCAAGTCCCTGAACCTCCAGGTCAGAGCTGGGGGAGTGAAGTCTCTCCCACTAGAAGAGAAAAGGAGGTTCAGGACCACTTGATGAGGCTGAATAGTCAGAAGTTCATGGGACCTGATGACATGCATCCCAGAATTCTGAGAAAGCTGGCTGATATTGTTGCCAAGCCACTCTACATTGAAAAGGCATGGCAGTCAGGCAAAGTCCATGGTCACTGGAAAAAGAGAATGTTATTTTAAAAAAGATAAGAAAGGAAGACATTGGGAACTAGAAAGGCTCATCTCTGTACTTGGGAAGAACATGGAGAAGATCTTCATGAAACCAATGTTAAGGCACATGCAAGACAAGGAGGTGATCCAAGACAGCCAGCATGGCTTCATAAGGGCAAATCCTGCCTGACCAATCTGTTGGCCTTCTATGATGGAGTGACTGCAACTATTGAGAAGAGCAGAATGACCAATGTCATCTGCCTAGACTTCTGTGCAGCCTTTGACACAGTCCCACGTGATACCCACATCTCTGGAGAGACACAGATTTGAAGGGTGGACTACCTGGTCAATAAGGAATTGGCTGGATGGACACAGCCAGAGAATTCTGGTCAATGGCTCTGTGTCCAGGTGGAAGTCACTGACAAGTGGTGTCCCTCAGGGCTCTGTCCTGGGACCTGTGCTCTTCAATATCTTCATCATTGACATTGACAGAGAGATCGAGTGCACCCTCAGCGAGTTTTTGGATGACACAAAGCTGAGTAGTGCAGTTGACACACCAGAAGGACGGGATGCCATCTGTGGGGACATGGAGAAACCTCAGAAGTGGGCCTACAAGAACCTCATGAGGTTCAACAAATCCAGTGCACCTGTTGGGGCCATTCCAGACATGAGCACAGACTGGGAGAGGAGCTTATTGAGAGCAGCCCTGCAGAGAAGGACTTGGGGTTTATTGTGGAGGAAAAGCTGGACATGAGCCAGTAGTGTGTGCTCACAGCCCAGAAGGCAAACCACAACCTGGGATGCCTCCAAAGAAGTGTGGCCAGCAGGGTGGGGGAGGTGATTCTGCCCCTCTACTCTGCCCTCATGAGACCCCACTTGGAGTGCTCTGCTCAGCTCTGGGGTCTGCAGCACAGGAAAGACATGGATGGACCTATTAGAGCATGTCTATAGGAGGGCCATGAAGATGATCAGAGGGGTGGAGCACCTCTCCTATAAAGAGAGGTTGAGAGGGCTGAGGTTGTTCAGCCTGGAGAAGAGAAGGCTCCAGGAAGACCTCATGGCAGCCTTGCAGTACTTGAGGCAGCCTATAAAAAAGAAAGGGAGAGCCACTTTTCATCGTGATAGGAGCAGGCAATGGGTTTAAACTAAGAGAGGAGAGATTTAGTTTAGGTGTTAGGAGGAAATTCTTTCCTCAGAAGGTAGCGAGGCACTGGCACAGGTTGCCCAGAGAAGTTGTGAATACCCCATTCCTTGAAGTGTTCAAGGCCAGGTTGGATGGGGCTCTGAGCACCCTGATGTAGTGGGTGGCATCTCTGCCCATGGCAGAGGGATTGGAATTACATGACCTTTAAGGTCCCTTCCAATATAACCCATTCTATGATCAGGATGCTCAGGTGCCTACTAGAGATGCTTACAATTTCTGAGCTAGTGCCAGTGGATAATGGATACAAAAATAGACATGGCATTTTTTTCTGCCACTAGTTCTTCCCCTAACAATGTAATTAAAAACAGAAACATGGCATTTTGCATACACAAGGAAATATGTATTTACAGGTGATTTCAACACTGCACTGATTTTCCAACATACTCAGCAGCTACTCTAGATCATGAAACACAAGATCATGATAAAAATTTAAGGAAAAAATTAATGAATTCTTGGCAAGTTTTACATTCCTCTTTAAAAAAAAATTACATACACCCTCCCTTCCTCCCTTCCCTCCAGCAAATACCACTCATGTTTAAGATTAGATTATTTTTCTCCTGATTCCTCTTTAGCTGCCAGAGAGTGACTCATTGTCAGATTGATCTAATTACAATTACAGACCTTGTTCTTCTGGTGTTACAAGGGAAAACTAGGAAACATAAAGGAAAAGGTCAATACAGAAAGATTCTACAAGTCAGGATATGTTAAACAGTGCCACTAGTGATTTCTGTTGATTTTTCATGGCATATTTTACAATAATGCAACAGAAATCAGTTACACTTCTCAGACACCTACCTGAATGATTGTTTTTGTTTCTGTGCAACATATTGCAGATTATAGATCTTTGGCATAAAAGTGAACCAAGAGTGTAATAGTTTAATAATATAGTTTAATAATAGCATCATGTAGTTACTGTTAGTAGAATAATAAAGATGAGCTATTCATGTAACATGCATGTGCTATTTTGAAAGATTTATACATTTGGTAGCAGGAATAATTTAAAACCAACTGTTCTCCTAAGACATTAGCAATTTAGGGGTTTTTTAAAAATTATATTGCAATGTTCAACTTTTTAATATTATTATTATTATTATGAAGATATTATAATGCACGCTTTATGTTAACTTATAGAACAAGGCACATTGAGCATATTGCATCGTGTCTAAGCAATGGATATAGTTTATGACTGATTTATACACTTTGAAGGCAAAAGTATACACAGAAATAGTGACATTCTTTTCATGAGAAGACCTATCTGTTGTTTGCCTTTAAGTTTTTTTGAGGAGACAAAGAGAAAGGTCGACTCTAAGATCTTGCTTTGTCAGAAAGCTTATTTAATATGAGTAATCAAGAACATGAAACTCGTACATTACTCTAATAACTTCTGTGTTTTCATACACATCTAATTTTCCTGGACAATGTAATTAGATTGTAGGTGTTTAACTGCGCTATCCTTGTCACTGCCTTTATCTAATAGCTGACACTATGCAGCTAAATATGTCACCCCTGAGAGTCTTCTCAATTTGTTTTGAGATGCTGACATGGTTGTAAAAAAAGCATGGCTACCTTAACAGTTTTGCAGGGGAAACAATCAGTAAATCTTACTGGTCTGGCATTTCAGAATCAATTAGCTTTACTGGAGAAGTTCAAAATACTGAACAAATGCAATACTGATGCAGTGATACTTTGGAAGACATTATTAATTTGAATTAGAAAAGCAGGTTGTTAAGGCTATTTACTGCTTGATTTTATTCATTATGTTCCATTTTGGTAAAAAACCAAAACCAAAAGCATAAAGCTCATAATTGCAGATCATAAATAAGATTTTGCCTTTTTAGTTTTGGAGAAGATATATGAAATATAGCAAGTAATACTGTTTTTTGGTGGTTAATTAAACAAACATAAAGGGGGCTAGGAACATAAAGTGCAGGTCACCTGAAAATCTGTTCTGCAAAGGGACATCTCCTGGTAGCCCAAACTCTTTTATTCCCAGGGAGATACCTGTTACAGAACATGACTGTCCTCAGTAGTGGCTAAGGCAGTTGCACAGAAGAGACTCAGTTCAAAACCAGAATAGAATAAATGAAAGTGAGGAGTCAAGAGAAAATCAGAATTTCCATTGCAACATTTTTGTCCTAAATAACAAAGAATCAAAATAATGGAAGGTATGAAAAAACCCCAAACCAATATTGAAAATGTGTGATTCATTTGTATATTTAACTGAAAAGAAGTGCTTTTATATTCCAAGTCATCAAGATGTTAGATTTCGGCACTTGTAACAAAAGTTGAAGTTAATCTAACAGTACATTGCACATGTGGGATTGATTTCATCTGGTAATAGGTGTCTACAATGCAAACATTTACAGCTGAGCCAGTCATTCTGTATGGGGTATTGGTCATCTCACAGAATAAACTTCTGAATAAAGCACTCTCTAAATGTGCCTGGTTTTGCCTTTAAAGAGGATGACCACCTCTCCTTACATGTAAGAAGTCAAAAAAAAATCACATGCACTTTGTAGACAGATCATTTTCCACAGAACTGCAGTTGTGCAGCACTTGTCTTGCCTCACTGAATAGTCCCATGAAAGTCTGCAGTGGTACTTCTGACCTCTGAGTCAGTACTGAGGTTTAGAGAAGATACCTAATAAATGTGGAAAATTTGAACCAGACAAAAAAATGTAACAGCGTCAACAAGTGTGAAAAGATTATGTGAAAGTAGATGTTAATAGGTAAAGTCGCTCATGCCAAGTTGCTTTCTTCAGTGTAAATACATCTCAGTGAAAAACATATACTTGGTATCAAAGCTGCCTCCAAGGAGACAGTAGACATTTTTATAAGTTTTTCAAAACACTTGTATTTCTGACAATCTGAAATTTAGGATTGGATTCATGTAGCAGAGCTAGCCCTTATCAACATATTCACTGAATGCTCAACAAGTGAATTCCAGAGGAACTGGCAGAAAAGATGTTGATAAATAAGAGGTGTTGTTGCCTTGTAATGCAAAATAATGTGATAGAGGCTGGTAAATGGCCTTAGTATTCTGGCGCACATTCTCTGCTGTTGTGACATTCCTCCTGCAGGTCCTGGTCCCTGCTACTCAAATACCATCTCGAGACCCTGCCCTCCTCATACGTACGCCTACTTCCCCCCTTCATCTCCCCAGGATTCGCTGTTGGAACAGTTCTTGCAGGCACCTCCATCACCTCTTCCACTGAAAAGGCAGCAGGTTTGCCAAGACCTACCATTAAAACCACTGCAGCCAAAACAGGTTACAACATCTTAAATGAGCAGCTTGAAAATGAGACCCGGGGAAGTAGTAACTGGCCACGTGGTGAAGCATAGGACAATATGGAAACATTTGCAGCTGGGATAGCTACAGCAAGAAGAGTCTGTTTATTTCCTAAATAAATGGAGAAGTCTGACACCATGACAGCTCAATGATACTCCACTCTCTGGCTTGCTCAAGCCAAAAAAAGCTCATAAGATATTAGAATACACACAGAAAAGAAAGGAGAATAACACTGATAACAAATGTCTTTCTGTGAATTAGTGTGCAGTGTCATGAAGGACATCATGGAAGCATTGATCATCTCCCAAAAGGATCACAAACTTTTGAGAGGATTCAGAGAGGAACCACTCAGAGTTGTAAAAAACTATGGAGAGAGCATGAAAAGAAAGGAGTGGTTGCTCCTAGGAGGAAATTATAGCATAGGAGATGTTCAGAAGTGCGTATGTATAAAAGGTATATCAAGACCTCTGTCTTAATTTGTAACCCCAGAACACCAACATCCAAAGCCACAAATTAAAAAAAATGGGAATAGGAAACAGATTTTTCATGCAACAGGAAATTATACTGTGGCATACATTTCTACAGATTTTGAATGCTAGTGTTTAGCAAAGAGACAAAAGAACTCATACACCTTTTTGGGTATCAGAAATATCCATATTCATTATTTTTCAAGTCACTGCGCTTTTGAAATGAAATTGCTTGAATAAACCTATTTCTACACAGGAGCCAAGTCTTCTGGGTGGAGGTTAAGTCCCATATTGTTAGCAGCATATTCCATGTAAGCCTACTCACCAGGCTATATTGATGCCCTTTGATATTTCTGTCTCTGGCCACCCTGAAAAAAGACAGTGTGGATCTCATCCAAATAACAAACCTCCCAAAATGCCTAGTAAACATTCAAAGAAGAGTTAAACAGAACACTACAAGGTGCTTTAAAGTTATCATTAATTACAATGATGTTTTAAAATAATAAATAACAGCTGCAAGTGAAGTACCTCAATATTTTTGCCTTCATTTTTCATTTCCTTATTTCCTTAGTAGAAAACTCTAGGTAATATGGTCTGCGCAACACAATCCACTCATCAAACTAATTACAGTATAAATTTCTACTCAATCTGTTTAACTAAGCATTAGTTGGAAAGTTCTTGGGAAACCCTTACCAACATAGTGAAAACCTTCCTTTATATAAATAATTTGAAAGAATATAAGGAAGGGAAGAAATCCATTGAAATTTAGCTCTTAGAAAGCTGATGAATAAGCTAATCTGTTACTGAGTGACTCAATGTTCTATTGTTTAAAAATGGCATATGAACAAAACCCCAGGAGAATGCCACTGTTCTGAGCTATTTTCTTTTCTTAATTAGTCCTAATGCTATTTTATAAAACTATTATTCTCTTTTTTTAGGTATCTTCAATCTGAACACATAAATATGCAAAATATAGAAAAATAAGTACCACAAGTAATTTCCAAAGTTAAAACTTGCACCTTAAATTGGAACTGCAGTACTGAGAAAATTACTGAATTTAGGCTTCTTTTAGGATATAAATTGAGTATGCTAATTTTATTCATCAGAAACAATGGCACAGTGCACATACATACAAAATCCACCAGAAATAAGGGAAGGTCACTAGGCTAATCACTTTGGCTTATTTCCCTTTTCTGTACTCCCATCTGCCTATTTTCTCTGCTCTTCATACTTAAAAGGAACAACTTGAACAAAGTTAGGCCAAAATTGACCTACTTTTTTTTGTTCGTTTTAATTAATTTCTCTTTTCTTTGCAGCATCTCTGTAATTTCTATACCTTCTACTTCACACATGTTTTCTCTTTAAAGCCAACTAAATAATGTCATGGTTTTTTGCCACTGATGAGAAAACCTGTAGCAGTACAGTACTGAATCATCATCACCAGGGGTGGATCTTTGCATTCAAATGGTGTCATATGCAGGATGGATATCTCTACATTGAGAAACAGGTCACCTTAAGCCTACATAAATTAGAATTAGCAAGCCTGCAGATCGAACTAATAGAAGCAGAAGAGCGTATTTCAATGATGTGGTTTCTTGGCAGTGTATTCTTTCCACATAATTTTGTGCAAATAGATTCATTTCACTTCATATTAAAATGCAGCACTTTGTTCTGAATCCTCTCCTTCCAAGCCAGCACAGTCCATGTTACTTATTAATCAAAGATTGTGGAAAAGGAATTTTATCAGTAGGTGAGTACAGTCATTTGAGAGGAAAGAAAACAACTTAAAGTACAGAAATCAAATCAAGTGCTACAAAAAGTACTCTGTTCTGGTATCAGTGATGCCAACTTTTGAAAAAGAATATTTAAAATTTCTCCGAGATGGAAATGGAGCCAAAACTCACTGCAGAAACAGACAAACCTGGCAACTGCTTATAACAAAGCTCAGGACCTAATACCAGGCCAATCTGCCTGTTGGTTCCTGCCACTGGCAGGAATTTTCAAATCAGTTCAAGAGTGACTGGGATGCACGGACCACAACAGCTGCCAGCCCATGAGGGCTCTGCATGCTGGGATGAGCAATGAGGAACCCAAGCTACAGACTGAAATTGAAGAGATCCTAAATGACGGCTTTCTTCCCCAAATCTACTTCTCCAAACTTTGTTTTATATTTTGGTATGAGTAAAGTATAAATAAAAATCTAACAGAAATTTAATGAGGATTGAATACAGGACAAAGAAGAGATTATGTAAGCAGACCTAACTGGAAAGGGAAAATAAAAAAAATATAAAGCAAAGACTCTTTAAAAGAGCTGCTTTTAGATTTATTGGCCCCACTCAGAAATCAAATCCTAGCCCTGACTGAACTGTCTTTCCAGCCACTTTCTGTGCTTGGCAGGTAAGATGCATAAGGAAACAGTTTGAGTGCAGTTACCAACGCAAATTTTATGGGACCATGCTAGACTAACCTAATCACATTCATACCATTTTGCTTTGGCTTTCTCAGGTCTCTAAAAAGAAGTAGATTTGCAATGCAAGGTGGCCCAATGCAAACAAAAGGAATAGAGAGCCTGGAAACAGACTCTGGCTCTGAAGCAGAAGAGCTGGTATTCCCTATTACTTCACATGGATCCGAAACAAAATCAAGTGTGAGACAGTTTAGTTCAACTGCTTACACTCTCTGAGCTCAAATGAGATAATATGATGGTGGCAAACCAAGTAGTTGGGGCTGGATTCAGCTTTCAAACACATGCAGGAGTGTCCTTTCTACCACTGCTCGGTAAAGCAGAGGGCAGCAGGTACTCTGAAGTGCATTTCACTGCAAATTACATTCACATTTCCTCCAAACAGACAACAATGTGCTTCCTGAAGGCTGTTGTGGTGGGCTCTGAAACCTTCCAGAGAAGAACTGCATGAGGGCTCTGGATGAAAAGGAAAGACTTAACAGAACCTCCATTCCTCTTCCTTGCTGGTGGCTGGAACAGACTTCTGCACCTTTTATTTCTGAAATTACAAGAGTTCTATCCCATTTGGGCAGTACTACACAAGATGAGCAGAAGAGAACAGCCTGGTTTCTCCAGAAGAAGGGGAACGGGGAAGAAAGATACTGCAACAAAAGGAATTCTTCATCTTTCCAGCACACCCTCAATGAGGCTAAGCTGGAAACTGTAAATGTAGTAAATAGATGTGGGCAGAGTTTCTGGCAGTGGTAGCTCTACTAGCTATTTAGACAATCTTATCCAGAAGACAAGAGTGGACATCCTATACTACAGAAAATTAATACAATAAACCAAATCTCATAGAGCAGTTCCATCATTGCTGTCTTTCCTTCTAAAAAAGGAAAGCATTACACTATCGTGCTATGGTATGTCATACATCCAGGACAGACGGCAAGGAAAATGTGATAGAAAAGCTTTTTATTCTTGGATGGGTATTATCTTCAGAGCCATATAGTTTCACAGTGTTAGGATCCTGTCCTAGACAGCATGGTCTGGAAATTTGCTATTCTCTACTGGAGAAACGTTAATGAGCACAGCCTTTTACTCGAAACATCTAGATGTCTGGGGCTCTTGCCAATTTGTTTGTTTGTTTTTTTAATTAAGAAATAAGTTTGCTCCTCATGCTGAGAAGCAACTGGAAAGCCTGCTGTACCAGGGAATGAAGAGAAAATGTGAGTCACGTTTGGCAGCATCTGCCATTACACACAGCAGAAGCTGCACTTAAGCCAGGGCTTGCTAAAGGGAGTGAACTAACAGAAATAGAGTCTTATCCATCAGCATCACTGCATAGGTCAGAGCAGGCAGATGCAGCATATCAATTTAATCTGGGATGCTGTATCAAAAGACCTCAGAAGGGCTTTCACAGAATGATTTCAGTAACTCTAGAAAGCCCCCAGGCTATTTGAACTGAATAGCAGATGTAGGGATAGATGATACTCCTCTCAGGTACAGAATGGATTGTCTTTGTTGGAAATGCCACTAGATATTCAAAGGAAGGAAGAGTAAAATTGAGGCTGTCCTTTCCCTTTTTCCTGAGGCTACAGGATGGAAACTGGGATGCAGGTCTGCAATCAGAAGCATCTTTGCCTTTGACCACAAAGGAAACAGTCACAATCTGGATCACAATTCAGTCCATGCCTAGAGTCATAGCCTGGAATCTGGAGTAGGAAAAAATAACTACTTAGAAGAAAATTGTAGTGCTCCCTTTGGTGCTTCTTTTCTTTCTTAGGTACAAAGCCTGAACATTTGGAGCTGTTGTATACCTCACTCAATAAAAAGGTGCTTTTACATTAAAAAAGTATCAAACACATAAAAATACTGCAAAAACATAACTGTATAAAATCCACCATAAAAAAAAAAGTGACCAGACTCTTGTTTTTCTTGTAATAAAAATAAGAATAAAACCAACTAACCATCATTAACAGAAACAAGATAACACAAATCATAGAATCATTAAAGTCGAAAAACATCTTTAAGATCATCAAGTCCAACTGTTCAACCCTGGACCACCATCATGTTCACCATCAAACCATGTCCTCATCCATATCCATACACACTTTTTTTGGAATACTTCCAGGGATGGTGACTCCATCACTTCTCTGTTCCAATTCTTTACAACCCTTTCTGTGAAAAGGATTTTCCCAATATCTAATCTAAGCCTCCCCTGGTGCAACTTGGAGCCCTTTCCTCTCGTCCTGTCACTTGTTACCTGGGAGAAGAGGTAATGAAGAAGACCAGACCTGAAGACAAGTGAGATACAAAATATAGAGATGAAAACTCTTTGATTTTGGTAGTGCTATATAAAAGCAAGACTGAGAGCACTGAACCCTAATTTGGTGATGAAAATAGGTTTCCTAAGCTGAAAAAATGGGATCTGCATCAAATAAGTGGAGAGGGCTTCTCTGTGGAAGAGTACGTACTCTAGGAAGAAGCAAGACAGGGAATATAGAGATGGGTATTAATTTGAAGGGATTCACTAGTACATACATAGAACTACCTTATTTCTGTTTGGGAGTCCCTAGATAGAAGGATGCACACAGGTGTTGTGTACCATATAACAGTAAAATAGGTAGTGTCAAGCCTCCCATATACACATGGCAAAGTTGACAGTCTACTGGCAACAAATCTACATTAAATTTAACTACATAAAGCAAATTTAGTTTTCTGGATATCTGATTATCTTACCTATTTACCCACACACATATTTATGGCACCAGTACATATTTAGCAACCATTCTTTCTTTATGTCTATGTGCATATCTACATATGCATGGTAAATGAGAAACACTTACATCTTCTGGCCTTCCTTCCAGTTAACAGTTAACTGTTAAGCAATGTTTTCAGCTGTTACCCCTCTAAAACTATTCTTCTGATCCTACCTCACTTACAGTTTGCTGCGTCTTGTTTTCATTATGCTGTAAAATTGAAGCAGTGGAGGAGGAGAGCTGTAAGAAAACCATTTGTTCAATGAAAAGCCCCTCAAAATAGCAAACACGTTTTATTGAGCTCTTTTGGTACAAGCCACACTCTTCTAAAAAGTTAACAAAGGAAGTTTTCTCTCTCTCCCGATGGAATGAAATTTCATTTTTACACACACACATAGATATCAGAAATAGATGCTTGTAAATATAAATATATCCGAAACCAATTAACTGTTCTACTGTGTCATAAATATGGTTCTGTTTTTATGAGTGTCATATCTTTTGCTGATTAAGTGCCAAAATCTCTTCTCAACCATTTCACTTCCAAGACAAATTGTCAGTATCCCCAGTGGCATGTATTAATTTATAGATGAGCAGGATCTTCATGGGATTACCAGCTGTTCTTCACATTTACATCCTTTGCCAAGATAATCTCTCATAATGTTTTCTTGAACCACTCAATTACATGGAAAAGCCTCCGTAACGACTGGTCCTTGGCTCACCTTGCTCTTCTGTGGAAATACTATTAAAGCATAATTCTATGGGTTGGAAAAACATATGTGAAGATATAGGAGTTGTCTCAGAAATACTTGGCTCCTTGCACAAGAAACAGCAGGATCTGCAAAGGGCCATATCTCTCTAGCACATTTACCAGTATTGTTGACAGGATTATCATATTAACTCTAGACCAATCTATTGTGTGAAGTACTTCTCATTTGATACGTAAATCATGGCCTATACTCCAAAAAGCTTTTCTCGTAAGTGTAAAGGAGAGATGAGACAACATGCATGCATACCAGAGAGAAAAAGAAGCACCACAGCTGTGCTGGGTTGGTGCACTGCCCTGTGTGGTGTACAAGTGGCCCAGCTCCCACCTAGGTTTGCAGAAACAGAGTTTTAAGAAGGCTTTAAAAGGAAGGTTGCTGCGCTCTGGCTGTTTACAAAGAATTTTCCTAAAGTGTGAGGCCCCAACTAAGAGAGATCACAAAGGAACTTTTAAATCTAGGAATTTGGGATTGGGGAATGGAGAGTTGGAAGGTGAGCGAGTATGCCAAGAAGTGTACATGATAAGAAAAGAACAGGCTATTAAAAAAGTTGCAAGTGAAAATAAAGACCTTACGTTTAATACAGCAAAAGACAGAGACATGGCTTGGGGAATGAAAAAAGAATATGACTGAAGTGATGGATGAGGAAAATGATCCCTGCAGTAAAGTTTGGTATATCTGAGCGGCAGAACTGCACTCCTTTCTCACAAAGAAGCATTTAGTTCAGTGTCTCTGCTGAATCCAGAGGGATTTAGCTTTTGTGAGTTAATAGTCTCCTGTGTCAGATAGAGCTCCATGAACTTTCATGTGCTTCCTATTGAACTGCATTTATCTGAAGAATTCAGTTATGGGCAATGCATGTCAAAAAGAGCATAGACCAGAGAAGAGAAACAAAAAATTATCATGGATATAGAAAATGTTAATTACAAAGGAAAACTGGATGAAGTAGGACTGTTAATCTAGAAAAAAGTGGGCTGAAACCTGAGAGTAGTTTCCAAATGTATGTTATAACAACAAAGGAAAGATCTTTTTTCTACAGCTGAGGAGGACAAGAGGAAATTAATTTAGCGTGCAAGAAACTTCAGACTACACTTTAAAGAATGAACTTTCTAGTGTTAAAATATGGTGAAACAATTGTTGCACGGTGAGATTGAGGGGTCTCCATCATCAGAGGTCTTCAGAGAGTATACGAACATCTCTCCGAGGTGACATACATCTACCTGATCCTACACTGTGGCCAAGGAAATGAAATACAGCTTACAGGAATTCTTTAAAGCCTATTAACCTTCAAATAACCAGTTTATAACTCGTAATACAAGGTATTCTTCATGACTTGATCAGTACAATGAGATTTTTATCATCAGATTTTACTTCTGTAGCCTCTCTTAAAATACTGTTTCATGAATCCAAATACTGTGCTGTGCTTTTTCAAGTGTCTTTTACTGATTAAACTAAGAGTCACTTAGAAAGCTGGGACCCGAAGTAGATCATTACTCTTCAGGTCTTGCTTTACAATTACTTCACACACTGACAGTGGGAGATGCGGTACAGAAGTTTTTCTTGCAATAAGGTATAGTCCCTGGATCTGTGACAGGATAGGATAAGTAAGGAAAAGATTATTACCTGGGATCAGTTTTATCCCAAAAAGTAAAATGAAAACACTCTCCAGCAAGATGAACCACTATCATAGTAACTGTTGCTGATTAAGAACTATCATCTTTCCTATAAATTAAGCCAAAACCATAAACAATCATACTTTAATTTGAAAATAACTTTTAAAAAGCCCAAAGACTACCTGTTTCCTGGTATGTCGTGTTCTTAAATAACTATGGCTACACTTAAAACAGAAATTTGATATTTCTTATTTCTTCAAATCCAGCTTTACATTCAAGTTCTGTGGGCACTGTAATATTTTCAAGAAATGAAGTTTCCTGGACAGTTGGAAGTGATTAACCTTTATGATACTTTGAGATTTTAGTGGGGTTGAGGAACTACAAAAAGCAAATACCAAAGGACCCAAATTTGGAAAACACTATTCCCATTCATGTCACCAAACTCACTACAGACACTTGAAAAGCAATGATTAAAAATAGCTAGACTAGATGCATGTGTGTCAAGCTGCAAGTGTTCCCAGAGGGTAATCACACAGATGTCCAAGCTCACACAACGGAAATTACAAGGCAGGGTGCCTGCCACTAAAGAGACATTTTTCCTTCACACAGAAAATGGTCTTCAGAAAAATCCTGAGGCCTTGTTCACACAGATTAAACGTTCCAGTCCCTGAGGGTCCTTATTCTAGCAAGAACTGTGAGATAAATAAAGACAGAGTATCTGAAAAGAAACAATTCTTCCAAATAAACCAAAACAGCATTATTGGAAATCTAAATACAAACAAATCGCAGCTGAGGTCAGGATGCTGCTTTTAGTTCCCATGCCAAATCTTCCAAAATCAACATTGTGGTTTGGCTGTATGTTATCAATAACTGCTTGCCATGCATTCATCTGACATGACTCACTGACACTCAGCTTCCTTCCTGCACTTCCTTTGGCTCTCAGACATAGCTCTGTATTCAAACTTAATTAGTACTGATGTCACACACCGGCCTCTTGCAGCAGCACCGAGTCGAGCCCAGCGCTCACACAGGCAGAAGCTGACAAGTAGGTATGGCCATGCACACTGGTAATGTGCCTGCCTTTCAGAGCCTGCCAGGGATACAGAAAGAGCATGAAATTCTTGAAAACTGAATTTCAAAATCAATATTAATTCTGGGTAAATGTAAGTGGCTGAATGAACCTCTTTGGCCTGTGTGCAAACACATGAATGCAGCTGAGGAGCCAGGCCATATGGCTCAGGCAGCTCAACATTTACCCCGCTGATCTGCACAGTAATAGTCTTTAGCTCTTAAACTTTCTCAGTTTAATCATGAGCACATGACACATTTTTTGTGGTTTTAAGAACTTCAGATTATGACCCAAATAGAAGTTTTATATAATTTATTTGAGAAACCAGTAGATATCCAGGAAATTTTGTTGGGACACCAGACAATACAGCATGCACTGTCTCTGCCAGTCTATGAATTCTACTATTTTGGCAGGCAGGCAATACTAAGCTGCAGCTGAAAAAAAAAGAAAAAAAGAGTACAAATAGCAAGTTACTGCTAAAGATGTCAATGCAAAGCAGTTGCTTTCAGGGAAAAGGAAGGCTCTACTTCCTGAATACTGACTTCCAAGCTACTTCGTTGAATGCATGTTGTTATTTGGAACAACTACGTATTACAGACATGTTTGCCAGAGAAGTACAGCAAACATTAAGTATAATATAAAAACAAACAAACAAGCTACTCTGCAATTTCTGTTCCCAGAGACAGCTTTGAACTGGCTTTGCTACTGCTAAATGTTTTATACCAAACGATTTTTAGGTTCATAATTCTTCACAAACACCAAGTAAAAATAGACGTCTGCCCTTGAGTCTTAAGCCAACATAAAATATTTACAAAGATGGCATGACAACCAGCATGCTTCAGTTTCTGTAAGAAGTTGGAATTCCCCTGATAAGTGGAGGTTCTGTGAAGTGTTATCACACTATTTATATCAAGTGTTATAAATGAAATTCTTATGCTGAGGTACTTGTATCCAAAGAAAATACAGCCTACTTAAACAATATTTTTGCTCTTGATTTTCACACAAATTAGCTTTTTCATCTGCCAGCAAGTTCTTTCCTATTATTCTGCAATCATTTCTAATTTCTCTGAAGCAGCACATTAACTAAACATAAATAAATTATTTTCCACTGTGAATAAACTGACTCCATATCCATGAAATCATTTGCACTGGAGTTAAAATGTGAAGGACTCCTATTCTGAGTTTCCTGAGGGATGAGGTGGACCTGAGTGGTGACTCATGACCATGTCACAGATGAAGTACAGAGATCAGATCCACACAGATCCTTGTGAAGCAATGTTGGATGTCTGTGTTACATATTGCTACATCATAATCACATGAGAGCATGGTACAGAGACAAGCCAGTGGCTCTGTGTGATGTTAGGCAAATAAAGTCAGGTTTTTAACCTCACTCTCAGTCCTGGATCTGTCAGCAACGCTGGCAGTGGAGAAGTAAGGATGCAGAATGGACGTGATAGCAGTCATGGAACAGGAAAAGTTGTAAAGAAGACATACAGTAGACCAGAGAGAGATTTTAGTGAAGAGATGAAACAGGACACAATACATTATCAATATACTCCAGTGAGGGATGTAAAAGTTGGGAACCTATGGTCTAGGTGCCTGCGATGCTGCTGAACTTTTCCCCAGGCTCTGTGCTCTGAGGCCTTGAAAAATTCCTGTGGAAGGAATCCTGCAAAGCTCCACGGGAACAAATGTATCCCCAGACCTGCAGGACTAGAACTAAAGCCTTCATTTGCAGTGTCTTCTTACACCAGGTTGACAACACTGTTCTCAAATATTCAAGTAGCCACAATTTTGCCTGCTTTCCCATTACATGCAAAGCAATTTTAAGTTGCAAGTGCATGTCTTAAATTACTGGTCCCAACAGTGAGCCTATAATGCAGCAATGATTTGCAAAACACTTGCAAAAACCTTCAGAAGAACAGTTAATGATAGGATGTAGTGTATCAATATACTCACTCAAAAGCCATGAATCAAACAGAACAAACAAGCCACAATTCTAACCAACGTCTTCTTGGGAGGTAAAACAACAACAACAACAACAAAGATGACCTTCAACAATAAAAGCCATTATAACTGAAAATCCCTGATGTATCTTCTGTCTTTCAATATGCACGGTTTAATAAGAGTTCCTTGGATAAGGTGGGCAAAACAGAGAAAATAGATGCCTTCACCACAGCCATCAGAAGAGTTGCTGCATTCTTCAAAGCTCTTGCAGTTTTGTGCCAAAGCCTGCTGGAGCTCATTGTGCTGAAAGACGTTCAGGGACTGAACTGCCTTCAGTATGCCACTGTGCCTTATGTTTTACCTGTGCATTCCCCAAAAAGCCCAGTGCTCACTGCCTGGCTATATCCATCCCCAAAACCGAGATTTTGATCTACCGTATGCTTTGCTGAGGAGTAGGTTTTGATCTTCACAATGAGAGATTCAGGGATTTTGTTTTCAATATAAAAAGCAGCATGACAGCACATTGGCAAAATGTCAGGTAAATACATAGGCTCATTCCTACACTGGTCAGCATTACCATCAGGAAAACTCTGGGGGGAGGAAACGCTGAGAAAAGAAACTCAGAATCAGAAGTCATTACGGGCATAACTCATATACAAGACAAAGCAAACTGTTTATTTAAAAAATTATTTAAAGTGAGATATGCCTGAACACATAATTTCCCCAGGGATAGCTGGGTCTCTGGCAAGCACTTAAAACATGCATGCTTCTGGGATAAAGTTTTTTGAAGACAAAATGCTACCATATTGATTAGCATGAGAAGGATAATGATTTTCAAAAGCACATGATTTCTGGAAGTTCAAGCTAGTCAAGAAAAGTGGTACCATATGCCAAATGTGATGGACACTGCTGAAGATCTGGCCTTGTCTCTTAGGATTCAGTCAGAATTTAAGAGGAGCAGAGTTAGTGAGAAAATACTACCTATTCGGTAGTTTTGAGTCATTTGCTGCAGGAAAAACAAAACAAAACCAGCAGATAGCAAGCAAACAAAACCCTACATCCCAAGTCATCTTTACTTTGGTTGCTTTTCCTCTCCTGCATGCATGGTACGTGAACTGTGAAACTCTGAAAAATTTAAATAATTCAGGAATCAGAACCTGTCTTTCCCACCCTTAACTGCAACTCAGTCTTATTCTGGATCGTCTCAGAAGGAAGGCCCATATGGCATCTTCTCCTCACATAGCTCCTCTCATAGCTCACTGGGAGTTTCAATGAAGACAAATCTGCCAGGTATGGGGCACACACCATCTGACAGGGCCCCTTCATCATTCCTAGCAATCCACTGCCCTTATTTAGACCCAGATGTGTCTATGGCTTATCCCCAGTTATTTTTACCATATTGTTACCTCTAAGGCTTCCAAAATTCCTACACAGGTTTCATCTCTACTGGCTGTCACTCTAAAACTCAACCTTTTTCATACCCAAGAAGTTGTGCAAATTGTTTTTCCCAGCCCATCTTCCACATGTGCATCCTGCAGTGGATGCGGGAGCTGAGCATGCTGATGATGATATAGCAAATCTAATTGTAGCATTATAGCCACCTTAAAGGGAAAGCCAAACTTTCATATGCCTAAGGGGAGTGGTTTAACAAATTTATATGCAGATGGAAGCATATCAAGAGCAAACAGCTAGTCATTCACAGAATAAATATTCCCATAATACGTGCATAACAAGGAGCGATGGTAGAGCATGCAAAGCAGATGGCTGATCTGTGCAACTAAATGTGTGGGTCCCAGCAGCCTCATTTATGCTTGCACTTTCCCTGTTTTAGACTCTAAAGAATGAAAATAACAAAACAAGCAATAAAAAAAGAACACTGCCCCCTCTCCCCCCAAAAAACAAACCCAAAAAAACCCCAGCCAAAACCAAAAAGAGAAAGAACAGGCCATTCCAGGAGATGAACTGCTGATCCACTGAATGAGAACTGCCAGACGATACACACTGGAAATCAGGACGTCTCAGGATCTGCTGTGTTGAAATGCCTACCACAAATATGTACCTGTCAGTCAGACTGGGGAACCTGTTATCCTTAAGACCCTCAGCCATGTGCTCCAGCTGAGTGAGGGATCTTCTTAGCTGCCAGAAGACTTTGCTTTGCAAATGCAACGTTTGCAGACACAGCTGGGTGTAAACTGGGAAGCTGCTACTGGCTGTCAACCATGTTATTGGGATGCTGAGTCACTAAAAAGGGCAACTACACTGATTTTAATGGGACACCTATCACAGTACCCTGAATGCCTCAGACAGCAAGGTTCAAGATGCACCTTACTGTATTTTAAGTTTGAACGAGCAAATAGTATTGCAAATAATGGTATTTTGTATATTCTGGGTTAGGTAGGAAGAAGCAAAGCAAGTGTTGATGGGAGTACACAAGGGAGTCCAGCACATCAGGGAAGACAATCTTGTGACTGACGGTGCAGGGCTGAAGATGAAAAGACCTGGTTGATCCTTTCAGTACTGTGAGAGACCTCATGGAGGATGCTGGGCAGTCACTTGCATTCTGACCTTCTGCCTCCCTGCTACAACATGAAGATAGTGAAGACCACTAAGTGTCCTTCTTAGGTCTGAAAACTTAAATATTTCATTTCACCTCTTTGCATGTGGCTGTCTTTCTCCTGACGCGGGAGGGAATGTGAATATTCCAGAATCAGATGAAATGTATTATTATAGAAATGCCCATCAGGAAACGCTGGGTGTGAACTCAGTCACGTCTAAAGAACTCTTTCAGGTCCCTACACTAAAATGTTAATCATCATTAGTTTATAGTTGAAAAGGTCTCATGTCTGCTTATGTACAATGAAAATAATGCAATCAGTCAAACCTACATTCAAAAAGAAGGACAGAGCACACATTTCAGTGTTTTGTCCTCTTATTTTTTTCATGGTGATTTTTCAAAGCTATAGAAAATTTACAGCTTGGTTTGCTGTAAAATTTGTTTTCAGCAAACTCTCTCTTCAAATTAGTGAGTATTTTAGGTGTGCCATATGGTACACGATTTTAGTTTCCCACATAATTTTTGTTTACCCCATAACGACCTTGATGTCTTAAGGGCTGGAGAATGTCTGATACCAGTAATTCATTTAGGAGCTTGAAGGGACCTTTTAAACATAATTTTTAGTATCCTAGAGTATTATGTATCTTAACGGGGGAAAAAACCTACCACAGGCTTGTTTGATATATGCATGTCTACCATGCACATGCACTTCCTATCAATGTGGTTTGATATCAAGATTGGCCCAGATGACTTTATTGTCAGGGGAATCTGGACCTACTCTAGTCCGTACTGCAGGTTTTTAGTTTAGTCTGAGATCATGCATTAAGGTCTTGGAATTCATTTCTACTGTTGAACCTTTTCAATCTCTGATATTGTGAAAAAAATTAATCTTGAACTTCAACAACTATGGCCGGTATCTCAAATGATCTGGAAATTATGGATATTTAATGGATATTATAGATATTTCTCAGAAAAGATTATATCATGTTTATACCTGCTGCGAATCGTCCTCTGAGAGTACTCCCCAAGAAACCCACCCAAACTAGGGATGTACACTCCCGGGACACCACCACTTCAGCCACTATGAGAAAGGATGTGTTACTTCTTCTGCAACCACCTTTGTAAGACTTCCCACTAAAGATCAGTCTTGTCCAATAGGCAGTGATTGCATGGGCAGCTTGGCATCAAACTTTCCAACCGAGCAACAACAGAAAAAAAATTCACTGTCCCAATGTACTTTGTGTCAGACAATCAAAAAAACCCACCATGCTCTCATTTGCCTCATCCTAAGAGAATGGCATTGCAGGAGGACAGTTGAGTGCATGACACACAGACCAGCCAAGAGGAATGGAGCCACAGGTATGATGCAGACTAGCCAGGACTCTGGGGAGGAGAAAACCATTTCGTTTTCCCAAGAGGCACAAGCTATTCTTGCTGATGGGATTTCAATCAGTTCACAGCAGCTGGAACTCCACATCACAGAGGCATACACAGCTGGACAGTTAGGCACCAAAATCAGTCTCAGTATAAAAGGACACCCAGTAGAACATGACAAGTATACTCAAGCTGAATGTCTTAAGGAGCCCTGTCGAAGAGATGCATACAAAAAAAGCAGGGGTTAGCAGAAAAAGTCATTCTTCTGATATGTCCTAATAAAAATATACCCTGAGGAGAGAAATGCCAATAAATCGACTCAGAACTACCTACTACCCAAAACTCCTGAAGAGACTGTAACAAAAAGAGGCTCCTCAGTTAAGCAAAGTCAACAACTGTGCAAGCCTCTGTCAGCGAAGAATCATACAGTCCTGACCCTGGGTTGAATTCCTGCTGTGATACAAGAAATCAAAGGCAAGTCCTTGGTGAAACTTCAGATATACCTTCAGAAAACAGCACTTAAAGAAAGCAGGCAAGAAATCCTTGAGGCTTTGGTACAGGTACAGCTTGGGGATTAAAACTCATTATAACCATTTCTTGCCAAAACTTCTTCCTCTTTCCTTTATTTTGGCACAAGGGCTAGGGTGAACAAGAGACCCTTAATCACCCAAATCAGGTTCCCTGTTTAAAGAGTTCATTAAAAAGTAAGGTACAATCATACCATGTTACACCTTGAGTTTATGTTAGTTGTTTAAGCTCTCACTAAATTCACTCTGCAAACAGACTGTCTGACTGGCTGAAAAGCCAATGCAACACAGAACACACTCTGTAAGAATACAAGGATTTGCATCTCAAAATGCTCCAACTCTACAGTGCAGGATCACCATTGTCTAGAAAGACAGTGATGTCTGACATCAAAGTACAGTTGTGCTAAGATTGCACTGCCTGAGCAAGGAGCAACGAATAATTTACAGAGCCATGGCTATAGATAGACATCTCATTAGGCAGATTATCTGAGTTGAAATTTCAAGAACCTTTAGTAAACTATTTTTATATATGAATCAAGGACGACTCCATAAAAAGCCCCAGTGATCAAAAGAGGTCAAGGCTTTGGATTTTGCACTGCATCCTGAGCTGATGTGTCAGCAGAGTGATGCTGTGCACTGCGGGGAGCGGCTCCTCCCCACGCTGATGCAGAGGGAAGAGTGCCACCTGCTGAGGTCCTGCCGGCCTTCCCGCATCAGTCCTCTCATCATCTGCCGCTCTGACCACATTGCACCCTCCTCTACCCGTGTGGTATTCCAGATTGCTCCGGGGTACCATGTGCCTTCTATCAACAGAGCTTCCTGCTGTGCTGGAGTTACTGAAGGGAGTGAGGAGGCATTCAGCCTAGGAACTTAAAAGAGAATAGGATGGGAATTCCCTTTTTACCTGAATCAGGCTGCAAATCTCCTGGGAACTGATGTGCTAGGAACTGTTTTTTGATGAATTTTCTATTTACCTGTACAGCGATTCTTTGTAGTATAGGCACAACCATGGATTAATTTTAGTCAATTTACACAAACAAAGTGAAACACATATCTTAGGATACTCCAGGAGCAAGGACAAACAGGCTACAGGAATTAATACCATTAATGGAACTGTGACTTTTGCAACAATGATTGGGGAGAAGATCAAAATGAACATGAAGGATAACATCCACTTCAGTGTCTGTGCAACTCTCCAGTCCCATGGGCATTACAGAGAGCCCAGATTCTGCAATGGCCTCAACCTCTAAAAGTTTTTTTGGTATTTTTTCCAGACAAACTTGTGAGACATGTAACTAGCTCTGAACATGCTCAAATTAATATTTAGTGTACACGTTGAGACACTAGATGAAACAAGGAGTCTGGAAACCAGGACCTATAAGAAAAAACTAGATGAACCAGACTGACCTGCAGAGGGAAGGCAGAAGGCAAACAAGAACACAACTTCTTCTGCATACTGATGATGAACACAAGAAGGTATTTTACACTAAGAAAGCACAGTAAAACTTTCTAATGATCAACGGGGTACTGAAACGTATGATTTGAACAGGCTCTATAGTCTGTCAGTGGGAGTCTTAAAAAAATGCCAGACAAGCTTAAATCAGGGTGACACAGGTATAGGTGATTCTGATGTGGTAAAGGGCAATGGCCTAGAAATCCTCCTGAGGTCTCTCAGACTGCAGGTTGCTCCAGTTCCTCTCTGAGGCTGTGCTACCTCTGTGTCAGTGCAAACTCACAGTCCTAGATGCAAACTCCAATTTGTTAACTCAAGTTTTAAGACATGCAAGTCCTTCTGGAAATTTTCAGTCCAATCTGCAGCCTGCTGGCTAACCCAAAACGTTCTCAAGCTTTAATTGAGTGGTTCATCTGAAAAATTGTATTAGGACATTTTGCAATAAAGAAGCTTCGGCCACTTTTATTTCTGAGCACTCTGGTCTTGTATCAAATTATTGTAAATTTTAATGTAATGCATGCAATACTGATTTAAAGAAGGTCATCATTATGACAACTGGCTGCTTCAAATAACGTGACCTTTCTCCTACAGTGTATTATCAGCAAGACCCATCGAACAATTCATCTCAAAATCACTACTTTATCACTCTGTGTTCAGTTCTGGGAATTTACAAAAAAAAAGGTCATATGAGTGGTAGCAAGATAGAAAACTTCACCAAATAATTTTTCTGAAGTTGTACTTCCCTTGTGTAAGCGCACATCACTGTCATCCCAGGACAAAGGGGTGGCAGTCGGGAAGAGCTGCCTCCTCCCAGTAGAAGCACAAGAAAAAGTTGTACCTTAAGAGGGATTATCTCTGCTAGAGACGGGATGCACAATTTGCTCCATTCATTTGCATAAAAAATGCTCTCCCTGTCCATTGTGCCGGGCTCTGTCTCTGGTGTGTTACCGATGGAAGTTCCTTCTTCCTCAGCGTGGGAAACAGGCAAGAGCAGCCTACAGGCTCTCCAGAGTACAAAGAGCCAGAGGCTGGTATTATGAGAGACCTTTGCACCACTGCTTAAGTGGGACCAGGGGTCTGACTCTGCCCAAGCTCTGAAATGCCACAGAAGCACTTTGTCAGCACAGGCAGGACACATTTTTAATTATACATCTCTGGTAATATCTGAATCCCTTTGCTTTGCTCTTGCTGTGAACAACAATTGTAAAAGTCAAAGGCTCCATCTCAATCATGAGCCGTCTGATCACCATGTGAAATAGCTGGGAAAACCCTGCCTGAATAAAAATTACTGAAGTACTTAAACAGAGTCCAAGATGAAGAAAATGAGTAATAGCTACTCTACAAGAGGAATTATGATAAAACTATAACATAGAACATATTCACTCTTTTTTTTTTTTCATGCTGTTTTAACAAATATATCATAGGGCCAGAAAAAAGAAAACGCAAACCCCTGACCAGATGGGCAGACAGATAAGGTACAATTGCACATACTTCCCTGAAGAAAACTGTGCTCAACCAATCCCACAAACAAAAATACAAGAGACAGCCTCCCAGAGTTGAATCCAGCACATTCCTGCCATTCTCATCCATGAGAGGTGGTGTACTCTATCATCTGTTCTTTCCTGTGGCTGCTATAAAACACAGTAGAAAATTGTACTGTCACCAGATTATATAAACCGTGTGTTGCATCTAGAAGCATGAGCCCAGTGGATGGTATGAATCATGCAAAGAGAAGAAAAGAGAGGGAAATTGTTTCACTTTTGCACATCAATGAGTACAAAGTTAACTGCATGGAAGTGAGGTTCTCTCTATATTTGCATAGGCATGGTATAATTTACTGGTATGGTTCCCAATCACCTTCAGTTATGCATGTATAGAGATTCTTATTTTCACAACTTGAATCTCATATCTACGGATAAAGAATCAGGACATTTCAGTTTGTCTTGAAAAGCAATGCATTTCTGAGGCTGTGTGCTAACACTGAAATACAAGTCAGCAAGTTTAGTGTTTATTATTAGCAAGACTGCACTATTATGAAATGAAATTGTGCTCCTGCAAACAGTCAGTGTTATCAGAAATACAACACCAAAGCATTTCTGCAAAAGAATTCAGTCAGAAGATCTGAAAATTAACATAACAACAAATGTCATTATAGAATATTTCAATTTACATATGATAAATATGTCTATAAAAGTCAAGTAGCACACGTAGGATTAATTTGGGATGTATATACTAATTAATCAATGCCAGCCTGCAGCTCTTATTTTGTCACTACAGCTGGACCTAGATGGCAAATCTCACTGTGTGAGCTTGGGACAGTTATAATGAGAAAGGGATTGGCCTGGCTCAGAAAAGTGCTCACTCAATAAATTTTGCTGGCAGTCTCTGCTCATGGGGTTTTGGCAAAATCACCACCAAGCCCAGCTGCTCTGCTGCTACTGCCATTCCTGGTGGACCTGCTGGCTGCCCTTGCAGAGGTGGGTGACCTCTATTTCCCAACTGCTTCTGTGGTTCCTCCCTTATTCAAAGCTTTTCTTGCAATATAAACAGACATTATCAGTTTTAACTACATAAATAGCCATGTAATGCTGAACAATAAAAATAACCAATTCTAGTCTCCTCTCAATACAGATTTGGACTTCATATACCTTTTGAACTACATTAAATGAACTTTACTCCAAAATGAGTCGGAAACTTCAATTTTATTTTATACTGTATACAAAAAAAATGCATATAAATTATCTTGCCTACATCCACCTGAGAATAATCAAATAGTTTTAAATTATTTTTCAATGGCATTTAATGAATAAGACAGCTCTTTCCTCTCTTACACAGATAGCTCAAGTTTTAAAAATAAAATACACAAAACATATCCCTAGCCTCCAGGTAATCCTTATGAAAACTAAATTAAAATAATGGATTTGATGCAAAATACTGTGTTAAAAAGGTACCATTAATGTAATTTTAAATTAAATAAATATTTTCATAAATCAAGTGATTTAACCATAGCAGTTCAAAGTAATTTTAAATGCTGCATAGCTACATTAGGATTGTCATCTTCAGCTGATGACAGCATTTTTGTCAGAAAAAAAATATAATCAAGCAATTAATTAAAAAAATATTTGTATTGGGTCTGGCTGAGATGGAGTTGATTTTCCCCATAGTAGCCCTCAATAGGGCTGTGCTTTGTAGCTAGAAAGGTGTTGATAACATGCCAGTATTTTGGCTACTGCTGAGCAGCCCTTGAACAACATGAGGCTCGCTCTCCAACCTTACTCCCTGACTCTCACAGGCCAGTGGGCTGGGGGTAGACAAGATCTTCAGAGGGGACGCAGCTGGGACAGCTGACCCGAGCTTGCCAAAAGGATATTCCATACCATATGATGTCTGCTCAGCATTAAAAGCTAAGAGAAAAAAGAAGGAAGCGGGGAAGGGCCTTTGTTATGACATCTGTCCAAAGCAACCGTTACATGTGCTGAACCCCTGCTTCCCAGGCTGAATATTGCCTGCTAATGGAAAGTAGAGAATAAATGTTTTGTTTTCTTTTGCTTCTGGATGCACAACCTCTTCCTTTGCTTTATTAAACTGCCTTTATCTTGACCCACAAGTTTTTTTCATCTAATTTCTCCATTGAAGGAGCTGTTGGGAGGAGGGAATAAAGACAAAAGGGAAGAGAAGGGGCTATGCTGGGCTCTTATGTTTGCAGCCAGTCCTTGCTAGGAGCAGACTTTGGCCAGAGTGCTGTCAAGTGCACTGGAAACAAAGTGGATGAGAAAGCGTGGAGTATTATAGATACCGGAATATACATCTCTCAGGAAGGAAGGGAGGCATTTGCCCTTCACTCCCTATTAGTGACTTTCATTAGAGTTAGTACAGGCTCTTCCTGGGCAATGAATATTCTTTTACTACCAAGAAACGACTTAGTCTTAAAGCAGGGAAGATTCTGTCTTCCAGGAGCACTTGACCATCTCAGAAATGACTGCAAGTCTAGAGTGCTCCTGGGAAAGAAGGGTGTCTCAATGTCCTCATTGTGTGGGCAGAGCAGGGGAAGAACAGAAAGGCAGCCCTCCTGTTCAGAAGCAAGAAAATCCACCATATTGGGGTACAGATGGAAGTGGAAGGGGTCACCCTACCAGACTACTTCAGCAGGCCTCTGTCCCAGTGGGATACTGGTCGGTTTAAGTACTGAGCACAAGAAGAAAAATTATGCAAAGACAAGGTTTCAAGCTACCTGCATCTGTACTGGAGAGCTATTTTGCTGACACAATTCATAGCAACATTAAGGATAAAGAAGAAAGCAATTCACATGACTAAAGGACACAGTTTGAAATTTGTTTTTCCAAGAAGGGGAACAATTGGAGCTAGCACTCTTTATGAGGAAAAATGATCTGGCAAGAAAACCAGAGACTGTATATAGATTCTGCTGTTGACCATGTTGAAACCAATCAGATGGTTTTGATTTCTGCAAAAATTTCTGTACCTCTTCTGCATGAGCTATGCTACTTTTACAAGAGCATTTAATTGAAGTATAGACAGAAATCTTCAGCTCCAACTAAACCAAATAACTGTGTCTTTAAACACATCAATTCTTTGAGGAAATGGAGCATTAAATGCTATGTCTTGATCCCTCAGGTCTAGGCTTCTTACTTTATGTTCTTGCACTTTATTGGTCATAAAAAGTGGCCCAAAACCAGGAAGGGCATAAGAAACCTCTGCCCAGAGACTGCACAAGTCTTCTTAGGACTTCACTATCAACTTTGTCAATGGGGTGCAAGGTCAAAGTAAAGCATGATCTGCCTAGTCTTCACCTTGGGAAACACACCCTACTAGATAATGGATGTAACTGCTGCTATAAATTGAAACAAGAACTGATAAATTTATGACTGTATCCAGCAATGACAGTGCATGAAACTTATTTCAGAGTCAGATTTAGGCATGTCTCAGATGTAAAATTAAGACTGTTTACATATTTTGTGGAGACATGAAGGATCAGCTCAATGCTTGTAAATAGCTTAAGATTCTCAAAATTCCAAAGAGTGCTAGCAAAAGTAAAAACTGTTATGAGTTGCCACATGATAACCTTTTCTGCCCTGGATGTTGGCAGCTATCTGATAAAAGGCTTGTCACACATGGTCACTAATGGAATAATCTCTGATCCCTGGTGGTCCAGGGACAGCAATATTGAACAAGTAGTGCATGAGAAACACAATGATTCTGACTTTGTTTCAGCTGTTTTTATTTTTTAATTTCTCCACCTCAAACAATGTCAGAGGGTCAGACAAGCATTACACTTACTACAGAGAGATAATGACTATTATAGCCATAGATTACTACCTTATTAGTTTTATATTTCTAAACAATGTCAGAAGATATCAGACATCTCTGGAACCTCTGACCTAAACTCTGAAACACTATTTATAGTATCAACTAGCATTTCTCAGAAAAAAAAATCTTAAAGGAATCATAAACACTTCAGTCATGTAGGTTACAAGGCAGTGCATTTTCTGAATCAAGTGCCTTAGCACAGATAAACTATAGTTCACAAACAGTTTAAACTACCAGAACTTGACACTGATGTGAAAGAAGCAGTTTGCCCTGACTCATCTCTAGCCACTCTGACCCTCTCTTGCAGCAGCCTACATAATCATGTCTGAGCAGTGAATCAGACTAAGAATCCAGGCTAAAACAATCCCCCAAACTGTAAAATAATTAATTTTTAGCCCTATTGATTTAATATACTCAAGCCATTTGTCAAACCAAAGCAGAAGATATCAAAACTAGGCTCCTCAACTCTATTTTAAAAAAACCCAAAAAAGCAGACTTACAACACGTAAAGAAAAAAGCCCTTATTAGCAATATATGAAGTTCTGTTTCCTTGCTCATTCACAGAGTGCATAGTGCAGAGGATACTGTGTTACCTGCAAGAGCTAGAAGGTGTTTACTGATGGGTTTTTCACACCGCCTGGTATTAGACTCCTAAGTTAGACTATCAAAGTTTTCTCAGCTCAGAGCATAGAGGCAGGCACTGCCCACCAAATGCCAGATTTTAACTTATATGCCCTGGGAGGTATTTAGCTTATCCAGCTCTATGCCCTGATGCCTTGGGTAGTCACTTCTTCAAATACTTGACCAAGCAACACCAGCACTTTGGGGGTACAAAGCACTTCAACAAGAGACCTACATTCAGGCAACTCCTTCAAGGCAAGGTGTATCTTGCTGTAGATGGGCTCTTTCCTCTCCATTAATGGAAGCTCTATAATGTCTATAATGTAGACATGGACTTAAAAACACCAGCAATTGTCAGGTGGAACTTTGCTGTTTGTCTCTCAGGCACCTGGCTTCCCTGCTGCCTTAGGTACGTGTTTCCTTTAGTACCTGAAAAAGAAAGCTGCAGTGAAGCAGCCTTGTGGGGGGAAGGAAGGATTGGAGACATCAGCCCTAAACCCATGATTTGCTTTTTTATTCCACCAAAATATTGTAAGAAGTGAAATCATACAAGCAGGCATACAAACAGGACACCTACTTTGACAAGTTTGCCAAGGAACCCATCATTGCGCCTTTTAGGTTGTTGGTCTAGTTGATATCCATGAAAGTGTGGAGCTAACATAACTACCTTGTACTGAGAATTGAACAAATGTGTCCCAACTAATCACTGCATATTATTCCTGAATTTAAGCATTCCCGCTATTTCTAGAACTGGTCTTCTCTGTTCTATTTGCTAATCTCAACAATTTATGGAGTATTTGTTTCTTTAAATATCTTGGGTATACGAGCTCCTGGGGAGTAGAGACAGATAAGGTCTTTTGGACCTCCTAACTCATAAAGAACTGGAAGAGAGGAAAAATTGGATCATAAAATACAAGAGGACTGATTTATCTCTGTGTTACTCCCACATTATGCATTATACCATCTGGATCATGAGAGTTAAACAGATGCAGACTGCAGTGTGACATGGAGGGAATTAGACCTTTTGTCATTTGGACCCATCCCTTCTACTATAATAAAAGCAACTTCAGTATGCCCTTTTTAAAAATTATGGAAAAGTCTGTACATTAAGGAAAAAGCAGTGAAAATCTGTGTATTGGAGAGATATGACAGACTCACACAGACTGCATGCCTGGAGCTAGACATGGCATTATTTGAATTTGCCCAAAAAAGAGCAAACCAAAAGCAGCATTTTGAAGGAAGTAAATGATCAGCTCTCCTGAATGGCATTTGCAAACACCCAGTTTCAACATTTATTCCTAATTTAAAGTACCATCCAATTAAAAACCAGGTCACTAATTTCTCAAGAAATTCTTGCCTTCAGTAGGTTTCTAGACTCGCCGGTGCCCTAAGAAACATTTGTACTTTCTGCATTACCCTGCTCTTACTCCAAAACTTACAAAACTGATACAAGGCACGGACTGTACTGATGACAATCTGTAGAACTGCTTTTTATTGTACAAGCACTTCCTGATTTTCAACAAAAAGAGAAAAGGAGACTTCAGAAAAGAAAAAAAACCCCAAAACTAACTTTCTCTGTCTTTCCTCTCACACATTGCTAGCCAAACAACAGTATTACTGCAACATCACTTCAAAAATATTTACATAGTACTAGAGGGAAGGCAGCTAAGCTGTGATACTTGTACATGCCTGAAAATTTGGCCAAGGTAAAAAACAAATAAAGTTGGCAAGTTTCTTTTTAATTAATTGTTATCTATTCCAACTAGAACAAGCAACAAATCAGAACAAATGTTCATGCTTTTGCAGAAATGGAAAATAGCAAAGTTATTTTCCAAGGTAAGGAAATAGCTAGTGGGAAGACAATAATGTTTTTAATTAGCAAGCCAGTGGAGCCAATCTTCAAATTTCCTTTTCAGTGCACAGGATTAGGTTCATTTAATGAAATAGAGAATTTTTATGGTGGCATGCAGATCATTCTTTGGTAGATGAATATGACAGTGTTCATGATACCTTTAATATACTAGCTTTTGCTTTAATCACAATTGCATAGATAACTTAAAATAAGCACCTCATTCAGAGAAAGAGAACTGCTGAACTATTGGCTTAATGTGTAATTACTCCTAACACCTATTGGCCTAGGGATAGGAGGAAAAGAGAGTGGCATATGTGATGCCAATGTCTGGAAATGGCTCTGAGGTCCTTTGTGGAACTAATATGCATGGCAGAAAATTGCCAGAAAGTATGCTTAAGAACACATGGATAGTAACGCAGGATAACAGGTTAGAATAACCAGGATTTTGGAGACCAGTTTTTTGGAATGATCATGCAAATACAGGCAATTTGACTGATACACTTACATTTCAAAAAGCTTCTGATGAAGTTGTCTATCAAACTCAAACTATGAAGGAAGAATGACAAAAAAGATGTCAAGAAATTTTCATTGCTAACTAAAAGTGGAAAAAGAAGGTTAAGAATAATTGATTATTTTCTTTTACAGTGGATGGATGTTACCTGACAGTCTCACGGACACATGTTCAGTACACTCACAAGTTAACTGGAAAATGGAGGAATAAAAAGGAACAGAGTTTTCTGATGATATTCAACTACAGAGGTTAATAAAAACAAAAACTGACTGCATATTGCTGCAAAAGGATCTCATGATGTTGAATGACTGTAAAATAAGCAGAAAAATGTAGTTCAATAACAAATACAGACACTTGCTAGGAAAAAAACCCAAAACAACAGCCTCAGGTATTCACTACTTCCTACAAGATGCCTGAGATTCAGTTTTTGCCAGTACAAGAATTACAGCCACAATAATAATTCAGTAACAACCTTACAGTAAGAAAAAGGTTTTGGTAGCACCTACTCCACAACTGAACTTTGGAATCCATTGCTACAAGACACTGAATATCAAAAGAACAAATGAATACAAATGAGTACAAAAGACACAACTAGAGGCAAAAAAGACCCTTAGGGGCTATTAATTACAAAAATGCAATATAGTGTCTGGCTTCAATGTGCCTGCATGATAAATACCTCAAAGGAAGTTTAGATGGCTTACTATCTGTTTACCATGTCCTTACACTTCTTTCCTGAATACCCAACACAGGCCACTGACACAGTGCTATAATTACCTTTGATTCAATACAGTGCAACCCCTTTCTATGTTGCATGATGAGCACAAGCAGTGCTGGCAAAAAAAAAGTAATTTAAAACAGAGAGAAGAAACCATCTGCATTTTAGAACAAAGACACTGATCCTAAAGTACCTTACATTTAGCTATTAGGAAAGTAAATCAAAGCCTTTTGAGAAAACCTTCTGATGGATTTTAACAGACTTTGATTACAGGCTACAGCACCACCTTGTAAAAAAAAAAAAACCAAATAAATATTGCTATTATTGGTTAGAAATAGGATTTAACTAAAACCAGAGCTGAACACCCAGGCTTGCAGAACACTCAGGCTTGCGGTGTGGAATTCACCATGAATTGGGCATAACCAACAGCCAAGCTAAAAAATCCTAAGGGTGTACTTCTAAAATAAGCCATGAAGAAAAAGCTGCGGTAGTGGCACTGATGCCTGGAATCCATCACGTTACCTCCAGATGAATTACTCTAGAAGCGTCCGTTTCTTCCCCTTGACTATGAAAGCAACCCAGGTGAACTTCAGATGCAGAAGTTTTCATTAGTGGTCTAAAATCAGATGAGATGAATCCCATAGCCCTAGAGTCTCATTAACTGAAGTCCAATTTAACTTTTATCTGCACCTTTGCGAACCAAACTCTCCAAGTAGCGCAATATTTGCAAGAATCAAACATTTGATATGCGTGGAATAAATTATTTCAAAGAAATACGCAGACAATTTTAATGATATATAGTAAATTTTGAGGTTACTGAACCTGTGAGTCAGATAATGTAGCTACTTACATCAGTTTTAGGTCGTGCTCCAGTTGACACTTGGTAAGGTAAACAATCTAGATCCTGGTAGTCTCCTCTTCTATTTTTCCAAGATCCTTTTTCTTGATGATCTCCACAAAAGCCTGTCTCTACTTGAACAGGGCACTGTAAGAGAATTTAAAAAACCCTATAAATAAATGCAAGTCATAAATATTTTTAATGTGAAGTCTAAGATAAAAACTTTGGAATTGTATCTTTTCAAAGCCTTTTTTTTCCTCTGATGTAAGGCAAACATTTAGTTTCAATTTTTTTTTTTCTCAAAAGCACCTGCTGCATCATTTTTACGTTTTGCTAAGTTAGACATCCAGCCATTATGGGAAGTCGCCTCCTTAACATACATAATACAGCTGGAGAACTAATCAATAGTAGTACACCTTCCTAAACTTAAAGAAACTGAATCACTTTTTAGAAAGAGAAATAGTTTTACTCAAATTATTTAAAATTGTCTTTTAACTTTATTTCATGTTTACTTTTGTATGTTAAACAGAAACCCAGCAAATTCCCATTTTTAAATTACAGACTCCGAACTATTCAAATCCATTTTTCCATATTCCCCAAAACCTGGGGAGTTCTCACTTCCACACCATTTTTTGAAAGGTGGATGTCCTAACTCCTGGCCCACACTGAATGCAGTGTTAGGAAGAGACCAGCTGCACAACATCCCCCCCAAATATCCTGGTTTGCCAAGGAATAACTGTGTGAGTGAGCAAGAAGCAATACATGCTGCAGTCCAGCAGAATTCATACTACAGATAATCAGGGAAACAGGATCATGGGTGCGCTGCAGAGCAGTCCCAAGCTGTTGGGTACAATCATTCTAATCAGCCCATTTTCAGGCTCTTCCCTTCCACAAGGTGACAAATTTGCTGCTGATCTTTAACAGCAACTGCTCAGCTCCCAGTTAGTACATTTTGCAGGTGTGCTGGTTTGGGTGTAAAATGAGGAGGCTTTGAAAAGGTGACAAAAGAATTAGTATGCCACCCCCAAAAAGTTTGAAGACAATACACTAATGCAAAAGAATTAAATGAATGTGTGAGTTAAAGAAAAATTTTGTTCAATGAAAGTCTTATCTCTAATATAAGATGGGGTAATTATAATCAAACAGGATTTCCCTGTCATTCATGAATAATAAAGAACTAAAATGGAAAAAAATGTGATTTTCGTTCTTAAGATCTCCTGCTTTTTTCTGTACTGAAACTGACTACAAGATACTAAATGGCAATGAAGCAGATACATTAAACAACGGGAAACACACTGAAGCAAGAGTCATTTACAAAGTGCCTCCTTCTATAGTGCTAAGAAAGCTTTTTTTCATATGAAAGGTATAGATTTTAGAGGAGTGGAACTATTAAATGTGTTTTTCCAAAACCTAGCAATTTTGCTGTTAGTACATTCACACAGTACAGCTTTTTGCACTTAAATCATGTGTTTATAACATTGGTGAGAGAATGTTTCAGAAAATAATTTGATTATAGACAATTATTTATAATATTTTTTCTGGATCAGCTACTGAGGAATCCAGTCAGTGCTACTTCCTCATAATATTTGCCAAGAAAAAAATGACTGGTGTCATTTGTGGTTTACACAGATGTAGAAACAGATCACCCCTTAGCATTCATGTAAACGTTATTATGTTTTAGAAAACACCTTGAATTTGCTCACCAAAATGCTGCAAGACTCCCTAGTCTCACCCAATAGGTCCCATAATATTTATTCACCCAGTCGATTTTCATTAGCAAATATTTTGGCTTCTTCTGTAAAATTCTGTTCAAATGAGTACTATTAATAACAGATACTTTGACAACAGGAAAATGCAAAGAGTAAAAAAAATCAAAGAATTGCTTCCATGAATAGGTGAAAAATCCTTCAGTACAAAACTAGCTGGTTCAACCTAGTGGTTAAATTACAAAATATATTTCTGAGATACAGCATTTGCCATCAGAAATAACTCTGTCATCTGTTAAAAACTGTCCACGCCCTCAAGAGACCAACTTTCAGAGCAGCAACTCCAACAAACCATGTTGCCACTCATACAGTAGTTAACTGCTTTGGAGATCTCAGGTCCCCAAAGTCTGCCTTACATCTTTGAACAGTTCACCCAAAACCAGTGTCAATCATAATTTCTTGTGTGAGTACCCAGTTGAGGATAAAACCATATAAAGAACACAAAAGTGGTTCATTTTATAGAAGCAAAATTTACCCAGTTACTAGTAAACACATTTGAGATAGGCCTTCTTTCTATGCAAGTTACATTTTAAGTGACGAGAATAAAACATTTGGTATGTGTGGAACAAATTACAAGCTATAGTTAGAAATATGGTACAAATAGCATGAACTGATAGAATATAAACTACTCATACAACGTGTGTGAAAACCAGACTCTTATTTTTTCCAGTGCAACTGTCATTTTGAGATCTGCAGTATCTGTTTCTTCACAGTAAATTTAAGGAGAGATTTATGAGGATCCATCTCTTCTTTGACTATAAAGTAAGACTAAAGCCACCCGTTCTGAGGCTGAGGCAAATTATTCATTAATATTTAAATTAGAGCAGATGATTCCCTTGCTCTACAAATTCTTTTGCAGGAGACAGCAAATGGCATCCCATCATCAGCTCCACACCCGATTTTCCAAGACTCTTTTCTTGCTCTGATCTTGCTGGTCTCATCAGAAAGACTTTGTGTTAAGTGACCTGTCCAGCTTCTGTATTGAAATTGGCTCTTGGAAGTTTAAAGGTCACTTCCAGTTTGTCAAATTAGGCTACAATAAAATGGGGATGACTCACATATTTGCCTCTCCACAGACAACTAAAATGAAGAGATCACTCCTATTCTTTAGAGTGGGAAGAATATGTGGCCTGATAAAGAGGACTGCAACTGCTCAAATATCATATTAAGCAAAACTAATTTTGGCACTGTTGTTAGAACATCCTCACACCCTAGAACAGGCTTTTGGTAGGAGGGTACGTCCCAGGGAAAAGGCTGGGATGAAAGTCCTGGCCTCTCTCTACTCAGAAGACATCTTGCCACTAGGCTTCAGGAAGAGAAATGCAAGCATCTGGGATGCTGGTGGTGGCATTCTCCATGGAACCATTTCTGCTGATGCTGTTCTTACGTATCAAAGTTCATTTGAAAATGTTGCCTATTTAGATTTTTCTGCTGTTTACATGCAACATGCCCTTCACTGAATGCTTCAGCAAAGGATTTGAAGTCGCATCCTATGATCTTCAAGGCATCATGGAAAAAGAATGATGCCTAACCAAATAATGGCTTTTACCTTAGTAGAATAGGCACAGCCATAAAATAATGGGTGTCTGGATCGCTGGTTACCAGACTGTCTCACAATGGGAGGTGTTTAAATTCTGATGGCTGAGATTTCACTTTCAGACAGAAAAGCAGACTACAATGCCACTGTATTTTGACAGAAGACATTGAGCATTCTTCTGCAAGAAGACAGAACACTGTCCCTTAATAGGAAAATTAATTACAACATTAATTTTAATTACAGTCGGGCAGAGCTGATTCTGACTTGCTGACATGTGCAGTAAGAATGAAATGAGGAACAGCCATAGCCATTCTGTTACTAACACTCTCTCTGTAGAATATGGAAACACAAACTACAAAGTGCAAGATTCTGAACGTCCCACCTAGAGAGACATGAACATTTACATTGTGATGATCCACACAGATGCTTAATTTAAGAATTTAATTCTACAAAATGAAGCAGCAGTGATAGCAAAAGCATTCACGAAAGATCACCTTCCACAGATTTCAAGCCAAGACTAATATTCAGAACTGCAAATACACAAAAATTAAGAACTGAGTTTAATCATAGCCTGAAGCAGAGAAAAAACACTTCTATTTCTCATGCTGGTTACTCTCCATTACTTGCTTACATGAAAAGCCTTGCTTATTCAAGAATTACTAAAATAATATAATTGCTCCTTTAATCCCATTTGCCCTCAAAAATAAAAGCTTGAAAATCTGTTTGTCATTAACTGATGACCTATGTCATCACAAAATATTCTTAACTAGAGGTCTGCAGCTCTATATCAACTATTCAAATAGAAGAAAGAAAGAAAAAAAAAATACTAATTCAGCTCATTGAAGATAATGTCTCTCTTGCTGTTATATCTTTAAATAAATATAACAACTATTAATAGGCTAGCACTTAACTAACAATATTTTACTCTGAAAAACATGCAATCAAATATCCCAAAAAAAAAAAAAAGTGCTTAATGATTTTAAGAAAATTTACAAGTTTCACCCTGTCAAATTTCTGGTTATTTGACCATTATTTGTCTAATGAAATTATAGATTTCATTTCATTGAGTGAAAACTTTAACTTAACCCTTATGCCTGGGCTCCTCAGCCTATTCAGAAACACAAACTGTATCTGAAAACTATGGCTTGAGGAGTGTTGTAGCTAAATGTCAGAGAACATATCATATGACACACACACATTCTTACCAGTTGCTTGTGCCTTTTAGAAGAAGGAGTACTGGAGGGAGAAGAGCCAGCACTCAGAGCTTCTTCAATATCTAAGTTCAACTGTTCCAGTTTCTTCAAAAGCCATGACATAGAGTCTGGCCATTCAGATTCTTTTTCTGGTTGGGTCTAAAAGAAATCAAACATATGTGAAGTCTTAAAATATTCAAGCTGTTTGTAACTTGAAGATGCTTATTTTCTCTTCCAGCCCCCAAGGAAAGAGCCAACCCATTCTTTCCCTGTCCTTGAGGAACATTTTTCCATTTAGAAAGCTTCAATTATTGCTCCAATCCTGACAACACATATTCATAGCTCTTCTTCATACTCAAATGACTTCTGTATATCTGAACGGCTTTCTAACACCTCATCGTGGGTGACCCACTATTTCAAGCTAAGCAGAACCAAGACTAAAACTAAAGTCACTTTAATAACTCCTTAAGCTACTTCTATTTTAGCACCTCTCCACTTGACTTCTTGTTGTCAACCGGAAACAGAATATTGAAGGCCATCATGTGCACTGTATTATATTACTTACTATAATTCCAGACTTGTCAAATCTTGCAGCTTTCCTCTGCCCATATGGTGGGAATACTTTATTGATCACTTTGTCACTAGGATGCATCTTTCCTTTTAATCTGAAGAGATTTACTGTATAACAAAAATTTTACACCACTGCAGCGTAATCAACAAAGATACTTTCCTTATTCCTTTGTTTCCTCAAAATCGTTTCCAGTACTGTCCTTAAACATCTTTCCATGGCAGTCCCTGTGTGTACTGCTTCATTATGCCTTGTTTTCCTTATTCACACCACCTTTAATGATTCACTATAAAAACCAGTCACAGTGACCTCCCTGGCATCACAGGCAGCTACTGCTCCCCAGAAGTCTCTGTCCTGAAGCTACTTCAGTTCTTTAATCTTCCTTCCTTTCACAAAAAATACATATATTTGCACAGAAGATAATTCCATAGTGAGCATGAGCAGACAAATAGTAATAATGCATTTACATCCTGCCATAATCCTAAGAGCATCATACCAACACTCCTCAAAACCTAGGGGAGATAGATGAATATTGTTACTACTCTTACCTGATAAATCTCTATGGTGCTTTGTTTCCTTAGGAGTGTTTCGCAAGTGGGACAGAAAGATAACTGTAATTGGCTCACTATTGTAGAAAAAAAATGTTTACAAATAGAATCCAGAAGATTCATTCCACTATTACGCTGACATGTAATATTACTAATGGAATTACTCATCTTCTCCACAGTAACTATGGTCCCAAATAATCAGACACTGAGTCCCATATTAGCAACAGATGCATGTTCCCTTCAGAGGGGCCAGTATTATCTCCATAGGTATTGTTTCAAAGCACAGAAAAATAAATATCCCAATTTTCAGTTTTCTAAATCTTTATTTGAAATTTCACAATTTTTTACAACCTCTGAGTATTTCGCCTGAAATGCTGTTATAAGTGCTAAGCTGTACTTCAACTTTACTGCTATTAAAATTATTTAAAGACATACTTTGATTGCTTCACATTGTCTTCCCAACCATTTCCAAGTAAACTGTAGGACGTTCCACAGAAAATGAGTATCAAAAGACACTCCTCATATTGAAGCCATTCTAAGTGAGACGACCTCACACAGGAAATGTGCATATTGATATATGTCCACAACACTCATTTGTAAACAAAGCAAATATTTTCCTTCGGTTATGCTTCCTCACATACTGATCTTTCCAATACTAAAGAATGCTCAAAAAAGGACTCAACAAAGACAAACATGGAAACCCACCCAAATTCCACAAACAATAATGTATAAATTCTGTGAAAATCTAATAATGAATGTTCTATTTCTCAACACAGTTAAAATACAATTTATGAAAAAGGGGCTGTAAGTATATGTTTTCTTACTTACCAATAGTAAACAATTCTGAAGCAACACACAGAGAAATGAGTAAAGTGTGCTTGATTTCTGTGAGCTATGCAAGAATTGCACTTGCCAGGTGACAAGCACTGAAGGTTACATTAGAAGTTTGGATTTCTGAGTTTAATAAGAAGCAGGAGCAACTTCCACAAGTGCAAACAGACCATTTTCTGTTCCACGACAGAAAAGAGTATTTTGAGGGGTGTTAAGAGAGGTGTCCCTAATTTAGCATTCTCCATAGAAAATAGAAAGACAAAAATTCATGAAGACTTCAAATTATTTCTAAGACACTCCAAACGTATGCAACAGCACACATGCATTGAAAAATACAGCTCCATGCATAGGGAAACGCATTTTGCCTTTATCTCGACAAATATTTACCTACTGGAACAATACCTCCAGCATTCACTAATGTTCTTCCAAACAACTGTATGAGCCAAACCCCCTTATTTTTATACATTTCTTGTTTTAATGCAACAGAACTCAAACCACAGTCATTTCTAAAAAATACAAGTCCTAAGGAGTTTCACCAAACTATAAATCTCCTAGAATTATCCATTCAGTTCTTTTTTTTTAGTTCAATAAGACTCTATATTGTGTCTATTAAGGGGATGAGGAAAAAGATGGGGTTTCATTATCCTTGAAGATAAAGCCAAATGGGCCTAGTTAACAAATGCCATTCACTAATTGGAAATTTGTCACAAAAGCACCTTTGGAACAAATGCTGATTGGCTACGTATTTCAAAGGTTGCCTGAAATTCCTGCTAAACAGAAAAAACATGATGCTACTTACATTCAAAAATATACAGCCTGCACAGTAGGACTTCTAACCAGTGAATAAATTTTGCCTAATCCATTCATAAGGAACACAGCTCCACAGTGTTCAGCCCCAGTAACTAGTTGGACACTATCAAAGTACTCTGAGGATCTGAGTACCAGTGTTTCCTGCCCATAGCAACTGCAGAGGCAGTAGGGTCAGGGCACCTTTGGAAACTTTTGTGTCTTGCGCTGCAGAAGGAAAAAAAATCTCACTTTAAATTATCTAGAGAATTATGGCCTGCTTTATTCATTGGGGTTTTTTTTTCCTAAAAGGTTACAGGGAGAACACTTCTTTCCATATATTCTCAAGGTCTCCTTTCTTTGTTGGAGCCATAGCCATTCAGCAATGCATAGGAACACTGTTACCTTTTGAAGAAGCTTGAAAGCATAGAGACAGAAGTGCTTTACAGAAACACTTTTTACATGCTATCTTAGAACACAGAATCACAGAGAGATTTAGTTTGGAAAAGACCTTTAAGATCATCAAGTCTAAGAATTAACTCAGCACTGCCAAGTCTACCACTAAACCATCTCCCTCAGTGTCCCTACACATCTTTTAAACACCTCAAGGGATGCTGACTCCACCACTTCCCTGGGCAGCCTGTACCAATGCTTGACAACCCTTTCAGTGAAAAAAATTTTCCTAATATCCAGTCTAAACCTCCCATGGTGCAATTTGAGACCATTTCCTCATGTCCTATGCTAGAGACATGAGCAGGTGTAAAAAGTGAGACCAGAGAATCCCTTGTCAAACAAATGTTTCAAGGCAGAGCAACACTGTCTATGAAGATCATGGCATACCTTAGGCCAAGAACAACTTACTGGCCTTGAAAGTGAACTCCTTTGCCATATAGATTTCTCAAGTCCCACATATTCATGCTAGATTAAAAAAAACCCTAATCATAAAACAAGCATCATCCTCTGTGGAAAATAGAAAATTAAGGGGTATGAACTTCCTTAAATCAGTTACAAATGCAGCTATTGTGCTTAAGATAGCTACTGTATAGAAGAACAAACCCAACTTTTTAAGATTTAGTAAGACATATTTAGCAATCAGCAAAACATAAAACTTAGTTGTATGTTGCTACTTCCTGCAGCAACCATAGCCTATTTTAGAACAGCTTAATGACTTTGTTGCAAATACACATTCATATGTCTCCTGACTCTGTATTCATTTGCATAGCTGAAATTTCATTACTATCAATAACAAATTAGAGGCAAAACAGGGTGCAAGATTATGCTCAATCATCTAAACACTTACTTGCTCTTTTCTAACACTGAGAAGAAAATACGTTCCAGACATTCAAAGGTTAGCACCTTTTGGACCAAAGGCTCCTGCACATTGTTTTTCAGCTTTCAAGTGTTCTTCACTAATCTTATTCGGCAAAAACATCTCTGATAAAAGGCATATTTGTTTCAATGTTTGGTCATGAGGCTTACTGCAAGGGGCATAATAGCTGCCAGCAAATCTAAATTTAAACTGAAAGAATGTGGCAGAAATGAACAAGTCCATATAGAACACTCAGGGGTCAGGGTTAACCCCGCTGCCAGACTTCATCCTATACTGGAAGTAGAAAGGCTTTCCAAGAGAAGGGTTATGAGAAAATTACACAACTCTAAATTTATCTGATAATTTGTGGCTTTCACTTCGTTACTTCAATAGGTCCAATTGTTCTGGTAATTAGTGTATTGTACAACTTTGGGTAGTAAATCAGTAATCTCCAAGTAAAAAATACCAATGCTATTTAACCCTCCTCCCTATTAAATCTGCTCAGATAAAAATTCTCTCCGATGTACAGTTTAGATCTGTAAATAATGATTTTGTGGAACAATTTCAGGGACCAAATATCATATTCTGCTCTTGCTGCACTGATGGGGATTCTCTGTTCTTAAAAGAATCTCTGTGTAAAAGAAGGTCTCTCAGCTGCTGACGGCTTTGCCCACAGGGACCGGGGGAGTAAGCCAGATTGATTCCCTATGCAAAATCCTTCAGAAAAAAAAGTGTTTAGAATACAAAGGACTCTTTCATTCAAAAAATAAATTTATGTGTGCCCTCTATATTGAAGATAAAATATTTCAAAGGGAATTTCCCTTCATATGCCACTACAGTGTTGCTTAAATATTTACAGAGCTATTGGATGGACAACTAACTTGTGGCACCTTCATCCTGGAAAGCAGGTGAGTAAACTCAGCAGTTAGCAACCTGTTCACTTCTAAGAACTGTATGGCTATATATCTGAAATTATCAAGGAGGTCTCTTCAACCTCTCGAGTCAGCAGGCAAGGCCATGCACATAGGTTTCTGGGAAAATGAAAGCTCTCCAGGGATAGCACATAAAATTCAGAGCAATCCGGATCCTTCTGAACCGCAAAATATTCACCTATGATGAGCTGTAAGGACCTTAGCAGTTTTCCAGAAGAAAAGCTACAGAAATACTAACATGAAGATATGTGTTAATCTCTTTTAAAGGAAACACCTTTTCCAAATGAATCCTTTTTCCCTAAACTTATTATATTTACACTTCTTAAATACGCCTGTGTATGGAGCTTTGATTTCCTTCCTGTCCAGCCACTTTCTTTTTGGTGCTTTCCTGCCTGAGGGCTGCTGCCACAAGCTACTGATTTCTTCAGACAAGTTTTCAGAATTGACACAAGCCATACCTGTATGAATGATGAAACCTTCTGTGTTTGATGCTCTAGAGCAAACAAAACTGAATTTTAAACACAATTAAGGTTGTTTCTGGCTTTTTCTACATTTCCCCTTACAGCAGCCCCACAAAGTTCCCTTATTTTTCTTTCACTAAGCTCAACCATGCATTTCTATGATTTTATGTGTCTGTATTTAAGCACACCACTGTGTCTTTGAACGGTGAATACAGTAAAATATAAAAAATACTGCAGAAATACTAACTTCAAGATACAGTACAATAAGGATATATGCTTGGGTTTTTTTAATGATTAATAGGTGCACAACCTGTTAGGGAGAAAAAGGAACCCAAAGAAGTGGTACTATGAGAAAATAACGTAATATAACCCTTACTTCATTATATGTATTTGACTACTTGACATTTCAAAGTCAAAGCAGCTCAGAAATGGACTAAATTATTTTTTATAACTGCTTTTATTCTTTCAGACAGTAAATTGGCAAATTTGACCTTTACTTTGTATTCAACACATTGATCTTGCACAGTGATAATGTCCATCGTATGAAAGAAAACAAAATTCTGAAGTCCTGTCTCTCTTAAGGATTCTTGCATCAGTTTTTAAGGAGTGTTGCTCTAAGCTAGGCAGGACAGGACAGAACCCGTTTTAGCAATGGAATCTTCCAAATGCTATGTTTATGGAAAATTTCCCAGATGAAGAAACCTAAGCTAATTCCGAGGACTGAAGGCCACAAGCTGCATCAGCATGGTGTTTCACCCAAGACAAGAGAGAAATTGGAAGGGGAGAAGAAAGGAATTTAGTTGAAGAAAAGGTTTGGAGTAAAATGTTTTGGAAAACAGTTGCACACCACTGCAGAAGTTTTAAAGTACAGTAGCCCAGACAGTCTAATATGAAAATTCTGTTGCAGCTTCATTTTGTTTCCAGTAAAAGCAACTAGTTTTGTACTGGACTTCTCATTAAGAAAACCAACGACAACTTAAAATGGCACCTCATTGGTTTTAACATCAAATTATAATTTGGGTTTGCTTCAATTATTAAATTTTCCAGATTCTCAATGCCTACAGCATCTCCACCTTCTAACAAATTATGATGTCAAGCAACACCAAATTTCACAAACAGGCTGTTTGTCAAGCCTGTACTGATGACACATGCTACAGAACTGGCACCCGAGTGGCCAGACAGGCTGTCTTAATTGACATCTGCTTCTATTTCAGCATATGAATTATCCTCTCGGGTTATCCTACCTTCAGCTGCTTCATAACAGATGCCAGCTCATCATTTATCTATGCTACCATTTCCACCACCTTTGTGAGGTGAAGGAAGTGAACTGCACTTCTAGTCTCCCAAACACCTGCAGCAGTCAAATTCCTCACACTGTCCACGTTCATTTGGTTTGGCACCATCTGCAACAGTGCTTGCACCTGCACATCACAGTTAGTGACAATGTATGTCAAAATAGTTTACACACATAGGTATTAAGATACAAGTAACTTCTTCACAGAAAATTACTAATTGCAAAATCCACACTTACCATGACTCCCCTGGAAAATGTAACCAACTTGTGTCTGTTCACAGCAGGTATCTCCCTGCATGCTTCCTGACTAATAAATGCTAGGTTTCAGACTGGGTTCTACGAGACTGAGGGATCTCACACCACTAAATCCACAAAAAGTTACAGACCACAATAAGTAATTTACAGATCCTTCTCCTCAGTGTGGTTAGTTACACCTTTTGAGACTGGGTAGGACTTAATCAGTTTTCCTAAATAAGAGTTCTCTCTTTAAAAAACATTGTGGTTAGAGCTGCCCAGGATGTGTAAGAGCTGGGCTCAGCTTCACCTTTGACCTGATATATTTTATGTGCATTAGGGGGAAGGGGATGTACTTCTGAGTGACAGAGAAGAACCAGAAGATACCGACACTCTAGAAAACAACAGGGAAATACCTGTAAATCATCCCAAATGAATTAGGGAGGGTTCCTCCCAAAAGGTGGTGCAGCCCATAGCCCAGCTGAAATGCCTCTATGCTTATGCACACGGCATGGGAAACAAGCAAGAGGAGTTGGAAAACACAATGCAATTAGAAAACTGTGACCTATCAGGGAAAGATGCTGGGACGGAACTGTAGTCAAAGGCTATGAGCTTTTAAAAAGAGATGTACAGGTGAAGAGGGACAGGGGTTTTGTGCTCTATGTAAAGGAAGGAATAGATTGTGAAGAGATGCCTCTGAAAAACAGCCACAAATAGGTTGAGAGCCTGTGGGTAAAAAAATCAAAGACAGGACCAACAAAGGACACTTGTGGTGGGGGTCTGATCAGGGGGAGGAGACCAAGCCTCCTGCTTCAGATACAGGAAGCATCACATCAGCTCTCATCCTAGTGGAGGACTTTCAGCACCCAGGCATCTGCTGGGAAAGCAACACAGCTAGCTCTAAGAAATCCAGGTGAATCCTTGGGTGCATTGATGACAACTTCCTGGTCTAGGTATTGGACAAACCAACCAGATGAGAAGCACTACTGAACCTGGTGCTCACCACTGTGGATGAGCTCATTAAAGGGGTTAAGATCAGAGGCGATCCAGGCTGCTGTGACCATGCCCTCGTTGTGAGCTGACAGAATCAATTAGCTTGGAAAAGACCCTGAGTTCACTGAGTCCAACCTACAATTGAACACCACCATGTCAACCAGACCATAGCACCGATTGCCACATTCAGTCTTTTGTCAAACCCTTCCTGTTCATGATCTTGAGGAACACGGGCCTGGTGACGAGCAAAGCCAGGGCCATTAATTTGGAAAAAAGGACACCAGTAATTAAAGTAACGTGAACTAGAAAACAGTAATTACAGATAAAAATTTTAACCGAAAATGATTCTGTGACCCATGAAACATTCTGGAGATCCCATCCATAAACCTTACAAAAGGTAAAGCAATTTTGGGAAGGTTTTTCACGTTGGGAAAAAGCCTTCAAAAGTGCTAGGGGAAAGCCACCAATGAGCTTATCTTAAGCATGAAGCACTGGAGCCTCATGAGAGGAAGCACTCGTGCCTTACTTTTGCTGCTGGACCCAGAATGAAGCGACCTGTGTGGCGTGTCCCCATTTGGAGCAGGGCCAGCACTACTTCCCCTGGAGCAACAGGAGCCAACATGGGTGCCCTCCTCCCCTCCCCTGCCAGGGCCCAGCTGTGAAACAGCACAGGTGATTTATTCCACTGTTGACTGGGGTTTTGTCTAGTTTTTATTGGTAAAGCAATACAAATTGTTTAATACAGCAGTTGAATTAAGCAAGGCTTTGTCTGCTGCCTTCGCACACTGGCAGCCACGGTGATCAGTCACAACTGTCAGAGCTCACTTGGACACAAGTTGATGCTCGGTGTGTGGGCACTCAAAGGCACTGAGAGCTGGGAATCAATCCCTCTGCCGGCACCAGGGCTGCCTGGCAATCCAACACACAAGCTGAGTCATTTCTTCTAAAAATACCAGTGTCAGTGTTTCCTTGAAGGACTCTGGAGCAGATTCTAAAGATTAAGATGGTAAAGACAGAGATCTCACAATATCTGGCAAATTTCTAATTGTAAAGAAAGAGACACCAAGTGCCAGCATACTTTTATTTAAAAAAACTTGTGTAGGTAACTATAACCTTAACACTTTTTTATCTTAAAATACCCACATTCCTGTTTTCAGTTACTGGAATTTTAAAAATTCTTATCTACAGTGAAAGAATTTCCAAGAAAACTGGTACTGCAGAACGTCTCCAAGTACTTTGGAACTTCAGCTATTTTCAAAGTAAGCTGCTTCTTTGGTATATACATTACACACAAAAACATAACTCATAAAAGCACTGCTGATAATACAAAACCAGTAAAATCACAGCAATACTATCATCGTATTTATGACAAGCTACCAAACAAAAACCTCAAACCCATTGAGGAGGATTAAAAGGATGGTCTTTCTAAAATTCACAAGAATTCACGGAGTTTTGTCAAATCTGACATTGTTCCCTGCCTGAGTTCTTACAATGCACTAATGAGAAGATGTATTAATGTTTGTAAGCCACTTGGATACAGAAATGTGAAATTAATGGAACAAATAAAGAGCAAAAGGCACCTTCCGGAATTCAAGGGTACTTAAGGACAAAGATGAGAAAGCTTGGCAGAAGGGATGCAATTTTTAGCAGCTAAGGATAGGTGGTGATGGGACAATGGATGGAGCATGAATTTATGAGAGGACACGAGAATAGATGATAATTGAAATAATGTAAACCTTCTAAATTATATCCTGAACCAATTTTCATCAAGCTAACAATGAAGAGAGAGCATTAATCCCGGGCCCAGAAAAGTAATTAGGCATGATTCCCAGATCTCCGCTGGAAGTTTGACACCCAAGTATCCAGGTTTAACCACTGGGCTTCAGTATTATTCAAAAACTATTCAGATGCCATCTATGCACTTGCTGTAAGTATTTAAGGATGTTTGAATGCATTTTAAAAATCCATTTAAAAAAACTGCTGAAATTTCTAGAACAACAAAATTAACAAAAATCATGTAGCTCATATTGCTAACATTATTTCAGAAACTTGCATAATGCAAAGATTGAGTTTTTCTTAAAGAAATGCAACTACAGTTGCTAAAACATTCCAGTATTATCTCAGATTACTTAAATTCATTAAAACTTACACTTATCTGTTAAATAACAAAAAAAAAAAAAAAAAAAAAGAAAAAAGAAAAAAAAAAAAAGACAAGTAATAGCTGATGTGTAAGGTGTACAAGAAATTCATCCAAGTTTCCCCATATTACTGTGAGGGTGGTGAGACACTGGAACAAGTTGCCCAGAGAAGTTGTGGATGCTCCATCCCTGGAAGTGTTCAAGGCCAGATCAGACGGATTGGTCCCTTCCAATCCAAACCATCCTATAATTTTATTATATCCATGTAGTTCCACAAAAATTCTTGTGGTTGTCCCAAAATAATATGCACCTGCGAATTTACAAACACCATGGTATCTTCACACCAAATGACAGCTGACACATGCTTTAATTGTTCTATGGCATGCGCACTAAAAACGTCATGTAAGATTTGCAAAGAAACCGAATTTTGCAACAGCAGCTCTTGCAGCAGCAGGGAACCTCGCTGGGACTCGAGGCAGTAGCACCATCCCACGAAAGGCTGCACAAAGGCTTCTTCCTCCAAAAGTCAGAGGAGAAAGAACAAAGAAAAGGTTTCTCTAACCAAAAATTAATTAGTGAGCATTAGGACCTGCAGGCCACCAGATTTTCTCAGATCCCTCCAAATAATCTGAGTAGCGTACTTTACAAAACTCCAAAACCAACCAAACAGACAAACAAAAGCAAAACCAAGAAACCCCCAAAACAAAAGTGTTGCTTTTCCCGATCCTTCCCTGGGGGAAGCATTATTTCACAAAAAAAAACCTAAAACCGAAAAACAAGAAACTCCCCCGAAAACAACCCCACAAATCGTTTCCACACGCTCGTGCTCAAGGCCACAGCACTCCGGGCCCCGGGGCAGGGCGGGGGCCAGCACGTACCGCCGAGCGGCGCCGAGGGGGCGCGGCAGGGCGGGCTCGGGGCAGGTCTGGGGCACACGCGCCCCTCCTGCCGCCACTGCGGCCCCGGAGCCGGGCCCTGAGGCCGAGCGGGGGAGCGGGGCCAGGGCGGGCGGAGGGGCAGGAGCGGAGGGGCAGGAGCGGAAGGCGCTGAGGGGCGGCCGCGGCTTCCCGCCCTCCCCGCCAACAATGGCGGCGCCCGCGCGCGCCCAACGGTCCCCGGCCCGACCCCGCCCTCTCCAGGGGCTCTCGCGCGGCTGGAGGGGGGGGATGGGAGGGGCGGGGCTCGTGCCCGGCCAGCGCCCCGAGGTGCGCGCGCAGCGCCTCCCCCCTTCCCTTTCCGCTCGCGCCGCTGTGACGTCACCGGGCGGGGCGGAGCCGGGGCGGGGGGGCGGGGGCGGTGGCCGCCGCCGGCTCGCGGGGTGGCAGCGCCACCTGGCGGGCGGCGCCGCGGCGGCCGAGGGGGCGCTCTAGCGGGCAGGGAAGGGAGCGCCCACGCCGGGCAGGGGCGGCGGGAGCTGCCGGGGCAGCGCTCCGGGACACGGCCGTGCCTCGCTCCCGGCGCCGCGCTGGCATCCGACCGTGCTTCGCCATCAACCCCCGCACCGGGAGGCGCCGCCCGCATGGGCTCTGTGAGGAGAAAAGCCGCTGTCAGCGGGGAGCGGCTCCTGCAGGGGGCGAGGCTGAGCTCCGGAGCCGCCGCCCGCCTGCCCGTGGGAGCGATCGGCCCGCCCCGTTACCTTCAGGGCCGCAGCGGCCCCAGGGACGGGAACGGTGGAACGCCGGGGTGCCCGGGCCCTGAGGGGCCTCCGAGCTGGCCCTGCCTCAGGCTTGCCCCGAGAGCCTCCCCCCGTGGTGTGGAAAGTCTCCCAGCCGGGTCTGGCTTTGCCCTTCCAGTAAGTGACTTTTCCATAGCGCCCTGCCTCAGGTTCTCCGTATGTCAGAGCACTTCAGCTAGAAGGACCTGCCTCATGCCTTGGTTGTCCGTGCGGAGGCTGCTGCTGCTGCTTTGGCTGCACAGCTAAGCAGAGATACACAAGGCTTAAAAACAATCTAAAGACAAGCAGATCTTTCATTTCTGGGCTCCTCAGTGCAAGAGAGACACAGACCGCCTGGAGCGGGCTCAGCGGAGGGCTGCAAGGGACTGGAGCATCTCTCTTCAGCGGAGGATTGCAAAATGTATCGAGGGACTGGAGCATCTCTCTTACAAGGAAAGGCTGAGGGAGCTGGGCCTGTCCAGCCTCGAGAAGAGACAACTGAGAGGGGACCTAATCAATGTCTATGAGTATCTGAAAAGAGGGTGTCAGAGGACGGACCAGGCTCTGCTCCGTGCTGTCAAGCAATAGGACAAGAGGCAAGGGGCAGAAACCGATGCACAGGAAGTTCCACCTGAACATGAGGGAGGACTTTACTGTGCGGGTCACCCAGCACTGGAACAGATTGCCCAGAGGGCTTGTGGGGTGTCCCTCACTGGAGATATTTTCAGAAATATTTCTGCAATTGCATACACTGAACAAAAGTTCCTTCTTTTATGTTCAAGGCTACAGTTGCTACCATAAAAGCATTGCACTTAAAACTGGCTAACTGCACCTCTAAATAGCTACACACATTTCTGAAAATTAAATCTGTAATTTTCTGCATGGGAAATCTGCCCCTCTGTTGTAGCTGACAGATGTCAGAGTAAAATGTGCTCAGTTGAGACTGATTCTGTTTGACTTCAGGAATATAATTGTGTCAAATCTGAGGTATGAATAGATTGCCTTGATTTCAATAGTTTCATGAATAATAGGAACTGCATAGATAATCTGAGACAGTTATCAGTGCAAAAATGTGCCCAAATTCTCAAGGCTAGGCAGCCCTGGCTGTCAGAAGCACATAATTCTGAAATTGTGTTTGAACCATTTGATTGTATCACAGTTTGCCTTGGGTCAGTTAATGACTTTTGTTAGTTGTGAGACAGCCTGAATTCAACTCTGATATTTGAACACAAAAGGAGACTTCCAGACAAGAGAGAAAATTCTCCAAACTTCTAGAATTCAGAACAGCTCAAGAGAAGAATGTCTAAAATTAAGCATTTCTGAAAACACTAAAGATTTGCTTATTTCATTTGACATATAAAAATGAGTCTGAGTTGGCAGATTTAGACAATCTTGTCTTTTATCTTTCTTGGCGATGGAAAAGGGGCTTTTTTTTCTTCAAAGTCCATTACATTTTGGGCATGAAATGGAAGGATGTGGGTAGGGAGGAAGAATAGAAATCCTGGATGCTTCAAGTCAAAGTCAGGCTGTAATTGCAGTTCCTTTCATTACAGAGTGAACGCTGGCAAAGCGTCAGATCCAGATGTAGAGGATCAGCCTACTAATGTTGACATCATGACACTCAAGAGAAGCTGGTAGAGCAGAGAATCAAGGCTTTGAAGCATGAATTTGGATCATGTTACAGCAAACAGCTCTTGGTGCTGGGGAAACCTAATTTTGATTGTGGTTCTTTGTTGTCTGGGTCAATACAAATGAGAATAAATGTAACTCCCAACTTCTATTCCTCTGTAATAGATAAAACTGAAACATTTTGGACTACATCAATCAAAGTATTTTTAAATACCTTTTAAAAATTAGTTCTCTTGTGCTTTCCTTCTGGATAGTCTAGTTTTCTAGTTTGATTTACTTTTTGTAATAGACCTTTCCTCACTGTTCATTACAGGAATTTATAGCTTTAATTAACTGCTAAATGTACATTTTTTCCAACTTTTCTCCATTATATTTTAAGAGTACTTATAGATATAGTAATTATACTTTTAAATAATTCTTTCTTTTTTTCTTTTTTCTTTATTTTCCTTGGTGTTTTAAGAGAACAAAACCATAGTGTTCTGGCTTTGTGTTGCTCAGCTGCTCTTACGTCTCTCCCACAACTTTTGAAAAGTTCAGATACCTTCAAGCCAGTTTAAAAGACGGGAAGGAATATCAGAGAGACCCTAGTTTAATCAAAATTGTGATTGTCAAGAGACAAAAGTGATGGCCCGCTATAAAACCAAGGATAACAGCCGGTATAATTTCTGAGTAGCTGCTGATGAATTTATGTGTGCTAATTGGCCAGGCAGTGAAAAGGTACCACTAGCTAAAGCACATACTGATCATCCCTTGCTGGAGTCATGGAGGGGGCCTGGGGACATTCTGGGGGAAGGGAAGTAAAGAAGACATAGGCAGTGTTGGGAAAATTGTGGGAAGTAGAAACTGGAAATAATGCAAGAGCAGGAGAGGACTGGAGTATGATGGAAAGCAGTGAGAGGTGTGGAATAGTTTGGGAAGCAAGAGCTGCTGAAAGGGGTGAGGCTGGAGGCATTAATTCCGCAGAATGTCAGGGTGGTAATCTTAAATCTGAAAAGCATTTTAGAACAATTAATTAGTTTTCTGAGATCATCATGGGGTGATTAGGTGAAGTCTGTAGAAACAGTAGGACAATAAATTTCCACTTCCTATCCTGAGACGCTTGATTTTATAAATGACTTTTCTTCCCTCATGAAGGGCAGTTGGTCTCTGATCGAGAAACTGAAGAAAAATACATTACAAAGGTTGTTCAGAGCTTATTTGCTGATTTTATAGGATTTGTGTCACTCATCCCGCATGCTCTTTTATTTTTTTCATAAGCAGCAAAGGAGTTTCCCAACAGCTTCCGTTTAGGTGTCAGCCCTGCGAGGTTGCTCCTTGCAGAGCACTCGGGGAGTGCAGTGAATTCATTAGATGCCTGTCTCTAGTGGCCAAGGATCAAGACAGGGATTTAGTTAGTCCCTTTCTGAATGTTAGGCAGGGGGAAGAATAGTGGATTGAAAACAGCCACATAAAGGAAAATTATTTTTTGTGGCAAAATTGCAGCAGATGAGTATGGTTTTGAAAATCTTTTTTGGAAAAAGCCCAGTCATTGGGAATGAGGAAGGAATCAGTGTCTTTTCCTCAACTGTGTAAGAAATATATGTGCTTCATTTGACAGCCTGCTTTCTCTATAGCGTGGAAACTGGATACATTCCTAACACCCAGATAACATTCTGCTGATGTCTTAACTCCGTGTTAAGGCAAGATGTGCTGTGCACCATCCCCACTTCACTCCTCCTGGTCTTCCTACTACATTCCCTGTTTCTCTGGAAGAAAATTATAAGAGCTGCAGGCATACTCCACCAGGCCCCATGGATGATCAGGAACCATAGAGACTTAAATATCTTAGTGTCAGAGAATTAATAGCCTAAACTATAGAGATTAGATTTCACTCCTCCCTGCCTAGTAAAATGAGCAAAAACTTTCAACCTGGAGAAGCAAAGAGTATTACACATAAAATTTTGAACAAGCCATTGGCTGTATCAGGGACATGTCTTGCAAGTCACCTCTCTGTTTTTCTGTTTGGGTTTTTTTTGCTATCTTTTGTTTGGTAAACTATTTCTGCTATCTGCCTATGTTAAAAGCCCCAGCATCAGGTGTGCTACTATAATAACCTGCTGTAGTTTATACTTTTTCTTTTTTCTCTAAATGACAAGAAAAGCCATGACAAATATAGAAACTAAGAAGCTGAAGGAATTGGGCAGAATTTAAATGCTGAATTAAGATCATCACTTAATGCATTTGTCTGTGCATTCATAGAATCCTTAATCCCTTATTAATTTATGTAGTGTGTAGTCTTATATTTTTAATTATTAATGCTAGTTACGTACCTATAGAGTTCAGAATTTGAACTACATTTTTTCTTTCAGAGATTAGAAACAGACATAAGTACCATGTGAGTGATCAAAACAACTTTCAAAACTTTAACTACTCATGGTATTTGTAATTATTAATGGTATTTGTAAAGGCCTGAAGCCCTGTCTTGCTAGAATAAAAAAAAAAAAAAGGAACTGTGAAGTAAATGTTGTATTATTACTACATAATACTGACTGCATATAGTGACTGCATATATGCATAATACTGACCACATAATATTTTGCTTCCCCTGGACATCTTACTTTATGAAGGCTCTTTTGTGGCTTTTTTAGTCACAAACAGAAACAAAATAGTGATTATATATTTTAGCATGTCCTTTTTAGCTTGGAAAGAAGATACTGAGTTAAAACCCTAAAACACCTTCTGTTAAATAAATCAGTTTGATCTCAATTTTTGAAGAAAAGTTGCTTTGATAAAGCAGCCTTAGGCATCGTTCCTGAAGGAAAAGAATGGCTCTGTGTTCCCAGAGCTTGTAAACTTATTGCTTGTACCGTGTGTTTTTGTATAACACATAGGTTGGAAAATGAGGCCTAGAGCTCCAAAAAATCTATCTTGCTGTAAGAATATGATGGTACTAAATAGCAAAAACTACTGTTACCAGAACCTTAAGGTTCAGTCATGTTCTCTCTCCCTTGCTTCGGATGTCTGCTGCTGGAATAAGAAGGGTTGAGGGAGAACAGTGACCTGTACCAACTACTTTTATAATATACAGGAGTTTTGCAAAATCTTCAAAATACAAATGCACTGAAGAAGTTCTGAGGCAGGTGAAGCTGAAAGCATGAGCTTGTCCCAGGGTTTCACTTATCAAGCAGAGATTTAGCCTGACCATTATTGACTCCCAGTTCTAACATAGCTTGTGTTTTGGAGTACTTCAGTTTTATTTGTATTTGCCTGGCTCTTTGTGAACTACCTTAACTGAAAGCATTCAAAAATTCTGTTTATCCTTGTTAAGGTATTTGGTAAGCTTTATTTATAAAAGTAATGGTTATTGAAAAGAACAGGAAAACGTTGTTTGGAATTACTAGGAGAATTATAAGAAAGAGTGAAAAAAACCCCTGCTGTGGGATGATTTCCAGCATTGATAATTCTATTCATACATATTTCAGTTCCTTGTGATATGGCGTATTAGAAAAACCCCATCAACCACAAAAATCCACATAAAAAGGTCTATTGGTGTAACTCTGCAAATAACTGAAAACAAACAATTCCTAGGCTAATTCAAGGATTTCAGCTAGTTTCTCTAGTTACGTAGTTCAAACAAGTGCATTTTGCAATGCAGAAGACTTAACAGTAGCACTAATAAGCAAAATCTTGCTAGCAAAATGAGGTATAATGTAGAATTGCAAGATTTGCAGGTTCAGGAAGATCTCTAGATATCCTTGAGAAGAAAGTTTTATGTATGTTTTGGGTATATCTAAACACACCAGGATAAAGGTTGGAAGGATCATAGTTTGTATTTTAGCACTTTGCCTGAATGCAACACTTGAGGAACTTAAAAAAGTGACAAGTTCTCCCAATTGCTCTCCAATCCTGCTCACCTCTGTATAGTCCCAGTGTGATATTGCTACCTGTAAAGAAAACCAACAAAACAAACCAAAACCCAAAACAGTAACAAAAGGAATTGGGCTAGACAGCTCTTAGAGGGAAAATGTACATAAACTGATCAATGTACAGTTTAGCCCTGCCGGAAAAACCCTGCTTAGATAGTGTAGAAACCAGCCTAGTTGCAACCCACCCAACATACATTTGAATTTAAATTTTAAAATGACAAAGTGATAGCAATTTCATATCTTACATTATAAGTGATAGTCTTTTCATATAATTGATATTTGTCAATGCATCAAGCTTGATTTACTTTTCAAAGACAGCTTAATTCTGACAACTTTCCTCTGGGGAAAATACCTTTACCTGCCAGTTAGGCTATCCAAGCTCCTTAGTAGCCCACCTAGCAAGCTGCTGGAGGCTCCTGACATATCACACCCAGGGTAAGGAATTATTAATTGTCATGGAGAATTTTGAATCTTTGGGGAGTTTTTTTCTGAACTAGAGTAACCCCAAATTTAAAAAGAATTACTTCCTTTGCAAAATGGAATGCTTTTATTTGTAATGTTATACCTAGGAGGTTGGGGGTTTTTGATATATACTGCCAATTTTAAATTGGATGCATAAACCAAATTTTCCTTCTCAAATTTGTACAGTTTTCAACCTCATACTTGCTACTCTTATGGATTCCTTTTAATTTGCATTAGAATTAAATGCAGTGTGTTCCAAGCTGCTTGTGTGAGCACTCCTTAGTATTTGCAACCATTTGAACACAAATTACAAGTAAGAAAAAAAGCACCCATCAAGAAGGTTGAGTCATCTTTTTTTTTTTTTCTTTTAGCTTAGATATCTTTATACTGTTTAATGCAACTTAAACTCGTCTTCTTAAGAACTTTGTATAAAGCTGGAAACACTGCACACAGGAGATCTGAGAGCATTTAAACTGTGAATGTATACATTCCAATTTATAGCAATTCTTACTAGAGTTTGCTGTTATTTTTTATTTGTTTTTACTTGGAGAAGTGGCAGTTTTTAAGTTTGCTGTCTATTATTCGCATGCAAAATGCAAGCTTTGTCATGTCTGAAAAGTTTGGTTTCAAAAGCATTTTCTGAACTTGTATAATTTTCCTTTGCCTTTATTTCAGAAAGACATGAGTTCATCTCTGCTTGCTTGGAATATTGGGGGTTTCCCACTAAGGCTTTTTAATACCATTTTTCTCTTTTAATTTTTTGGGTTTTTTTTCTTAACCTCCGTGGCATTATGTGTCCCCCAAGACAAGGCTTGGACAACTCAAAATAGCACGTGACCTGTACTACACAAAACACAAGGGTATCTTGATAGCCCCTTGCATTAGAAATGCATCATAGTACTGCAACTTTTATTTTAAGAAAACCCTAGGGTCTTTGGAATGTTTCTGTCTTCCCGGGGTAATCTTTTTTAGTTTAATCATCTTTTATCTCACAAACATAATCATTTTCCATATATCACCATTTATTTGTAATACCGTGGTAAACTCTTTAACACAGCAGATAAAAGCACAGCTTGAGGTGAACTCTTGGAGTCCAGATCCTTAGTTGCAGAAATACTTGGTACTCCACTTTCTCTCAGTTTAGGCACCTATCTTGGCATGTTAATAATAGGCAGTCTGTTTATTCTTTCTTCTAGTTACTGGCTTTGTGTACTCTTCTCTTGATCTTGATATGTGATATACATCATAAAGAATAAAATACATACAAGTTGCAGTGTTATATTTTGTTGTTCCTTGACAGGTTTAGCAGCTTTTTTTACATTTTTATTTAAGTAAATCAGACCCCAGACTAACTGCCAAGGCTTTTGCCATAGTGAAAAGTCATTATTATGAAAATACTGAAATGTCACCATTTTACTGGTTGAATAGAAACAACAAATGGTAGCTGCAAACCTTACAGTAGTTTATCTATGATATCACTAATTACTTTGCCACAAAGATTAGGTTAAAGCCAAACAAAGTTCCTCTGCACATACATTAAAAATGAGCTGTTAAATCTTTGACACTAAAACATCTATTCTAGACCTGATCTTTGAAACATTGGATTGATAGTCTAAATGGCAAAGAATTTCAGAATCCATAGAAAGCACACATAAAGAAAGCCCAGTAGTACAATAGAAAAAGACTGGTGAGATTTTGCTGAAGTTAATTTGTGGAAGAAAAAATATTTCAAATGCAGACATTGACTTCAATGTCCTGTCTGATTTATTTCAGGAGAACTCCAAGCTAATTCAGAGGAGATTTCCCTTCTCTGCACTGCAGAAGTCTTAGCTCTGAGATAATTCAAAACTAGGCAAGAGTTTTACAAGAGCATCAATTTGAACAAAAGCTTGGATAGAAAGAACAATCTGTTTCCATTTTTATTACAATTTGAAATACTCCGTACTTGGAGAGATTGTTAAGGAAAGGCTTGAGGCTGATGACACTTTCCTACAGAAAGCAACCACACAAGAATGTTATAAAATGAAATCTCAGATCCATCATCCTAAACTCTCTATGAAGTTCATGACATTTAAAATACATTTTTTATGTTCCTCCAAATTGGTTTCAGTCACATATCTCAGTGTTCACACAGATTTCTGGTTGTATGGTAGCTTGTCATGTGGCAATACCAAAATGGTCATAGGTCCCTGAGCATGTCAGGTCACGTCAGTTAGGGTCTCATGGCACTACCAAAGAAATATGTCTGTTACGATACCAAGCTAACATTATTTTATTCAAGTTTCATACAAAGAAGGACAGAGGGCTCCTAGCTGTATCCCTAGAGTCTTATGTTCATTAACTGGGCATGTGTTACCTAGGAAGAAGTTTCAAAAGCACCTAAATGCCTTGTAGGAAGTGCCACAATCTTTCAGTGGGACTTTTGTGTGTGAAGAAATTTGCAACTCATTTTTCTTACTCCATCTTGAGAATGTTTACATATTACAAAATAAAGTTTGCAAGGTTTTTGATTGAGTAATGTTCTGTTTCTTTCTGTTTTGTTTGGGTTTTTTTTTCTCTGCTGTACTGCAGTTCTATTGGCTGACTTGAAAAACATTACAAATCCTTGCTTGGCAGCCAAACGAGCTTTAAAATTCAACCCAACCTGTTCCCCTCATCTTTTGTGCAAGTTTCCGATCTCACAGGTTCTGCTTACTGCCCATACCACAATTTATCCAGTGTCTCCATTTGTTCGTTTAAGAACTATCTTAATTTCAATGATAAACAGATTAACAGATTCCTTCATGTTTCTTCTAGTCCCCTGCACCTAAAACTCAGTCTGTAATTCTCACAGGTGCCTGTTCCCATGCTCTGACAGAGGAATGCTGTTCATCACAGCCTTCACTTAGGGCATATTTTCTGTTGACTTTTTCTCTCCTTCTATAGAGATACATGAAACACTTGAATGGGCTCACATTGCACAGATTCCAGATATTTTCAGATACTTTTAAAGAAGAATCTTGATATACCTCTTCTATTTTATGGACTCAGTGCAACCATAAACACATAATCTTTTGTTATGTTTTCTGGCAAGAGCAATAATAATATTGGTCTTTCCTGAGGTGGCCTTATGATTCTAAAATATTCAAATACACAACAAATCAAGTAGTCAATATTTGAAAAAGCCATAACTCAAGTTACATGTAATGAATATTCTCCCCTTTAGTATAATACATCTATTGTGTTAACTATATAATCTTCTGAATATTCCAGATAATATTCTACAGATAAATAAAAACAATAACAATAAATATAAACAATAAACAATGCACTAATGCTCTTGAACACGCTAAAGCAGGAGTTCCCAAAATACTGGTTTTGGGGTGTTTTAATGTGTGCACATGGGGCCATGATGAGGCTGTGCAACAAAATTCGTTGGCAGTGTGGTATCTTTTCAGTAGGACAGCTATAAATTTCTACACATTAAACTGAACAGCCCAAGGGCTTCACACTGTTCAAGATAACTCAGTAATCTCACCTTCTATAATATATATATATGATATATATAAAATATGTATATAACCTAATTCAACACCAAGTACTTTGTAAATTTTCTAAAGGAGTTTGAAAGTCAAGATCAGTTGTCCTTTCGACTAATTATCCAATTTTCTTCATTACTTTATCCTGGAATTTTAATTTTCTCAGAATCTCACTATGTCAGTAATACATGCCATATACTACGTGTTTTTAAAGTGATGGCATTCTTCAAACTGCAGAAATATCAACTCCAATACAGCCCTCTGAAGTTTTTGAGTGTTAGTCACCCCCTCACATGGAGCTTTGTTCATTAGCTTTGCTTTTGATAAAGGACAGGTTACGTCCCCTCATATTACAACTTTTCCCTGGGAGGAAAGAGCCCAGACTGAAAGGGACTACTCAAAATAGTTTGTAGGATATATTCCACAAAACCCAGAGTGCATGCTTTCTCCAGCCTCAACCTAGCAGCCCCTGATGCCTGCTGAAGATGATCTTGTGATTTAAAATAGGTGTACCTGCTAATGGCAAGAAGTGTATCCTTTCTAGGGCCATATACCTTTTTATTTTTTAATTCTATATTAATTGACAATGAGTGATGCATGTTAATTAAAACATGCAAGCAGCATGCAAGTATGCTGAAGAGATAAAAGGCAGTAATTTTGATAGTATCTGCATGTTTTCCTACATGATTTCACTATACCAAATTTTTTCAGTATGATCTTTAAGCAAATCCTTAAATTACTATTCTTGTTATACCTTTACTGTTACTTTCCAAAATTCCTATAATTTCTCAGTAGAACCAGTTGTGTAGCTAATGTCCACAACAAGCAGGACACAACAAATGCCATATTGTAATGGGAATAATGAGGTGGGAGAAAAAAGTACTCAATACAAAATGCTGTATTCACCACTAGTCCTTCAAATTTGTGAAGCTAATAAAAAATTCTTTCTTTTAACTTAATAATCAAAGTCCCTAAGCCAGCATTTATCTGACTCTTAATAATAAAGAGCTGATTGTGATTATTTATTGACTGATAATAATGCATCATTGCCAAAGTAATCAGCAGTTCTCCAATCCCTTTTCCAAGCAGGCAGAAAACAAGCATAAACGTTAAAAACTTTACAAAGTTCTACTTACCATGTCCTTTTCTATCAGCTCTAGAGAATGTGTCATTGAAATACAGAGAGTGCAAATCTTACAGACACACAAAGGAAATTAGAATGTATAAAGCTCAGTGCATCACTCCTTTCTTAGACAAGCAATTTCCCATTTTCCTCCCCTTGACTTCATAGCCTGTTCTCCCTGGGTATTATTTCAGTGCTCAGCTCTCCTACCTGGGTAGACTTCCCATGTCTGCAGAAGATGACTAAATGGAGATAATAATAACGGTATTATTCCTCACGAAGAAGTCATCACAAGTTTGCAACCATTCTCCTCCTCTAGCTTTGGAGTCTCAGTTTCATAGGGTAAAATAAAGTACAAACTTCCAAAGTATGGGAGGAATGAGAGTAGGAATTTGTACTTCACTCTAATGTGTTCCTTTCTAGCTTTTGCTCTTGTACAACTGAATTAGAGAAGAAGGAACTATTGTGGGGCAATTTTCAGATAGCTTAAATTCCACCTAAGTCCCACTGCCTCATTAATGAAAACAGAAAAGTACCTCTCATAAAAGTGCTTCAGAGTGACTAAGCAAGGCACTGAGCAGGAATACAAGAGGCACAAGGACCTAGCAGAGTGTAAGCCATCCAAGTATAAGGCTAAGAAGCTTACTTTGGCAGGTCTCGTACCTCATCGCAGACTGCTGCTCTGTTTTGATAATTTCAATTGAATGAACTCAGTATAATCTGAATAAGGAAAATTCACGGGATCACAGAGTCATCAAGGTTGGAAGATACCTTCAAGATCATCTAGTCCAACCAGCAACCCAGCACCACCATAATCACCCCTAAACCATATCCTCAAGTGCCACATCCAGATGTCTCTTGAATGCTTCCAGAGATGGTGACTCCACTACCTCCCTGGGCATCTTATTCCAATGCCTAACCGTTCTTTAGGTGAATTTTTTTTTAATAATATCTAATCTGAACCTCTCCTGGCACAACTTAGGGTCATTTCCTCTTGTCCTTTCACTTGAGACATGTCAAAAGAGACTCACCCCCACCTGGCTACATCCTCCTTTCAGGCAGCTGTAGAGAGTAATGAAGTCTCCCCTGAGCTTCCTTTTCTCCAGACTAAACAACCCCAGCTCCATTAATTGCACCTCATCAGACTTGTGCTCCAGACCCTTCCCCAGCTCCGTTGCCCTTCTCTAGGCATGCTCCAGCCCCTCAATGTCCTTGTAATGAGGGGCCCAGAACTGAACACAGGATTCAAGGTGTGGCCTTACCAGTGCCGAGTACAGGGGGACAGTCACTGCCCTGGTCCTGCTGGCCACACTAGTGCTGGTACAGGCCAGGATGCCACTGGCCTTCTTGGCCACCTGAGCACACTGACAGGTCAAATTAATTCATTGTCAAAGACTTAAAACTTTCTGATTCCTTTCTCATAGGAAAAAATAGTATGATTACTTGATTAAAATGTTTACGAGTCACACAGAAGTATACATATATTTTAAGGAATGATAATTGACCTTAAGGACTATGGCTTTTGAATAAATTTTATGGTATTTATCTCCTCTATTTGGGACTGCAGCAACTGACAAGAGAAGACTGACTGATGTCATCTACCTAGATTTCTGTATGGCCTTTGACACAGTTCCCCATGACATCCTTATCTCCAAAGTGGAGGCAAATGGATTTGAAGGGCTGGACTATTTGGTTGATAAGGAATTGGCTGGCTAGACACAGCCAGAGAATTCTGGTCAATGGCTCTGTGTCCAGGTGGAGGTCACTGACAAGTGGTGTCCCTCAGGGCTCTGTCCTGGGACCTGTGCTCTTCAATATCTTCATCATTGACATTGACAGAGAGATCGAGTGCACCCTCAGCGAGTTTTTGGATGACACAAAGCTGAGTAGTGCAGTTGACACACCAGAAGGACGGGATGCCATCTGTGGGGACATGGAGAAACCTCAGAAGTGGGCCTACAAGAACCTCATGAGGTTCAACAAGTCCAGGTGCAAGGGGCTGCACCTGCATCAGGGCAATCCCAGACATGAGCACAGACTGGGAGAGGAGCTTATTGAGAGCAGCCCTGCAGAGAAGAACTCGGGGGTTCTCATGGATGAAAAGTAGGACATGAGCCAGCAATGTGCCCCCACAGCCCAGAAAGCCAACTGCATCCTAGGCTGCATCAAGCAGACAAAATGAGGGACAGATGCTATGGAAACTTCCATATTGCATTTCTGCAAATTATTCCAGCCTAAATCTTGTGATTTAATCTGATACAATGATTATCGAACTTTTCATTTGGCAGTGATTGTGTAATGAGGATAAAATTTATCTAACTGTAGTACAAGGATGGAACAAGGAAATTAGTGAAAATAAGTGAATAATCAACGAAAGAGAAACTGATCATCCAGGTTTTTTGCTAGTAAATGACTGTTTTCTGAAATAATTTCCAGAGTTCAGTTGCCTTAACTTTAAATGTCAAAAACAATGGAGCTTTCACAAACCTGCTTTAGAACACTACAGTTTTACTTGAAGATTTACTGATGGTGAAAGGTGATGGCCCAGCTCCCCTGCTAACACAACACAGAGCTACACACAGAAGCTGTCTGTGACATTTTACTGGCCACTCCCATATCTGTGCAGCCTCCTCCAAAAGTCTTTGAACTTAAGTCTGAAGGCCAAATCCTGACAAAGATATTCATTGTGAACACTACCTTAATTAGCAAATTATCTGTTTCGGTCATCTTGTCTCTCCTGGGGAGTGGCATCTCACTCTTTGTTTGACCCGACTGAACAAGGTTAACATTCAATGCAAATATAAGTCCATCATTATGGTCCTTTAAACAAACAAGCAGGTTTGGTGTAGGTCTTCCTAAATGTGTTGAAAGAGGCATGATGTAAATATGTGTGCAGACAAAGAGGCTGCAGAGAGGCTGCTGGAGTACCTAGCACGTAATAATGGCTACTCTACACTTTCCTTTCCAGCACATGGCCTTGCTGACTTACCCCCTTGTCTCTCAAGGGAGAGAGAAACAACAGAGGAAGTTGTGACAACTCAGTTAGGTGCCCGAAGTAATGCCAACAGCAACAGAAACCGTTTTGGCTGTTCCAGTTGCTAATATGGGCTTCTCAAAGAAACTATCTGAAATTGCCCCAGAAGGATTTTCAGTTTGCTGCCCTGCTGGTAGGACTCTGCTTGTCTCTTTGCAGCAGCCAACACTATCAGCAGGATTTCTATACAATTCCCGAGGTGAGGGAAGATCCATGACAATTCACACTGTCAAGGGTATGATTTCATAATACTTTCTTATTGTCTAATATCTCTCAAATATCTTCAATTTTTTGCTTGCCTGAAATGCTACTCCTGAAAGTAACACATACTGTTTTCAGACTACGTAAAGATAGGATAAGCTTACAGATGGAAAGTTGAATAGTAGTTCCTGGTTCAATATGGTCATCAGCTGTGTCCTGCTCAGTATGGTTTGAAGAAATGACAGTCTGGAAAAATGTTATGTTTCAGAAGCTATTCTCAATAATTTATTGCCCCTGCACACAGAGATGGCTGCATGCACAAACACTGTATCAAGTTTGATATGAAGACTTGAAGTTAAACAAGGAAAAATGGCTGAAGGTGCCACTTCAGATCTGTAAAAGAATCTCTGGACAGAATTAACCAAATAATCATAGAATTATTTAGGTTGGAAAGAACCTTTAAGAACATTTAGTCCAACCATTAGCCTAAGTATTTGGGCAGAACTATGTTTGGGCATTAAATGTACTGCTGATTGCAGACTCCTGACAAAGAAAAACAGATTGCCAAATTTAGATTTTTGAGAAGGCACAGGAAATATATGTGGAACTGCTGTAAGGGTGGAAACTCGGGGACCATGCTGAATTCGTAAGTTGAACAGAAGTATCATTTATCTTGTACCACTCAGAAGAGGCAGAAGCTGTATGCCTTTGGAAAAAAAAGAAAGGTTTTCTTAAAGGGCACCATTATATGAATTGTTTTCAGCAGTTTCTTCCACTTGACATAGAGTTGGCAGCATACACAAGTTGAATTTTTTCCATTTTCCCTCTACTTGTTTACTGTTCAATGCACTTGAAGATTTGTGTCTGCTTGTTAATTAGAATGAAACAAGAAGTTCAACAGTTGCCACCTAAATGCACGTAACTGTTATTTAAAAGGAGATTGGGACACTGACTCTGCTTGTGGTGACTGCCTGAAAGGGACAGCACTTCCATCTTGGAGAAGGTGACAGCCTTTCCTCCTTTCTAGACCTAAAATAGGAGGTTTGCAGTCAGTAACAAGTACATCTGGCTAGGAATGCCCCTGCGGGGTAGATGTTAAACACAATTCACTGTGAACTCCAGTAGCAAGGATTTAGCCAGGATCTGGTGCAGGGGTGTTGTGTGTGATAGTCTGTATGTGTATGGCTGAAGTAATCTGTTTATTATATGATTTTTAAGTTTAAGGTTTAGCAGTAACAGTTGCTCTTGTCGGGATTTTTACCCCATGCTGTCTTTATGTATTTAATTTCTTTCCACTAGAAAGACATTTCTTCCCAACACCATTTCTAAACAATAGAAATAAGTAACTTGACAATGACATACATTTGCTTCAACCAGAGTCATGGGGGGAGTTTTTAGTCTGAATAGTAATGCATGACTGCTGCTAAAATTTGAGAGACAAGATAATCTTAATTTTTTTAAGTTTTTTTTTTTTTTTAAATTCTTGGAGGCTTTCCTAGAATGACACATACTTATTTACATAGAAAAAAATCAAAACCAGTACTACATCATTGCTTCCAGTTTTTGAAATGTTTTGACATATTTACTGGGATTTACTAGGTAATTTCACATGCTTGTCTGGCAATTTATAATCCATTATTTTGCACTACAAGCTGCATCCTTGAGCTTATTTTATAGCATAGACATAAAGTAAACTAAATGACAACATCTCCTGGCCTCTCCCTTTTATCTATGGGAATGACCTTCAGTAAAGAGAATTCAAAGGGTATTGTGCATCCATTTTGAGATATACTATTTTCATTAATGTGAACGTTTCTGAGTAAATGAGGAAGTTAAGACTTGGCTTAGGTTAGAATAACAATGCAATTACTTGGTAAACTACGTGTCATGAGAATCTCTCAGGGTCAGTTGCATCAAAAGCTTCACCGTTTGGGAACAATCTTTGGGCCTTGGTCTTCTAATATTATCTGCTGAGAAAAATTTCTAGAAATCTGACTTATTTCTTCGTGTGCTTATGGGTTTCTGCAGTAAAGTTGGAATATGTATGAAATACAGCACAAAACTCCCACTCAGATAGGGAGGGCAGAATTAGTCACCCCAAACTGGAGGTAGATTAGGACTAAAGGAGAGAAGCAATTAAGTATTGTACACCATAGTTTTGACGTAAATACAGACATTATAGTCCAAATTCTACTTCATTTAATCAGAAATCAATGAAGCAGCTCTGTGTTCTCTACATAGAAGTAAAAGGAAAACTGCAGGCAGAGTAAAATGAAACACACTGGGTAAAAGACTAGGACTACAGCCTGGTTTTCAAGGCACAGAGCAGATTTACATGGAAAATAACTTTTTTTAAAAGCTGGAGGAAGGAGAAGAGAGAGGAAGGAAAGGTATGCCTGACCTGCAGGTTAAGATCAATTTGTTCTGCAAGGTCAGGAACACTGGAATTCTAAGGGTTTGGTTTTGCCCGCTATTTGGAGTCACTTCATATTTTTGTACTAGAACTGGACTTCTCCAATCATAAACATGTTTAGCTCCAGTCATTTGGTTTGTCACCAGCTGGGGACAAGGGGGAAACCATGCTTATTCTCCAGACTAGTGACAATTCAACTGGGAGGCTTCTGTTCCTCCAGTTCCAATAAACAAAGTTAATTTACTCTACCTTTTTTTTTTTTTTTTTTCTGGAAAGGTTATATATAGCTGGATGATTTTTTTTACACAGGGTTTTTAATTTTGTCCTGAATATTCTGTTTTCATTTTGGCCTCTGGTCTATAGAGCATCATGATGTATAACAGTACAGATACAAAAAAACCCAGAAAACCCAACCAAAAAAAATATTATATACCAGTTTTTAACTTGTTCTCCGCATTGTTTTAATGAAATAATAGTACAGAAAACAGTTATTAAGTGGAAACAGTGCTGTGGGTTAAGTGGCTCAGTGCTACAGTGTCACCACACTAAAAGCCTATTTTTCAGCATGAAGAAATATATTCTGCTCCAAGACTAAATGTGAGTTCTATCCCTTTGGAACAGTCCTCAGACTGTATGCTGTATATGGCATGATACATGATCTTGTAGGAATGTAGGAAATGGAGCCAATGCTCCCATTATTAAAAAAAAAAAAAAAAGTAAAACAAAAAACCAAAGTTTAAAGTTCAGGCTAATAGAAGTGTGGTCAATCTGAAGTAAGATTTGTCTAGTGAAAAAATCTAGAATACTTTTACTATAGGTTTAGGTTCTTAATTTTGTAGTTCATTATCACCCTATAACAATTTACACAACTCCTTTTTCTCCTGTAACCAACCTTGAATGACAGCACTTATTTAAAACACACTTGAAACTAAAGAGTAGCTTGTATTACCTCCAGCTCCAGGTGTTTTTCTTCCTTGTCATGGTCCTTCAATGGCTTTTCAGAATGATTATTGCAGTCTTCTAAATGACAGATGTGCTGATATTTAGTAACTTCATGTTTAGCTTGCTTTCTTTGAGAAACATTCCTTCTCTGAAGACCTTTGAAAAATGCCTCATACAGTGGCAGTTCTGTAAATGTATCATCATCACCTCTGTTATCTGCTTCTTCCTCTTCAGGACAAAAATCATCTGCTTCTCCTGCCTCGCAAATATGGAGCTTAGTGTCAGCTTCATGTGATAAAAATTCAAAATCAGAAAATGTGATAGCACTTGATTTGTGTTTTATGACTCTGATCTCATGATTTGCTGCTGGTTTCTTGTCTGAATTTTTTCCTGTAAGGACTGGCCACTCTGTGTGCATGGGAAGGTTTAAAGGATCTTCCTTTGGCGTGTGCCTTGTAGAACAGGATAATTCTTCACAAAGGTGCTTTGTCTCAGGCTGGTTGGTGGCACTGGCACACCCTGCAGCCATGCCAAGTTGTAAGGATGTCTCATTGTGGTCCAATAAGGATGACAGAGACAGCAAGCTCGGCTCAGGTTCCAGTAACACATTCTCAAATTCATATGGGCTTGCCTGATTTTCTATTTTGCTTTGGTATTCTTCATACTTTGCTTCCTTTGTAGTCCCCACGCACTTGGCAGGTGTAAGATAAGGTGAGCCCTGTTCTTCTTCATGGATGTTAGTTTCCATTCCAATGGGTTTCATCCATCAGAGATCAAAATTACTTCATTCTTGCTTTTCTTAAGAAACATAAATCTGCAAATGTAGCCAGGAAATATATTCTTAGTTTTCCAAAACCATGATCACACAGTCATTACTAATGCCTGAATTCTCATATAAACCATCTGAATCCTCTCAGATCCTGAAAAAAAAAAAAAAAAAAATTAATGCCAACATGCTTGCAATGGAGTGCATCAGCAAAAGTAATCCGGAAACATGAAGTGTCCATATCAAATTTACTTCAGATTTACTTATCCCTCTTGAAAAATGTTTCATCTATGCAGATTAAATGAACTTAAAACATGAGAATCTTGACTTGTTTTGCTTAGAGACTGGGAAAGAAATGGCAAATGCAGAAATGTTTTTTAGTTAATGACTAAGTTGATTATTGACACAGTGGTTCAGAATAATTTAAAGTGATGTTAGATATATGCTTGTTATCCAAACATGCCTCTGTTCACTGTGTTTTCATTATCTGTTAAATCACTGACAACTTTTACACTGCTCTGATAAAGCTACTAAAACGCCAAAGGGAAGACTAAGGAACAAAACATAGGGAAATGTCATAGGGAAAATTGACAGAAAAGAAGGTGTCAGTACAGGTATGATTTTGTATATCTTGAATTCAGTGAATTGCCAATGCAGTGCAGCACCTGTCCATTTCCAATAGATTTGAAAAGCAAAAGGAGGAGGCTAAAAATAACAGAGAGCTTCAGTACTACATTGGAGTTGGCCCTGTCTGCTTTAAAAGTCTTAAATGTCCATGCTCACATCTACACAGTACACCTCCAATGCACTGGGAGAAGGGAGCAGCTGAAGAACTGATACTGCATCACTGAATAGCTTACATTCACCCATACATGTCATTTACTTCTTGTGACAGATTGAATATTGATAGTATTTATTTTAATGATTGTTTCAGTACTCCATCTGTGAGAGAGCAAAGCAGAACAGAAGCTTTTCAAAATAAAAAGAGAAGCTTAAGCCTTTGATGTATGTGGCAAACCTGTCAGTGATGAGGAAGACATGTCAGAAGGCAGCACTGTTACTGTCAAAGTGGGAAGAAAGCAAAGTTAGATGCTGGCATGTGATGTGCCTGTCACTGCATGTGCCATAGACTGAGCAGTGCACACCAGCTAAGCATATTTTACTGCTGGTTAGTGTATCTTTTACCGCTACAGGCATGCATTTGGTAATAGAAGGAATACTGTTACACATCCAGAAAATCTGGATTTATTGTATTACCTTTTGTCATTTGAACTGCAGCTGTAATAGATGTGAGCATGCAGGTACACACTGTTTATGCAGACCTCCTCTCAGCTATTGATAGCTATTTAAATGTCAGACATTATTGTAAACTGTCTAACCTCCTGCTGGAGTCAGTGGAGAGAGAAAAATGCTTCCAGAAGGTAAATGTTCTCACTTATCTTGTTTATCTATTTTGATGTGGGATGAGTCTCTGTCCTGTCTTGACTGCCTAATACAAAACTAAGGATAATGTTTAGACAAAAAGCTTACACCAGTTATTCTGCCTTCAGAGGGACAAATAAAGTCAAGAAAAATCTCAGCCCCTCTCTGTGGTACACAACAATCATAGATTGCATTGTCTATTCGTGAATGAGAAAGCTACTTCTAAGCCCTCCTTTTCTCAGGTGCTTCAGGTTAGTCATCTACATAGAATTGACTTCACTTCCAGAGGTGCTGAACACCCTTGGTTCTTGCTTAACAGTGGGAGAACTAATTGAGCACAATGTCTTTGAAAAAAACCCCACATTCCCAGCTTTAGATGGAACAATTGGAATAACTAACATTTCACACAAGATCTTGTACATTGTGGGCACAGTGAAAAAGCTTCCTGACATTTCAGGTGATTATTGTCTCTGCTTCACTATGAGCCATCACTGTTGCTTCTGAGTCCTGGACACCCAGCACCCTGGAAGAAGGCATGCTGCCAGCACCCATGTTCCCACCACACAAAACCAGCTGTAAGCCAAAAAGATCTGCCTAATGTAGTAGACTGCCCTAAGGGCAGCAAAAGAACTTTGGCCTGCCTGGCTGCCCACATCAGGTGAGAGGGTTGGTTGTGTCCACCAGCCACCAGCTGCTGGTGGCTGTCCCGTTCTTCATCTTATGGTAGTTCCAGAAGAAGTAGCAGTGCTCAGGTCTCCAGGTCTCCTCCAGGGATTCTCTTTCCCCGTCTTCACCCCTGTTGCAGTGCTAAGTTTGGTTTAACAAGCTGCAGCTTTCCCAGAGAGCACAGCAGGGCTGCTTAGGGCAGGGCAGCCATTCTGTCCTCCCGTAGTCCTTTTCGGATGGCCCCGCAATTTTGCTCCAGCCAGCTGTCAGCTCAGCAACACAGTGAACAGCAAAGCAGGCGAGAAGGGTCCCTCCATGAGTGCTTCAGAGGACCTTTAATATAGCACCACACGCCAGCGATCCCCAGAGGCAAAGAGACCTCGTGATCCCGGCGCAGGTGGATTTTCTCAGGGGCTCAGGGGCGATACATGGGCAGGGTTGGGGTACAGGAACCAATAGGGAGATCCCAAAGGAGTGGCGAGGGCTAGGGGCAGGGGAAAGCGGAGGGGAAATACGGGATCAGAAAGGCAGTGGGTAAACAGATCACCACACGCCGCTTCTTATTGTCTTATTTTCTTCCCATCCTTGTCCCATTCCCTGGACTCTCTTTAGTTTTGGTAATGCTGCCAAGCAGGATCTGCTGTGATGACATCTGTGGAAATACACCTTTGTGCTCATAGTAATATTTTTGCTGTAATAAGCCCAACACTTAGCAAAAAATTCTCCAGAAGCAGTTACAGAAATTCACAGGATCACAGGATGGGTCGGATTGGAGGGGATCACAGGGGGTCATCTGGTCCAGCCTCCCTGCTCAAGCAGGGCCATCCTGGAGCGCATGGCACAGGATTGTGTGCAGACGCTTCTTGAATATCTCTGGTGAGGGAGATTCCACAACCTCTCTGGGCAATCTGTTCTAGTCACTTGCACAATAAAGAAGTTCTTCGTCATATTTAGGTGGAACTTCCTGTGCATCAGTTTCTGCCCTGTACATCAAATTCTGCAGTAGGCATGCATGGGCTAAGTGAATTATGTGGTTTTTATTTCTATTATTTTTAGGATGATGCTTTAGACTCCCAAACATGAATTATCATCCAAAATATTGTATTTTTCATTATCTCTCTATAGAACTCTATATTACTAACATTTAAAACCAATACCCAACTTCTCTTAAAACTTTACTAAGTTACTTCTCTCAAATGAGTTTTGGTTTTTACAGGATATGATGTAAAGCTGTAATTTTTACAGTTTAATTGCAAAAATCATGAAAGAGTTTTTCTGTTTACTAGATTTGCTTATTCTTTTGTACTGTTTGTTTTTCCTGGGATGAGACTGGAACAAATCAAGTGTGCAAAAGCAGGCTGGTTTTGCACAAGTATGGCAAGAAATCTCTTAGGAGGAAGTGGTGAGAAGAGGTCAGTTTACCCTTGTTCATCCTGTGCAACATATCTCTTTACTCAACCTAGCAGTGACTAGAAAAAAACCCACGCTTTTATGTATAATATTAAATTCCATATTTATAAAGAGTTACACATAGACGTTTCTAGCTCCTAAAAATGGAGCATTCTTGGCAAAGCAGAGAATTTAGAAATCTTGCCCACAGCAAAATTTGTGACTCAGAGTGCTCTGAACATTCAAGAGCTAAATCTGTACTTGTCGCAAAAGGTCTCTAAGACAGTCCTGCAAAATAATGTCATTCTCACCACAGTGATGAATGTATGCACACACAAGTTCTGAAAACTAATAATCTTTCTGGAAAAGGTCTTCAAGGCTTTATAAATAGGGAGATTACTTTCGTATGCATATGTAATTCTAAATATATACTGTAGCTTTAGCTCTACTGGTAGAAGCCAGTGTAGGTAAGGAAGTGGAATAATGAAAGTATATGTATGGTTTTCAAATAAAAAGGGAATGCAGGACTACCACAGGTAACTGTCCAACCAGAACTGACTCCAAGCGGCATTTGTAAGAGAAAGGAAATTTAAAAGCAACACTCATAGCAACAGGATTTTTTTTTGTTAAATGTGAAATGCATATCTGAGTGTAGCAACTTCAGATGTTTACATGTGAGTTTAAAACTTACAAATAGAATGTTATTTATTAATGAAAACTCTTTACCAATCAGCAGTAAATTAATACAGATTTGTGATCTAGCTAGTGTGTATACAAAGTGTGTACGTGAAGCCTCACAGACCAACTTCTGTGTATCATGCTCTACTGGCTTGATTCCCCTTTGCCGGAACTCAAGTTATTTTGATTTATTTCATAGGGTTACTCTAACAGCAAGTCACTAAAACAGTTTTTCAAACATGGCTTAAATTAGTGCATTTCAATACCCATTATGTGTTTTGGTGTTGTAGAGCATGTGAATATGTGTAACTTTTTCAGTTTAAATTCTATTTAAATCTGAATTGACACAGTAAACTGGCAAATCAAGTCCTGATCTTGGTTGAAACAGTACACCACTCATCTAAAATAAAAAGTTTCTACCTCTCAGGCTCTAGTGCCTTTTTTTTCCCTTTCACAATTACTTTGCTTAGTATTTTCTATTGACTTATACAATCTTCCTCTGAAAAATTAAGCAAACAAGACAAGAGAATGTGAGATACATAGACTAAGAGAAAATGACGAGATTAGGATTTTTTCCTGATGACAATTTTACCTGTTTTGCAAGGTAACCTCATATTTTTCAATTCAGTTAATTTCCATAAGCGTAACAACAGGAACTGCATGAGTAGCCAAAAGATCCTCCAAGCATTGGGGCAGAACAGAAAAAGAAGTGAGCAGATCCTTAACAAAAGACATTTCAGCTTCCTTGGTGCACAAGAACTCTGTCAACAGAAGTGTATGTGAGAATCCCTGAGGCTAAAACAGCCTTCTGCAAGCATTGGCCAAATTATTCATAGAAAAAGACAGAAAAAAAAGGAGAGGGAAGGAAAAAAATAAAAAGAGAAAGTAAGAGCTTGCTTCATAGGAACACCAGGCACTTCTAAAAATACAGCATGACCTCATTCTTCACATTATGCCAGACCTTAATATTGTGCTTTGCTTTATCACCTGGAGCACCTGGAGTCAGGTTCCCACTGCTTGAGTCTGGATGCTGTCAGATTTTGAAAAGGTAGGCAGTGAAATGCCTTTTGATGTAGTATAAAGCCAGTGTAAAGGAGTACCAAAATTAGCTTTCCATGTCACTTGCAAATTCTAATTATTTTTTGCCTATGTTTCGTCAAGACCTATATTTGCTGCCAAAGCTTTACAAGTCTTCCCTTTTATATATATTAATAGAATCATAGCTTGCAGACAGACTTCTGCATATACTGCAAAATGTAGCTGTAGAGCAAGTTACTGGACACCTGAGTTTCTGAGTGTGATTAAAAGTCAGTTATCTGAAAATCTAGCCTGGAAAGGAGAAGGATGTATTGTCACTGGAAATATGGGGTGAGAAGTCTCTGGGTTATAGTTCAATTTTGGAAGTGTTTTTCTATATTGCTTTTGATTAGAGCAAACAGCAAAAATGGAAAAGCTACAATGCCCTTCTACTTGTGTAATGGATGTAGTCATGTACTCAGGCTTGTAGCTGTAGATTACGTTTTCCACCTTGAGATATCCAGGCACAGATACTTGGCACAGATGCTGCCACATCTACGTCCATCCTGACTCATTTCAGTGAGTGAAGGAGGTGGCACTGAGATGCTGGTTTCTCTTATACCTCATGCTTCTGATTGCCTTCACTGAAGTTGAGCAGTATTTTATTCAGCAAAGAATTTGGCATAGTTATGAATGAGTCAGTCAGCAGATGAAGCCACATCTTGAGGCAACCATTTTTCAGGAATTACTTCATAGGACAGTATTATTCCAGGACAGCTGCTCTACCAGGTCTGTCTACCACCAGCTTTGCCATCACCGCCCCCACCTCCACTGTGTCAGAAGCTCATTCTCTTTGCCAAGGGAAGTAAAATATCTTCTCAAATGCAATAAACTACAGTGATAAAGAGACACTTGATTAATTTAATAGTGCTTACATTCATTTTTGTCTTAGATGCAACTGTTGGTGGCAGATGTACTGTTTTCCAAGCTCCCTTTTAACAATGTCAGCAATTATTTACAGCTGGACCTATTTGCAGTATATAGGAGGAAATACTGCTATGAGAGGAATCATTGACACATTTTGTGCTATTAGCTGAGCCTGAGGCTGAGTTTAATCCAGCTGAGGCACTAACATCCTGTCAGTGTGCTGACTCAATTGTATTTCTGCCTAAACCAGCATTTTCAAAGGCACTGTCATTGTCACCTTACACCATGTGGTAGTTGCAAATAAGGTGAGAAAATACCCTCTACAATACAATTATTGCCCTTCCTAAGACCCTAGATCCATGGGCAATGTTTAGTTCTAGTTAGTTTACATGAAGTGGGCCTTGATTTTGCAAATCTTTATGCTCTGTGCAGCCCATGAATAGCATGGTTACAATGCTGAGCAAAACCAAATGGCAGGAATATGTGATCAGCAGTATAGTATCTTCAAAGAACGAGGTCTGTCTTTCTTTCTGCCAATAGGCATCTTTTACCATTGCCTTCAATGTGTTGCTTTTGTATTCCCTGTTCTGCCTCACAGTACCTTGTCTTACATGTATAAAGTGTACCGTCAATCTCCTGATAAGGTACTGGCTTAACCTGATAAGGTTGTTTGACTACATGCTTTTAGAAGGTGATTTTCAGTGATTTAAGATTACACTCTGAATTACTCGAGAAATTAAACCTGATGTAAAGATGTTGCCCTAGAATACTTTGGCTTTGTTTTTATATGGGCAGTGCAATCAATGTGGAACAGGAGAGCAGCCAGCCATACATAGACACTGTTCACAAACACAAGCTCCAAAATGAACCAACACCTCATAAATATTTTGAAAATAACACTGGATAAACCACATAGGAAAAAAAGTCTGTGTTCCTTCAGCTGATGATCTTTACATTGGTAAGATCCCACGTCTTTATCTAAGCTGCCAGTCCACACCAAAGTCAGGAAACAGCCTTTCTGCAAGCAAAGACACAGAGGTATGAGCTGCTTCTCCTTCCAGTTTAAATACTACCACTGTTCCTTCTGCCTGTAAAATGAAATTATGTATGTTATGTATGGGATGCTCAATGGACTGTTTGGAAATTAATCTTCATTTTGCACAAGTGGAAAGAAGCTGGAAGGACCAATTTTTTTTCATATTGGAGGATGTCTAGGATAACATAAAGGTAGTTCTATTCATACCTTTTTTTTTTAAGCTCCTGAAAAAGAAATGACCTAAGACAACCACTTCTCACTCTACAAGTTAGGTAAATAACAGGCAGCTTGGTTTTGGGGTTTTTTTTGTGTTTAGCTCTTCTCTATTCAGAATTGTTTATCAGCAAAAAATTCTCCTTCACAACAGCCTGCAAGTGTCTTCCAAAATTACACATATCCCTCTGAGAAATCCCTGCTGAACCTGTGACACCCGCTAGCAGCCAAAAGCAGTTATTTTGGCATTTCACAGGGGCAGATGCTGGTATGGTCTGTTTTTGCATGGTTCATAACTCCTTAAAATGAAAGAAATTAAGTTCTTTAAATTTATTTCCCTCTCTGAAAAATATATCACTGTCTTGGGTGCCTTCATGAGAAAGTATCAGTTTAGATTACTTTAGATCACTTTAACCATTATTTTCCACAACCTGCATATAAGGAATTGGATGGTTGCATCTACCATGACCACATAGTCAGCAGAAGAGTTGTAAGCTGGAATCCAAATTTCTTTGTCACTAAAGCTTTTTCTTAATCACATCATATCTTCCATCCATAAAAAATGTTTTATTTACTAATTGTCATGATTGAATTTACACAAAGAACATAGGAGACTGAGGCTTCATCAGGCATCATGACTGAAGATCAGCACTTGTTTTAATAGGATGAACTCTTCTTGCTTATACTGTTTATAGAAGAGAGTTGCATTTCTTTAGATATGTGTGCCCTTTTCCCCCTGAACTGGGTTCTCTTAAACAGGGATAAACAAATAATCTTCAGTAAACCCCTACACCCCTCCAAGCTCCTGATTTTCCCATAGTCTATTAAATTCCCCCAACAGCTCCAACACCCTTCAGTAACTCTTATGTGCAGTGCTTCTGCTTCAAGCTTCCTTTACACAAACAAGTTAAATTTCAAGTCCTGGTCCTGATCTTCAAAGTAATGTCGATGCCTTGACTCTTGTTCCAGCACCCTCTGTCCTTGCCACCTGTGGCCATGGCAAACACAGGGGTGAAAGCCTGGCACAGGGAGAGAGATGCCCCAGCCGCCACCAGGAGCAACTACACTCATTCCAGGCAAAACCACATAAAAATACATCTCTCTTGCTGCTTTCTGAGCAAAGTACAGAGAGAAAAATAACTCACAGGACACTGGTGTTTGGGATAAGAACTGCCTCAGCTGGTCTGAAACCAGTCAGTCTGGAGGGTGGGAAGCAGCCAAACCCCTGTAGCTTCTGAACCCTGCCCAGGTTCATTAATCCTGTTTACAAGACCTGATTGTTTCTGATACCTAGGCCAGCTGGCTGAATACCTGAAGGAAAAATAGGGGAAAATTCAGCTGCCTAAACCTAGGCTTCTAATGCCCTTTGAGACATGTTAAACTAGCCCACTTGGCCTTCAGCTGCCAGCTCAGACAGGTGCAAATCTCCTCCAACTCCTCTGACATACCTACTGTGTGGATGTCGTAGGACAGCAGGGCATCTCAGGGGCTCTGCTTGGCACCTGCAGGTAGGCACTTGTTTAGGCAGATGAATTGTACTTTCAGATTCCTTAGTAGGCTATTCAAAGAATTTAACTTCAGGCACCTAATTTTGATGACTAACTTAGGATTCTTGGTTAAGAACCCTAATCTCTCCTTTCCCTATATAAAAAGCCTGCATTCTTAATGTATGCACCTCAATTCAGCTGGCATAAGTACCATACTGCTTCCAAAAAGAAGTGTGTGTTAGTCTCCTGGTTAAGCAAAGAAGCTGCTGTAGGAAGCCAAATTGATAAAAATTGCTAGCAGCTCCCTGCTGCTTAAGGACCTGTTTCTGTGCTCCAGTACGTTATTAAGGTAACTTTCAAGGCTAGATCAGAACTTACTCAGAAAACAAACAAGAACAAGCACTTTAGTGCCAGGTTTGTGGCACTTCAGCTCCCCAGGTTTGCACTCCTATCAGTCTTATAAAGTTTCTGCAGTGTTTTGGCAACATGCTACATTTCTCAGTTGAAATGCACTGCTTAATGCAAGACTGGTAAACAGCTTGAATAGGCAGGGCTTTGATTTATGAACTACATGAATATGGTTATGAGCACGTTGGCTGGGCAATTAGTTTTAAATTGTATAAACTCACACCAGCTCTTGTTATTATGAGTACAAAGGTTTGTCAGAGTACCTCTGAGTTCAGTATTTCAGAATCCTCTGGTGTCTTTATGCCTATTAGACCAGAACTGAAGCAAATTAAAGCCTCTGCTACACCTTCTGAGTCTAATACCACTAAACCATGTGTATGAAAATATCAACAGCGAATACATTAAATAGATGCATCCATTTAAAACGCTACTTTGTGTGCTTTTTTTTTTTTTTCTAGTCCAAGATGGGTTTTGATCTCCAGTAATGTCTTTATCACCCTCTCTAATCAGTGTCTGTAATGAATTCTAAGGAAACTGTGATGCTGCAATAAATGTCAATTACTACAAAGGCTGTGCTGCAGGCCAGCCCCTCCTATTGAGACCTGCTGGGTCCACAAGATATAAAGGGCAGCAAGGGAGGACTGTGTCAGCTGCAATGAAGATCAGTTATTTCAGAGGGAGAAAAAGTTATTTCAGAGGGAGCAAAAGTTATTTTAGAGGAACCTCCTGTCATCCCTATCTCTATGTGCAGAAAGGCCAAAATGAATCTCACTCAAACAGTTTTGGTCAAATAATAGTGGTACAAGAATTCTTCCCTCAAAACCAACATATTTTTGATGGATAACCCATGCATTTTTTACTCAAAAAATCAAAAGAAAATAAAAGATAATTTATGTTGGGAGACATTTACTCCTTTTGATTAATTTTCAAAGCTCTCAGAAGAAAGAAGTGTTCAAGTATAAAGTGCTCAGATGAGTACTTCAATATTTTCAGCCTATCTCTTGCTCCCCCATATGATTTTTAAAATTATATTACTAAGTATTCAGTTAATTTGACAGAATCTCATAGTTCTTTCAAATTCTTATATTTGGGGATAAGTTTTGTTTTGTATTTTTTTCCTAGGTACAAAAACGTCCAGCAATTCTTAATGACAGCTGCTTTAGAGATGCTCAAAGTTTTATTTAGGTACAAAAGGAAGTGTTTCTTAAGCCAAGGTGCATATTTGAGGCCTGAATAGCTCTTTTGAACAAATTCCCTGTTTGCCTTTCTGCTTTTAGGTTATTTCTTCTCCTGTTATTTGAGACCTTCCAATAATTACTTACAGTCATCTGTTTTCCAGTCTTTAATTCCAAATTTCTACTTAGTGTGATTTCTTGTGCTTGCTAAATTGGAGAGATTTATGGTATCAGATGTTCCTTCTCCATGGAAGGGGTCACTTTTCATCAAATAACAGCTCTCCTTTTTGGATAAACTCAAGCAAACATTTCAAGTGGTTTAACAAATGTAGTCCAAAAATATCTAAACTAGCTCTAAGCTTCCTAGCCTAGGTCTCACAAATAATAAAGCAATGGAGCTGAGGCATGCTGCTGTGATACACCTATCATCCAAAGAGTATCTCAGGTCTTTAAATGATACCTGCAATAACTGTATACCAAATTCAGAGGTCATTTTCGAAGCTATTCCCTGTAGTCTTCATAGGTTTGTTTTCTTATGCTATTTTGTGAGATTTCCTCAGATTTTCTCCATCTGTGACATCTTTCCTCTATGCAGAATGAAACTGCCTGGGGTGTTTCCACATGACTTTGTGGAACAAAGAGGCAAATAAGCCCCCCATCATTAAAAATTATGCAATCCACTAGCGGATGCTCCTAGAAATTTTAAAGGGTCTGCTACACCTGAAGTGTAGTCCACTGTGGTGGGTTGAACCTGAGTTGATGGACAGTCTTTTAGACTAATGACGCTTCTCACAATTTACATATTTAAACCATGCTGCAAGGCGGGAATTTCCTTTCGTTCCAGCTCGCCTGCTGGAAGGTGGGGGGGCCTTGGAGCCTCTGGCCCCTGCCGGGCCGGGCTGGGGCCCCTGCCCCCCCCCTTTTCCCAACACTGTGGCACGGACCCTGGGCCATGGGGGGGGGGAACTGTGCCAGAGCCACAGGCAGCTAAAACCAGCCATGGACTGCCACACAGCTAAAACCAGCCATGGACTGCCACACAGCTAAAACCAGCCATGGACTGCTCACAGCTAAAACCAGCCATGGACTGCCGCACAGCTAGACCCAGCCATGGACTGCTCACAGCTAAAACCAGCCAAGGACTGCCACACAGCTAAAACCAGCCAAGGACTGCTCACAGCTAAACCCAGCCATGGACTGCCACACAGCTAAAACCAGCCATGGACTGCTCACAGCTAAACCAGCCATGGACTGCTCACAGCTAAACCAGCCATGGACTGCTCACAGCTAAACCCAGCCATGGACTGCCACACAGCTAAAACCAGCCATGGACTGCTCACAGCTAAAACCAGCCATGGACTGCTCACAGCTAAAACCAGCCATGGACTGCCACACAGCCAAAGCCATCCGGCACGGCTTCCTGCGGGTCCAGCGGGTCCCTCTCCTCTCCACGCGGAGCCAGCAGGAGCCAGCGGGGCCTCCCGTCTGCATCCAGCACACTTTGTGCTGAACTGAAGAAGACACCACGCAGCCAGCAGCACAGAGGGAGCGAGGCTTTCCCCACCGTAAAGCCCGAACAAGAACACCCTTCAGCATGGCGGTGTCAGAGTCAGAGAGAAAGAGAAGTGAGTCACGTGGGACGGAGCTGGAAATGGCGACGGGAGAAAAGAGGGCGGTGCCACGATTCTGGCGCGCAGCTTAAAAGAAACCTTCTTGCATGCCGTGGTAAGAAACTGTAATACCACAAACTGTTTGTCTCTTTAATCCATTTGAAGTACATGGGGGGATGGAGAATTCACGTGCGGCCCGTGAAGATTGTGAAGAGTGCCTATACCAGGCTATATGGAAGCATTGAAAGGCTTTTAGAGACTTGTGGAAAAAAAGCGCCTTTGTGTTCAGGCCAAAATAACTCATCCTTAAAAAGATTAATAACCCCATGTGATGGCCCATGTTTTGCAGTGTGAAGGAACTGTGAGATTTTTCATGGGAGAGATGTTTTACACCACAGCAGGTTGTTTCTTTCTGGGCGGGTCTGCTGTTGGTGGCAGTTTGGGAACCATGTGAAGCTGAAGAAAACCCTTTTTCGTTAAGCATAAGAAAGAGACTTTTCAAGAACTGTAACACTGACTAACATCCCATGTTCTGTTACCCCTTGTGCAAGTTGAGTAAAAGGAGAAAAGTGCTAGAAGGGGGGGAGGGGGTTTGCTTTAAATTCTTGTTATTTCTTCTTACTTTAAATTCTATTCATAATAAAACTCCTTTTTATACTGCAACCATTTAAGTTTTGTTCCTGCTTTGCTTTGTCCTAATTCTTATCTCACAGAAAAAAAATAAGTAAGTAATGGATATTTTGAACTAAACCACTACACTTAATTGGTGGTTTTGCCCGGTTTATGAACTGAACCCGCGACATCCACAAATAAAGAAGAGCTGGATTTTTTTTCAAGAAAAATAATTTGGAGTAGAAAAAATACCTGGAACAGTTTTTATACAGTCTAACGTCTATATAAAGCAAAAGTGCAGGATAATTATTTCTTAACTTTTTCTAGTTTTTCCTTCCTATATAAGCCATTTCTTTCCAACCTTTAAAAATAAAAACAAAAGATAAGTAGAAATTTTAATCAAAGGGGATGGCAATTGTCTGGCAGGATGAGGCTCACACAGACATGAAATTCAATTAATCTGATTTCCATGGAAACATAGTATTGATGCAAATTCTGTTACAGAGTCCCTTAAACAAGCAGAATGGTTATGTCCAGTTCCACACAGCATAAAAGTATTAAATCAAATGATCTACACCCTCCCCTGGCCATGCAAGGGCCTCTGCAACTTTATTCAAATAAATGAATGTCTGACAGAGATGGTGTGTTTCACCTTAATTTTTACAAGTACAAATGTCATAGGTTAGCATAGTTCTGTGTTCAAAGGTCATAGTTCTGTGTTAACATGAGAGATTTTTTTTTCCTTCAGAATGCTGTAAGTCATTAATTCAGATATCAGAGAGTAGCAAATTAGTCATTTCCCTCCCTTGTGACAAGAAAAAAAGACTAGCTGCTTTGACTGAGTTTCAGAAGTGCCACAAATTCAGTTTCAATCTTCTTTCCTTACAAATGTGTGTTCATCTGTGCATATTGCACACACTTTTACATGTTATGACTGAGGATGCCTGTGCCATCTTAGTGGGAGTTAAAGACCAGTTTCTCATGAAGCTCAGTCACTGTAAATCATACGAGTCTAAAGTGTTAGTGTATATTTGTAATGCTAGATATGGTCTCATTTTAACAATGAGGAATAACCACCAGGTGGGTAATATTTAGTTAAGAAGTATAAAAAGAAGTAAATATTTGACAGTTTTATTACCTCTCTGCTTAAATAAATGGTAGAACAAATGCTCCAAGTTTAAGCACTCAGTACCTTCCTACCCTAATGCTCCATATAGTTTAAGGCTAACGTTTTTGATATTTTTATCACTAAATATATAAGGAGTCTTGATCTTCAAAAAGCTGCAGGCCATTCCTTTTTGAAATGTCATCCGCTTCTAAAGCGTGTCTCTCCAAAGGGAAGATTTGTCTAGCAGTAAACACTCCGATTTCAAAACTTCAGTCTCTCTCTGGTTGTTTTCTTTAATACGTCTTAGTCCCCACTGTTCTTAAAAGAAGCTTAAAAATGGTAAAAGACTATAACTAATGCAACTTTGGCTCCCCAAGCCAAAGTGATGACAGGGCAAAGCAGCTGTATGAAATACAGACTTCCCTGCCCACCTGTCCAGGCAGAAATTGCAAACCACCCACAGCAGACAGAGTGGCCATGACAAGGAACCAGCAATGTCACTGCCTCTGGCCACCCACACCAGGGCACTTACTGCTGACAGGTTTCTCACTGCCACCTCTCTCCCTCTTTAAACTGCAGTAAATGAACAGTTTTTATGCTTTTTTCTGGTGGGGGAACATGGAATCAGTCTTCTTCATCTTTCATTGCCAGAAGTCATGCGAACATGTGGCAGTGCCTGCAGCCACAAAAGCACCATGTATTAATAACCACAGGGCTGTGTTGCTTTAGTCAAGCCCCACTTTGCAAGATGATGCCCAAAACCAGTGAAAAGTAGAGTTGCTTTCAGTCTTTCCTGGGGAAAAACAGAGCCCTGTGTAGAAACAGTGCAAGGACATACAGTAAGGGGAAAATTAGCTGTGCCACTTCCCCAAAAAATAGATCCTCAAGCCGTGGAAGAACCATGATCTGAGCTCAATAAATAGGCTGCATTATAACAAATAAATGGAGAAATGAAGATTTTTAATAATTTAAAATTTCAGTTGCTCCAGCAGATGAAAATTAACTACCATGATCAGAGTCAGATTGTGTACAAATATACAGAAAATTATAACACCACTCTAAAATTCCTTAAATTCACAGCTTAACATACTTATTAACCTTTTTTTCCATTGCATTTTTAGCATATTTATGTTCTTAAAACATAACATCTCATCTGCTAGTGGAATATTCGCACGTATGCAAATACTCGGGCAAGGACTCTGCATATAGTCAGCCTGGGATGTACTCCCCATGTGTTTGCTCTAATGCACTACTGTCATCCCTTTAAATCATTGGGAAGGCTGTTATAATTTTAGATTCCTAGGAGTTTCCATTGCAGTGAGAGATTGACAAGTATCAGACCAAGAGCTGCTTGACAGACCTTCACCTTGCTCCTGCTGAAAATGTGTATTACCATATGAATTTTAGTGACTCTTCCCTACCATTCTGTAGCCTAGGGTTTCCTGCTGCGCCCTGCACACAAGACAGGCATCCAAGGACGTGGCAGTACAGGGAAGGCAATGGTGAAACAAGACATGTTGATCTTTGACTGCGTGCTAAGTAATTAGCGTCGCTTCTGTGTGAGTTATTTACATCCAGTTGTGTAATTTTGCAAAAGGTTAAGTTTCCCTTTAATTTTGATGCAGTGCCTTCCTGGCAACATCAAATTTTTAGTAAATTCTTGTCATAGATGACCTTCAGCTAAGTAAAGAAATGTTAACTTGCATAAACAATTCCAAAGATATTTGAAAGTACCCTGAATAAACATAATACCTGTGAGGGTACATGCAAGTAGAAGGCTTTTATGAGCTTCTACCTGAAATACTGTTGAGTTTCCTCTTCTCAGAGCAGACTGCCATGGAGTTTACCTGCTATGTGTTTACTGCTACAAAGCCCCTCACCGCACTCCATTTCCCTGTACAATGTATAGGGATATATGGGAAAGCAGCAGTGTCCACCACGCTTTTGCATTCTTCAGGCTGAAGACAGTGTCAGTATTCTGGGTGTCCAAAAGAACTCTTTCAGTTATGAACCTCAACCTATGCAAGCAAGATAAAATACTGGGACTACTAACTTCCAGGATTTGTTTTGGGAGAGTTTTTATATAGTGGTGTCAAGTCAAACGGTGTATATGAAAGCAATTCTTCAGAGACAGTTTAAATGCTTCTGTAGAAATGCCTACCAGACTGTGAAAGTTCAATTTTAAGGGATATTAAAAAGACAACAAGGAAGAGTCCCTCAAGCATGTGTACTCTGTTCATACATGGCCGTGGCAATTAGTGTAAATGCTCTTTATCAAACACCTTTTTATCTCAAATTAACATTTGTGTGGCAAGATTTCAGTTTGATAGGTACTTACAGAACAGGTAACTAAAGAAATAAAATTATACTAATTTCAAGATTTTTGAATTCTTCTTTTCCACTTGTTTCAAGAAGACTTGATAGCTTTTATTTTGCGCAACATTTTCTATATGGAGGTGTGCCTCGCTAAGGCATATTTAAGGAGCTTATGACACACAGGAGTACACGAGTGAAGATAAGTAGTCACATGTTTGTGTGCCTGTTGTTATGAATTCAGCAATGCTGAGTGCCTCTCACTCTGTAACAGCTGGTATGAGACTTAGGAATTTCAAAACACTAAGTGGTTCTACATTTCACCAGAAACAGTGGCTAAATTAAATGCCTTCAATTTTTTTCCCTCTCCCAAAAGGTATGTGACAAATCCTTTCCCCACAGAGGTGCAGAGGAGCTTAGAAATGTCTCTGGCCTGTGGAGCTGGCTGGGACAGCAGAGGTAAACTGATCACTAGTGATGCAGAGAAACCCCTTCAGGTTCCCTTTGTCCTATTTATGTCAAACACCTTGCTGCTCCTGATGCTTCTCTTGGTGGATGCTCTGCAGTGAACAATACTTTGCAAGCAGCGACAGGACTATCCATGTAGCCTTGGCTGGGCAGGCAGGAGGGGCCTGCCCCATGGCCCGTGACCCTGCACTGGCTCTAGAAACAGCTCTCAGGGCAGCCCGGAGACAGGCAGGAGGCAGCCCAGGCACACCTGCCTTCGGCAAGCCAAGCTGCTTGACTCTGGAGGTGCCTGGAGCATGCATTTGTAAACTTGCTGAATGTGAGCAGCATCTGTTATTAGGCCTTCTGCGTGTCTGTCTTGACTTGCAAAGTGAGCAAGAAGTCCAAAGGAAAGGACCCAAGGACAGGATTGTCTAGTACAGAGAAAGGGGTTTGGGGATGGCTCACATGGATTGAGATGAAGGCTTGCTTTCACAGAGAGCTGGAAATGCCTTGGATTTAGGGTAAAGGTTGATAATTTTGAGCTATATGTTACTTTAAGTGATCTGGCACTGGTCAGAGAATGGGTGAGCTCTTGCTCTACAGTTACATGTAGAGCCATAACTCAGCCCATCTTAGAAAGACTGTGAGCCCCAGTGTCACCAATAAACTGCAAAAAATAGATAAGTAGGAGCAAGGAGCAGGACCTGGGCCTCTCAGGCCAAAGACCCCAGTACCATCTTGCTCTCTAGGTTTAGCCCTGTGAATCTCATGTCCCTTTCAGAGTAGTGTTTGTTGCTGGCAGGAAGACTGTGCCATGAAGAGGATGTTGAAGCCTGGTGGCTGATGGACTTTCCTGAAATGTATGAGCAGAGTTGAAGACAGTGGGTCTAGAAAGCAAATGTTCCAGCTCCCGGGCAATGACAAGCCTCTTCTGCTGCTGCCATTAGAGCATCATGTCTTCTGAGTTCATGAATGTCATTAAGCAGAAGATCTGCTCCCAGGAAAGAAGGTCCTGCTTTATTCACAGCCTGGGCTGCTCTGAGCACAGGTCGCTGGGCGGGTCTTGCCAAGGGATGGGGGCAGATGGGCCAAAGCACTGAGAGCCACCGGCCCCAAGTCTTTGCAGTCACCAGGCCCGAGTGTCCATGCCAGGCAAGTGAGCCCGTCTGTTTTCAGATGTAAAAGAATGGAAGCCAATGCACAGGCGCCATTGATAAACCCAGGGATCAAAAGCAAGGGCATGTAGAAGCTGAGTTAATTGGTGCTTAAAGCACTTAAAGCAGAAATTCAGAAATGAAGATCTGATGCAAAGATGACTCAGAAGCAACACACTGGGTTTAGCTGTCATGCATAGGGAACTTCCCTATTAAAGGGAGCTAAACATTTGTCAGTGCCAGAGGGCTTTTATAACAGAAGAGTTGCTTTAGCCCCAAAATGGTGTTTTCTAACAATACTTTGTCTCCCAAGAAGGGAACACCAAAGCTGACTCAGAGAACTCTGAGTTGAGACTCTGCCCAGAGGAATAATATGAATCATCTAAACCACTCGTACAGCTCCCCCTGTCAATTTACTAAAAGCATCATATCTGCAGCTGGATCTGTGGCTTAAAAAATGTGGCCTAAGGCAGGATTTTTTTTGCTGCTGTGTCAATACATTAAAAGATCCAGAATGTGTTTAATAGTAGGCTGATGGGGAATGAAAAATATCACTAGAATTCTCAAAATATTGTTCTTGCTTTCTCTGGATAACATCTTACAGAAAGACATGCTTCACACATGATTTTAAAGTGATGAAATCTCTGCTTCTTCACTGCCTCTTTCTGTGACTCCTCCTTTGGTTCAAAGGAGTTGTGCCAATATAAATAAATGTTATTTATATTGTGGTAGAGCCAGGGTGCCATATAAAGAACCTGTTCTTTATTGTGTGAAATGCAGTAAATTCACAGGAATGAGTCCCTGTCCAAGGAACCCACAGCCTATAACTCTGAACATGTCATGGCACAAAGAACTATGGAAAGCACAAACGACCATACCGAAGGCAGATCGTGATGGGCATACATAAACACAGCTATTGGCCAGTGAGCCCCAAGAGGCTCATGAGGCTGTTTGAAGGCTTTAGAAATACTGACACATCACAAAATGCTAATCTTATGGTCACATCCAGGATAATTTTTAAAAAGCATTGAAAAGCATTTTAAAAAACCTGTAAAAGCATTACTGAGTTCTGCCTCAGTACTAAAGACATGAGGGTGTTCTAGGGGGTTTGGCCATTCTCAATCCAGGTGGAATCAATAAGCAAAGCGTAATTTCAAAATATAGATGAAAATATTTTCAGCGATGTTATGGGAATACTATTTAGCTAGTTACTGCCTTATGCTTCTTCATGCAGTTTTGACTTAGGTGAGATTTGGATGGTTTTGCTCATTCAAACTACTTCAGCCACCTAAAGTAACTATTTGTAAAGTTTTGATAGGTCAATGCAACCCCACAGTTTGCTGTTGTGTATTTAACATCATTCTTTCTTCTAAGTGGATTTTCAATCTATTTTGTAGAGTAAAAAATAATTTATTCTCAGCCAGAAATTAATTAAACCCCCTTCATTCAAATGAAGATAACTCCATCTACTCAAGGGAATTTTCTATGTTAGTGCCTCTTTTCCAAGATTCCATAAAGTACTCAACTAAATAAGTATCACAATTATGAAAGAAAGACCACAGAGGAAACAAAAGAAGAAAAGGCTGTGTATATAACTTCTAGAACATTTTGCACCTTAAAACTTCTGGAATTAAATGTTACATCAAATTTAAAGACAAAATCCTGTACATTTTACACTTTATCTTACTTAATGTGTTACTAAAAACAGGATTGAATTTTACACTCAGAGCATCTTGGAGGTAATTCTCAGTCTATCGCCATGTTTATCCTTAAAAAAAAAAAATCTGGGAAACTGCTCTCCAGAGAGATGCAGATTTTTTTGGCAAAAGATGTTCTCTCCAAGCTTCTTTTGCTACCTAAACTTAAAACAATTTCCTGAGTGAAATAAACTATATGGCCAAAGAGAACTGCTTGCTATAATAACTGAATCTAGAATTCCGTCCATGAGAAATCTCTTGGTCAGAGATGTTATTTTTCTCCATTAACTACTCAGCTCTTATTTACTGTAGTTACTAAAGAAGTTCTTCAGATGATACCACACCAAAGAGAACAACACCAACACCAACAAAGGATTAAACACCGTTGGTGGTTTGCTCCAAATGACTGGCTGAATCAGGGCAAAACAGATTGCTGAGGTGTGTCTTCTGCTGAGACCCATGCAGTCTTGGTTTGGCATGTTTATGGCTCTGCTGGCTAGTTGTATTTTTAAAGTTGATTAATATAACTGGATTTTATAGATATATCATCTAATAAAACAAGCCATTGCAATAATTTGAACTTTTTGTAAAAAGTGTCATTGCTGCATTATTCATTTTATTGACTAGTGCACACAGGGAATTAATCAATTTGAGCTGAAAAATAAAATTAGATGTAGTAGGGGTTTTAGCATAGCTAAAAGATTTGTCTGAGGAAAGATGTGAGGAGATGGAATGGAATAAAAATAAAAGCTATTCGAAGGCTATTTATTAAAAAAATATTCTTTTCATGGAACTGTGAGAAAAATGATTGTCTACCAAATCAAACCAAACCAAACCAGACCAGACCAAACCAAACCATTATAATAGGTCAAATACTCTAGCTCCTCTTTTTTAAAATTAATTTTGGGAAGCATTTTGCCAGCATCAATAAAATGCCTTTTCTGAAATAACAGCAACTAATTTTAGAAGAAAGTATTTTTTAATATGAATTCTTTCAGGAATTCCTGTTTTGAAGAAATTAACAAAGTTGTTCCTATCCTGAGCTGCAGCAAAACATTTTTTGAAATGTTAAATTGCAAGGTTTAATCTATGATTTCTGCTATGCACCGGTACAAACCCCAGAGAAAATAGTCTCTGCTCTAGAAAATTAACATAAATTGTCAAAATTGATAAAGAAGCGTTAATAACATAATTTTTAAAATTATTATTTCTAACACAGATACTGGATGAAAAAACCTGTGGCTGGTAGATGACAATTTCAGTTTAACTTACACTGTCTTGGGATACAAGTGTCAAGGAAAGTCTGAGAGAAGACAAAACTGTTGAGTTTGGGTGGCTGCAATTATGGCTACTAGGATTAATCTTTCCTGCAGTTGCAAACATAATCTATGAAATGACTCCAGGAGTCTAACTCAAAACTTACTCCATAATCCAAGCGGGGGAACAGGGCGTGTTAGGCACAGTCTGTACGACCAGTTTTCACTGTTTTCCTCAAAATGAGCTGCATGAGACAGAAGAATCTGTCTCTCTCCAGGGATAGCAGGAGGAGTTTAGGATGACAACTATTGACAGACAGGTTATCTTTGCTGCCCAATTGAATCTCACCAGGGCTGTCAAGCCCAAAACCACATGTTGCACCATGAGAGACCAGAACTGATCTCCTGGGAGCGTTTGATTTAGCTTGTCACATCTCCATTGCCGGGGGGACCGGCACAGTCCTCTGAGGAGCTATGGCAAGCAATCAAAGTCTCAGTACTTCAGCAGGGACCTTTGAAGGATGTAGCAGTCCTAGGCATGCCCCATCCCCAATTAATCTACAGATGCTGTAGTCTTGGGATTAGTCTATCAAACTTGTTAATGGGATGTTTGCCATTAAAAAAAATAAACGGGCAGAATGTACACAGCAATATTGGCAGAAAGAACTGCTGTCTTACTCATTATTTTCTCTCACTTCTGGTGGAGTGAATAAATCAACTCTGAACATTGTTTAGGAAACTTGCAACACCAGTGTAGACTGCCTAAAATAACTTGCTTATTGATGACCTATAAATCCAACTTAAATCTCACATTAACCTTTTCTCTGAGTAGCTTTTTCATTAGTAGATGATTAAGTGATGGGAAATGGCTGAAAATTAAGCTACTCAGCTTGCAAAAGGGCAGAACAATGTCCCTGTTGCTTCCACAAGTCCTGGTATTTTTCACAGTTGGAGGCACCAGCTGAAACTGGGCCATTCCCTCCACAAACTGATTCAAAAACTTAAACACAAACCATTGCAAATTAGTGGAGAGACACCTTGTTTGTTTTTTTTTTAAAGGAAGCTTAAGTTCATACTTCCCATGCTGTGCTCAGCTCCCAGATTGGATCTTTTATTTTTCCCCTACTGCATAAGCATTAATAGGGTGGAATTCCCATTTCTGTCAGTACCACATTACTATTTGTGATGTCACAGCAAACTTACTTGTCACCTGCCAGAAACTCATCAGAATTGCACAGTGTTTTCTGTGTTCTTGTGCAGCACCAGACCATAGAGGGAGTGATGCCATTTTTCCAGACCTACCATACTATGTACATAAACTTCAAAGCATTTAATGAAAAAAAGCTATGTATTTCTTAACTGCTAGCCTTTAAGTATTGCCTCTATTTTTAATGAACCTCAGCTTTGAAGAAGCCCCACAAAATACCACATTAGATTGAAACACCAAAAAACACAAGAAAAAAAACTGGCAAGAACCATCAGCAGGGCCACCTGGTCACAATGCAGTGGTAATAAATTGGTTCCTGCATCTACTACCAGTTTCCACTACCTTGTCTGCCAGATTATTGCATATACAGAGAAGCCTTCTGCTGAGAGATATACACTTCAATTTCAGCCCTTGACCTCATATTTTACCTTTTTGCTAGAGATTCAGACCTAGTTCTGTGTTCTACCCTTAGGTACTTGTACACTGTAATTAAATCCTATCTCACCTGCTCCTTTTTCACGGCCCAACATGTTAAGGTCTTGAAGCTATTTCTTCAGAAGAAATGTCTCCTAAATTAGCCTTGTTCCCTGGACCCCTTCCAAGTTTTCTTTAGGGAATGCGCCAAATTACAAACCTCTTGAAAGATTTAGAGGTCCAGCGGGGCTTCACGTGGTGCAATAACTGGGGGAGATTGGCTTTAAAGGATATGGCTGGGCAGGTTAAAGTCAATGGAAGTTCAATGTGTGGAGAGATTAGAGGATCAAGGCTTGGTAGACTGAATGCAGTATGTGACCTAAAACTGTTAATAGGGATTCAGACAACAGTGTCTGATCAAATCCTAAATCTAGGGCTGACTTTCATTCTTTGGTGTGCATTTAAATACCTATGTAAACAGCTGTGGTTGTGGGGAAGCCCAGGGAAGAATTGCAATTTGCTCCAAGTGCTGTGCAGCTGGAGAGAGACACCTGAGTGTGTACAAGATGCTGCAGGGACAGAGGACAGTAAGAGTCCCAGCCCCAGAGTCTGGGGGATGAGGCAGCAAGGTGGGAGCAGCTATGGAAGCTATTCCTATCCTGTCTGGAATCAGGGTCAGGATGCTGCCTAAGGTCACCTGACCCTGTCCTCCAAAACTGCTGGCAGGTGAGAGAGATGGACTGGAGCTAGAGGGTCAGCACCTCCGCCTCCTTACCCAAAACGTCCTCCTCCCCACCTTCCACACTGGGGAAGTGCAGGGCATCTGCTCCCCAGTCAGCTGCCATCCATCCATCCGTCAGTCCGTCCGTCTGTCCATCCATCATCCCACTTGACTGGCCCCAAGTCGCAGGTCTGTGCCACCAGAGCTATCATAAAACACTTACAGAGGATGACTAAATCCATCACATAAGTAAACCATAAGTGTAATTTGCCCTGAAAGTGAAAGAAATGCTCTGTTTAACGATGCCTGGTTGTTTGGTGGTTGCAGCGAGTGCTGTGACAGTCACAATGATGTACTGTGTTCTTCTGAACAGTCTCTGAAGAATAGCTGTGTGACAACTCCTAAATGACATTTCTCATATACAACACCTGATAATGTCAGCTTCACCACACTAATACATTCATTGCTCTAATATCTAAGTCTTTCAGCCGGAGAATGCTGCCTGCCTAAAAAGCAATGTAATTTTTGTGCTGTATTTCAGAAGACTTTGTGCTCTGTTTTCCACAGAAAATGGGATTGTTCTTTCTATGTCATATGGGAGTCCTTATTCCAACAGATAACACAAAAGATTAAATAAAAATAAGGGTAGGAAAATAGATCACAGTATTTGCCCATTTATCCCATGTTAATTGGTTTAATAAAAAAAGTTGTTTTTAAAAAACAATACTGAAAATCTTTTAGGGGGCAGGTCAGGAATTTCTGTAACATTATTCAAAGGCCCTTCCTTTAAGAAGTGGAGTCCTAGGCCTAGACAGCACATTTCCAAAAACTGGGGAGCTCCATGAATGTTACATATCAAAAGCAGGACTGTTCCTTATCATCCTATGCATACTCCATTAAGAATCCTTAAAAAATATTTCTGCTAGGGATCTCTATTAAATAAGTGACAAATCTAGTATTTTGTGTCTCAGCCCTGCCCTCTTTATGAAAATCCCTGTCCACAGAGTCTTGCTTAGTCTTTATCTCTCAAATATGTACTCGAACTCCTAGAATGCCTCCTTCCTTCTACTTTTTATTCTACTTTCTGTGGTTTTAATTCCATCTCCTTCCATTATATTATAGGTGGGATGAAGAAATACAGTCTAATTCAATACCAGGAGAGTTTTTCTTTCTTGAACCCCTGCTGAAATGCTGTTCATTTACTTGTGGTCTCTCAGATTTGGCAACCAGCCAACAACATGATTTTTAAAAAGTTAAGGGAAAAAGTTCAGATAATGAAACAAAGCCCAATTAGAGGGACTAATGTTAAAGGGTCTTTGCAAAGGATTAAAATGTGCACAACACCAGAAGTGGCCTTATTTCAGTGTTTTAGACAAAGTGGAATAGAGCTGCCGAAACCCCCTGCATGAGTGTCAGCCTTCGCCTTTGCAGCCTTCATGGTTGTTTGTCTTGCAGCACAACCACGGATGACAGACTCTATAAATCTGTGGTGAGAAATGGACCTAGTCTGAAGAAGCTTGTAATTTAAACATGCAAAACAAGAGGCTGGAAGAAAAACAGAGTGAAAAAAGTCAGGCAGCAGGTATGTGATAAAGTCAGCAGCTGCACAGGTCCAGATCCTGTTACCTTTGGTTTCAATCAAGTACTCCAAGTCTTAGGTCTTTCTCACAACAGTACAAACAGGGAAGCGGCAAATTAAGGCAGCCAAAGTCATCATCACTATATCAAAAAGATCTAATATCCAGCTGAAGATTTTTTTTCATTATTTAAATGAGTTTTAAATAGGCCAGGAATAGGCACTGCCAGGCTCCTAGCAAGCCTTTGGCAAACCCAGTAGTACAGTTTAGGAAGACCAGACTTGGTCACAGCCAAGTGACCAAGATTCAGCTGCTGCTGAATCTGCCTCACTGCTGCCTTCTTAATTTAGTCCTTTGCTGCTCTCTCCAATTTAAAGGAAGGATTAAAAAGGAGATCACAATGATTGCATGCTGCATCGATGTAAAGCTTTCTCCTCTGATTTTCTAAAGCTACATTTTCTTTTTTGTTTGTCAAAAGATTTAATGCTTAGTTAACCTGTTTTAACAGACAAGAAGATGTGTTCTAGCAAAAAGTTCCTCTGGTGTATGTATGGTCTGTTCAAATAACCTTTTTCCCAACTTCTCTGCAATCAGAAGATTTGAATTCTGATGCAAAATGTTCATGCTAGAACCTGATCATATCCCAGAGCTACAATTCTGAGTGGCATCAGTCCATGGTATCTGACAGTATTTGCCAAAAACATGTCAGGACTCCCCTATAGTTCAAATCACCCCATAAATTCTACACTTACACAACATCAGTGACCTCATACCCAAGGCATGCCTTAATGATCAAGCAAGTGGAAACGTTCAGTAAATACATTGAATGTTTGACATTGTTATCAGTGGGTGTTCCCTGGGTCTCTTGTGAAACAATCCCAAGATTAATGCAAGGCCAAGAAGTGTCAGCCAAGTGAAAACCTTAAATGTTAGTTAAGAAATTTAAATAGACAACAGCAGTTTTCCTGCTCTAAAATTCAGCAAAATAGTTTTTAGAGAAGTATTGGAAAAAAAAAACCTGGAATTTTTTTGACAATGGGTTATTTGTGTTGCTTTGGCTGATTTTCTTTTAAGCCATTGCTTCTGACATTGTGACACTGGAGGAAGTATGCCAGTCTTATGAGGAGTTCTGAGAAATGAAGCATTAAAAAGTCTCTGCAAAAGTTTTTATAGAGTCCATGATAAAAATTAGGCTTGGTACAGACAACTATTTCAGTCTTTCAGCGTCTCTAAGTCAGGTCTAAGAAACACTGCCAGTGAAAAGAAGGCTGATTCCCTAAACCAGAGCACAGTGCCCCCTCTACAGTGCACAATAAACTTGGCTCCTTGATTCCCATGTCAGCAGAAGGCATTGACATGCTGTAGTAAACTAACAGAGAAGGAAAGGAATAAAATAAAAAAGAAAAGCAGATTTTTCTTATTGTTTTTATTCCTCTGTACTTCACTTTACAGACTGTGTCAAATTGTAGTACACATGGCTGTTTTCTCACACTGGGCATCCAGTGCCATCTAACCTCAGACCTATGGGGCAGCCTCTGAGGGGATGTGTGGGGTGCTGGCAGGGTCTCCAGCCACACAACTTTGGTGCCCTGAGGAGCACATAAAAGAAACATTTAACAGCTTTGTGTCGCAACCACCATGCTCAGCGTTGCCTTTCTTTGGTATTCTTGCAAGGAATGAAAGCCTTAGCCTGTAAATATTATACACTCCTGATTACGAGCCTGATTAGGCTGCTGAAGAGAATGGGACAAATCAAATGCGTTAAGTACATGTAAGAAGGATACACAGGGCAAGGGTTGAGTTTGGAAACTTTGTGTTAATGTATCTTATATCAATACAGAGACACATAGTTAAACTTATCAACAGCAAGAAATGCAAAACCCATTTCCTGACCTGCTGGCTGACGCTCAGTCACAAGCATCACCTGGTTGCCTTTGCACTGAAATGATTTCTATCAAATAATTCACAATCACAAACTAAAGAACATAAATGGAACACTGCAAATGACAGATTTGCAATGGCCTGAGCTGAAAGGAACTTGCTGCCTAGGTCGTACAGGTACCTGTATGACCCTACAAGTTGGCTATAATTGTGTTCAAGGCGGTGGTAAAAATGATGGATTACAATCACATTTGTGTGCTACATTACTAAGTAATGAGCTGCACTGTACTACATGTTTTGCCTCCAGGAACATCTACTTATGTCATTCTTTTTAGTAATCTTTTTGCAGCAGAACATCATAGTTTGATCACCAACATCTTTAGTTTCAGCAGTACAGCATTGTGCCAGATCTTTAGTGTCAATTACTGTGTGTAAAATGAAATATTTACAACAAAATGGTCTGTGGATTCTATGGACAAAAAATTTAAAATCCAGCATAAACACCCGTTAGTGGAAGTTTTTCACTTTTGCACCCTACCTCTGAACTGAAACCGTGGACATGTCAATGAGCACATTCACAAGTTGAGAGGGAAAGCAGGGCAGTATCCTCCCAACAGCATCCCTATTCTCAGCTCTATCATATCTTTTGCATGGTCTTGATGTCCTGACTTCCAACAGTGCCCAAATGCTTAAAGAAGTAGAAAATCATTTTAAGGGATGCACCAAGCACCTAAATGAATTAAGAGTGTCCCATTTGGTTGTCTACTTCAGGAATGATCTTGCAAACTGGTGTGAGGGAAAGCTTTTCCTTAGGAAAAGAGCTGAGCCTGCATGAAGAAATGAGTGGGCTGACATTTACTCCTGCCCTGGACCCCAGAGCACTGAAAAGGCCTTATGAGCAGCCTGATGCAGTACTCTGGCCTAAGTACTCTAAGCCTTTATTCCTCATCAAAGATGAAGCTTATTTTCATTCTTATCATAATTTTTTTCAACTTAGGGACTTAATGTGGATAACACCTTATTGGAGTAAGTGATACCAGCTGTTATGTGATAGAGAATGTCTCAGTAATGATTTTTAATGTGGGTAAAAGACTGTATTACAATAAAGAGAAAATATGTTTATCCTATTATAGCTAATGCCAAGGATAAAATCCTCTGTGATTCCTCTGTGCACACAAACCAAATGCTGACAGCCCCAGCTGCAGGCCCCATTTTACCAGTTTATCCAAGTCATCCTCAGTGAATAATTTAATCTTGTCTTGTTTCTAATCTGATTCCATCCATTATCCAAGATGGATAATTTCCAGGGATACATTATAGCGGTGGAAATATCTGCAAAGAATAAAAATTATGCAAACCTACTTCTTGACATATGAAGTCCACAACTCTTCTGCCAGCCCTTCTTCCATCTGAGCAGGTCTGCATGTGCAGGAAGAGGAAATTGAGAGGCATGAGCCACAGCCTGAATATCCAGTGTTTATGCATCCCACATAGTAAAAATGAGTGTGTAGCCTGATGCTGGTGATGGCATGCTAAGACCACTGCCTATAGCATGAACTTATATATTTACCCACACGCTCTGCCTGTCCATTCCTCTGTTTCTTGCCTCATATTAGATGGGAAGCTTATTCACTCAGCTGTCACTTTTTTGTTGTGTGCCTGTATGGCAGCGAGAACAGGGGAGTCATGGCTCAGAAAGAACTGTCTGTGCCAAAAGGTAACCCAAATTAAAATGCCTCCATGTAAAAAAAACATGCATTAAGTCATTGTCTACATGAGGTAAAGCAGCCTAGCAGGATAAAACTGTGCAGTTCTGGTGGGGCAGAGGTCACCTCTCTCCAGCACTCTTCTTTCCCCATTTTTGTCCTTACAAAGCTATCTGGGCACTTACAGATGTCCTATAACCTTCTCAGTAAATGCTGTCTACCACAGGGCCTCAAAATTCAACCCAGTGTTTTAACTGGGAAGTGTCTTCAATTGGAAGAGAACCTGGAGCAAAAGGTGAGATAACTCTTTGTCTCCAGGAAAAGAAGAGCAAAGCAAAAAAATGAGGAGTCCTTTTTTCTGAAGTGGTAAATCAGACTTTTAAGCTCACAGCCCCAAGGGAACTGCATGTGCTATCCATAAAATCAGATTGGTTATGAAATTGGATGTTTGTTTAATTCAATGGCATTCATGTGCCTGGCTCATCATAAATCTTAATAAGTAAATCATCCAGCTACATGGATTTCAGCATGAGCAGATTTCACACTGATTTCCATGCAGAAGACATTAGAGAATTCCTGATTTCATCATTAGGACTGTTTTAAAGGGTATTTACAGGGGCAAAAATGTGTCACCTGTTCTCAGTCATCCAATAGTAGCCTCAAATCCTATAAGCTGAGGTAGGGGTTAGGGACCACTTCAGGTGCAAGCCTGGGTGCCAGTACAGACCCTGCTGCCCAATCCCCAGCTGGGGCAGGCATAGCCCTAAACCATGCCCATGCAGTGCTGGAGCCTTAAGCCCACGTTGTGATTTGGATCCCTCGAGAGTCTCATTTGGGCACTGGGACCCTCTGCGCCGATTTCTGAATCAGAGAAGGGCTCCAGCAGCCAGCGACATCTAGGCATGGAGCAGATGCACATCTCTGTGCTGCAAGGAGGATCACATGGACAGAGGGAAATGTAAGACATCACCAACTTGGCTAATAGGTGGACTGAGCTGCATTTTTAACACAGATTTTATCATGACAGTTTATGTATTTTAAGGTTGGATGCTGCTGAGCTCATTCATCTCACAGAAGGCGGCAGCATGATGGAGCATAAAAACACACCACTGACACAAAAGCAGACTGAAGTTAATTTAAAAACAAAGCTCAAACATCTGCTCCAAGAACCAGCTCTCTAGTGCATAGATGGGAGCACTAAAGTTTGAAACATTACAGAGTGTTTAACCAGTACTACACCAGCTGTTAGACGTTTTTGGCTATGGTGTAGATATTATCTGGCAAGTTCGCGTGAGCAGCTGACAAGAATGAAGAGTGACATATAAGAAACAGAAAATGCCAGCCATATGGCATGAATATTATGCTACTGCTTCAGGTGTCAAGCAGTAGTTGCTTGTGTTTAATTTGAGTGAGCAAAATTTATATGGATTTTAATGATTACATGATGCTATACACAATTACATTTACATCCCCATATTGTTACAACTGTAATTTGGTCATTTAACAGTAATATACACTGAACTAAATTTCTCCACTTAGGAGCAATGTTGTTATCTTTATGGCTTTAATAACACATCTCCACCTCACAGGTATAATGTTTATTCCTGCAGTGCCACTGCAGTCGGTGAGTCAGCTGTGATCCAGCCTGCAAGGCACTGCTGGCTGATGCTGTAGCCTGAGGTTGTTTAGTAAATATACCTATGAGAAGTGCAGCTACCAGGCTTTTTATGGGGTGTGTCTCCACAAAAATAAGTTACGCTGATTTGACCCCCAAACCTCTTCATGCTGCTGGTGTATTTACCATGCATTTTCAGGAGGGAGTTCTCTTGGCAGACTGGGTGTCTAAGCTTCAGACACTGAAGGGGAGCCCCACTGGCAGCTCAGCTCCACCACATTTCCTGAAGGAACATGATGACAAACTGCTTTACAGACCCCATGCCATATCAGAAACAGATTTTGTCACTGAGAAGTGGACGTAGCAAAGCCTGGTGCCATAAAATTGTCCTACTTGCTCTGCTTCTCACCCTTAAAGAACCTTAGATCAGCCTCATATCTCTGACAACAAAGGGAAAGGAAAACCAGCCTGAACTGCTGGAGTGTCAATAGCTGTCTCCCACAGACAAGGCATAAAAACGGCTGTCTGGTTAAAGTGCATTTGTTTGATGATTCATTTTGGGCTGGGGCAGCTTCTTGGTCAGTGCATAGAGCAGCACGTGACACATGTGACATCTGCGCTTATGCACAGGACGATGGTTGGACTGACTGTGAGGAAGGCCAGCACCACTTCTGTGTCTATTTTATAGGAGGAATAAAAATTACAAAAATTAAATTAAAAAGAAAGAGAAAAAAAAGGAAAAAGAAAAAAAAGAATGGGGATGAATTAAACAGCAGCAAAGGTCCCACTAGGGATGAGATCATAGATTTTTTACTGTGACATTATTTGCATCCATGCAAAATATTTAAGTGGTAAAAAATCTCCTTATAATCATATTTGTGTGGGAAGTTTCAACTCCTTGAGGCATTATATGGTGACTATATCATGCAGGTATAATCAACATAGGCTCCATTGTGTTATGAAGAAAGGAATTAGACACACAGAGCAAATTATGGAGCACACCTGGGAAAGATGCAGGGGGGCTAGGAAGGCTGGACCCTCCCTGGTTCTGAGAGGAAAAGAGGAATTCCTATGTCTTGCAAACACTCTTTGGTGTATTTGTGGTGCAGGTCTTTCCTGTGAGCTCGAGCTGCACTGAAGATTAATTGAGTAGGTAGAAAATGTCTGCCTGGTGCCACCTGCCACAGTTGCAGGGTTATTATTAAGTGGATGGAGGATATATTGGATGGAGTGAGCACTTCCTGTCATGAAAGCTCCAAAAATTGGCTCAGACGTTGCAAGACAGACTAACTGCCTGGAGCTGCAAGTTGTGCCATTCTCCGTCGAGCTCCTCATTACAGAAGCTCAGTGAAGGACAGGTTGCCCTCCACGTAACTTTGGCAGTGGCCTTGCTGGTGCGATAATGTTTCCATTGCCCTTAGATGCAAGCCACACTTTCCAGGCTCTTTGGGAGCAGCATCTTCTGCTATTTCTAGCAGGCTTTGGAGTCTAGCCAGCATTGGTCTCCTGTAAGCCCTCACTGTAAGCCCACTAGAACCCTTCAATTTGCTACCCACTTGTCACACTAATGCCATCTCAGTGTGTCTGTGGACTCTTGACTGCTGCACTGGTGCTCCTATGAGCAGTGCACAGTAGAACAGCTCTCAGTGTTTTTATTTCCTTGTTTTCCTAAAGGGCATAACCAAGTTTTTGTAAGCACCCTCTCGCTTTTTCCTCTTTGAAAATCTTCAGACCAAGTCTACATCTCGTTTTTCTTCTCTGTATAGTTTTGCACTTACAGGAGTGTTAGGTCTACAACATTTTCAAAGCATTGTTCAATGTATTATTCATATAAACCCAGGGCTGATGCTAGTCCACACACCCATCTTTGAGGTTAAGCTCTGTGAGCTGCATTTTTATATGTAGAGAACAGCTCTGGTCATAATGCCAAGTGCAATAACAATTACAAAAGGAGGAAAAATGTTACCCTCCAATTATCCCCTAAGTACTGCAGAGGCAAAGCAAGGGCAGTGTTTGGGTAGAGCCAAAAGTGAGATCTAAGCCTCATAAGTGGAGATAGAATGCAGCTGTCCCACAGTATGGCTCTGTGCTTTTTAGTACACTGTCAGCCTTGTACCAAAGTTATCTTAGATCTATGCGTATAAGATTACAATCATTTTAAGCTACCTGTTTGTTTTGCTCTGGAGAGAAATGAAGCCATCTGGTATCACTCTGGAGGTGATAACCAACAACTCTGCTGGTAGCAACAACTATCAGCTCAGTGGTGAAAAAACACTCTCTGCTCGCAGGGTAACAAGTGACAGGATGTGAGGAAATGACCTCAAGTTGCACCAGGGGAGATTTAGATTGGATATGAGGGAAAAAATCTTCACTGACAGGATGGTCAAGCGCTGGAACAGGGTGCTCAGGGAAGTGGTGGAATCACCATCTCTGCAAGGCTCCAAAAAGTGTGGATGTGGCACCTGGGGATGCGGTTTAGTGGTGAACACAGTGGTGCTGGATTAACAGTTGGACCTGATGATCTTCGAGATCCTTTCCAACCTTAATTCTATGATTCTGTGGAAATAATGGAAGTTTAATGATTTTGGAAGTGCTGCAGCAGCAGCAGTGATGGAGCAGCTGCATGGGAGCAATGCAGCTGCAGCACCCACTGGGGTGAGAGAGATGTGTCTCCTGGGCAGAGATGTGGCAAGGCAGCAACGTGCCAGCCCCTGGAGAGGAGGACATGAGGAGGAGTAGCAGATAGCAGAGCCTGGTGTGGACATGGGAAGGGAGGAGCCAGGGGACAGGAATGCTGCTGCTCCCTGCCCTGCTGCTTGTCCTCAGGTTACAGCGGGTATTGCATTTCACATCTCCGTGTTTCTGTTCATCCTCCCACCTTTTGTTTGTGATCTTTTCAGAGCAGGACTGTCTCCTAATACATGTTTATACAGTGACTTGCACTGTGAGACCATGATCTTGCTTGAGGCCTCTAGTCATGACTGTAATACAAATGATAAATCATCATCATAAAACAGGACTGCACAAATTCATAACTCCCATCATAACTCAGGGATGAAGTGTCAGTAGCTAACAGACATGTGACAAGGTCAGGGAGACCATGAAGGGACAGAAGAAGTGAATCCTCACAGAAAAGAGGAGATGCTGAATGGCTTTGAAATATTTCTAACATGTGTCAGTGTTATATCCGTGTCAGTTCACAGCTGATTTCTTTTATTGATGTCACCTCCTGACAGCGGTGTGGCTGGGAAAAGGATGGAGCCACACATCACAGGCAGTCTCCAAGGTGCAGCTGCACAAAAACGTGCACACACAGGCAGCGGGTGCTTCCTATTCACTGAGGGCACAAAGCTGGCAATCAGGCTTCAGCAAAACCATTTCTTTGTCCTTTTACTGATGCCTACAGACACTTGTGTCTCCCCTCTTTTTCCCTGCTGTCTTATGGAGAAAAGCTGTGTGGGTATCTCATGCAGGGGATTTTGGCAGTTTTGGAGAGTCTCCCTCACACCTGTGAGTTAGCTCAGACATCCACAAGGATCCTTGGCCGGGGAACTGCTTCCCCAGCTGTCATTCCCAGGCAGCCTCTGGGTGCATGGCTAAATTCCCTGACAGACCCCATCCATTGCTTGAATCTGTACAAGTCAACAACATGCTTTGCAAAAGCTGTCATCACACTCTAGCGTTACACATTTTTTCAGTGTCCCCTAACCTGTAGAGGCAAGGAGTCTGGGAGACCCAGAGCGTAACAGGAAAGATTTGCTGCAGGAATGTGAGGAGCTGATGGTGAAAAACTCAGCAGTTCTGTCCATTCAAAGCAAATCAAACAAGCATAGAAATATCTTTAAACCATTTTATCTGGCAAGAAGCCATGCTGTCTTTTCAGCCGAAGTGTGATGCTTGGAGAAAATGTAGCTTCGGTGAGCTGAATGACAGGTGAAAAAGAAGTATGAGGGGAGAGTCAAACTGTATTTATGGAAAAATATTTTGTCCTTGATGAACTGAAGGATTTATGCTATTCCTTCCTGTAGCTTCACAGCTTCCAGGCAACAATTCCCAGTCTTCCTCCTTATTCCTGAAATTAGAACTTTCAAAATATTTTTAAGTGTTTTGAAATAAATGTAGTCTTTAAAGCCTTCCCTGCTGTAGGCTGCTGAAGGCTATGCTGTCTGTCACATTGGTTTAATGGCTTACACAACCAGGAAAAAGCCATCTTGTTCCCAGTTACGACTGCATTGTAAGGAGCTTCTCTAGTGACTCCTGTTTGCCAGATGACATAGTCTGTAGACAGATAATTACAATACAATGGATTTTTTTTCTTTCAGTATTCATCATTGTTAAATTTTACATTTGGTATTGAGCACTCTAAATGAAAGCAGGCTCATTATTCAATGGTATTGCCAAAATCACGCATGCTATTGCAAGAAAGAAATCAATCCCAGATTCAGGTCCTGGTGTATTGGCAACACCAGAATAACTGCTCTCACTGCATCTTTGGGGAGTAAATTGTCATAGTTAGAATAAGAATTGGGCCAAATAGCTTTGGCACAGATGACACAGTAAATCAGATGAACACAGAGAATTAAAACAATGAAGCAGGAAGGAGAAAAGCAGGAAGGGCTGAGAAGTGACATCAAATAAAGAGATGTGAAACAGATGTGCTTGAACCTGAGCAAGGATATGTTTTGGGATAAATGAAACAGACAACAGCACGAGGCAGTTTTCCCTAGAGAGCTACCCAGAAGTAAAGTGCTTTAAAGAAGACTTTGAATTCAGAGAATATGCCATAGTCAGTTTGAACACATGTGCATTAGGCACTGAGAGAGACCAGCACAAAAAATGATCCAGAGGAAGAAAAGGAGAAAAAAGTGTTCAAGAAATTTTAAGTCCAGACAGAAAGCAGAAGCTTTGAGAATGTACAGAAACCAGACTTGGGAAAGCTGGACACTACCTGAAGGCAAAAAGCACATCAGTCTTCCTAAAAAAAAGTAATGACAATAATTTGGACTGCTCTTCAGTATGATGTAAATGGGCTACTGGAATGCTTAGCATTAGATGCAGTGCCACTAAAACATTGCTTCAACATTCTTGTCCTTCATTTTACTGCTGTGACAGTGCAACAGCCCATGAAGCACCACCACAAGGATGCTCCCTCTAGGCTGCCAATGCTTTTATCTTGGTCTATGAAGGTCAGATCCTGGTAATGTTAGGTCAGCACTCCATCCTAATTCTAATATTCAGGCACCCTCTGAGCCACCTGATTTAAATCCATACAAAACACAGCTCTTTGCATACTGGTTTCAGGAGATCAAATTGCCATCCTCTCTTATCTTCTTCATGGACACAAACTTGTGGTCCTCCCTGCTCTGAGCTCATCTTTTCTATCAAAACTTACAACTATGAGACCGACTATTCCTCACTTTTCCCAGTTTACAGCAGCAGATTCAACTTCCAGACTAACACCTGCCTCTCTTGCTTTTCTTTCCATCATATTTAAAGTTAATACAGTAGACTTTAAACAAAGCTTTTATTATAGTTAAAATATTTAAATATAGTTAAATTTTAACTTTTAACATAGCTAACATAGTAACAGTCTTCAAAATAACATCTTCAAAATCTCTCCTTGAAACCTACTTCTGTAGGTACTTCTGTACTGCAACTCATGCTCATCTGACTGCAGTTAAGTGAATGTGCACTTTTGTTCCTCTTTCTTCTTTCTACTTTTTATTTCTACTTCTACCTGTTGTGGGGTTTTTTTTTCTGTTGTTGTCATCTCCCCAGCCTTCAAGTGAGTTTGGAGTAAAGTGGGGCTGTGAAGCCATCTGCCTGTCTGTTCAGTCACTGTACTGCGCAGTCCTCCTACCATAGAAAGCCTTCACTATGGGCAGGGCTAGGAACTATTTGCTCTCATTACCATCATCTCCAGGAAGGCTAGGAGACATCTGCTGAATCTGTGTAATAGCCCTGACTTCCATTTGCCCTTTGTCTTTCCAGCTGTAGAGACCCACCCTGATGTCTCATTAACAAAGTAAAAAATAATGACACTGTTTTGTTTTCCCACCTCCAGGCAGCTGCAGAACCTTCAATGACCAACTGTAAGCCAAGTCTCTTGTCCCTGGAGTCCTAAAGCTTGAGAAACCCACTAAGCAGTCTTGGTTTGCAGTCTGTTTCCCTTGTGCTGTGTGCCTTTCAGCTAGCTTCATCTGGGATCAGCAGTGGCGGGAGATGATACGGTGTGGGGGAGATGATACAGACTGAACTCATGGCAAAGGAGTGCAAAGGAGGGAATGTCAGTGGCAGAGGAACACACTAGATACTAGGTAATTTCATTTCTCAGCTGTGTAAATTGATGTAAAATGAAGACTAGCACGAGTTGCCCTCCCTGTTCTGGATCCCAGTGTTTCTCTTTCTTTACTGCAATGGCCTACAAGGCTTGGGCTCCCTAGAGGGCTTTCCTTGGCTACCTTGGCTTTACAGGTTGTTGACAGTGACAGCCCTGGAGCTGTTGGATGAGCTAACAAAGGCTGGCTTCCTTAACTAACTTGGCCGCAGACACCTCGTGTGCAGAAAAGGTGTGGGATTTACTAGCAGGTGCAGCTCTACCAGGAGAACCAGGTACATGGTTGCTAACATTTTTGCATGCTGTCTAAGCCCTGAAAAATTTCTGGAGACTTTCCCATAGTCATTCTGCCCCATAGTGTCTCTTGGAGAAAAGACATGGAGGTGGACAGAGCACAGAGAATAATATTTCCCCAGGTCACAGAAAGATTTCTTGAGGCTGCCTCCAGCAGACAGCCTCGTGGAAAAAGGAGGAGAGGGATTAGGAGTTAATCACTCCCACTTACACCAGGGCTGCATCCTCACTGGCAGGTGTGGCCTTGTTTCCATAATTTTCTTGGCAGTTTGGAGGTTTATCATCAGATAGGATCACTGGCCAGATCATGGGTGGGTGCTGCAGCTCTGGAAGCACAGCAAGAGGAGTTCCTCATCCCTGCTCCTGCTGTGGTTGGGGCAGAGTCCCCCTCAGCTGTCACACACACAAGGACATGAGCTTAAAATAACAACTTTTCAAACATTTTTGAGGAACACAGATTGCTGACAGAGAATTTGAGGCAATCTAAATTTAGGTGAGAAATTCTGTGAAGCTAGCTTCAAAAAAGATTTAGTTAGACCATATCTTTAACCTGGGGATTGGTTAAAAGAAGAGACGTTTCAGTGACCAATTTCTACAGGGTGTGAAATATAACAGGTTATTAAACACACAACCCAACAGCTGCAGAATCTGACAGAGACATTGTTCTCCCTGAGCATTTGGTAATAGAGTATTTCAGATGATTAAATAGCTAATAAAGTCAGAGTCTTTGCTAAGCAGATGGATACCAGCAATATTGCAAAGGTAATTATAGATTTCTATCAAAAAATACTTGACTCAAAATATTTATTCTCATACTGAAGCTAATACTCAGGTCTCAGTTAAAAAAAAATATTTTAGCCACTATTTAAAAGGTTTCCAATTTGCTCTACTACTGGCTTTCAATTACAACCAATTTCAAGGTGTAAGTTTTCAGATTGAGTATTCCTTTTTTCAAGGTAAATCCTCACCAGTTGTCACATAAAACTAGTTTTTCCATTACTCATGTTCTTATGCTTTTTGGCAGCACAGGGATGCTTATTTGCTTCTTCTCAGGCATTAGCCAGTTGTGATATCTGTACCTCTGTAAAGTTACAAAGTGGTAAGAAAGGGTCAGAGGAGCGGAAAACAGGGATGCTTGCAAAAAAACCACAGGAGAGTCCCTCATGCACAAAATTATTAATTTGCTTCTTTGTTGCTATTTCAGCCTTTTTTTTTTTTTTTTCATTGATCTTTTAGATTCTTGGTCTCTGTGAGGGCCACTAGAAAACCAGGGTATGTTTTAAAATCTTGCATACTCAGCTACACCAGCTAATTCAGAGGCTGCAAAAAAACCCCATTCTTTACATCTGTAACTTATCCCATTATCACAGAAGAGCATACGGCGGAGCTTATACTCACACTCAAGCTAGTTTATCTCTACATCTGATTATTTTTGCCTGGTTTGTAAAAATGTAATGGATACTCATTTCCATTTAGCTGAGCCAACCCACATCATACAGCACTGCCCATGTCTGCTTCACTTTGTACTTCTTAGTGTCACCTCCTGTGCAGGCTTTACTAACCCCATGCCCTGCCTCAACACACTCCTTTTTCCTTTTTGAAATCCTCTCTTGAGGTGTCATTGCTGTTGTAAAAACTGTAAGAAATGAGAGGGCAATGGCTCAAGCGTAGAACAACAGAAGATATTTTAAATATTTACAAAAAGAAGATGCTGTTGCACTCTTCTCCTACCATTTGGGTAATGCTGCATTTCTCAGAAAAAGCATTTCCGAGAAGCAGAGAGTTTCTGGGCACATGTGTGTGGCACCTGGGCTGGAGGAAGAGCACTGGAGAGCAGTAGACTCCCAATGCAAATGTGGCTGCCTGTTTCACCTGTGGCTCCAGCATCACCATCCCTGGGGCAAAGGACAGCTGCTGCTCACCTATAAAATGCAGCAAGGACCTGACAGTGACTACAGCAGCGTGGGCAGCTTAATCTGCTCGGATGTTGCTGAGAAATGTCCTCACAGATTTCATGTCCACACAATGTGAAATAAAGGTGCTGGATCTGAGTTCCAACCCTCTAGGAAGACCTTCTAGGACCAAAGAGGATTGCTGGTGGGCTCTATCATGCTGATGAGTTGCAAAAATATCAAAACCACAAGCAGGACTCTCTTCATCCATCCATTATTCACAGGAAGAACAGTCTCACAAGCCAACTGTAAATACAGGATGCCAGCAGCACGCAGGGTCAGAGGGGGTTGTTGCACCATGGATGCAAGCACAGGGTGTGTTATAAATCACTGAAAGTTGTAGAGTTTGCTGCAGACTTGTTCAAGTACTTGTGTGTGAAGGATCCAACAGGTTTTGGAGACTACTACACTGCATATTAAACTACATATTCTTCTGCATCTAAATATGGTTGCCAGTCAAACTGAGAATTAGGTCCAAGCCAGAAATTTGTATCAAAATCCCAATTTAAATTACAGAGTTCAAGGAGACATGTGTTTTTTTTTTTTTTTTTGGTTTTTTTTTTTTTTTTTTTTTTTTAATTACCAGCTATGGAAAGATATGCTAGCTGCTAAATATTTGCTTAAATTTTCAAGGCAATTTCACTTCATGCTGTGCTTGTATCTAGGGTTTTGTTTCCATTTCTAGTGAAATCTGAGTCTAATAAAGGGTATTCTAACCTCCATTTATTGCAGTGGCCATCAGCTAGCTAGATCTTTTATTTCTATTGTCAGTGGCAATAAGAAATTGGTGACAAAATGAATTTTGTGGCTGTAACTGCAGTGTTATTTATAAACAGCTAGATGCAGAAGAAATGCAATTTAAATTTCATTGTGAGGAATATTCAGTTCTAGAGCTCTCTAATGCACAATTCATAGCTGCTTAAATTATAGTCATTACTCTCATACTGCAATACTTTTTGTCATGACAAAGGGAAATTACTTTTCTGTCAATTACTTCTGCAAGATTAGTTAATTTACACTTGCAAAGGGTATGGAGCAGCATCTCAGTTCCATTAAGATGTTTCTCAGAAGCATTTGGCAATTTAAGTTTTGAGGAAAAGGTAAATGGCAGTCATCTTCAAAATGTAAAAAAGGGAGAGTGCATACATCCCAAGGTGTTCATACAGCAGTGAAGAGCAGCAATGAAGAGTAGATCTATCACTGACAAGCTGCCAACCTCAGTGCTGCAGAAAACTGTACTGAGGACCTGCAAGAGGAATGCTCCTCTCTGTTTCAGTACTGAGCAGCCACTGAAATCACTGCCCCTGAGTACAAGTGAGCTGTGCATGCAATTATCAATATAAAACATCCTTCTCTTTGGCATCTGCTGCTGCTGCTATCTGTATGTTTCCTTAATCCATGTTGGAGTGGAGATAGCAAGAGCCAAAAACATGAGGAGAAATGTTATTTTTACTTACTTGCTTGGAAATTCTCTGTGAGCTTTAGCATGGCTGGCTTGGATACCCACCTGAGGCATCGTAGCTCCTGACCTTAGCAGCATAATTTAAGGTGTTGAAGTTTAATGCCTGAATTCCTTGGAGGGGTGATGGAGTGTGTGCAATGTTGCCAGAGAGACAACACAGCGCTCTTCCACCACGCTTGAAAAACTGCTCCAAGAAGGTTCCCCCTTCTTTTTCCTTCACATGTCTCCACATTTAGGTGAGGCACTTAGGGACATGGGTTAGTGCTGGGTTTGATATTGCTGGGTTAATGGCTGGACTCAATGACCTTAGAGACCTTTTCCAAACTTTTCTGTTAATTCTATGATTCCATGAATGAGTGCTGGAGCATCACCTGGGATCGCTCTCACTGAGATCAGGGGTATTGTGGGCAGGAGATGCAGCCGTGCCTTCTGCAGCCTGTGAGATGCTCTTGGGGGTGAGGGCCCTGGCTGTGGACCTGGCACGACATGGTACTGTCGCTCCCTAGCCTGCAGGGATTCATGCCCACACAGAGAGAGCAAGTAGAACCCAACAGAGACAGCGAATCTTCTCTTCTCTCCATGAAAATAGTGGAAAGGCCTTTGGAAAATGAGGCATTCAAGACAGGCCTCAGATTTAGCATGAAGAGTGGGTGGGGTTTTATACCCTACCTCTGCCCTGCAGCCAGGCAGGGTTGCTTAAATCACCTCAAACTCTAGGTCGCAGGTATTTTTTTGTAAGTGGAGCAGAAGTGGAGTGCAGACACACCGTGTAGGTGTGCTGTCATGCACTGCATGCAGCTGGCATGGCACAGCTTCACCTCTAGGTATTATTGCAATTAAAATTATGAAATAGCAACAGCACAGGCATCCTCGACAATGATCCTTGTGTTTAGGCATGTCAGACTATGCTGATACTGATATCCCAATCCTATATTGGCATCACAGCTCTCATGGAGTTTTGCAATGTTTTAAATCCTAACCCCTACCAAATTCCAACAAATACAGTCACAGTCCTCCCTCCTGATACTGCTCTCTTGATTCAGCAAGGGGCAGAGCATCCTTATCTTTCCTCCCCAGCCTGAGCTGCCTGCAGGTGCTGTTGCTGTGCTTTGGCGCGGAACATTTCAAAGACAGAAATTACACGAGGGAGTTCTCAGAAGAGTTTACAGAATGTTTCAGGGCACCTTAATCATGTTATTTCTGTTCCCATTAGGTTTAGAGGATTTGTAGCGCTGCTCAGCCCAAAACTAGACTCTGCTCCAGCCACCCATAAAAACTTTAGAAGGTGTTTAAAAATCATGAATGTTTATGTTGCCTTCAATTATTTTCCATTTCAGTTGCCTGGATTTTCTTTTGAGGCACATTTTCTTGGCTTACATCAAGGCTACAATCCTACCTTGCACAACAGATAAATCCACATTTTTTTCCAAGAATTATAATTAGGTGGGCCTAAATCCTGCAGATTAATAAAGACAGGTATGAAGACATGAAGTGTAAGGATATAAAAGTGCAAAGATATACAACAGGGTATAAAGATACAGATTGGAATTTTTAAAGTTTCAGCTTGAGACAATAACAGACAATATCCAAAATTATTTTCTTTTTTTCTTTGGCTAAACTCCAAAATATTAGAGTCAGTCCCACTTGTTTTCTCACAACCAGTCTTTAAATGCCCCCTGTTTAAAATATACTCAATTCACCCATTTGTGTCACTACAATAGCATGCCAGGGAAAGAGATCTCTTAGCCCTTTATTCATAGAGGGACAGACAGAAACTGCATCAGTTGCTGCTTCTATATGATATGAAAACTGTTGAAAAAGGTAGGGTTTTTTATGATGTCTAGATATGCCACTCACACTGCTGTAATTTCAGGACATAATGTAGTGGCACTAAAGCATTTGGGGTTCAAATGTTGAAAAAGCCAGTTGTGGCTGTAAAGGTTTTGGGATCAACTCTGTTTGGGATCCCTCTAATTTTTCTGGATAGAACCAGAGAACCTGTGGTCTGGGTTGCTCAGTGGTGCACCTCCCTCCAGCCCTGCATATTCCTCTTACATGTGTGATACCAAATGATGCCCATACCTTTGGCATATGGATACAGTTGGATTTTTTTTCTGAGAACCCACAACCAGCAATTTAATTAAGGTAATTTAATTTTTCTTCAAAACAATGTGTTATGCATTAATTAAAGTAACTTAATTTGTCTTCAAAACATAGTATTATTCATTTACCCTAAGGCATGAGACACAGAGCACAAAGGGCAAAAAACTTCAGAGGTACATGACTCTTACTCATACCCTCATCTTTCCCCTTGACATCTTTTGTGCTTTCTCATTTTCAGCTTCAAGGAGCATTTGTGTTGTATTAGCACCAGTCTGTTTTTACAGTGCTTTCCTTTGCCCTGTAACTCCCTTCCTTTCACACACTGCTTCTGGGCAGCTTCTCTCAGGTGACTCAAAGGCCCCAGCTTTGCAAAGGTTTTATGAGAGTACAGTGTGATACTTCTCAGTCCTGAAAAAACAGAGATATCAGTAGTGTTGCGACCAAAGTGTTATCTTTTAGGTCCACAGACCTCCTTGACTTTGTGGACTCTTTTGTATGTGCTCAGCTTCTCTTCACCTGCTTGATCACTTTCATAACCCCTGTTGACTAACTGCAAAACAAATATCCTCATCTCACAAATGCACATGTGGAAACAGAATATTCATTTTAAAAATAAAAATATCACATTTTTCTAGTTTTCTAGTGGAACTACTTGTTCCAAAATAACAGCCTGTGATGCATACCTATTATCAGCAACAGAATGCTACAAAATACTAAATGCTTAGAAAAGGTAAGATTTTATAAAATTTTTAAGTTTTGATAAACTTTTAAAATTTTTAATAAAAGTTTTGCAATTAGGCTGCATACATGAGTATATGGTAAGGTAAACCTTGTGCCCATGCAGACACAATTCAGTAAGTTATTTTTGATTAATAGAGTGCTGTTGTTGAGATCATGCCCACATAGCACAAAGATATCTGATATGTAATGATAAAAAGTACTTCAAAAGAAACTATTTTAGCTACAGTTCAGCTGAGTCTTAGCTTCACCTAATCCCCAACTGAGTGGTAGATATTAATGCACTTCATTCTAGGAACCTGGGAAACACCAAAGAAGAACAGCCCTGTTGGCTTCACTGGTGTGTTTATGTCTTGGTGATACTGAGTGTTTAGAGATGTGTGTGTTCCCGGACACACACATCCTCACAGCAGGTAGCATTTGTAATGAACTCCTTAAAATCTGAACATACCATGTTTTTGTTTGCCCTTTTGAGTAACTAGGAAACCAGCCTCACCCCAGAGCCTGTGCAGAGTCATCCCCCTTCAGATCCTTCTGTAACTGTGGCATTTCCAACCAGCTGAGATGAATTGCTATTGGTAAAAATGTCACAGAATTCAGTTCTTTAGCTGCAGCAAGAGAGGGATAAACTGGATATTTCTGACCAGCAATATCAGTCAGAGCTGGCTCTCCCATTTGAAACAAGGCCAACTAATGCCTTTGGGATGCATTTCAGGAGATAGGACAGAGGCTGCAGATAGCCACACAAAACCTTTCCTCTCTGTAGTGCAGCAGCGCTGGACTGTCCTAGCATGCAGAACAGGGAAATCAAAACGGTCACAAGGAAGCCCCACCTACAATAGAAAATAATCCCATTAGTCTCTCCACGACAAAGACCTGGGAGTTATTTTGCTGGGTAGGAGGCCATGGGAACAGTGAGGTTATCATCACTCAACAGAGACGGAAACAAGAACTTTCTCCAGAAATGGGGAAGCAGCTTCCAGGAGTATCACATGGAGCAGCACCTTCACAGCAAGAAGCCAAGCTTCCTAAAACGACTTCACCACTACAGAACACAAACATAAAAATTATCAAGGAAAACCTAAAATCTTTCAGAGCAGGAGGAAAGAAAATAAATAGCAACACATACATTTCCTTGCTTGAGATGGATGTCAAAGGGTTAGACAAGGTATGAAGGCACATAGCTGGATTTAGCTTCAACCTTGCATATACTGGAGACACAAAGCTAAAGTTTGTGGAATACAAGTGAGGTTGCTCTGTTTAATCTTTGCCTTTGGAAGAAGTTGGAGGCGAAAGCACAACTAAGAGCTTGCAGGACCATCCTTCTGCTAGCAACATGCACAAGTGCAGTAACTCTTAGTTTATCTCCTTGCTCAGCCTGGCAGGGATGGCAGCTGCATGTATTTAACCACATTCCAACTCTGGTCACACTGGAATGAATCCAGGGTCATGTCATTGACTTCAATGAAGTTATTCTTTATTCATGCTTGCTAGCTGAGAGTCTGGCCCATTCTATCTAGGTAGCAATATCTAATAGAGAAAATACTGCCAAATTAAGGGAACAAGAAGAACCAAACTATGTGACATGAAGAGGAAATGTTTTACATTATAAGGATTATAGAGGCCCTTTAGTTTAAGGACTTTATCAGCATTTAAAGGACAGTTGGCTGAAATGCATTTGTATATGTGCCCAGATTTTCTTTTAAGCTTCATTTGATATTTTAGAAAGTGAAAAGAAAATGTATTGATTTTAACATTATTGAAATAAAAATGCTGCTGTTTGTTCAACACAGAACACTATTTCATTATACATCGATGAGCAGGGGTCTTCCATTCAGGATTTCCTCCACATCAATTAAGAAGGCCTCCCTGGCCAAAATATATTGAGTTTCATGATTTTCTCTGTGGGAGCACTCATCTGATGGCTCCAAATTCAGTTTTGGGAAAAACACTGTGTTTTGCTCTGCTGGGTAAACGCAGGGTGTCCCCGCTGTAGCGACCAATAAAAGATAGAGAAAAGGAATTAAGGTAAGGGAAATTTATCATCACTGTATTATTTCCAGTAAGTCCAGATTAATTCTCGGCATGGCTTGATGATACAGTATAACTGATTTTACAGATGCCAGGGGGGTAACAAAACCTCTGCAACCAATGATATAAGAGTAGCAAAAAGTTACAGGTTTACTCCAGCAGTTCATTTGTTAAAGAAATACTGACATTTAATTTTTAGCAGGCAGTGGACTGAATTGCCTCACCTCTGGTTGTACGAAGTTGGTATCATCCTACGTTATGCGCTCTGACTAATGCAGCAGAAATGCACTTGTATGCCCACACCTCATCTGGATGCTGTTTGTGTTGCTGCATGATCTGGAAGCACCCAGACGGAGAATGAGTGGTGATGGATCCACCAGGGATGGGGTTTCTCCTATACCTAGTTAGCGGTAACATGCCAGTTACCCACAGTTTTCACTTAACCTTTGGATTTCACCTGGACCCACCAGAATATAAATTTATAAACTGATGCAACACACTTGCCAAGAAACAGAAGCATGAAGTTTCCTGCTTACTAAGGACAATGTATGTTAAATTTAGAAGGGTGGTGGATGGTTTTGGGTAGCTAGAAAGAGCTGTTGAACAATCCAGACGGGATTTAAGACAACTTATTTATTTATTTATTTTAGAACATGTATCTCAGCTTCAACATTGAAGTGAGCCAAGAAAAGTTGTAGCATATAGCTCTTGTCACACGAGATTATATACAAAATAACACCCTAGGATGACAGGGGTCATTTTAGACCATCAGGGACAGTTCCCATAAGGAAGTGAAAATATCACAAGCCTGGAGGTGCAAACTGCCTGTTCAGGTTTGGACCCCTGGTCCGGGTATCAACCCCTAGACCTCTCCCACAGAAATCCACTTCATTATTCCTATGCAAGAAAGAGCAGGTTATTAATGTTTCAGCTACAGAAATGATCCTTCTGTGCTAGTGCAATGTATCTGTTAGAATTAGTTCTGTAAATCTGCATCATAAAGGACAATATTCTCTTAAACTAATTTCCTGCAATCATCATTAATTGGCCAGCTTTCTAACACCTGGTACCAACAGATTTTTCATCCAGCAAGTGCAGTGCCACACAATGGTAACAGCAGGTTTGAACCTAATCCCTCTCCACACACAAACAAACATCAAATGTGCCTGTAACAAAGACACACAGACCAGCCTGACATTTGCTGATAACTCCCAGGAGATTCTCCCTCAGTACAACTAGTCCTGCTCAAACAGATTTTCCAGTGGAAAAGATGATTTGAAGTAATTTCCAACTAGACTAATTGCACTCACTTGAAAAAAATATCCTCTCCTCTGTACACATGTATATTAGTCCAGCTGTAAATGAAGCTAACACTTTATGAAGTTTTCCAAAGCAATAATTATTTCATCTTAGGAGAATTCACAACAGCTTGCTCGATAATGAAGTTATGCAGATATATATACTTCATGCAGAGTTGCACACACACACAAACAAAATTTTAAAAAAAAGTAGGCATTTAAAACTGCTTTTAAATTCCACTCACAGTTTTGAAGTTCAAGCATAAAACTTCTTGCTTTGCATCTGTAGCTCCAAGCTGTCTGTAAAGATAACACAGTCCATCAGATATCCTGGTTTTGTTTTCTTGCATAAAAATATCATCTGTCACAGGCACAGGAGCTGACTTCAAGGACCAGCCCCTTCGGCGGAGCACACCAATCGGGAGACCCGGGAGCACATGTGGAATGCTGCTTGCCTGCACGCCGGTCACGGCCACGGGCAGCATCTGCTCTGTGGGACACGGCTGCCGGATGAGCTCGGGTGTCAGTGAAACACGGGGCTGGAGGTGCCACGGCCCCCGGGGTGCCCAGCCCAGCCGCGGGAGGCTTTCACAGAGCACCTCAGCGCCGCTGCTCCTGCTCCACCAGCCATAGGCACACCAGAGCCTGAGGCCAGGCGTTGTGCCTTGCTCCTTCTGGCGTTATTCTTTAATGTTTTAGTAAAAATAATCTCATTTGCCATTATAGTAAATGCTTCTTCACTTTTTCTCTTAGTTGCTATTCTAACCCCATTTATGGCTTTATATTCCAAACCTTGTCCCTGGAAAACCATGCCTGTGGAAAAGTCCTGGGCATTAAAAGCCCCTCATATCGGGGAGGGGCTGGCAGTGCTCCTAACCCTTTGGGTCAGCCTCACCTGGGATTTTCTCCCTTACCTGATGCTCTAGGGCTGTCTGCCCACAGGCTCCCTGCTCCTCCTGCCTCTGCCACAGCCGCCCGGCTGTGCTGTGCAAGCTCCCCACACGCAGCCTTGCTCTGTGCCTGTCAGTCTGAGAGGTCATTTTCTTCTTGCATCTGCTTAACTTGGTGACACTTAAACGCGAACCGCTTAGAAATCGTGTTTAGGGACACAGACCCGCAGCTTCCCTGCTCCCTGCGTGCTCCGCCCTCGCACAGAGCCGGGGTGAGAGGAGCGCGTGTCTGCCAAAGCGGGCTGGGAGCGCAGCAGGAACGCAGTGCTCAAAGCCAAAACGCAGGCCATACATAGGTAAGCCTGATGAACCAACATCTGTAGATCTGTCTTCACTGCTGGAAGGGCAAGTCACAACATGCTGGGAAGGGAAACCAGTAAACACACAGTGCAAAAGCCGTGTCTTTTCCAGCTGAAGGGAGAGACCGAAGGGCCTTCCCCCCTCGCACCTCTCATAACCTCAGTGCTGGCTTTATTAACTCAGAGTAGCAGCTTTACTTTATCAGATAGCCTGACTTTTGCATTCAGAGTGCAGCTTAGAGTGGACTGACTGTAATAAAAACTGCTGTCTCTAGTCTGTGAATAACTTGCTGGTTTAATTAAATTAATTTTGCTTCTAAATTCTACCATAGCAGATTAGTAATTCACTAAAGGGTCATTTTACGATGTTTTCCAGTGGTGCATTAACCGGGCTGATTAAAAACCTAGACAAAGCTCCATTTTCCACCCTCAGAAGCCACCGGTTTCTCAGAGGAAAAATTCCCACAGAATGTCACTGAGACAGGACGGACTTCGGTCAGTGAAATAAGTTCCTGCCGGATTCAGGGTGGAATTTCCCATTTCCAGAGGCTAAGGCCAGCACACCCCAAGCAGGAAATAACTCTCCGTTAGCAAGAGCCAAGAACCTTAGTGGAAGTGCTTTCTTTCATCGGCCGCCGGTGGGGCGGGGAGGAGCGAGAGGGACCGACTTTGGCGTGCCTAAGGTCTTTTGCAAATCTGCAACAAGGAGCAAGCTTGTTTCCAGTTCCCAGCCGGGAACATTTTGTTCAGAGGTTTCCGAGCTGGGAGCAGCTGGGGCAAGGCTGGCCGGCGGTTTTGCCGGATCCTGGTTCCGCACCCAGGGCTGGGCAGAGGGGTGGAGCTGGGTCAGCCTGCCTGGCTCTACTTGGGGCTGGAACAAACCTTCCCCCTCTTTTGCTGCTGAAGAAGATGTGCCGTCTGGCAGCACTTCGGAGGGAGAGGAGGAGGAAAAAATGTTAAGCCTTGTAAAACGGGTATTTCCACTGTGTCTGAGACCTTGCTGGGGTGATGCAGGGGAGCCTGAACAGAAATCCTCCTGTACAGCCAGGGCAGAGACCTGGTCAGAGGTTGCTGGCTCTGTTACCCCAATATCCTCACTGGTTTCCCAAAAGCTTTCAAAGGGTCTGGCTTCAATTTTCATTTTTTGATCTTACACAAGGTCAAAGCTCCCAAAGAGACAGTTTTGCCTTGTCCAGACCCATGCCCACATGGCAGTGACAAATAGGACCGTGAATCTGCACTGGCCAATGGGAGAGTTGCCTGAGCCCTCTGCCTGTGGGTACCTGCTGTGGCTGCAGAGGGGTGGCACAGGTGGCCCAAATTTTCATTGGGCCTGGGAAACTCAGCCTGATAGGTGGTGTTTAACATGCAGCCGAGCCAGGTTTTGAAAGCTAAGCACGTACACACATAAATGGCTGGGATTTAACAAGTCACCTTACCACAGCAGTGCGAGATGGACAGTCCTGACATCTCTCTCAGCCTATTTACTTACCAATGCTTTCTTCCCTGCAAGATAGGCATGCCATCTATTAATCCCCAGCTTTATTGCATCTCAGTGACCAGTCTTTTTCTTTGACTCCCAGCATGTATTTTTTTCCCCTCTCCTTTTAGTCCTCGTTATGCCTGTGTCCTACTAAATTTCAACACTCAGTATTTACAGACTGCAAATATTTGTAGGTTTATCACATTGCCTGTGAGCAACCACTTCACCAAGGTCTATGTATATTTTTCCTCATTAATCAGCTCCTTCAGACTCCCTATTTTTTGCTGCTCTTTCCTTTGTAGAGTTCGCAAACTTTGTTTGCTTTTAAAAGACAGCATAGGGAAGTTTAATTCTCTTTTCTTTTAAGAAGAGCAGTAGCTGGATGAAATTAAAAGCCTATTAAGGAGAGTTTCAGGCAAACTTGCATTTGAGATGGCCAACTCTAAACTTCATACTTGTTCCCTCTTATTTGTCACATTTGTTTGCATCACTAGAGTTTTATGCCGCAAACCTTTGCATCCTCTTTTGTCAAACAGACTAATACATAATTCACTGTCCTGGGTAAATTCATTGACCTGCATGAAGTGCTGTGGACATGCAGGTACGTTTGTGTGCAAACAGTTGTGTGATTGCAGTCTCAGGAGGAGACCTTCAGCAGTACCTGGAAATCCAAATTGCACCACAGCCAGAGAAGTGGAGTCTTCTGCAGCCAAAATGCAGAGCCCAGGAGGAGCTTCAGCTGTGCCTGATATACCAGTCACAGGTGGCTGCTGGGTCAGTGGTCACCTGGGGAGGTCAGTACCTGTCTCTGTCTCTATATCTCCCCTGCATTTACCCCAAGGCCAAAGTGCAAACAGGCATCTGAGTAAAGAGAAATGTGTTGCAATATCCTGTGAATACGAGGTGTCTCTCCAACCTTTGCCACCAGACGCTGCGTGGTTGCCTACGGCAAAAATTGTACTTTACTCTGCTAAGGATCCCCCTGGAATCTCACTATGCTTACTAAGACTTAGTGGGAGCTGAAGAATCAAAAAATAATTCCCAGAGAGTTTAAATACGGTTTGATTATTCATGGGAGCAGCAGGGGAATGGTAAAATTCTCCTGGATCTGTCGTGAGCCTCTGGCATTGCACCAGACTGCTGTTTTCCAACCACTCTCCTGTCTTGGATGCCCCTAAATCCAGACTGTAACTTTAGACAAGCAAAATTCTTCATAGATGATGAAGAACCAGAGGACACTTCAGAGCCGCCCTCCATCTGGTGTAGTTTGGGCACTTTAAGGAGTTTGACTCCTTACAGATCCTGGAAAAAAAGTTAAATCATGCACCTTTTGTATAACTCTCTCCACCAGGGGCTATTCCCTGTGGACTCTGTCTGCAATGCAGCAGGCAGAGAGAACAAGGTCTGTTATTTTAGTTTAGGTATATTTGGGCCTATTTTTATTCACATGAGCTACAGCAAGCTGTAGCAGGGCTACAGATATCACTTCAGCTGCAGTGTTTCCATTAAGGCTGATTTACCACTCAAAAGCAAACAAAACCAACCTAAAAACCAACAAGATAAAGGCAGCAAAATAAGAGTTTAACAACGATATCTGCTTGTCTTTGCAATAGTTTTAATGGTCTTGTGGTTTAGGCCTGTTTTATGGTCCTTTTAATTTTGTGAAATGTGTGGCATGCTGTCAGTGTTTTCTCCAGCTCTTGAAAAAATTGATAGGCAGAGTGCTTTAACAGAAAATCTCATAGCAAGGATTTTTAAACAATACTTGAATTGAATTCAATCCTATCATGTTGCTCTAGAACTATTTCTTAAGAGTGTGAAAATGGGGAAAAACAAATTCCTATCTAAAATTCTTCATAACTTATACCAAGAAAAGGCAAGAATGCCTTCCAGCTGGTCTGTTTAACAGCTAATATGTCATATAGTGATATCAGCATCACAAATATGTTTCAGTTTTCCCTAGGTAGTTTCAGTTAGTAGCTAGAAGTATCACACAGGTCAGAAATTAATTTAAAAAATTAAATATAATTAACTGCTGGACTTCATTTACCTCCCAGAAACTAAGGTCAAAGTTTTGGTTTAAAAGTGGGTTTTTTTTCCTGTAAAGTTAGCAGATTTCAGCTGCATAAAACCAGAATTTTGAGGATGAATCCAAATATTCTAGACTGAACTTCTGAGGAAAACTGTTTATATGAATCAGCTCAACCAGCTCCCCTCAACAATAGAGCACTTGTAACTGCGATAGCACCGTCCACTTTTCGTTAATATGCAGCTATCAGTGTGGTGAGTCACACTACAAAGCATTTAACAACTGTTCTCATAAATACCATACACCATCTGTTAACTGAATCAAAAGGCTACATGCCAATTTTACTTTGGGATAGAAAGGTCTGTTTTAAATTTACACCAATAGTCTCAGGGTGCACAGATACTACAAAAAGTTAGTATAGAAACATGTCATCCCACCCAATTCCCCAAAAGCACAGCTGAGAATGAAAAAAATTTTATCCAGTGGGATAATTTGACATTATTCTGTTTGTTGTCATTGCTAGTCAGAATTACAGGACTTGAAATTTTCATTATGTGTGTCGAAAGACGCCGCTCTTTTTTTTTTTTTAGTATTCTTAGGGAAGATGTCTACACTAGGTTTCTTACTAAATTATATTGAAATGAAGTGTTCTGACATGGTCAAAATACAAAAAAACTTTTCTTCTGAATTTGCTGGAGTGACATGAAATACTTTGCTTCACAGCAATTCAGTTTGAGATTCCACTTGGTGACAACATCACCTCATCTTGCAGGAATGCTGGCTCCTGCCATCATCCCATCACTCCGGCTGGACACTGATTAGGTCACACAAGAAGGCCTGGAAGTCCCCTGATGCAGCTCATTCAATGACAAAGCATGGGAGACTTAACAAGAGGAAGCTTTGGACATTATCACTGCATTGGCAAACACTGCACAGTTGGAATTCAATTTCTATAAAACTTAGATAACTCAGACAGCTGAGGTTTATTGTCCTGATATAGAAGTTAAGGGCATTTTAGTGGGAAAGGGTTTGAATGCTTATAAGATGTATTAATTAGTCTAATGAAATGTACTTGTCAGAACACACTTCTCCCCTGCTACCCATACATTTTTCAGTTTCCATTTCTCAGAAATAAACCAATTATTTTCTAACCCCTTTCACTGACACTGTCTCCAGTCAATTATAGAGTGTGAACTTAAACTGGCTGCACTCCAGAGGTTATAGTGGGAAGGAAGGAACAGTGGAGGTGATGGAGGGACTGAACGTGACTGGAATATCCCATGGAAGCTGGAGGTGAAGATGCATTATAGTGTGTGGGCCCAAAGGAAAAGATATGCAAGAAGTAAGCAGGAACAAATCAATATTTAGAGTATAAAAATAAAATCCTGCCAAATGATGCATATCTCCTTTTCTCAAGTGAATGTTAGAAAAAGCTATTCAGAGGTTTCCCTGTGCACAGTTTCAGAACAAGGGCTACACAATCCGGGGGGAGGGAAACTATGTGCAACTTACATCTGTTCCGCTCTGAGGTAACTGTGCCCCTCAAAGAGCAAGAGTTGCCTTCTAAATGCAAGCAGAAAACTCTACCTTCTAAAGGTCCCTGTTTCTCCACCCCCACCCTGTTAGCTGGCTAGAGGACTACCCTGTTTCTGAACACCAGCTTCACAAAGTACTTCACAGATTTATATCAAAAAGCCTTCCACATTCCCCATACAGAAATACTGGCCTACAGATGTTGACATCATCAGCTTTGACCAATTTTGCAAGGCACTGGCAAAAGTTTTAAAGAGGAATACTGAAGTATTGAAAACTCTCAATGAACCCTGCAAAGAAATACAAAATTGAAACAACTTCCCTCCATCGTGACAGACGCTCCATTGCTGGTGATAAGATCTTTTTTTAATTATAAAACTGCCAGCAGCAACACTTGTGTGTTTATTTTCTGCACTGTTTTTGATGGTTGTGCTTTTCTGATTCACAAAAGCAGCTATATAGAGTCTGGCTTATTTGAGACTGGTGGCTATTGCAATAAGAATTCATATAATGTCAGAGAGATCATCATGTGCAACTATGCGCAAGAAGGACAGCCCTTTTGTTCTCAGACAATTTTTGCACCGGGTACAGCTCTCAGAAATGGAAGTGGGAGAGGATATGGAAGAGAAAGATACCCTGTTTCTTCCTAGTCTAATCACAATTGTTACACTTAAAGCAGAGGTGAGATAAAATGACTGCATGGGATCTACCAAAACAGGGCCCCAACCTGTGTGGGGTACATACTGCAGCAGTCCTTCAGCACCTCTGGAGGGCTCACACCATCATTCTTTATATGCTATGATATACTATTATTCATTATCCCATTCAATGTAGTGTTCCTGCTTCTTAGAGCACCAGCTTCTTTATCGAGCACAAACATTCTGGAAATTAACTGGATTTTAAAAAATCACTTCAATTTGGTTTATGAAGTTGTGTTTCCATTCATCTCCTCCCTTATCAACTCTGCCCTAAAGCAAATGTGTCACAGCAAGTGAGACATGTCATGTCTCCACACACCAGTTCCAGCACAACAGAACAGCTCCAGCCCTTCAATCTCCCAACCAGACCTTCCCAGGGACAGACTTTTGGCTTGGTGCTCAGGTTTCTTGAACTCAGAGCAAGAGCAGAGCTGTGGTCTGGAGTTTCATCACTGAGTCCTGGGTTGCAGCCTGTGTGCTCTCTGAAAAGCAAAGCCCCCAGCCACATATCTTTGTTCTTAGAGCTGGACTTTTAATCCTGTCAGAATCAAACAGAATTCGGAAGTCTTGAATCTGTCTGTAACATTAAGATCTTGTTCTACAAGTATATTAGAAGCACTGAATGTGCCAGATCAGGCACAGTCTCACCACCAGTGCACATATTGTGAGAAACACGTGTCCTCGCCATGCTCTGGGCAGAGCTGAACTAATTCTGCCTTTGATCCAAACAAAAGGAGGGAAAGCGGATGCTTTAGGAGCATGCCAGCCATAGGTTCATTCACTATGCTTGCCAAGATTGTATGGCTTTCTGCTTTTGGCACAAAATCGTGGCATGCTCTCCTCTTTTTGGCAAGTGGACACATCTTGGCAATGGCACATTTCAGGCTTGTGTGTGCTTGCATTATGCATGGAAAATGTACTGTCCCAACACCCCACGTGACTCCTGCAGGAATAATAATTTTTTTTTGCCAGAGGAGCATTCTCAGAAACATATCATAAGCTCACAGAAACGTTTGTTGGGAAGGACCTCCAGGGTTCACCCTGCAGCTCTATTGCCAGCACTTGGTCAGGTCAGCCACGCATTTTCTAATTGAGTTTTCAGAACCCATTCCAAGGATGCAGATTCTACCACTACTCTCACTGGGCTCTCAAACTGTTTCCCGAACTCTGTCCTGAACCTCTCAGAAAACAATCCGTGGCCATTGTCTCTTCTGCATCTGGGCATCTCCCACTTCCAAGAAATCCTTGATTCTGTAGTCTTTGTAATACCCATTGGCATAGTTTTGAGCTGCTATTTCATCACCTCCTGGTGTTCTTTTCATCCTAGACACCTCAGCATCTCCTTCAGGTAATGGGCTTTAGGCCCAAAACTGGACATTTTTCTAGATGGGCCAGTGCCAAGCAGAAGGGATAGTAACAGTCCTTGCTATGCTGGCTTTGGTCCTTGCAGTGGAGCTGAGGAAGCAGTCTTCTTCTGTGATAGAAGCTCAGGTTGGTTCATATTCAACCCGGCACCTGGGTCCTTAGGTTCCTTTCACTGGGGCCAGCCTGTGACTCAGCCAGCTGTTTCCACCCCATTCTGGTGCAGGGGTTATTCTGCCACACACACAGGGCTTTGCCCTTTTCCTTGCTAAAGAGAAAGTGGAATGGACTCTCAAGGCTCTTAAGGTTCTCAAGATCATGTTGAACTGAAACACAGGAGTTGAGTACCGGCTTTTTTATTTCACCTCCAACTAGCTGATTGTGAAGTTTTCTGTTAGTCATTTCAGAGACAATTTTCAGTATTGAACCTGTAATGCTAACCACAAACTTCAACTAGAATTAGGGAGGCTTCGTGCCTCTGTAACACTGACAAAACTGAGCTATTTTTTCTTAGAAATATAGAATAGTTGGAAGCGACATTTAAAGGTCATCTAGTCCAACCACCCTACAATGAGCAGGGACATCTTCAACTAGATCAGGTTACTCAGAGATTGATCCAGCCTGGCCTTAAATGTTTCCAGGAATTTGAAGGATTTGCATTCAAGAAGAGAAACAGAAGCAAGTACATAGAGAAGTGAATGAGGGATCCTGAGGTAGATCTCATTGATATTAAACATTTAGGGACAATCAAAGTCATAGAATCACAGAATCAGAGAATCATGGAATCATGGCATCATAGAACCATTGAATGGATTGGGTTGGAAGGGGCCTTAAAGATCACCTAGTTCCACCCTCCCTGCCATGGGCAGAGTCACTAGACCAGGTTGCTCAAAGCCCCATCCAACCTGGCCTTGAACACTGCATCCACAATTTCTCTGGGCAACCTGTTCCGGTGCCTCACCACCCTCACAGTGAAGAATTTCTTCCTAACATTTAATCTAAACCTACTCTCTTTCAGTTTGAAGCCATTCTGCCTCATCCTGTAAGATGTAAGCTCTCTGGTAAGCTCCCTTCAGATGCTGGAAGGTCACAATTAGGTCACTCCAAAGCCCTCTCTTTTCCAGGCTGAACAATCCCAATTCTATCAGCCTTTCCTCATAGAAGAGGTGCTCCACTTCTCTAATTATCTTGGTAGCCTCCTCTGGACTTGCTCCAGCTGGTCAGTCCTTCCTGTTCAGGGGACCCCAGAGCTGGATGCAGCACTCCAAAGTGGAGTAGAGGGGCAGAATCCCCTCCCCCATCCTGCTGGCCACATTTCTTTTGGTGCAGCCCAGGACATGATTGGTATTCTGGGCTGAAATCTCACACTTTGCTGGCTCACATCCAGCCCCTCATCCCTCAGCACCCCCAAGTCCTTCTTGGCAGGGCTGCTCTGGATCTGTTCACCCCCCAGCATGTATTGATACGGGAGGTTGCCCCAACCCAGGTGCAGCACCAGCATTTGGTCTTCTTGAGCCTCACGAGGTTCCCATGAGCCCATTTCTCCAGCTTATCCAGGTTCCTCTGGATGGCATCCCATCACTCAGCTTGGTACCATCTGCAAATCTGCTGAAGGTACACTCAGGTCATTTGAGTGTTCATGTGCATGTTTATATGCTTGAATGCTGTGGACTTTTTTTATTAATTATAACCCTATCCTGAAGGCTGACAGGATGCATTAAAACTCCTGATACATTACTTGAACTTTACAGTCACATTGAACAACTTCATTGCCAATATACACTCAAATTTTGTTTCAACTCCATTTTCAATATTATTACTGCAGGCTGCTTTAGTCAATATAGTCACATTTATGGAATCCAATAGATTGTAAAATAGAATTGGCCTTGTCATTAACATTGTCTATCCTAGCAAGTAGGGAACAAATTGTTCACAGCTCTTTCCAGAGTCCTCACAGAATAAGATCACAGAAAATACAAGCAATTTTTTCCTTTAGCTAGAGAAAACATTTCAAGAGAAGATGGAGAATACTGTCACATTGTTGTTAAAATCAGACTGTGGTGGTCATAAGAATAAGAAATTCTATGGCTTGAGAGAAAAGCTGCTTTGTTCTCAACATATCCCATTCTATTTTCCAGAATGCTGCAGCAAGCTCAAAGTCTCTGTATTTCTTTGCAGCAAAGTTGTCAGCAATGGTTTCTGCAGCAAATTTTAACTGTAGAAGATTTTGTACAAAACTTGTACAAGTTAGTACTATTTTTATTTGCATGCCCATGAATTACTGGTGCATGCAGTGATGACAACAGCATTTCACCACGTGCCTCACTTCAGCAAATACTGAAATAGTCAAGAAATAGCTAAAATTTGGGCACACAGAATTTGTTACAAAATACAGAGCCCTAAGAGGATCACTAAACACTAAAAGGAGAAAAAATTTTCAAAGAAAACCGGAAGTAACAAGCACGGGGTTTCTGTATTCCAGTATGTAGCTTAAAACTGTAGACCAGTGGCGTTATTACAGTACAGTTTAGAGCTCTCAGCAATGTGTTATCTCTTGTACAAAATAACACCTGTCAGACACAGCCTATTACTTGTCGTAAGAAGGATGTACAAAGAGAGGGAGCTCAGAGAAACGAGGAGTGAGAGACGTTCAGTTCTCACTCAGGTACACAATGAGCAGCAATCACCGCAGCCTACTCTGTAATCCAATTGCTCTTGTTAACTACAAGATTGCTGCATCCTCCAGTCTCCTGAAACAGCCTCCTGCAGACTTGTTATAATAAGACCTGTCTGCTAGATTTGTAGAAAAAGATGTTTCATCATCTTTAAATACAGTCCCAGAGCCACTGTCCACATACAATCCTTCTCCTGCTCTCTGAGATATTACCTTTGTATGGTTTCTAGAGTCCTGGTATTAGATATACAGTAGCAAAGGACCTTTAAAATATCACAAATTCTTTAATGTGTCATCCTTACAGCCAAAAAGCCCTTCAAGAAAAGACAATGGATAAGTGAGAAATGCAGGAAGTAAAATACAGACTCCAGCTTGGGTAAAAAAGATGAACACTATGTTTTAAATGGGATGTACCACACCAGTATGTGACAAGGCTGAAGTATTTCATTTAGGCGAGGAGTGATGAGCTCAGCTTTGAAAGATGATGGCAAGAGATAGCTAGATCCTTAGTCCATAGTAAAGGTCTTCTGGGTCTACTTCTCTTCCCACTGGAGAGTTACAAACATGAAGGAAGCATTAAGCCCAGATTTTATGACGTTTGCTCAAGAGAATGTCTTTTGATGAGGCACCAAGAAGAGATCTCATGGTATCGCAATGCATTCCGATCCTGTGAGTGTGCAGCATTTAAGCTTTTCTTACACAGGGAAGCACATCGTTGGAGATGCTGTTCTCACCAGGAATCTCTTCTGGGATAGCAGGCATGCAGCCACCAACACTGCTGCTTAGCTCAGCTTGTCCTATGTAGGAGAAGGTTGAGAGAGAGCCTCGGACACCTCAAGTGTTGGCCACTGAATAATTTGCGCCAAGTACAAGAGCACCACCTTGTGATACCTGGATGCCAGCATGCCAGCTGGAGGAGGAGGATGGCAGCAGTGGGCTCCTGCCATCCCCAGGAGTCCCCTGTCCCTGGGACAGCCATCACCATGCAAATCTGGATGCACTCCCTCTTCACTGCTTACTGCCTTAGCAATGTGGAAGACCACAGAGACAAATGTGGAACAACTTACCACTAATGCTTGATCTGGGGGAAGATGTAGTACTGCTAACGTTTCCTGGTGTGCATGTCTGGAAGAAGAACAACTTCCAGTGCAAGTAATGTTATACATCCATCCAAAAGGATGTGTCAGTAGTAGTAATAAATCACCTGGCTGCAGCTACAGCCACCAACCTAGTGCCCATACAGCACAACAGGATGTAAGATTTATTGAATTGGACTGCTGTAAACCAGGCAAAATCTTAGGCTGTGGCAACAGATTTATTTTTCTGGGTTTTGTAGTGCTAACACTGGTTGGACAGCACAGACTTGCTCTGCATAGCTGATCAGCCTTTGTCTTTTGCTCTGTCTTCAGTAGGACCATTAAAATGGCCAGCCCCAAGTTACAGTTCCAGCTCTTAATGAAAAGACTCCACTTCAGACAAAAAAGAAAACTATTTTCCAACTTTTATAAATCAGCACATTCACTCAGAGATGCCTTTCATGTTATAGCTAAATTCCCATTGCTGTACTGAATTTTAAAAACGTTTGTAAAAGCTGAGGGGGCTTGTCTGGCAAATAAGGTGTAAAGGTCATATATAAAATGCAAAACAGTGCCTAGATGTTATCTGAAACAATATTCTGGGACAACAAAAATCTGGTCTCAGAATCACGTTTTCAAAAGAAAAGCTGGCAAAGCAACTTAAGAAGTCCTGAAATACTGCTCAGAATTTTGTTTTTTTCTTTTCACATATAGCTGTGGTCAAATCAATGAAAAGTACTTTGGAATTTCTCGATTAATTTAAGCCCTATTCTGGTAATTATGTTAAGAAAATGAAGGAATCTAGAAAATCTAAAACATCACCTCCTACTCATTTACATAGTAAAATGAAAATCCATTTGAATCCTTGCCACATTATTGAAACAAGATATTTTTATAAATTCAGATAGTTGGGAAAAGATTCCAAAAGCCTTTAGGTGCCTATGGCATAGCTCAAGCAGAATTTAGATGCCTGCATTCAAGGGAGTGAGTCACAACAATTCTGCCTGTGGCAAGCATACCTGAAAGGCACCTAAGCTGTCATCAGTAAAGTTATTCAGGCACCTAAAGTACTTCTAATGTGTATTCCCAGAGGCCTTCTTATCTTGGATGAGATGAGTGTCTCAGCAGATATTTTGTTTCACGGTGTGTTTAGGCATTCTCTAACTAGTTGGTGGGCTGCCTAGAATCCTTTGTTTATCAGGGATGGTTACACAACACCCAGCCCGTGCCAACACCACCGAGATCAGCACAAAGCAGGAGTTCATGCACTTGCTGCTATTCCAAAGTCACCCGAATGAACACCCCCAAGGAATGGTGTCCAACACCTGCACTAAGTGTAAGGTGAGGAACACTGCCATTACTGCTAGGCATCTTCTTTTAACAGAGTCATTCATACACAATCAGCAACTGAAGTGGCTGCAGGCTTTCAGAGATATAAACCACCTCGAAACTGTCAGAGTCCCTGGGACAGGGAGAAGGAACTTCAGACTCATCTCTTGTTTCAGCATTTTCTCTGCATCCCTTTGCTTGGCACACTGGCTGTTGTACATTCCATAGCCTGGTGCCTAACTCTTTTCCTCAGCTGTATAAGACAACTAAGGTGAATAACTCAGAACTGCAAATTTCTGCCTTTGAGGTGGCACTGGACAGTCAGGTTGGATGTCATCATGCTGGGGTCCCTGTGTATCTGGGCTTTGGTGGTTTTTCATCCTAACATATGTGAGTACAAATCCAGATCCTGGCATCCACTTTTCCGGAAATGAATAAAGACAAGACTGTCCTTTCATTCCCTGAGATAGTTCTGGAGGTCTTATAGAGCATCAATATGCATGAAATTTTGTGATCAAAGGAATAATCTGAAACTTTGAGTTATTACTATTTAAAAAACAAGGAACTGCTTTTGAAGGACACCCCTTTTAAGATTAAGAGACTCTAAATGAAGCACCCTACCTCACAGAAATCTTACCAAGTATTCCTTCTGCTATACTGAAAATGCCCTCACTAGTCTGAAATCATTACCAGGATGTTTTTAGACACTAGACAGCACAGCAGTACTCTCTGTAAATGAGAAAGGTTCTAATCATGGATCAGCATTGCAACCAGCAATACAGGAACTGGGGCTACAGTGAGATCCAAACCTTGTATGACAGTATCTCAGCACTGTGACTGGAAAGGACCAAGGGGACTCGTCACTCTGCAGACCCACAGTGAGTGTTATAAGCAGCTGAAGGAGGGAAAGAATGGCCCGTTTGCATCTGTCATCTGACCTTAGGACAGACGTTTTTTTCCCTTTCAGAATTAAGGTACTGGCTTCCAGAAGAACGTGACCAGAAATGTGATTAAAAATAGCACATCCATAACAGACATATCCAGAAATGTGATTAAAAATAGAATATCCTTAACAAACAGCTCTTAACATTGTGAATAAATGTGTTCACATCAGTTGGCGAAATTTATTCTTTACATGAAAACACTTGGAAATTATTGTGCCCCAAATCATAAGCTATGGAAAATGTTCCTTTGTTTAGGGCAAGAAGAGAGACACAGTAAAATGAAGGTCATTATTTTTTTAGGTATCTGCTATAATGGTGCTGTTCCCTCTTCACATTTTTTCCACTGTTTGTTTTGGGGTATTTCCCTACTATGGGCCTGCATACAGAAACTCAAAACCACCCCAGTGGCAGATGTCCAGCAGCAGCCTCTTCCTCCTTCTCACAAAGCCCACAGTCCTGACCACTGCTGCCCAGGACAATCATGCACCACCCCATCCTCCTGAGAAGGGACAGTCACAGGCCCAGGAACCAGGGTTGAAATTAAAGTTAGAGCTAGCACAGCTTCCATGGGTACCTGACATGCTGCTCTAATTGTGGCTCTGTGTGTATCCACCTCCTGGTGGCAGCTCTTTGAGCTCTGAAGGTCATGAACGCTCACAGATATTTAGCAGTAATAACCCACCAGAAATGTCAAAGCCAGGAAGTGAAATGCTACACCCACAATTCTCTATGCATTGTATTTCACTTTCACTAAAGCATAACAAAGCAAAGCAAATAGCCTCAGAAAAGTTCATTTAGCCAGTTAGAGAAAGATGGGATTTTTTTTTTAGTATGATTCTGGCTTATGTATGTATCCATTTTCTCTGCCTGACCTTTTCCAGATCAGTCTCTGTTGCTCAGAAAATAGGCTGTCTTTTATTCATGATGGGTTTCCACCCGACATCAAAGAGGTTTGCAAATGTAGACCAAGAGATCAAAGGTGCTGATAATCTCCCAAAATCTGCTTGGTTGTGCCATTCAAATTAATACACTGGTGAGAGTTTGCTTCAGTAGTTATTATGTTAAAGGAAACAGTGAGTTTGGGAAGTTTTGCTTGCAGGGTTTGTTGCCATTCACAGGTTTGAGACAAACTCAACTGCTAAATATCCCTAATTAGCCTAACTCTCACATTGATTTCTCTTCTTTAGTGACTGATGCTACATTTAATTTCTTTTTCAAAAAGTGAGAGTTCGAACAAGGAAAAGTTTGCAGCCTGTAAACAAGCACTCTCAGTCTGTTGAGGCTTGAACAGATGCACAATTCATGAACTGAAACTACATGATATAACAACTCAACCATTTATTGACTTGAGGAAGCAAAGCTTGTAACTAACAATAGGCTATTCAGACCATCTCTCTTTTCTGATAAACACACTAGGACAAGAAGTGATTTGGAATTCTGGTTTTTGAAATACAGATGAACCCAGTTTAGCTCTTATCATAGATAGAGAACATTTTCTGGTTTATTCTTCAGATAATTTTGAGCCTAAAGTTGTTTTAAGGAAGAAAAGTACTTCTGCAGCTTTTCCTAGAGAAAGATATTCCAGAGTTATGGAAAAGCTTTACATTGGTTCATATTCTCCATCAGCTTGCTCGTTCTGAGGTTATAACAAAGTTCATTCCAAAATGATCTCAATAATTAATGGCAGTAAACATCTGTGTTCCTAATACATGGAATAGTTCATAATGTACATGACTCATATTTAATTCATTCAGTCCAAGTCCTTGAATTATCAAATGGAAAACAAGAAGTGTGGAACAAAACTGCTGCAGTGTTTTAAGAGAAAATCAACTTTGTAAAGCTGCAACATTCTGAATAATCTCACAATAATTTAAGATGGTCTGTAGCAACAACAAAAAGCAATAAATGGAGATCATGTTGCAAATTGTGTTGCAATCCATGTTAGATTCTAACATGTGGTGCTGGAAAAGCACGTGTCTTTATATATGAGAAACATGCATATTGAAAAGCATACAGTTGGATAAAAACAAGTCCCAATCAATACTGATACAAATTTTGACCTCCTGATTTCACTAGCAAAACTGGAAAAAGTGCTGCAATCACTGCATTAGAGAAGAACAATACAGTGAATGTACAGCAGTTTAAGACCTGCTATGGATGCATTTTTTAATGTAAAGCAGACACTGAATTTTTTTGCATGATTAAGGTGTTTGGAGAAGGATGCAGCTGCATAAATGAAGAATATTCAGCCAAATGCCTCAGGAGGTCACTGCTGCAGAAACATGTTTTTATTTGGGTGGGAAGCCGTATATTTGGTAAAAAGGCATTGTGACTCTTGATTTCCATTAAATTTGACTATATAGACACTTAATGCAGAAGTGGAGCATCTCCAACAGGAAGGATTGGTGCATACCAATAGAAGCCATGATGTACTCCAGATTGGAGAAAATTCTGTTGGGAAATCCCAGCAGAAACTCACTTGAATAAATAAGCTTTCCAAGAGAATTATATCAAAGTTTTAAATTTGTTGGTAGCCTAACTTAACTACAAGCCTCTCGGTTATCCTTACGTGGGAACTGCTTTTGTCTTTCTTGTGGTACTTGGTTGATTTTGTATGACACATCCAAACAGACATGGAAACATGAGCACGGGTGTCAGGATACATCTCTGATCCAGTGAGCTGGATGTCCTCTTGGATATCTGCTACTTGGGGTTCTCAGTAATGTTTCCATGTGAAATCATGTCATCAGGAGAGGAAGACTACCTTCTCCTTCCCTCTTGCCACACTCAGTTGGCTGAGATACTAGTCCAGAGTATGAGAAGCTTTAACTTGGCCCCCACATCCAACAGGAGCTATATGTCAAGCTCCCGGAAAACAAGTCCTGAAACCTTTGGGTAAATTCACCCCAGCTGAGGTGATATGAGCAGCTCCCATCCCATAAGGCTGGTTTCTTGGATTGCCCTGCAAAAGTAGGGTTGTGGGTCCGTAAGGCCAGCCCTGGCTGCCATAGTGGCAGAGGAGAGCAGTGGCAGCTTGTGGGTGGCCCGTGGGCTACGCTGCCCCTTTCATGACTCTGCCAGGCACTGAGGGTGCCTTGGGATCTCTGCTGTGGACAAAGCCTTGGCACTGAGTCCCTAGGAAGGCATGGTTGCAAGGACAGAGGACTACAGTGCCAGGCTTGCTATGCACTCCCAGTGGTATGGACTTGGTGGAGTATTTCCCTGCCTGCCTGGAGACTGTGCCTGGGCAAGGGGCATCTGCTGGGAAGCAAAAAGCCATGTGCAGCTCAAGGCTCTTGTGAGCAGTTGCCAAGAACAGAAGAGCCGTAGGTGCCTTTCTATGCCTGCTGCTCTGACATCCAAGGTCATCCAGGAAGATTCCACTGTCAGTCCTTAAACAGGGAGATGAAGGAGCTAGAAGCCCATCTCCCAGCAGAATGCTGGCAGTAGTTCTCTTACTTCCCAAGAGATCAATTCTGGTGATTATCTTCTCTACTGCTCTGGCTTTTTGATGTGGGATTGCAAAGATACTTCACATTGGCACTTGTGATATATACATTGCTTTAAACACCGAATATTGTTTGTGAGACCTTGTAGTTAGACACATTTTATAAAATAAAGAAGTAGCAATGCCATTATTTGTAAATGGGTATTGCAAAGAGTATGTGGGTACCAAGGAGAACACATTTCTAATGCAGATCCTGTGCCAAATCTTATACGGTCATAAAATTCCCCAGAATTATCTTTTCAAATCATTATTGTTTTCTGCCTTCATCAGTTCATGAAAGCTCAAAAGAGCTAACTAAATTTCTTTTGAAAGGAATTACAAATTCTGAAAAATCAATAAATACAACTGTATTCCCAGCAGAGCATTTTTATACTGTGCTAGACAAGGATGAAGATGCATTTCCTGTAAACTTAGCTATGAAAAAGACAGTTCAGAGACTACAATTTAATTACTGAGATATAACAAGACATCTGGGGAAATTGCTAGATTGGCAGCTTTTGAAAGTGTTTACAAAGTGATTTTACAGTGAAAAAAAGGAAAGGATTAATTTTTGTATAGGGTATTTTCTTACTAAGGAAGTTTAAATGTTTATGTGGAATGGCAAGTTTGTCAATATTTTAAAACACAAACCAAAAAAGATTATAAACTAAAAGGCAGATAGAACTCAGTAGAAGTATGCTACTTCAGAAAAGCAAGTGTCCTTTCATAGCCAAGTATTTGTTCTTCCTTTATTGTACGGATAACATTTATAGCAGATTCTATAGCATAGTGCCTGTTAACGTGAAGAACTAACAGTAGAAATTATCACTCTCTAAGCCTTTGAAAAATTTACTGAGCAGTGAATTTATCATCATTGGCATTTCTGTATAAATAGCCTTGCTGATTTTTCTAACCTAATCATATGTTCCATGTTCTCACAGCATTTGTTTTATTATCAAAATAAGAAAACTAATCCTTGATCTTGTTTTCTCTTTGAATTCAGAATGTCTTTTATTTCCACCGTGTTTTTAATGTTGGTGAAATTCCATTGAATTTATGGGAAGCTAGTCTGCTATAAAACTGATATAGTAAAGTATTAAGCTTTTCTGCTCAGCTTTTCTTTTATCACCTCAGATAAATAAGACTCTTTATAGAAATACACTCTATTTTTTCATGACGGCTCCCCCTTGTCTAGTTTGTTTTTCAGAAGCTTTAATAGATGTTTATCCAAGGTTGGACATAATGGTTATTCACTCCACATAGATAAATAAAATGTCACCAATTTCCTTTATCCTCCAAATTCACTTCTATTCCTCAAAATCTGCAGATACTTCTTGTCTTTACATCACACCCTAGAAGTAACTTTGGGAGATGTGTGTAATTGGTCAGTGTCACCAGGTCACCTCGCAAGAGCTGCCCAGGTCTTTGCAACACCAAAATCACAGAGTAGTTATGAGAGACCTTGTAAGAGGTACCAGTATGAAACCAATTTAGATCATCCCTCCAGATACCAACAGGTCCTCAGCACTCCAATTAATGAATGAAGTGGCAGTCAGCTGGCATTCAGAGATGCTCCAGGTTTGCTGATTTCCTCATAATGGTGCCATGAGAGGACAGGAGGGGCACAGACCTGAGGCCCATCAGTGCATGAGACAGTAAACTCCTATTCTGCATTCTTTCCATGGTGGCTTCAGGTGTCTGATGACCCAGTAATGTCCACAGAGATCCACAGCCATCACCTGGGCCACATCAACAGGGGAAGCTTGGAGTTCCACACAGGATTGATTTTGCTTCTGGATTATAATGAATATTATGTATTCTGGTAAAATCCCTCTATTGGTGTCATCAATAGCTGTGGAGAAATCAGAAATTATGACCTTTTGATCACAGTTGCAGCCAACAACCCTCAGTTAAAAATGTGATTCACAAGGGGCAACAGTAGCTTGTCAAAACCCCTGCAGATTCTTGACTCGGAGACAATCAAGATTGTGTGTGACACTGGAACACTGGGACCAAATCATGCCAGATTTCCTGTCCATCAGTGGCTTTCATCCTCACACAAGCAGCATTCCTAAGCAGCCAGTCATGAAAACCTCCTAGCAGCACTGTGCAATCAAAGTAGTACAAAGTAGCTCGAGTGTCCCGCTGAGTGAGGCATCCGACCCCCTTGCCTGCCCAGACACAGTTTTGGAAAGATCTGATAAATTCCGTACTCACATGATATTCATTACTCATTCTGGGCACAATATAGCGAGTGTTGCTCTGTGCTAGGGTGACTACATGTCCTGTACTGAACACTGTAATAAACAGAGTGTTATATTAGCCCTTTGGCAAGAGCTTGTGTCTCTCTCAGTGACAGTATCACCATTAAAGCTATGCCTGTAGGCTTAATCTCTCTGGCTGCTCTTTTTAAGCCGGCAGTCTTTCCTGAAGTCCATTTTCCTTCCTTGCTACATTATCATTTATTACTGACAAAGGGTGAAAGGCTCAAACATTTGCAAACAAACGTGGTAAGACAGTCCCTGCCCCGAAGATAGCATCATTTACTTTGGATATAGATAAATTAATTGTTTATTCTGAACTTTTGGCTCCTTTATCAAAGCTTTACCTGCCCTGGTGCTCAGTCATGAGTGCCAGACCTGTGCCATGGGAGCAGAACAAACCCCAGCCTGACCTGTGGTGCAGGAGGGGAGATCACAGCAGTCCCAGCCCTGCACCATCGACTGATTGTCTCATCAGAAGGGCCATCCATGGGAAGTGTCTGAGCAGTGAAAGAAGCAAAATCCCACGATTTTCCCCTGCACTCTATGCTGTGTTGGCCCTCTGGGTCTTACATTTCGGATGAGCACTATTCTGGCTGTCATGGGGCAGGTGGAAGTGTCTTCTCCCCCATTCCCCTTTACCTTACCCATTAAAGCCATCTCATCCATGATGGGAGCTGCAGTGCTGAACATTTCCAGGCAGAGCAGGAGCCCAGAATTAGGGCTCCTATGTCCTCATCCCATGCTCAGGTTCTCCCTGTCAAGACAAGGTGGGGCATGAACTCTGTTAAGATTTTCAATAGGTCCCCATAGGTCCTCTGTCAGCTATAAGATGTCTCAGGACAGAAATGGCTGCTGCGGTGCTCCAAGGGCGGGAGGACAGTCAGGATTGCTGCTTGGGACTTACCAACAATACCCTGGTCTCTTCCAAATTCAAGAGGTCAGGATCCTAGTCCCTGATTGCATTTCTGTTTTAATATTCTCACCATAAGCCAAAAGGAACTGCTCTATATACAAAATACTTGTTTTCTGAAAATCTGGCCAGGCTGAACTGTTGATATGACCTTACCTAAAATAAAAGGCATCGCTAAATAATTCAGACTTTGTAAGGAGCTGAGAGGGAAACACAGGTGAATCCTGTTATTTTAAACTTCCATATTAGAAAAGAAAGGCACTACTAGAGAAAAATAAAATAAACCTCCCTACAACCTTGTCATTCAAACCTTTTTTTAAGACAGCTGGCTTCACTTTCAAACAAGTTTTATAACAAGAGCAAATAAATTCAAAAAATTTGATGGTAACCATCCAAAGTGCTTGGAGTTTTTGCCATGCTTTCACTTGTACTTCTTGGCTGCTGTAAACAGCAGGTTAGTGTCAACTGAGTTTCTCCTGTCTCCCTTCTGAGTCCCCATGAGGCAAAGGCACTTCATATAGGTCTTCCTGAAGGTCACATTTGCTCCTGCTTACACATTCTGCAAATACAGAGCTCGGTTTCATATCGGTCAAGGTGGGGGCACTGGGAAATGTACGTGTTCTGCAACATCAGAGGAGCTGTTATTATTCCAGCACTGTATTGAGATTCACTATCTCTGTGTCCTGACTAGTCAAACCATGCACAAATTATTTTCTGCTTTCAGCTACTGTGATCCCATCTGGGCTTCCTGTATATTTGCAGGAGAATAAAATCAAATGTTATTTACAAGAATGTTTGAACCCTTCTCCCGGACTCTGTTTGTGCAAAGGTTTTTTCATGCTTTTTTCCTTCATGCCTTTGCCCTTTAATAATGTCCTACTTATGACTGCACAAATATGATGCTTTCATGGGGACTACACTGCTTGTCCAGAAGTTCAGAAGTTCAACCTTTCAAATGGTACATACAAAGGCAAGAAGTGGTGCAACCAGCAGGTGCAGGTAGGAGCACCTGAAATTTTAGGCATGTATAAACTGAGGCCAGTGTTGGAGAGAACAGGTCCCACTCCTCACAGTAGCTGTACATTTACATACTCTGACAGGCTTCTCGCAGCAGGCAGCTGAAAATGATGAGCTGTCTCAACAGATTAAAATTAAATTCTATTGAAGAAAACAAGATACAAAAATTATGTTTCTGTATAATCTGTGTGATTAAATGTTACTTGTTTCAAAGCTAATGTTTCTGTCACTTTCAATTACAGCTTTTGGAAGCTTATTCTGCATCATTTAATCTCTTTAAATAAGTCTCCTGTTCAGCTTTCTTATAGGGATTGGCACTCTTATTATGAATATTGCACTGCTACTAACTCCTACAATAACATCACTGACTCTGATTTAGAATTATGTTAATCATAGCTGTTCTCTCTTCATGTCTGGAAGTTGGAAAAAGGAACAAAATCAAATGGAGTCACATGCTGGAACTTCTTTACTGGTCAAGTTATATTGAGCAGGCTCAAGTCAAATACCTGTGATAATAAGATGAAAATTTAATAATTTCTAAACAGTGACAGGCATTTCTTATTGGGGAATGATTTTCAAAGCTCTTTTTTTTAAAATTTTATTTGTTATTCTAAAAGCTGAAGGGTTGAACATTTTTCATCTGGTTTTGCCATTTCCAAGTTTTGAGACAAACATTGAAACTGAGTTAAATTCTAATGAGGTTAAACAAATTACTACTTGTTCGACTAGTTTGAAACTCCTAATGTAAATGAAGTTAGACAAAAATTCCTATATTTGTTGGCAAAAGAACCTTTGACTCAAAAGCAATATAAAAAACTGATCTCCATGTCTACATTTGGCAGATTATTTTCCTTTATTTGCCTAAGGAAATTATGATTTATGTGCAAAAAGGAAGTTACATTTGCAATTAATGAGCAAACGGAAGAAAGCGGGGCGGGGAGCTTTGCTAGCAAAAAAAAAAAAAAAATTTTTTCGCCAAAGGCTGCTCACCAAGGCGAGCTCTGCCACCTCGTGGGCTGCAGCCCTTTTACAGGGCAGCGACCAGGGTTGGGGGCAGGAGAGCAGGAAGTAGTTAGTATAGGGAGCCGTGGGTCTGTGAAAAAACCCAAACAGCCCAGTATTTAAAATAAATTGTATAAAAAATTTCAGTAACATAAGAGGTTTGAATCATAATTATTAAAATCAATCTCTCGTTGTAAAGGAAATTATGTCAACAGGGTAGCAAGGTGTATTGTTCTAGCTGACTTTTCCAACCAGTATTCCCAGACTGTAGCTTTTAAAGCAGCACTAGATATAGTGCAGATACTCAGTGTCTGTATTACTGGGTCCATGCAAGTCCCAGCTCCCTGCAGGAACAGCAGCTGCTGTGCCCCAGGCACAGGGCCTGGCGCCCTGACCCACAGGTACACGAACCTGTACAGACCACAAGGCATCACGGGTTGCACCCTGGCAGGCAGAGGTAGGGGCAGTCCTAGTCCAGCTATGGACCCAGATATGCTTCTTTTGTAGATGTTTGTTATTTTTTTCTAACAGAAGGTCACAGAACTATGCAAATTACTGGTTTTTTCAGTTTGCTGACCTAAATAGAAACCTGAATCAAGTTACAAACAAACAATGAAAGTCCATTCTCTCTTGCGAAATGACGAGCTGGAAAAATAGTTTGGATCAACCCACAAAACTTCTTTGACTGACAAGAGTAATCACTAAGCAGCTGAAAATACAAGCTTGGCGATTTCCATCTGAGATCATTATTTAGTGGATGTTCCTTTTCAGAAATGTTGTGCTACTCTGACTTGCATGTTCAGGGAGGAACAAAACCATTAACAAATCAAGGCAAAATCAGCACATACTCTCAGTGGCCCCCAGTTTTAGTATGTTCCTTATTCAACAGCTCTACTTGAAGGTGCACAGACAGCTTTGGTCTGTGACTCGAGATCCTAATTGTGACCTTCTTGGCTGGCAGCATCAAATGAAAAGGACTGCTGGAGAAGTGTGGGGAGATCCCTTGTTGTACGGTGGTTCCAGTGTTACCTCAAACAACGATGTCATCTGGTGACATAAATACAGCTGTCACACTCACATATATGCTATTTTAGCCATGTCAACCCATCAACAGTTTGCAGGTAACCTATCACTAGAAGAACAAATAGATTTTTAATATTTAGTTTAACCATTTAAACTGAAAAGCGAAGAGGAAAATGTCCATGAAAATGCCACATTTACAGGGACTAATCTTTTTATTGCAGAGTTTGACTATTATTGCCTAAACAAACATGCTCAGCTCTCAAAGGAAGTGGTTCCTTTGTCATTTCTCTGTGACAAAACTAAAAAAAGAATGAGCTTGAAGAAAATTCTCAGCTATATCCACAATGCTTTGATCACTTAGGGGTCATTTCCAAAGTATGTTGAGAACTTCAAACATCAGGTGCTTTTGGGAATTGTAACAACTTGTTATAAGACGAATCTCTGAATTTCGAGCACTTGACAAATGGCTAATGAAAACAAGAAGCTAACGGTGATATGTACAAAATATATGGCTCAATTTTTTTTCTCAAGTGACCAAGCACATAGACAATTTTGCCTGAATTACAGGATGTCACTGTGATAGAGCTAAAAAATAAGGGGAAAAAATGTGCATTTCAACAGATGTTAAACAATATACTTGGAATAACATTTATCTATTGTATATTTTACATGATAAATTAAAGATACTGAAGCATCAGAGATTCCAGGGGACTTTGCTATTACAGCTGCTTTAGTGTTGAAGGCACACAGAATAGTTAGAGTAGCAATACATAGGGAAGATGTGATTCTGCTTCATTTATTGATGAATCATACTTCCTTGATGGGGGCCAGAAACTAACCACGCTTCTATGATGATACAAAAATAGGAAACTCTATCTTTCTACTAAATACTTTTCAATAAGCAGTGCTTTTTTTAATAAAATAGTCATACGAATTCCTGAGGTCATCCAGATTTTACTGTTAACCGTCGAGAGTTTACATGACCATTTCTTGCATTTATTTTTATAAGGTTCATTTAATGGTATGACTAATGAGATAGTTTTGAGGGTGAAAAAATCATGTAAGTAGCTTGGATAAGGAATACAGATATTTGTTTACCATTAACCTGTGGCAGCAAGAACAAGTCTCCAAGCAGTGGAGCAGAAAGTTAAAGATCTCCTGTATGACCTGACAAAAACTCATAATTTGATTTCAAGTGAAGAAAAAAAAATCCCAAAGAGAGCCTTTTTCTTTCCTAGCACCACTAGCAGAGCATTATTATATACAGGACAGTTATATTTTTAATAATCAGTATACATTGTATTTGTAGTCACTGAGATTTAAACAAAGGGACCTGCTGGCTCCCCAGATACATGCAAACAGCAAGCAATGGAGTCTAGTTCTCCCTCTGCATTCTGTCAGCAGTTGTGTGACTCCTACCTTTCTCCCCTCAGAAGGACTGGCTGCTCTAGGAAATACAATGTGCCACTGGACCCTTTAAAACATGGCAAGTATTCACCACCATAACATTCATATGTAATGGGATTATTTTAATCTTGGAAGCAGAGGCACAGCAAGGCAGATTATTTGCATCTTTTCAAGGTGGTTAGGACCAGGAGCAACCTAGATTAAAATTACTGAAATTCAACATCTCTGTGGTGGTTTCAAAAGGAATTTGATGGACTGCTTCCTTTGGTTGTTGACAAGAATCCACATCACAGAACCGTCCCTGAATCATACGAGTCTGATACCTTAGTCCAGAGAGACGACAGCAGAGAAATACAGAAAAGGGTCTCAAAGGGCCCACAACACACTGCCTTGTCTGACTGCAGAGAGGCTCGATTCTGTTTGGCTGAAGGAAGTGAGGCAATGCCTGCAAGAGGTAAAGTCAGGACCAGAGAAACACACACAGCTGCAGCCAGATTTGTATCACTTTATGAGAGTGATTTCCTATGGGGAAATGACCTGATCATTCAGGGCAGTGCAATAAAATCTGTTCTGTACTATAGATGAGTACTTAAATTTTTGTTACCATTTGAATTCTGCCAAAGTAGGAAGCTCCTTGTGCTGCACATTATTCTTATGTCAGCCATGATAATAAAACATCCACCTCCTGAATTTTTTTTATGAGCAATAATTTATTTTTACAATAAAAAAGCACTTTAGATTATTTTTAAACAAAAACAAACCTGTGAGTATATGAGTAGCAGCAGCTATAGCAGAAGGATCTAATTTGTTTTTCTCATCCAAAACCTCATGAAGTGTAATTTTTCTTTTTCACATCCCTGTGCTGTTCCAAACACCAGTTTATAGAGCTTACAAATGCATTTTCCTTTGGAGTCTGGTATGTATTCTCCTGAGGGTCTCAGACAATTACAGTAAAAAATAGAAGCATCAATTGCAATCTTTTTGCACAGCATGGTATTACTCCTGCCGAGGTTTTAATTTGCCCCGACACTGCATATATCAGCAGATTTTCAAAATTACATTATAAACTGATATTTCATTTGGCCTAAAATTCAGCTTAGTTTCTTGTCACACCATGGTTTCCCAGATACCAAAATCAGTGTGATTCCCAAGCTCACAGGCAAAGGAACTTGGGATTTGGAATTCAAGAGTAATTATGGAGTCTTGCTAGACTGGGGAAGCAGCAAGGAGCTAAAAAACCTGCTCTGCACATCACACTACCACCACCAGCAGAAAGCATTAGAGTTAGACACAAGACAATACTATATCTTGGCATAGAGGGGAAGAGAACAGGGATGGAAACCAGTTAAAGAAAGGGCAGAAAAAATCTCCCACCTGTTTTTCTGTACCTTGCCTTTGCTATCTTGTCTAAGCCAAATTTTTCAAAGCCATCTCCTGTTCTCTGCAAAATCTGTGGAGATTTTACTCTACTTGCAGTGACATGAAGACTGCTTGAAACATCCTCCATTCAAATCAGTGGGAACCCTTGAATTTACATAGATTTGAATTCAATTGCACCTTTGCATTTGCTTTTAATATAATAAAGAATTCCTAGCTGAGGGAACTGGGTTTGTTTAGTCTTGAGAAGAGCAGGCTCAGGAGGGACCTCACTGCTCTCTACACTTCCTGAAAGGAGGCTGTAGTGAGGTGGGGGCCAGTCTCTTGTACCATGCCTGCAGTGAGAGAACCAGAGGAAATGGCCTCAAACTGAGATGGGGGAGATTCAGATTAGATAACAGAAAAAATTTTTACTGTTATGGAGGTCAGGCATAGGAATAGTTTGCCCAAATATGTGGTGGATCCACCATCCCTGGATGTGTTAGAGAGGCATTTGGATCTGGCACTAGGTGATCTGGTTTAGTGGCCTAGGGGTTACAGTGACAGTGCTGGGTAGATGATCTTGTAGGTCTCTTGATGAGTCTATGATTCTATAATTCTATGTCATTAATGAAGATATCAAATAACACTGGTCCTAGTACAGAACCCTGAGGGACAACACTGACATCCATCAGGATTCTGAGCGGTTGACCACTACCCTCTGGATGCAACCTTTCAACCAATTCCTTATCCACTCCACAGTCCACCTACCAAATCCATCTCTCTCCAACTTAGAGAGAAGGATGTTGTGTGGGACCGTGTCAAAAGCTTAACAGAAGTTCTGATAGGTGATATCCATAGTCCTTCCCTTATCCACTGATGTAGTCATTCCATTGGAGAAGGCCACTAGGTTGGTTAAGCAGAACTTGCCCTTGGTGAAACCGTGCTGGGTGTCTCAAATCATGTCCCTGTCCTCCATGTGCCTTAGCACAACTTGCAGGAGGATCTGTTCCATGGCCTTCCCAAGCACAGAGGTGAGCCTGACAGGTTGCTGGTTCACAGGGTACTCCTTTCTAACCTTTTTAAAGAGAACTAAAGATGCTTCCCGTTTTCCAGTCACTAGGAATTTCATCTGACTGACATGATTTCTCAAATACGAGAGTGGCTTGGCAACTACACCAGCCAATTCCCTCAGGACTCTGGGATGCAACTCATCAGGTCCTATAGACTTATAAACAATCCTCAAGTTGTCATGAACGTGATCTTCTCTTACAGTCAGAAGCACTTTGCTCCCCCAAAACACGGTGTTTCCACCCAGTTTCAAATCACCTTTCATGATAGGCAAATGTGATAACAATGGCACTACAGAAACTCCTGCTCCAAATGAAACTGTCCAGAAGAAACACTGTGTAATAGAAGTAAATCATAGTGATTCTGAGCAGGATCTGAAGACAGCCACATAACACAGCACAATCATAAAAACTGGAAAAAAAGCTACATTGTTCATTTCCTTCAAGGAATTTTCTGAGTCATGTTGTCTTGAAATGTTCCATGGGTTAATAGTTCATGGAGAAGTGATATGAAAAACTTGTGATGCTGACTATTTGACTACAACAACAAGAATTCTTAGGCTATATGTTGTTAATGGAGTGATTTTAAAATTCAGGATTTCCTCATATGACATACAGAAAACAAAGGTGACATTCAGGCAGATGAAGAATAAAGCAACATTTAATTGGAACACACTTTGGAACAGAACAAATAATCAGTCCTAAGAGCAGCTCTACATTAATTGCAAATGCAAATGCAAATGCAAATAAAAAAAAAGTGTTATTACTTCCTTAACTCTTATCTCCTCTCAATACCTTGAAAATATTTCTAAAGAAACTTGTAACTTTTACAATGCTGACAAAGTGTAAATTTTGCTAATTACATCTGACCTCCTCCTTGGCAATCCTAATAAAGATGACTGAATTGCAGAATAACTTATTCTAGCATGCCTGTGTGTTTCTTAATTACCTACAAAATAATTCAAAGAATTAAAAAACATAAGATTCTAAATTAGAAAGACAGTAGATCAACAGATAAAATCTTGTTTCAATCTCTGTTCAATATCTGATACTGAAAGATGAAGAAAAAGTCCTGTTCTTAACCACCCACCTATTTATCAGTTACTGCATGGGAAGAATGATTCTTTCTGATCTTTTTGGACAATCTGCTTACTCATTGATGTATAAGATATTAATAACCTTATTTTTACCTTTTTAATAAATTTAATGGGCAATAATTAAGTTTACATAAATAATTAATCAACAGCGTTTGATTGTTGAAAACAAAAAACCTTTGGACAATCCTTTTATTCTGAAGTCAGGATGACTGACGCCAGCATGTACAACAGGGGAACAGAATGCGTGGTGCTATTATGATGAATGATGTCAAGAACCGGCACCATATGGCGTTCAATGATAAACACAAGTTGCAAAAACAAAAGGGAGAGGAGAGCAGTGAGAGCACTGACACTTTACCTGAGGGTGCTTCTGTAACATTTAACAGAACAGCTGGATTGCCCAAGACTGGATATTTCATTATATTACTAAACAGATTGTGAAGTTAGTAAGATTTTAAATCTAGTAAATCAAAGTTCCTTTGTGCATTATAGATAAAATTCTGAACCTATGGAAATCAACAGCAAAAGAACTATTTCCTTCACTGTGATAAAAATCCCTCCCAATTCTATATTGATTTAATAATTAAAGCTTTTGATACTACCAGAAACTTTAATGGTATCATCTTTTAAATTTACATATCTGACTTTTCTCGGGGGTTCTTTGACTACAGATACAGGATGACCAATACAGCTGATCTGCTGCCTTCTGAAGTCAGTGGAAGGTCTCAGAATTGTTTTGACAATCACCAATTTAATAAAAACAAGTATCCTGAAATTATAGTATACCTCCTAGAACAAGGTGGAGACTTCAGATGTCTATTAAAAATAAATGAAAATATCTATTAGAAAGACAAGCAAATTTTCTGTTTATATATTTAGCATTAACAAGATTTAGGTAAGGTACAGCATGCAAGATAAACCCAGTGATATGGTCCTGAATGTATTTCACATCTATGTCTTTGTCTTTTTACACAGTCTTAAACATCTAGTGCCTAAATAAGCTTGTGAGTTCACACTTGTATCTATGCTTAAACAAATTTTCCTCGTGATACTGCTACAACTCATTTACCCTTACCATGTTCTCTCCTTGTTGTTTATTAGCACCATTTGTTATGTCGCATTTAAAATTAGATTGGGAGATATTTGGGGGAGGAATCATTAGCAGGTTGCAATCAGAACTCTAATTATGCTGCTACTGGAGGGTGCTGAGGAACCCATAGCTGAGTGAACAGATGTACTCATTTTTAATAGGGGAAGTCATGTCATAGTAAATTACAGCTCTATTTTCTAGAATATGGGCCTATTGAAGGATTTGCAGGTAAAAAGTGGTAGCAGAGCTGAAATTGAAAAGCCGTGACATATCTGACACGCTAAGTGCAGACACTTCATGCTGCTGCTCAGACACTGCACACTGATGCAGAATGCAAATAGGCCCAAGACTTCTTCCACCGGGTATGAACAAAGCTTTAGAAAGGCAGAATTTCTGGAATAGATAAACAAAGTGCTGACAGGAAAAGTTATAAGAGAAAGGAAGGGTTTTTTTCCCAGCAGTGTTAAAGAATTACAGCGGCTTTTTCTGGGGGCAAGATAATTTACGAGCAGAAGCACTAATGGCCTAAAAAGCCAAATTTCTGCTTCCTAGAAGAAATAGTCTGCTCTGGCTGAGTGGAAGAATGACAAAAAAGTTAAAGAAGAGCCTACTAAGCTAAGCAGGAAGCTTACGGTGACAAAAGGCCCTAGGTCTGTAGATGGTGAAAAAATACATGACTTGATCCTGTCTGGTCTAAATCCCCACAGAAAGTAATGGAAAAATAATGAACAGTCCGAGGAGCAGACTCTGTATGTCTTGAGTTCACTGAATGCATGCATAGTGACAGAGATGAGACTGAAGATGAATATGGGAGAGCACTGCAGCTGGACCAGACAACTCCAGCTCAGAATCCTGGCTCTCACAGCAGCCACAGAGTATAAAACTGGGGCAAATATAGAGTGGTAATTTCCCTGGACATTCTCCCAAACTCCAACAAAGCTGTTTTAGGGGCTCTCTGTACCAGATGCAACTTCCACAAAGCCAGTAAACATTGCGGCTTTTTATTCTGTGAGTTTATGAGGCCCTAAACTTCTGTAAACTTTTAGCCTCCCCAGTATCCTGTGTCAAGGACTTCTGTGTGAAGAACCACAGTCTTCTTGTTTTGAACCTTTGAAAGTGCTACTTTGAGTTCATGCCCCTCAGTTCCCAGAAGCAGCACAAGCAGTCTGCTTCCTGTGCTGAAGGTTTTCCAGGAGGCCATCAGAAGGCTGGCCAGTGAGCACTGTTGCTGGGGCCAACAAGTCATACGAGACTCATGTTCCTTTACACTGGTAAGTGATAAAGGCCAAAGAATGTGTGTCAGCACTATATCCCTGCTCATACTAGCCAAGACTAAGCATGTTCCTTGGCATCATTTTGGCCCATTATAACTAACACTTCCTAAGCCAATACCAAGGCACACTCTGAAGGACAGCATGTGCTATTTCTAACAGGCAGCATAGAAAGACTGCACCATGTCTGGCTTCCTTCACCCGATCCCCTCCTCCAGCACTGCCCTAGCAGGCCCTCCATGCCCCAAAACATGCCATACGCATTCATGTCATACCCCAGGATATGTCATACATATGTTCACTTCATGCTATGAAAACTTTACTCTGGTGGGATGCAACTCAACCCTCACTTCAGCATGTCCCATGGATGGGAACAAACATTTTGCTGTCTTCCTCCATAACCTTTGGTGACAGTTCATCTAATTTACTGAGAGTGGCCACTCTCTGCTTTGATTTACAGGTGTTTGCTGTGATTAGTAAGTAAAGGCCACTTGCACAAAGCAGAACTGTACAAGTTGGTGTAGCCTTCCAGACATGATCTGCAGGTAGTATGTCTAGAGCACTCCCGTGGAACCCACAGGCCCAGGCCTGAAAAGATGTAGTGGCAGCCAAAGAGGCAAGATACACTGATCTTGCTCTTTACCTCTTTCCTATCAAGCTTATCAACTTATCTTCAAGGTACAAAGAATTTATCACAGTTTTGACCTCTGATACAGATGTCTAATTAGCCGTCACACAAGGATATTGCAGACTGATAAAAGCAATGACACTTAAGTGCAGAGGACATAGTAGAAAAAGAACAGGTTCCAGAAAGGAAAAATTTGTAGGAGGCAGCAAAAGTCATAGCCTGTGCACATGTACTTTGAATGCTACTCATAGCCACAGCACCTCTATAAACAACTGACTTAAAGAAGAACCGTTTATAAATCATAAGGTCCCTCATTAGGTAATTTTAAAAGGATGTAAATTGTTAGCCTGTGCACTTTATTTCTCTGTCACAAACAGTGCAGTCACATATGTCCAGCTAGAAAATAATCCATAAATTTTTACAGCTGCATATCTGAAGGATGAATTTAATGGTTCTTCAAGGCCTGCACACATTGAAGGTTTAAGCTGATTCTTCCAGATGAGAGACATTTGAGGCAAAACAGAGTAAGAGCACAGCTTTGCCATGAATACAGCAAATCATTCATATGAACTCAATTCTATTTGCACTAAAGTTTGAAAAGAGGATCTTCACACAGTTGAAAATGAGTTCTCTTCACTGTAAGGAAGTGTAAATTCAGATAGATACCTGAAGAAGTGGAAGGACAAAACAGATGAGGAGAACAAAAGCAAAATATCTAATCTACTATGTCTTATCTTCCTTAAATTCAACATCATAACAGACTGTTCCTCAAGGTGTGTTTAGCATTTAGACCTGGGTTCTGCATTGCTGACTTAAAAAAACCCCACTAATTTTAAAGGGTCCTTGTGTAAGAAATGTAAGAATCAGAGGAGTGATCAGAAGACCTCATGATACTGTCCTTGTTTTTGTTTGATAAAAAAGAAAAGCAGCAGTTTTGTCCTTATAGCGTTGTAATGTTGAAGAACAGAAAGTCAATCACTTAATCTCAGCTGGTAAAACCTTCCAGCACAAGGAGCTCTGGGACTGTGGTTCATTCCCATAGACATCAATAGCAATACAGCTGTATGAAGACCTATCAATACTAATAGCTTTTCATAGTGGGTATTGCTCTGTGGTAATTTTCTAAAACCTCAGTTATATAATAGTGTTACGTGCATAAGTCTCCTGTTACCAAAGGTGCATAAATCTGTGGTAAATGTTTTTCAAACTAAATTTCTACTCCGGATTCCCTTTGACATTTTGTATTGGACATTTTAATGTATAAAACCAGGAAGTGTAGCATGATGTAGCTTGTTATGTTTGTTATGGATATGTTTAAAACAGAAACACATTTACAGTGAGGATGTGAGAATACCCTGCTTTTAAGATTCTACCACGAACAGGGCTGGCCTCAGATTAGCTAGTAAATCTGAGTAAACCTCTGATGACTGGCTGACATCAAAACAAAACTTGAAAGATTAGCAAAATTTACTGAAACTGATACTGAACTTTAGACAAAAGCTCTTCTGAAAGTGGAGAGTCTGGAGAAAACTAGGAAATTCAGAAGCTTTGGTATGTCCATTTATTAAACAAAAATGCAATTACAAGGGAAAAGACAAATTAAGAGACATGAGCAAGACTGTTGTGGCCTGAATAAAAGATTCTACAAGCATAAGTTGTTGATTTTATAGGAGATGAAATTATGATAGCCAAGATGTGAAATATTACTGTGTTCATAAAACACAGTATGTGTTATAGGATCTTTGAGTTTCAGTAAATTTATGAAAACCATGATTAGGACAAACAATGTGTTCTGCCAGTGGCACAGGATAGATACAGGTTTGGGTAACATTGTTTTCTAGTAATTTACTTCATAGGAATGCAACAGAAATCTGATTTTTATGTGTCACATTTATTGCCACCTTTGGAAATACACCAAGATATTTTCAGAGGTGTCTGAATTTAATTTATTAGCATTCTGGGAATTCACATGAGCTGAGACACTTATCATTAAGAGAAAAACTTAAATTTAAAAAAAGTTATAAAATGTTAGAAATCTAGAAATCACTTACTATCCTCGCCACATTAGTTATGATATAACAGGCAAAGGTATCTAGGATGTAACTTCTTTCCTGTACAGACAACTAATTTTTTGCAAAAGAACATTATTTTTCATGACATTTTCATTGTAAAAGTAGCTCAAGTCAATAAAAAAATTTCTAGTTTAAGTCCTGATGAGAATGGAAGCAAAATGCCTACATTTAAAAATAATCCTTAGTCCATTGTCAGCAACATTTACCCTTGACTAGAAAGAGATAAAAAATATCATATCAGCATCATCACAAAATTGATCCCTAATTACTTGACAAGCACCCATAATTCTTCATATATTTACCTATCTGAAACACATAATTCTTGAAAGAGCTTATGGATTAGTTTCCATAAGGTACTTGTGTGACTTATGTAGAATACACCAAGAAAAGAATGCTGAATATTTCTTAACTTACTGAGTCATGTTCAGAACACTTACAGGAGACACAAGCTCAAATCTGAAATCCTTAGTGAACAAGAGCTTCCCTTCTGCTCCGGTTCTGTTATTGCAAAATGCAGGCTGGTGGAAACTGAAAAACATAAGTATGTGTTTTAGTCAGTGACCTTATGAATCTCTGGGGGAAAGACTTGAAATACATATGAAAAGAGCCAGTGGATTTTGTGTAAGGATGGTTGCAAGAAAGAGGACATGAAACTTAAAGAGTTGCTGCAAGCTCAGCAGCTAACACAAGAACGAGCAAGGTCAGCATGACCGTGAGCCTGCCTGCTAGACAGAGATAGGATCTTGTGGTCAAGCTAGACAAGGATGTGAGTTACAGCCCTAACCACAGCTGGGCAGAGCTAAGAAAATGTAACTTTTAAGAATTATCCAATCAACTAAGGACAACTATGATTAGCTAATAAAGCCGGCTATAAATGTAATCGCAGAATCACTAATAAACGAAGCTTGCCTAACAATCATATTGATTGTCCACATCTTCCCTCGTCCTCCGCAGGATTTTAACAACACCTTCAGTAGAAAAATGGGCATGTGTTCAACATAGCTGTAGTTCACCTGAAGAATGGATCCGTAACTCTACATGTCCCCAGACATGTTTGAATTTATGTTCAGGCTATTTAAACAATGTCAACAGCCTCCTTATGTTTTTCTATTATGATTAACTATGCTGCTGTAAATCTTGCTTTAAATGTGTAGCTGGACAATTCTTAACTGTTTGGAAAAAAAGTCTCAGGTTTGCACAGCCATGCACAATTGAGGCCACAGAGGGCATACGAACAGCAAGACACCTCACCTTTCTTTCTTGTCTTCTCCAGGTACATGAGAGACGAGGGAAGCTTAGCAGGGTCTGGTTCTTAGCAGCAGGATTTGGAACATGAAGAAGTATCAATTAAATCAGAACAAGTGGCCTGAGTGTTTTTTTTTTAATACACCTAATTATTTTCACCTTTCCACATCTTTATGAAAGGGCTTTTTTCAATCTTTTCCAGATGGACAAACGTACAAAAGACTTTACTGTAATGACTGATGCACAGAATGTATCCTCCAACTAAATATTAACTCCATAGAATTTTCCAGAACACACTTTCAGTGGTTCTGAAGAAGTATCTTCTTACACCTTTTTTGCCTCATCCTTGCATGCAAAACTTCTATAAGATTTTTATTACTTTAATTTTCCAGATTAAATAAAGGATTATAAAATAAGCCATCAGACTCCTGAAGAAAAAGGATTTCTTGCTTTTACTTCTCTTATAATGAAGTAGCTTCTTTGGTGCTGCTGATCTATATGAGATAGGCTTATTTTAGATTTTTATTTGGCTATCACCATTAGAGTTGTTTCTTCCCCTGTCAGATTCAATCTGCATGACATCAGCATGTCACCAGTAGAACAGATGTCACTTTATTATGGTCTTTTTTTTTTTGGCTTTGTAATTAGTGACCTAGTCTTCCTTGACATGCTACAATTTACTCGCAGCAATAGAGGTGCTCCGATGAGGACAGGGGGACATAACCTAGAGTGATAGCCAACAGAGTGGCAGTGATCTGTTGAAATACTTCAAACTGAAAAGAAAAATCTATGTCACTCAGATAAACAGCCTGAAGGATCAAAGGATGCCAAATGTCTTCTGTTTGAAAAACACAAGTCACTGTTCAGCAAAATGGTACTTGGACCTTTTAATGGCTACTTGGATTGCTAGCACCAATCATGCTGTAAAAATATTTAGGTCAGTATAAAAACCCTCTAATTTGTTCTAATGTTTCAATAATTGGTTTAAAGCTGGTTAAAAATTATATGTATATATTTATATGTACATATATATATACACACATGTATATATATATTTAGACTTAGGACCCAGGTCTTACAGTTTTGCTTCAATTTGGGTATAAGATGGAGCTTCTCTTACAGTACCTGACATTGTGTCACTTTCTAATAACATGGCTGCTGGTAGTAAGAGGCTCAAAATGCCATTTGCAGTTAAAATCTCTATTTTCAGTTATATTGTCTAGTTTATTCATGCAGAGAAGTCATTTTACCTTTTGACCTTTCTGCTGGACTGAACAAAATGAATGAAGACATATTCTAAAAGTCTTCATGTTTGAGCGAATTGTGACTGCAGCTGAAATTGCCAGAGAATCCCTATTATTCACATTAATTTATTTGTACTACAGTTGGCCAAACCATTCCATTTTAGATAGTTATTTCATTTTGTTTAGATTTATAGTGAAGTTAAAAAATTAATGAAGCAGAAAATCGAAGCATTGTAGAGCATTTTAATCAGATATAAAGTACCACAACTGCAATGCTTCGTGCGGGCCCAGGTTTTAAAATGATAAGATTTTTACTTAACAAATTAATTTTGCTCATTTGCCTAATTACTTTCTATACATGAAATAACTGAAAGTTTAAGTATAAGCCCATGCTTAAACGCATTGCTGAGGTAGGGCACAATTTCCAAGATTTTCTTCTCAGGATAAAAAGATATCTTACGGAATTTTAATAATAAATAGAGCTAATAATAAAAAGAGCCTAAGGCTTTTCAGAGATGCTGTGTCTTCACTCCTTGATCTCTTCAGAAGCTGAAAGTATCTAAAAGCCTACTAGACTGAGTCCTACCTGCTTAAGTCTGACCTCATGCAAAAAGGATTTGTTTCCACTGGTAATTTAAAAACCCGGAATACCTGTCAGAGCACTTGCTGGAAGCTGGTATGAGTTAGCAAAAACTCTCTGGGGGCTGGAAAAACTGCATAGGTTATAAGGAGTTATCAAGAAGTTGTAATTAAGTTAAGCAACAGTGATAGATGCTAGAAGAGCAGCACATCATTCAGAAATTATTAAAAAGCCAGGCAAATGAGCTAAAGATCTGAAAAAACATAAAAAGGCAAGTAATAAATACTGCTAACCAAAGAGAATACCAAATAAATTAATGGTCAGATCCAGAGATTACTTTGAAGAGCAGCAGGTATGGAGCAGAGAGAACAGACACGCACAAGGAACGCTGTAGACTCCAAAACGTAATTGTAGAAAATGGCAGAGGAACAGACCACCCTGTGGTGGTTGGTAGAAGATAAGCACTGGGTAGGATATTGCTGCTGCAGCTTTCACAGACTCAGTCATGTACCAGGGTGGTCCTGACAAAGCAGTACCAAGAGAATCAGAGAATCAATTAGGTTGCAGAAGACCTCTGAGGTCGAGTCCAACCTATGACTGAACACCACCTTGTCCACCAGACCATGGCACTGACTGCCACATCCAGTCTTTCCCTACACACCTCCAGGGCCAGTGACTCCGCCACCTCCCTGGCCAGAGCATTTCAATATCTAATCACCCTTTCTGTGAAGAATTTTTTTGTAATATCCAACCTAAACCTCCCCTGGTGCAGCTTAAGACTGTGTCCTCTTGTCCTGCTGCTGGTAGCCTGGGAGAAGAGGCCGACTCCCAGTTGGTTACATCCTCCTGTCAGGCAGTTGTAGAATTTGCTAATGCATGGCAATCTCTAAATAAAACTGATTAACGAATATGTATGAGAGGAAGATGTAGCTATTTCAGACAAACAGGTAACATGGTATCGATGAAAGTGCTCTACTACCGAGTGCCCCCAGTAGGTTTTTGTGATCTTCATGAGTAATTCGACAGTCTAGGTTAGTGCAGCCATTACCTGCATTATGCTTTCTGATTGTGTGAATAAACGTGCACACAGACCTAATAAAGTATGAACAGCCACATAAACATTTCATCTAATTTTTTTTTTCACAGAAATCATATAAGCAAAAAAATTAAGCTGACACATTTCACACTATTCATGTGTATAGATATCCATGTTTCACTACTTCAAGGAATTCTACTTTCAAATAATATCACTTGAGCATATGCTTCATTTATTAGGGCTACAAGGCAAAGAGACAAAATGAGACTGTGTCTATTACAAACATATTTGTTGTGCAATTCTCTGCATACATGTTCTGTATATACACAAAGCCACAAACACAGCTGGGCCTTAAAAATTCACTGTATGATACATAGATTACGGGCAACTCATTAATTTATAGTGAGGCTGCTAAAGAAGTTTTTGAGAAAGGGAAGAAAATCCGAATCCTTCTGAAAGCTGTTTTTGCCATAAAACAAAGTAAAGTAAAAGAACTGGCGCAGGAGATAGTTTTTAAGGATAAAATGGCAAGATGAACATCATCAGATTACAGTGGATGTTATCAAGAAGAGAACAGCAATGGCTCCACCAAGTAACAAAAAATAAACACATGCCTTTTTAGGTGTTGTGGGCTTTTGGAGAATGCACATTCCAAATTACCGTCTGATTGTAAACTCCCTTGACCAAGTCGTTATAGTCTTAAGCTGCTCCGGGAGAGGTTTGGCTCAGACACTATGAGGAATTTCTTCACAGAATGGGAGATCAGACATTGGAATGGGCTGCCCAGGGAGGCGGTGGAGTCACCATCCCGTGGAGGCGTTTAAGGAAAGACTGGATGGCACTCAGCGCCATGGTCTGGTTGAGTTGGTGGTGCTGGGTCATAGGTTGGACTTGATGACCTCAGAGTCTTTTCCAACCTAACTGATTCTGTGATTCCTTGAAGTGAGCCGGAAAAGGAAAGATTTCAGATGCGGCTCGGAGGGTTCGCTGCCCCGACAGGGAGCCGGCGTGCTGGCTGGGGCTGGCGGGCAGAGTTAAATTCCTGCGCAGTGCCCGGTAAAGGGTTCTTTGGTCAAAACCCTCAGGGAGAGCAGCGGCGGCCGCTGCCAGGCCTCAGCGGTGTGTCTCTCCCTCCGGAAAGGGAAACCCCCCCAGCTCTGGCGCTGCCCAGGCCGGGCTGGGGCGCGGCCGCCGCGCTTCGCTGGGGGAGCCGCGGGGGCGGGGCCGCCGCCGCCGCCGGAGTTTGTCCCTTGGCGGCCGCCGTACAGGGCGCGCTTCGCTCCGCCGGGCCGCGGGCTTTTGGAGCGCCATGAGCCTGTGGGCGGACAAGCACCGGCCCGGAGCCCTCGCCCGCCTCGACTTCCACCGCGAGCAGGCAGCGCGGCTCCGCAACCTGGTCAGTGAGGCACGGGCTCTGCCCGGCGCTGTCGCGCTCCGGTGGCCTCCCCGCCGGGCTCTGCCCGGGGGCCCCGCGGACTCCAGGTCCTCTCGGTCCTCTCCGCCCCGTAGCGAAAATCCCCCCGGAGTCGGCATTGCGCCTGAATAAGGGGAAAAACTTTACTGGGCGGGTGACCGAGCACTGGAACAGATTGCTCAGACGGGCTGTGAAGTCTCCGTCACTGGAGAGAGTCAGGAACCATCTGGATGCAATCCTATACCCTGTGCTCTGGGATGACCCTGCTTGAGCAGGGAGGTTGGGCCACTATGGTCCCCAACCTGACCCATGCTGTAATTGGGATTCCGGGCCCGTAACGCTGCTCCTGTGGGGCCGGGATCGGGAGCTTTCCCTCCGTGCAGGCCCTGGCCTTCCGAGGAGCGTCCGTGCCGCGGGAAGGTGTCCCGGCATCGCGCCCTGCTTGGGAGCGAGGCCTTGATGCCGAGGGAAAAGCTGCGAGGGAATCACTCTTTCAGGAGTGGTGTGCACATGTTCTTCCTGCTGGTTTCAGTGTCCCTGGGAACAGGGCTTGGCTTGTTTGCCTAAAGTTAGCAGAAATTTTTTAAGGTGCGCAGCTGGGAATGAAAGGACTGCTTTTCCTGCCAGATGTGCCGACTGGCACATTCACTTTCTTAGGGATTAGTGATGTCTAACTAGCATAAGTGCTGACTGAGGCGTATGGTCAGAGGTGCTCCAAGTCATGCTTTTTGGCTTTTCAGGAAATAAACTCCTGAATATATATATGTATCTGCTTAAGATTTTGTTTCAAACATTTTTCCGTGTGTTTCTAACCATTTTCCTGTGTGTTTCTTGCAGCTGTCACTTTAGTAACCATGGGAAGCATATAAATGCTGAAGTGGGGTTTTGTTGTTGGTTTGCTTGGGGTATTTTTCGAGCAGTGAGGTGTTTGAAGTTAAATGAGTTGCACATGGCCTTCAGAAAAGTATGATGTTCTATAGGAAATGTTGCTGCAGGAAAGGATTTCAGCAGTTTTAATTCTAGGTGCTAGAAAAGTCATTTAATGTAAAATTGGGTGAAAATGGAAGGATAAATGCTTTTATAAGGAAAATACCTTTGTAGCTAACTGATCTTGTTGCGTTTTGTTCAGGTTCAATGTGGTGACTTTCCTCATCTGTTGGTGTATGGACCATCAGGAGCTGGAAAAAAGACAAGAATCATGTGTTTGTTAAGGGAATTATATGGTGCGGGAGTGGAAAAACTGAGGATTGAGCATCAGAGTATAACGGTAAAAAAAATAAGTCTCCCATCTGCTGTGAAGTAATGTGCAAATACTGACATATTTTTGTTGTGAGGCCTTTGTATTTATTTGAGTTTTAAAAATTAATTTTTTATTTTGCTCTCAATCTCTTCAACCTTTTTTATGTAATTAATCATACTAGTTTGGTTATATGAACAAATTATTTTCCAGATGTTCTTTAGTGGGGTTCTGTTGTTTTCTGTGCCTGGTTGGCTGTTCATGTGGTGTGGTTTTTATTGTTCAGGGTGGCTTTTTTTATTTATTGTTTACAGTTCAATTTCGACAATAACATCTCTTGTGGTAAACTAGCTCTTAATTAAATGTTAATACTCTAATTTGTCTGTAAAAATAAAGGTAATTTTTTAGATTTTTAGCACTGGTTTTTGCATATATGCAGGTTTTAGCTTGTTTTCTTATTTTCATAGTGACAGCTTTAGCATTAGCAAAAACAGAAAATCAATTTAAATTCTCTCTGCCCTGGTCTTAGGCATTTAAGTGTTTATTATTAAAAGGCTTTATTGCCTATTAGAAATTCTTCCTGTGGAAGGCTTGACCAGCAAGGGATTATCAAGTTTTATTGATAAATAGGTTATTTAATGTTTGCCTTTTAGTTCTGAGTGCTGGAACAAATAATATTCTTAGACTGAATGCTAGAAATAGAGAATATGCTTAACTGTTCAGACCCAAATTCAATGGTGATATAAATACTAGTGTTTTCTGCAAACAAAGTATAGACTTGAAGTCCTTTGAGAACAGAAGTAAATAGCTTCTTTGGGCTTGTCCGGTGGTTTTGCCTTCAGACTTTTTCTTTGGGTGGACATAGAGTCACTTCTGATGAACGGCTGATTCCATTAATGAGATTTCTTTGACAAAGCTCTGGAGTAACTGGAGTTTGCAATAACACATACTAGGTGGTGCTATCATAGTCATTGCTGTTGCTATTTTACAGGCTGGATGATGTGTCAGCCCCCTTTTTTTTGCTTTGGAGGAGGGGCTGGGACCATAGGAGATAACCAAGCCTATGTCTCAGGAGTTCTTTGATCTCTGAGATTCTTGGTTTACCTGTGCCTTAGCCAGTTGTAAGCTGTAAGAGATTTTTAGGATGCTTTCTGAAACTTAATGCACTTATTTTTTATGCAGACACCTTCTAAGAAGAAGATTGAAATTAGCACCATTGCGAGTAATTATCACCTTGAAGTTAACCCAAGGTAAGTGTGCAGTAAAAGTGGCTCACTTCAAAGGTAAGACACTGACCATGTTGTGAGTGCCTTCAGCCTGGAGGTATGAGGGACTGATTGCCTGATTTGTTGCCTGAGCAAGTCAGATAATGGTTTATGGGTTTGGTCTGCAAATGAGAGCAGGGAGAGGATTTTTAATTGAACAACTCTAAGTGAACAAACATTTGGGTTGCTGTATAAAGGCAATAACGTTGTGTTTAATGTGCTACATAAGCATGCTGATGTTGAGGACTGGGTAAGAGAAACAATTCTGGATTCACAGATTTCACCATTTCAGTTGAAATTTAGAACTTGTACTGCAACTAACACCTCCATATCATTAGTTCTCTCACAAATACAAAAATAAAGGAATTTGGAAAGTAAGCAAGGTTTACCCAATAACTCTCCAAATAAAGTGTTTGGAGCATGGGAAAGATCACCACAAAATACTGTGGATCCTGTGTTGATTGAGGTCAGATGTTGATTTAAACAACAGAAGCTCTAATGGGAGCTGTCTACATCTTCTTTGGCAGTTGTGAAATTGCTTGTGATAGTTCCCAGACCCAAAGTAAATATTTGTATTTACCTGAAACCTCATAATGTTGCTTTAAATCACAATGAGAGAATGTCATTGTGTGCTGGGAGGTGTTGGTTACTGCTAAACCTTAGCTCATGCTGCCTTGCTTTTTGGAAGTTATTCTACTGTGCCAGGTCTCCTTTAAAAGCTCATTCTGCAGGTAATCTCTTTATTGATTAGTAAGTATCTGCTGGTGTTCTAATACAGACACAAGTAATTATTAGTTAATTGCCAATAAAAGCTGAGACTTACTGGTAATGACCGTTTTGAATCTGTCATTTTGGTGATACCAAATGTGTGACCGTTCAGTCTTCAGCTCTGATAGCCTGACACTAACACTTTTCCCGTTCCTCTGTATAGAGTTCTTAGAGCTGGAAACATAAAATAATGGTATTTCAATTTTAAATACAAAAGTGCTGAGTTTTGATTAAGAATTAATATCCTGATTCATAGGCTTTAAGTGATGAAGCAATTGTCACGTTTATGTGTGGCCAGACAGTAAACCTCTGTTCTGTGCAATGGCCTGTGAAGTTTGACTGAATTATAACATAGTGAAGTCAAGTGCATCTCAAGTAACATGGAGTGGGATGAGTGGCTAACAAGGGAGAGGAAATGAATTTCTGGGAAGGACTCTGCAGAACAAAACCCCGCATTTACATCAGTCCTTTGAGTCAGGCATCCTATTATGTGGTTAGACTTAATTGTTCTTTTCCATAATGTGTAAAAAGGTTCACATTGTGTGTCCTTGTTCAAATTGTAGGTAACAAAAGTTGAGATTTATTGTCTGAAGAAAATAAATTCTATTTTAATGACTTAATAAAACATTTGACAGTGGTTTTACTATGTTTGAATACAGTGCTGTTAATCTAGTTGTGCCTGCATAAGCTTTGGGTTGTTTTTATTATAGAGGGGATAACTTTCAACGATGTGTATGTGTATTAGCTTAATTCTAACTCAGCAGCTTCTGAATTCTTTTGGCATTCTTGGTCATTTAGTTGACCTAAGGAAGATGTATTTTATACGGAATATAAAGTTGTTTTAAAATAAGATTTATTCAAACTCCGGGTACAGTGACGCGGGAAACAATGACCGTGTGGTAATTCAGGAGCTCCTGAAGACAGTGGCACAGTCCCAACAGCTTGAGACAAGTACTCAACGGGATTTTAAAGGTGAGTAAAACAGTTAAAACCAGTCAAAATGCTTTATAAACGTGGGGGTTTTTTCAGAGATTTCAGTTCACCGTTTCGTTTGTAGCTGTATATTGCATGAAGGTTGTGCAGTCAAAAAGGCACACAGGTTATCTTCATCTCTATTTGCCTGCCTATGGAACCATGCTGCCCTTACTGTGTGTTACCACTTATTTTGGTATTATTGCTTGTATGTCAAAAGTATTTTTTTCTTAGAAAGATTTGATATTAATACAAAACCCCACTATGTTTAATCCTTTTTTCAGTGGTGCTGTTAACAGAAGTTGACAAACTCACTAAAGATGCTCAGCATGCTTTGCGAAGAACAATGGAGAAGTACATGGCGACCTGCAGGTTGATCCTGTGCTGCAACTCAATGTCAAAAATTATAGGGCCCATTCAAAGCAGATGCCTGGCTGTACGAGTGCCTGCTCCCAGCATTGAAGATGTATGTTGAAACAGAAGCAAAAAAAGTTACTTAAAAATTCTTGTTAGATAAGTTCTTGCTGTGGACTTATGAAATATTTTAGTTTCATATAATGACTTAGTTTTCCTTTGTGTTGGATGATTTGCCAAGCATGGCTTATGAAAGACTGGTCCATCTCTGGTCCAGAAATCTTTCTAACAGGAGAATCTGTAGGTGCTGAACAGTTTTGCTAAGTGTTGTATTCCCTGCTGTCTGTTTTCTGTCCAGATCTGCCATGTCTTGTCCAGTGTGTGTAAGAAAGAAGGCCTGACTCTTCCTCAGGAACTGGCTCAAAGGATTGCAGAGAAATCTGGCAGGAACCTTCGGAAAGCACTGCTTATGTGTGAGTCCTGCAGAGTACAACAGTAAGTCACTGCAAAGATTAATGTAAATTATACTGTCAGACACATAAATGGCCTTGCTTTTAAGGCCTTGTTAAAATAGGTAACAATTTGCTTTGATTGTAATTTCTAAAAAGATACTATTTTGTAGGTATCCTTTTACTGCTGATCAAGACATTCCTGAGATGGACTGGGAAGTTTATTTGAGAGAAACTGCAAATGCTATTGTTGGTCAACAGACACCACAAAGGTAGGTGAATGCTCATGTTTAGAGATACAAATTATGCTTTTGGTGTACTCTGCAACCTAAATAAAAAAGTGGTATTCAAAATTGTGAGTCTTTAGTTGTGTGTAATTTTCTATTCTTTCTGCTGGAGCTGGTACTTTGCAGCTAGAGGAGTTGAGCCTTAAAATTCCCAGAGAAGGCTGAATGAGTGTCAGGAACTGAAAAACTTGTTTTTCCCTGTTGAAGCTTAGTAATCAAAAGTGAGCATAGACTCAGTTGCATGTTGTATTTTCTGTCTTGTTTGGTGGGGGGATGGTGGGTGGGTGTGGTTCTGTTTGTTTGTTTTACTTAAAGTTTTTCTTTGACCATCTTTAGCATAATTGTGTTTGTAAAAAGAACTGAAAGTGAGAAATCATTGCTTTTTTTTAGCACATCAGGAGATGACCCCTGTATCCATCTCAGTATCATATCCACAGTCTGATCCTTTTAGTCTGTTCCATGTATTACTTGCTTGCGATGTCACTTAATTTAAATGCTTGTAGCATCTGACCTCCTGTTATCAAAAGCTGAGCATTGGCTAATTGTGTCAGTTCTGCCACCTAATTGTCTTACCCCTTTTTATAAACAATGAAGACAGAAAAACAGCATGAAGGAACTCTCTGGCTCTAATAAATTGTTTATGTCTCCTCACTAGTCTTAAGCATGAATAATAACTTAGATATGAAGAAGAATTAAAGGGAAACAATCCTGAGGCAAGTTATAATAGCCTTGTAGCTTCTAGATTAACTGAGACCATTGTAACTAGAGTATGTGTCGTTTATCTTTTGAATAAAAGGTGATAGAGCCTTTGAATTGAAATTGACTCATGCAATTCTTTTGGTTTTAAAATAACACACAAAACCAAAAGAAGAAAAGAAACTTTGCTTGGATTGCTGTGGGAAGAGATGGAATAAAGTTGAGTTACAAGCTGTAAAACCTGCCTGCAGAGGCACATGGCAGCACAAAGGAGCACATGGCAGCACACAGAGGCTTGTCTGCACCAGACCCTGGGGAGAGGAGATGTCACACGGCAGAGCCCTACGGAGAGGAGCCTGTGGGATCTGACTGACAGGTGAACAGTGAGTGATCATCCCACAGAAGGACATTGAGAAAGTGTGCTGCTGATGTGGCAACGTGGGATAGGTCACGCCATATACAGAAATACTGTGCCTTAGAAAAGTGTATAAAACCAACTCACTGCTTTGAATAAACGATTCAGATCCCCTGCTGGGCTGGGTCCGTGCTTCAATCGCCAACAGATTGCCTCTTTTCCTGCAGTGTATTTCATTAACAGTGAAAACACATAAGTCAGTATGCTTTGGGGTCATACTTCTCATATCTTGTGGTGTCCTTCCAACAGGCTTTTAGAAGTCCGTGGACGGCTTTATGAACTCCTGACACACTGCATCCCTCCTGAGATTATAATGAAGGTAATTCAACTATCTAGCTCTTAATGTGTTACAAATTTTAACGCTGTGGCAGTCTCAACTAAAGCTTTTAAAAAAAAAATACACCAAAACATCACAAATTATCCAAATACTGATGAATAGCTGTGTCCTTTCCAAACAGACTAAGATTCGTTCTGTGGTCAAAGAACAGTGGCATCATAGCTGAGTAAAAATAAAAGAGGACATTCTTAGTCCCCTTGACTTCTCCGGCCTTCTCAGTGACTATATTAAATGTAGATATATTTTACTGTATCCAGAGAATGTCACCAAATCTGGTGAGGGGTCTGGAGCACAAGTCCAATGAGGAGGGGCTGAGGGAGCTGGGATTGTTTAGCCTGGAGGAAAGGAGGCTCAGGGGACCTTACTGTTCTCTACAACTGCCTGAAAGGAGGTTTTAGCAAACTCAGGATTGGCCTCTTCTTCCAGGCATCTAGCAATAGGATGAGAGGAAATGCCCTCAAGCTGTGCCAGGGAAGGTTCAAGTTGGATATTAGGAAAAATTTTTTCACTGAAAGAGTGGTTAAACATTGGAGCAGGCTGCCGAGGGAAGAGGTGGTGTTGCCATCCCCAAAGGTGTTAAAAAAATGAGTAGACATAGCACTTTGTGGACATGGAGCTGTTTGGCTAAAGGTTGTACTTGATGATCTTGGTGGTCTCGCAGAGCCTTAACAATTATATGAGTCTATGGGCTAATCTTGATATGATTTGTTTTCTTTTGTAAAAGTTTTGTTGTTGTAAGTTCAGTATTTGCTATGCCTTTGTGGAAAGGTCTTCTGAAGGATGCTAGGCCAGCAGGACTGTTCAAAGATAGATGTCACCTTGGGAGGAAAAAAGCAAGTGGGATGTGCCGTTTTTATTTTAAGCAGGATGAAAGGATGGTGAAGACAGCTGGAGCAGAACAAAGATCAAAAATAATGTTTGCAACTTAACCTAGTAATGTTTGCTTTGTCTTCAGACATAATTTCTTTTCAAATTAACTAATTTCTGTCTGCTTTCTGGTGGTTCTGGTACTTAGACGTTTCTTTAACCTTCTTTTCTTACAGTAGGTTAGTGAATCCTGCATTGCTGTGCTTTAGAGGAAAGAGGTGCATGTTCTCTACGCACTCCCTCTTGATAAACTTGAAATGGTCTAGAGATACTTCTCACTTAATCCTGGCTCTTTTAATCGAGATGGATTTGCAATGATTTTATTGCTGTCTCTAATCTAAAGTAATGTGTTTTGGGGTTTTATAATGACTAAAGTATTGCAGTCAAGTTGTCTTGTGTGTCTGCATGTAAATATGCTCATAAATACAGACAGAGACACTTAAATTCTAAATAACCCTTTTCTTGTTTTTTTATTAATGTTGTTTCTCTTTGTGCTTGATGCTGTCAAGATAGAAGTTAAGTGGCTTTAATACACTTGCTGTCTTGGTAAGAATTCTCCTCAGGCCGTGTGCCTACATGTAGTAGAGGTTATAGTTTTTGGAAATGGGGTTAATTAATTTTCTTTTATTAAGGCATAAATTATTCCAGTAAGTGATTCTTGAATGTCTTTTCTCTTGGATTAATGAGGGAACTATCAGTTATAGCTTGGCTATTTTCAGAGAAACAAGGTTAACTTCTTAACAAAAAATATCTAATTTTTCCAATAGTGCCCTGTTTTTTCCCATTTTAGGGTCTCCTGACAGAACTTCTAAATAATTGTGATGGACAACTGAAAGGAGAAGTTGCACAGATGGCAGCCTTCTATGAACACCGCTTGCAACTGGGCAGTAAAGCCATTTATCATCTGGAAGCATTTGTTGCAAAGTTTATGGCAATTTACAAGAAGTTCATGGAGGATGGGCTAGATGACATGATGTTCTAACTGATGCCCAAAGTCATACACAGAATGTTGCATATACATATTCAAAACTGTGATTACCAATAAGTCTCAGCTTTTATTGGTAATTAACTGATAATTACTTGTGTCTGTATTAGAACACCAGCAGATACTCACTAATCAATGCGCAGATTAGCTGAGAACGAGCTTTTAAAGGAGACCTGGCACAGTAGAATAACTTCTAAAAGGCAAGGCAGCATGAGCTAAGGTTTAGCAGTAGGAAAATTCCAATGAAATTGCAAATGTCTACTTGTCAGTGCTTGATTGCATGTGGGTCTAAGTTCTAAGTAAAATATTTTTATTTTACTATTTAATGAAACAATGTTTGTTCAGCTTTAGAAACCAGCTGGATTGTTTGACAGCCACAAATCCATCTTTAGTTCCATACAAAATGCATTGGCCTTTCAGAAAGACAACACGTTGCCTTGGAAGATGTGTAGGATCAGAGCTGCTTTGCAGTATTTGTAAGCTGACATTAAGAAGAGAGAACACAGATGCTCTGTGCTTGGTTTTTGTTTGTTAATCACAGATGGACAAGGTTGTAAGAAAAAGATTTTTTTTTTTTTCCTGCGTTCTGCTAAGTTCCAGCTTGAACATGTATGTTCTGCCTGCTGATCTATACATTTTCATGTTTGTCTGGCTTCTTTTTTTAGCCTCACTGTTTTCTCTGGTGTGCTTACACCAAATGTTTTCTGTTTTTTTTTTTTTTTTTTTTACTTTGTAAGCAGTTGCATTGAAATTGTGGATGAGCAGTGCTTTTGTGCTGATTATAAATCACATGGAACACCTTGTTTAGAAGGATTATACCTTTACAAAGCAAGTCCACTTGCTGTCTGACACTCTTGGGTTTACCTCAACCTACATACCTGCTCTTCAGGTAAAGTTTATTCCTTTGACTATTTTTTAACAAGGGGCAAAGTTTCAGCTTTTAACAAGTATTTTTTTTGCCTCTTAAGCTGATATGGGACATTTTTAAAATGGCAAAATAAATTGCAGAAAATATGAACAAAAGTGTTGAATTGGTGTTTTACACTGTGACTACCTAGGTGCATTCATTTGCTTTGATGTGTAGACATCTTTCAGAAAGGTGGGATATCCCACACACTGTAACACTGAAGGGCACCACTAAAGTTTAAAAACCAAACAACCACAAGCAACAAGAAAAAGTGAAAAAAACCCTCCCAGAATAATAATAACAATAATAATAGAAAACCAATGCTACCTGTGCTGCAAGACTTTCACATGTCATGTCTATGTACCGTGGTACTCTAAAAATTACTCAATTCATGCCCTTTATTACTTCACCATGCTAATTTAGGCTATTACTAGATAGTATTTAAAGCTGAAGTTGATTAAATACTGCTGCTGTTCTCAAGGATATGAGGGTTCCATGTGGGGTGTTAATGCACAGCTTTCATTCAGATTCCTTCTCAGTAAGATGGTGCTGCCCTGCTTCATGCTCAACTGGGCTCCTGAAGAAGTAGAATGATGCGAGTTTTTTTCCTTCTATATGCTTGTCACCCAAATCCACAGCACTGGTAACTTGTCATGTTGTGTCTTCACTGTCAAAAGATCCTGGAGAAACATTAAATTAGTCAGTGATAGTGGAAAGGAATACTTAAATTCGTTGCAAAGTAGGCCACAACTGTAGAGGGGACATAATTACTGCACCTAAAAACTGCCCTGCTCTGTCCTGAGCCTCGTCTTTCCTACTGATTTTTAAAAGCTGAACAGTCTTTATGGTTTCCCTACTACTAAAGTATGGTGTGTGGTAAAGTAAAAGCGTGAGTTCAAAGGATGATGAAACACTTCCCCCCCAAAAAGACACCAACCCCAAAAGCTAATGTGGGAGAAGAGGAATGTATGTAGGGTTTGTGAAATGTGCAGGGGCAGTGTTGCTGCGCAGGGTGGAGAGGCAGGAGCTGTATTGGAGGTTTCTTGTGGCAGAGGAACAACTTGCTCTTTCAAAAGGCCTCAGCAGCTTTGTCTAGGGGTCTGAAACCCCAATATTAGTCTCTCTAGGTGTTCTTGCTACTTCTTGAAGTTTCATTTTTATCCTTTTCTACCTGGGATGAATCAAGAGTAGCCAAGGCTGGAAAAAACAGTATAATGACAGGATTTCTGCGAGAGAAAATGGCTATCACTCTTCCTGAGAGCCAGCATTTCCCCCTCCTGACCCTACTTCTATCTCTTGTCTCCCACAGTCTAGAACACAAATTTAAACACATGGGCACAGTATCTTATAAATCCCTGCACATGTCTTTCCTTGCTAGTAATTTTTGAGGAAATTTTGACTTGGTCTCCATAACAGGCTTCAGGAGCAGTGGTCATGCCACCAAGCCTGTCAGAGTTCAAGGAGTGTCTGGATGTTGCTCTGTGTCAAGTGGTTTAGTTTGTCCTGTGAGGAGCACAGAGTTGGATGTGATGATCCTTAGGCGTGACTTCCACCTTGAGAGATTCTGTGATAACGATCAGGAAGTGTTGCACTTTCTGGGAGTGTTTTAGAGGCTGACTGCCTTAGATGCTGCTTCCCCTCCCTTAGGCATAGTTGCACCTCTTGCTTAGAGGCAGTGTGATGCAGAACTGAGGTCCTGGGCCCTGCTGGAGGAAGCAGGGACCCTTGAGCTCATGCAGGTGGCTATCAGAAATAAAAAGGAGTTTTCTGCCATTGTTTTCCCCTCATGGGGCTCCCATGCAAATCCTTTTACCAAAAATACAGAACATTAGACTGACAAGCAAGTATCTCCTGGCACAGCTGCCTCTCCAGCCTGGAACAGAATCCCAGAACCGTTTTTGGTTGGAAAACACCTCTAAGATTGAGTCCAACTGAGCCTGCACACACACAGCAACAGTGCTGTACTGGACCTACACTGAGCACGGCACACCTGCCTCACAGATCAAACAGAAGAGGCAGTGCAGATAGACTCCTGACCGCTGCCTGGAACAGGACCAACCTCTAGATAATCCATTTCTTCAGCTGATTTCATCTTTTGAGACCTGCTTAGAATTGCTGCTGAATTGCGTGCTGAGAGGATTGCCCTTGCTTTCATCTAGCGACACCTCCTGCTAGCTGGAATTGAAAACTCCAAGCTGCTCCCTCCTACGTGGGACTTAAGCTCTGAATGTGTCTGAGGGGTTGCAGAGGAGGCAGCTTCATGCTAGCACAGAAAGCCAGAGGTGAAACTGGTTTAAAAAACTGATCAAGAAATTAAGGCAGCAACTACTTCTGTTGAAACTTTCTCTGCTCTGCAGAGATCAGCAGTGCAAAGGGTGAGTGGTGCATTCATACTTGATTTCCTGTCTCTGAAGTCCAAGTGTTAACTCCTGTGAGGAATATTATTAAAACAATTTGATGTCTATTGTTGAATGTACCCTGAAGGCTAATCAGTAGTACGTTGTGCAAGGTGCATGTCAGGAACTAGTTGGATTTCACAAAATGGCTAAGATTAAAATAGTTTGCCATTAACTTCAACACATTGTGAAGTTGGCTCAGTCAATTTTCTCTGTCATCAAAATTGAAATTATTTTCTGTCCAAATTAACCAGGACCCCTGGTACCTATTCCAGGTTTTTGATTTTGGTTTTTTTTTTTTCCTTTTTAAAGCAGTGGGTGCTTTGCTTGTCTGAAAATTGACCCCAGTAAGTTAAACATTCCTATAACAAGTTGTCTGTCTTCTACAGTTGTGTACAGTGTGTGTGCTGAACTTCTGGAAGAATTTGTATTCTCTGTTTCAGCAATCCTGGGGTTAGCAAATATTGTCCCAATCATTTGAGCCTTAAGTAGTGTTTCAGTGGAGCCGGGTTTGGCACCTCTTAAATAGGATCGAGGCACCAGCTAATACAAGCACGTAGTGTCACCACTGACACACTGGTCACACATCTGTGTGTCTCCTAGCAGCCACCACCTCTGTCCTGGCCCCTTCTTGGAGCTATCTCCAGTTCTGTCCCAAGACAGGGAGGAGGTGTTGGTCTTTCTTGTGTGTTTTAACCTCTTTGCAAGCCACTGTATACAGTTATAAAGAATAAATTTTCTGAAGACTGAGGTGGAGACCAACTGAGCTGCTCTCTCTCTGTTGACCTGGTGTGTCCCCATATAATTTTTCTTGGTTTTCCCTGGGACAATATACTGTGCTGTATGAAATGTGATGCTTTTAGTTGGTAGTCTGTGACAGCTAGTGAATGGCACAGTTTCACTATAGCTAAATGTTGCCAATGTGGGCTTTCACTGCAAGCAAGCTGGTGTTCTTTTTTTAAACTTGTGATAGTATGTTCATGTCAAACGATTTGTAGTGCCAAAGTAAAAAGGCAACACTTAGCTCATTCCTGGTCACAATGAGATAGGAAAAGCATGCTAGTAAAGCATGTGTTTTGAGAAATCCATGGAATATCTCCCGTGCTTTTTACCACTCACAATCCTTCTGCAAAATGTTGTTTCAGTCTTGAGTGAGAAGGAAGGAAAGAAAATTGGGAGCTCCATCAAAGAGAAGAAAGAAGAATCAGAATGACAAAGCAGGCAAGGACAGATCCTGGGGGAAGACAAGTATACTCATTAATTGTATTTACATTTCAAAGATGAGTTACCTGCGGTGTTCTCAATCATACCCTACACTTACATTCCCTGCCACACACCATGAATAATAAGTGCGCTTCTGAGGAATAGAGGATAGAGTAAGTGACCAAATAGGCTTCTTCCAGTTTTAATTTTGTGGATGATCTTGAGAGGTCAGTACAAATGCCTATGGTAAGTGACAATTTTAGGTCAGTAATTGCTAATTAACACAGAAGGCAAGATGCTGGCTAAGGCACTTTCAGATAGTTCACAGATAGCCTTGCAGGAGCTGATTAACTCAAACGGAATGCCTCCTTAGGTGATAGCTACCAAATGATACTTGGAACAATTTTTAAAATTAAAAAGGATGAGGGAAAAGCATTTATGAAACTCTTGGCTGACTTTTCTCTGGAGAAAGCATTTTGATAATAAGTGGGGTTAGCTGTTTGCCAATTAGCAGACAATTAGAAGAAAGACATTTACCCAGCGGGCAAACATCTTTTATGATAGATTCACAATCATCAAACCTGTTTATGCCGAAAGAGGATAAACATTGCTGTGCTCACAGTGTCTCAGTGATGTGAGCAGCACTGATTGCTGCTCCTGTGTCACCTTTGCATGGGCTGGATGGGACTCAGTGTGACAGTGCTTAATGTGGTAAGCACAGAACAGAGGACCCCCACTCTGTGCTTGTGATCCTGGGGCACAAGCAAGAGCTGTGGACAGTTTCCCAGAGCTCCACAAAAGAAATCAGGAACAGCTCAGCAACTGTCTGTAGAGAAAACAGAAATCTCCAACATGAGGGAATTGTTTGGGACCTGCAAATCAGAAAAAGTGAGAAGACATTGGTTTTATTTATATTAGTATCTGTAAAGGAGATCATCATTGATAGATCAGAGTTAGTATCACACATTGGAGGCTTTTCTGAAATTCTGAAAGTGTCCCTTGGACAGGTATGGCTTCAAATGACCATAAATTCAGAGTGGTGGATGCTGTAAGGTAAAGCAGAGAAAAGAAAAAGGGCAGCAACCTTTCTCCTTGCTTAACAGTGGATTTTCCCACACAGTTTCTACAAAATAGGGATGTGTAGTCAGCACTTCCTGGTAGAAAGGTGGAGGGGATGATGAATCTGTCTAAGGCTGAACTCCTCTCCGAGCTCCTTCCGCAAGCAGTGGAAAGAGAAAAGCAGGTGCTGGACATGAGCTTGCTAAGGTGTATTCCGTAGTTCATCCTCTCAAGGAACTGTTCCTTGCCATTAACTCCACAGGCAATAATGCAGCACAAAACTAGACTTATGTACAGATCTACTGACTTGGTGCCTAAATGAAGCTAGAAAAATTGTACCTGTCTATTCTAGAATCCAGTGCAGAACAACAAAGAGCACAAGAGGAAAAGAAATTGGGATCCAGTGCTGCTTAGGAGTGCAGAGCATTTCCCTCCTATATCCCTTGGCACAAGGTAGTGCCTACCCTGCGAACTGCAAATGCAGACTGTGTGGTAGAAATGAAGGAATGCACTCAGTCCTGGTTTTGCTACTGGCATCCTAATCAAAAGAAGAATTTCAAACAGAGATTATGGCTTTTTAATATTTCTGACATGCATAAATGTGAGGATTTATTAATACGTGATCTTTTCAAACAAATACATACTTTTACTTTTTTTCCACTGTGAGGGCCATGTCCAGGAGCAGTTTCTTTTGCAAAAGTCTGAATTTAGTCTGATCCCAAGAACCCCAGAGGCAGCCACTGTGAATGCAAGCTATCCCTTGTGGAAGCAGGTCTAATCCATACCTTAGGCAGAATTTCTCTACAGAAGAAGTGGCCTTTTGCAGTTAATTTCATTCAAAACAAAGACATTAACTCCTTGTTTGAGATGAGCGTTGCTTTTAGAGCCCCTAACAGTTGTCCAGAGATTAAAATTCCTTCCAGCTAGGCTAGCATTGTCCCTGTGACATGGATCTTGTTTGGAAACAGCTGTCATGGAGCAGGTAGATAAGGGTATCAGCATTAGGAGAAATTTAGTGGTGACTCATTGCACCCAAGGGAGGAACTGGAGATGATGAGCACCTTTCATTTAGGGAATGCTGGAACAGGCTAAAACCTTCCAACTGGAGTAGTCAGGTTCAGTTAAAATACCTGTGTTGTTCCAGGAAAAACTAAGTATCAGGTGTGCTTGAGGGCAAGAACTGGCTGCTACCATCAGAGGCATTTTTTCTTGTGCAGCATGTGGGTAAACAGCCTGTTGAACCGGGGGAGCAGACATGATGGAGGGGCTCAGAGCTCCAAGGGCCGCCTGAAGATGCACTGAAAAATAGGGAGATGCTGTTAGAGAACGGTGTTAATAATCCCAAGGTTGTTCAGTCCCTGTATGGGCCACTCATTTAAGAGTTGGACTGGATTATCCTTGTATGAAATGAAGGGAATGGTGTCGTCAGAGCTGCATGGCAGCAACATTTTGTGGCTGAAAATATTTTCTTCACTCGCACAATGATGCTAACATTAGGGGGAAAAGAGGAGCGCTGCAGAGGCAGTCATTCCAGATGGAGGATACTGATTAGCCTATCTAGCTCTTCCACCTGAGAATACAAGATGTACTATGATGGTACCATGGAAGGAAGTAAAGAAATGTTATTACAGATATTATATCCAAATTGAATTAAAGCTGCATTGAAAACCAGAGATTACTGCACTTTTTCATGCTAGGTCTGAAAACATGATATATATCTGATACTGACAGGCACGTAAAGAACATGCAGGGGCTTATTTCTCAGAAAACAAGTTTGGTCTCTGATGCTGCTTCACAAAACCATGGAAACAAAAGCAGGAAGTAAAATTATGGAGCGATATTAATAAATAAACATTAGCAAAGTAGCTGTGTTGTTTGGGATTATTGTTTATTTTGCTTCCAAATATTTACTTTACATTGCAATCTTTAACAGTAAATTGTTTCAGCTTCTGTATCTATAAAAATCAGGTAATTAAGCTGATCTTTGCAAAAGGTGAATCTGCAGATAAAACCATTATGTTAATAAATATTTTCTCAGTTGATTTGTGGTCACTGGAACACTTTTCTGTGCTGTGCTCATTCACTGTACAGATTTAAATGAGTTACTAAATCCTTCTGACTTCTAGTTTTATTGACAGGGCAAAAGAGCAATCCTTAAAACATGAAGCTCCCTTTTAAAACTATGTTTTTGAGGGGTCATGTAGTGGCATACATGGAAGCAAATATCTCTTTGCTTCCTTGGCTGTAGCTGCTGCAAAGCAGTGAAAAGATCTCTGGAATGTGACAGTGTCATGAGTTACTGCCTCTGCCACAAGGGCTCTGTACACCCAGTAGTTCTCATAAAAGCCAGTCTGTCTTGTATGACTGGAAATATCATACGAGCTGACAAAGTGGAACTGTAATAAAATGGTGTATCTTTCAATTACTTCCCACGTTATGTTACATCAAGTGGCAGAGTACAATAAATTTTAAAATAAAAAGTTGACATGAATGGTTATATAGTAATAAATGAACAACAAAGACTTTTAATGCACACATAAAAAATAATCCAGCAATCACCTTCCAACTGTATTTTATCTATTTTCAAACAGCAAAACACAGCTGGCAGCTGTTTATGAAAAGGAATCATGTGCTAAAGTGTGCTCAGCCTGAAATAATAACTCTAGGAAAAATTTTCAATAAAGATGTATTTTAAGAACAAAATCAAAGAAAACAAAGTCACAGAACCTGAGAGTTTCAAAGCAGACTCTTGCTCATACATGCCCTTCTCCCCAAAATAAACCCAAGGCTATAAAAATTTCAGGAAAGATTTTCAAAGGTGCTGAGCTTTCAAAAGAAAGAAAACCTCTAAGTAATCCCTATGCACTTCAATAAGGGAATTTTCCCTAGAACTTCCACACTTTAGACTTTTCTGTGATCATGCAGCAGTTGGTGTGGTCAAAGTGCAAATGAGTAATGCCTAGATCAGGAATATGTCACTCTATCAGCTTGGCCAGTTTCATGTCTTTAGAAATGTGGCAGTACCTCGTTTAGGCCCCACCAGGACCTGTCTGCTGTTGGCTATGCATGGTCAGGGCACTCTCCCTGATTTTTTTCTGCATAGAAGAACCTATTGTGCTTTTGCTCTGAGGTTAGCAAGAAAGCTCCTTGGTTTGGGTGATGGTCTATTTTAAGTTGTTGTCTGACAGCTAATTCTTTCTGATATGAAATCAGGTCAGGTAAATAAATACACTTTGCTGCAGCCTTGATGACTGCCTGCAGCCGTAGGGAGCTGTGCAGTTGTTTGCCCTAACTCTGAATAGCAACTTCTGAAAGCCTTTGAGCAGCGTGGTGACATGGGCAGCACAGGTTTAACAGCCACTTCAAAAGTTGTTGTATTTTAAAAACTCAGTTTGCAATGTAGGAAAAGTGAGAAGCGCGTTTCAGAAAGCCATGCTCTGCGTTTTTTTCAACTTTCCCCCCCCTTTTTAATTCATTCAGCTCAATGCTGTAATTGCTGTAACTAATGAGCCCTTCTTGGTGCCATTGATCACCCAAATCTAATACTGATTCAAGTGATCTTGAGAACAGAAACCATCTCAGAGATTTCTCTGACACTGTGCACAGTGCTTTTTTTCTCCCCTCTGCAGGATGAGCTCCTTGCTGTCCTGCATAGCTCTGAAGTCCCATCCAACTTATGACAGGGCTGTTTCAAAGCCAGTTCTTTGTCCTTGTGAAGAATTGATTTTTGTACTCCATGTGAGCAAGGCTCACCTGAGGAGCAGGAAGGAGGTGAAGGTTTCTAAGGAACAAAGTTGTCTTGCTTTTCAAATCTTCCCCATTTTTGCTCCATTGCCCACACATATATCATTATCTGGCCTCCTACTCTCAAGATGTGAGCCATCTCTTTTATCACTTGCGTGCGCCTCTCTTCCAGTTGAAAAATGGTGTATCACTAGAACAGAACAGATAAGGTGAATAAGTATCCCTTGAGGCGCTAATGAATACAGAGTATAAGGACAGGAACTGGCTCTGACACACTGGAAGCCGGTGGTTTGCACCACAGGAGTACATCATTTATCTTCTGTTGTGCTACGTGTGGTTGTACTACCTTTATCATCTCTGACATTGTACTAACTTTAACTCTAAAGAGTCCCTACCACACTGACATATTTTAAAAACACAGCAGAATTTAGAAATGTTGAAACAACTGACATCTGGCAGGCTGGCAATAAACAACAAAAACTTCTTTTCTCAGTGAATGACTACCACCTGGTCAGTGGCAAAGCAACCTGGAATGTTGAATCAACATATGGGTGAAAGACACTTGGTCAATTAGCATTTGTCTACTTCTTCCCAGTAACAAACATATATAATTAAAACAAATAATTAGATTATCTCACTCCTGTGTGATACCCACTCCCTGGCAGACAAACATGCAAGATGTGGAGGACACCTCATCAGTAGGATGGTGAAACTCAAGCAATACAATTTCCCTTGAGTCAGAACCCAGTTTAAATTTAACTCTCATTCCAATAAAATTTTTTGCCTCAGAAAGGCAATTGGTCTCAGACTTTGGCAGGAATTTTTGGAGTGACGGTGCTGCAGGTTGACTCCTGCTCTCAGGCAGAGCAGCTCTGAAGCAGTTCACAACAAACATCAAGGTCAATTAGGTCTTGGTGCACAGCAGGGACACCAGCAAAGATTCAGCTACATCAAAGGAATGTTAAAAGACAAATAAATCCTGTAATAGTGCTGGAAAGGAAAGGACACATATTAAAGACAGTGAAAACAAAAAGCAATAGAATTAATGATAATTATCCAACCTTTTATTTCCCTCAGTTAAAATGCCTGTGCTAGATTGAGCAGACATTTCTACACATATCACTTCAGGTTACAGTGACAAGCCACCTTTTGGTTAAGCTTTTGAAATGTTGGCTTCCACAGAGAAATAATGTGTCTTTCAAGGAAAAATAAATAAAGTGCAGGCTTGATTCTTTCTAGAAAAATAAGTATAGAAAATGCTAGCTGAAGCTCTGTATGTGCAGCCTCTAAGTGCCTGTCAGGGCAGCCGTTCACCATCAGATCCATTTTGCCTCAGAAAAAGAGACACTTTACAATTAAAAGAATAACAGCATGCAGTCCAGCTGTCATAGGAAAACACTGCAATGAATGATGCATTCAGAGTCTCAATGGCAATGTGAGGATCAAAAGGCAAGCTTTGAGGAAATAGGATGTTTTAACATTCAGTTATTTGACTGGTCTGCCTGTAGATTTTACTTGTCTGAGACCAACAGAAATCAATTCCAAAAGCTTAGGTCTTCTAGCAGTAGAGATGTTGATACTGAAATATTATGGCCTTTTAAATTAAAAATGTATCAAGTATCATTTAGGAAGTTACAGTTTATTATTACAGTCTCACACTGAACAATACTTAAGTGTTGTCAAGATAAATTTGTCAGGTAACTTTAAAACCTATGTGTGATATGGTCCATTTAAAAAATGCATAAATCTAGGAAACAGAGCATTTGCATGGGGCAATATCACACTATCCAGAAAACACATATTATCATGAGAATTACTGCACATGACTATTTTTAATCAAAGCCAAGCCTGTGAGGCTCCAAGACCACCATGAAGTCACATTCACCTAAAACAGGTGGCTCACAAAAAAAATTTTTTTCCTTTCCTTGACATCAAAGTCCTTGTCTATTGAAATTGTTTAAACTGAACAAGTTGCATTGGGCAGTATAGGTGCTGCTTCAGAGATGGAGCTGAGCTGGCAGTGAGGCACAAACACCAAAGGCCTGGCTGCCACCCAGCAGTGACATGAGCCTGCTTCCCTCCCCTCCAGTGGAAACAGTTCACATCTGCTTCTCCTGCAACTCCTCTCATACTGACGAGTCAAAGGCATTGGAGATGATATTTCATGGAATCATAGGATAGTTTGGCTTGGAAGGAACCTGAAGATCACCTATTTCCAATCTCCCCACCATGGACAGAGACATCTTCCACTAGACCAGGTTGCTCAGAGCCCCAGCTGACCTGGCCTTGAGCACTTTCAGGGAGAGGACATCCAGAACTTCTCTGGGCAATCTATTCCAGTGCCTCACCACCCTCATCATAAAACATTTGTTCCAATTATCTAATGTAAATGTATCCTATTTAAGTTTTAAAAAGTCCTCCATCTTTCTTTCGAGGCCCCTTTAATAATTGAAAGACTACCATAAGGTCTTCCTGGTCCTTCAGTCCTACCTCTAGAACAGTATTTCACCAGCAATTCAATTTATTTTCAGATGATTTTCCACCATCCAAACACTAAAACAAGGGTCCAGATGTTTGAAAGTGCATTTGTCATAATGCTGGTACTTTAAATGAAAAGTAGCTTTGTCCTAGATTGCAATGAAAACAGAAACTTGCAGGTGGTGGAAACAGTATCAGGACAGAGGAAACTTACTCTGGGTCAGAGCAAATATCATTCCAGCATGGGGCTGTGGCAGTAGCCAGCACAAGAGGTACAGGAAAAAGGGTAGGGAAGAATAGTGAAGCTCTCTTCCCTTGCCTCCTGCGGTTGGCAGCCTAAGAGCTGTACCTGATAGCCAGAGATGGATCTGTCCTCCATGGATACTTTCTTGGACTGATTTGTACTTCTGATTACACAAATTCACGTATCAAACTAACTTACAATTCAATTATATATGTTTTTTAATTTTTTTTTCTGTTTAAGATCTTTCCCAGTGGCTCTCCTGTTGCAATAAAGCACAGAAACTTACTCCTTGTTCACTAATTTAATATCGTTTGTGGATTCCTGGTTGCTATCTCCCTCGGTAGCACACTTCCTTTAAGACTTTTGTGATGACACTCTATTTAATTAGATAAAGAGTCCTAGCCCATTAATCTGTCCTCATACATAATCACTTTGCACCTTTGATCATTATAAAGACCTTTACTGGTTCTCCTCCTTCCAGAGATAGAGAAAGCCTGAATTTCATGAAGTATTCAAGATATGGATGCATCAAGTGTTTATCTTCTACCATTCTTCTGCATTTTATTTTTTTTCTTTAAATTTGAATACTTTCTTGACCAGGTTAGAACAATCACCTAATACTTTTTAAGGCAATGAAGATGTGTCTTATGATGATTTCAATAGCTTTCCTGAGCAAGAACAGAGGGTACCTCTGTGTACCCTTAGTTATTTTTTTCTATGCACATAACCTGGCATTTATCTGCAAATACTTTTCTGAGATTTTGCACTCAGTCATTATTTAATGTGAGAATTTTTCTTGCAACATCTTGCAGCCAGTAATCCTGAGTAACTCTGTGTCACCAGCAAGCTTTATCACTAGCCTAGTAATTTCTTTTGTAATTATAAATTGGTATCTTTTGAGCAGCAGCCTTTATATAGGTGCCATACACATATGCTGAGAATTTGGCATTGAGTTCACCACCACTTTCACACTCCTCTACCAGCATTTTACCCTTCTGTGTTTCCCTTCCAATTTTCCTTGAGAGTTTCTTCCTTTCTGGTAGTAAACTTTTATGCAGTGAATTTTTTAAAGCGTTTTTGTTCCTAGCAGGTGGTTCCATTACAGTCCCATTAAATTTAGTGAGAGGATGTGGTTCTTGCACAATTACTTATTGATGTGGGCCTGATGCACCGTTTCAGACTAATAAGAGCTTTTTCCCTTTTGGGGGTTTCTCAGATTAATCTTTTCAAGAGTCTTTGTGCCCTGTTGTACCATTTACACAACCTACATATGGAAAATTGTGTTTTTTCAATATTGTGTTTTCTGCCCCCACTGCCCCCATGGTCTCTTTTAATAATCTGTGGTCATTTTCTCCAAGCCTATCAAAGAGTTGGTGATACATCCTTATTATTACACTAGTCTCCTTTGTAGCTGTCTACCTACTGTTGTTTCTTCCAGAAGTTTGTCCTCATGCTATTTTTTCCACAGAGGAATATTTAGACCTTTTTAGCTGTTATGCAAACCTTGTAACAAAAAGTAGAAAAGCCCCTTAGGAGCTTTAATGAACATTATATCATTATCATACCAACCAAAATCATGCCATGATGATGAGGACAAGTAGAACTGCTTTCAAATTTCAAACAAACCATTGCAAAAAAAAAAAAAAAAAAAAAAAAAAAAATTAAAAAATTGTTTGGGTTGAGCACAAGTGCTTGACCAAAACCACTGACAGCTCTTTGCAGCAGCAAAGCCTTGCTTCACAGATTATTGGTTGTTTTAAATCAAGCATCCTTTTCAGTTTGGCAATGCATTCCTCTACCATAACAGAAAGTCAATCCAGATTAATTTTGTGTCATATACTGCTCATTCCCACCGCTTATGTTGAAATTGAGGACTGAAAATTTTTCCATAGCTGAAAAACACATAATACAATTTTATATTTTAAATGGAGAAGGTGAGGAGGAAAGAATGTTTCAAAGATTCTTCTCTTCTTCATTTCACAAGAATATAATTAATTGCTCCTTCTCTTAATTGAATACTGTGACTAATCCTACTAAAAGGGATTATTTAGAACAAGCAGAAAATGCTAGATACATTTTTGTGTCATTCAGCTGTTTTCAGAGAACAAAGCTGAAAGCATCAACAACATTTCTGAATTTTTTTGCAAGTCACTTTCAAAATTAATATTTTAGGTCAGTGATTCAATTTAAACCCTGTTAAATGGCAAAAAAGGGATCTGTGTAATCAGAAATTGCTTTTCTCTGTTAAATTTCTTTATTGAAGTTAAATCACTTTGGAGACATTTGGAAAGTATTTAAAGATCACAGAATCTTTATCTCAGAGACTCTTGTATATACTATATATACACTTCAGATGCCACTTTATCTCTGTCAGCTGCAATAATGGGAACAATTGGAACATATATAAAGACATGGTTCTAAGCTAAATGTTACTTTAGTCTCTCCATTATGGTGACATCAAAAATAAAAAGGGGAGGAAAAATACTAATATACCAAAGAATTATTTAAAAGCATAACTGAATAAACTTCAAACAGTGTTTCCATGAAAAACTTTTTCCTGTTGAAAACAGAACTCATTAATTACTTAGGATGGAAAATCTGTTCGTTCTTTTATTTTCACACACTTATGGTTAACGTTGGAAAATAAGGATGCTGCCTTTATAAGAACCGTCATAATTATGACATTTAATTAACTTAATAAAGTCTTGATTCAGGAATCATATGCTTTATTTTAAGCATTTGAATAGCTACACTGTTTCAGCTGGATTACTTCTGTGTTTATTGAAGACAATTCTGAAATGTGTGTCACAGCAGCATAAAAGTGGGGACACCTGTAATTAAAACCAGCAAGAGAAGGTAATAAAATAAGGTCAAATAGAGCAGTCTTCATCAAGTCATCCCTCTTCCCTGCTTTGTGCCATCCTCGAGGTGCCTACCCTGGATTACTTCTCCCCTCTTCCCGCCCCAGAGCAGTGTGGCTTTTCCTGGAACTGCTGTCCCAGTCTCACCAGCTGCAGTACCTTGGGTTCGCCTGTGTGTGCTCTCAGAGGTGGCTCTGTCTGCCTTCAAGCACCATTTAATCTTGATTATGTACTTTATATTAGTTGTCATTGCATAGAGAGAAAATAATGCGGGCAACGGCTGCCTCTCCTTCCCTCACAGGTGTGCTTCTACATGCTGGACTACAGGATTAGGCTCCTCTTCCACCTCCTTTGGGCTGTTTGGATGCAGGTTTCAAGGGATGATGGTGGTGGTTTCCCCACTTCATCAGTTGAGTGTTGAAGTACTGGTGCCCATCCCTGTGTAGCGAAAATGTGGGTTTGAAACCCCTCCAGCTGTGGAAAGAGGTGAATTGAGCTCTTCTGCTTTCTGGGTGAAAGTCCTGAGGACTTGGCTGTACTGGAAAGAGAAAAAAAAGCAAAATCTCTGTAACTGTCTGTTGGACACCAACCCCAAAGAGACCTTGGTGCCAGTGATCTGTATTTAGTGAAGAAGGTTTAAATGTGCACCCAGGTCAGGTGCCTGGAGACTGTTCTGGATCCATTCTGGATCATGTCTTATTCAATAGGATAAGCTTCTGGCTTACAGTGTGAAACCCTCCTGCTAGGGAACCCCGCTCTCAGGTGACAGCACAATCCTGACAAAACCGTCATGTGGAAGCTGCTCAGCCATCCCTCCTTCCACAACCTCAGCTGTGTTGCTCTGCACCCCGAGAGAGCAGAGGAAAACAGCTGTACAGGGGCAGCTTGTGCAGCTGCTGGGAAGCTGTCACCTCTGTTATTGACACCCAGCAGCTAGCCACGACCTTGCAGCCAGGTAACGCTGTTAAGGACATGTAGGTGAGATTTAAGACAGATATACTGTCAACATGGTGACAGTGATAAGGCCACAGATTGTGGTCTAAAATAAATTATTCTTTTTAAAAGTGATAAGCAGGCTGCTGGCTGTTACTGTGAAAATTAAACTAAATATAAGGGTGTATTTGGAGTTTGCACCAGTTCTGCACTCCAGTAACTCGTAGCAGATGAGTGAACCATAAGGGAAAGAGATCCTTCTGCTGCAGTGTTTGTTTTTCTAAGTAAAAAAAAACCCAGCAGAGTCTAGTTTTCTGACCTGAACACATCCTGGGATAACTGTATCATACACTGGAAATAAAGTTAGGATATTTTTGATAAAGAAGTTATAACCAGCATGAAAATATCAATGCAAGAAACACAGAGCTCCTGATTTAGTTGAGATAGAAATCCTTGCTGTGTGTGATAATTGCCTAAACAGACAACACTGTCAGCTGAACGAGTTGAGAGAAAAAAACTGTGGAAATGACAGAAAAGCCTGCAGCTCCTATGGAGCTTCTTTGCATCTCTAAGAATTTGTGATTACTAGCTTGAAAATAACTGCATTATTCACTTTGAATAAAACACTAACAGTGGTGAGGTCAAAGCTGAAATCAGGGCTGGCAGATGTCTCAGAAGCAGCAGAGGTACTCTGTGGGTCACCTCATCAAAACCAGAAACTCCCACAATGGGTGGTATTTCTCCCATGTCTCTAAGACCTCTTGTGATATTCAGATTTTGTTAATATTTTGCACATCTGACTTCCACTAGGGAAGAGGGTTCACTGCTGTGAGAGGAGCTGTATTAACATTAGGCAGCAACTGGTAATAGGAGAGTCAATGGATTTTTCTCAAAAAGCTCAGATGGCCTTTACATTACAATAGATGCAGAAAATACAAGTTATTCATTTTCTGTCTCCATGGAATACTTAAACACTGGGCCCAAATGTGAGCCAATTTCCTCCAATCTGCTCTTAAAATCCTCTTAATATCTGAGGTAAATAACCTTTGCTGCAGAGCAAGATGATTATATTTTTTTCTTTCTATGTCAAATAAAGAACAGCTTTCTCTAGAAGTCATTTATATATTTGAAGACTATTATGTTTCCTTCAGTCTTTTATTTTTTTTCTTTCTTGACTAACAAAATCCAATTCCTTCAGCTTCTTCTAATAATTTAGATTTTCTGAACATCAGTTATTTAAAATATCTCAATACAGATTGCTAACTTTCTAAGCATGGTCCCCAAAAGCAGATAGGCTATTCCGCCTAAGATCTCAAACATACCAAGCACAGGAGAGTGACTCATTTTTCTGACTTCCATGAAACTGCTTTGTCACCATGCCCGAACACGTATTTGCCTGATTTTGTAGCAGCATGACACTATTTGCACATTTTTGGCCCCATGGTCCATCTTGCCTGGTCATTATTTGGTCATTATTTCCCACTTTGTTCATTGCCAAGCATAGTATGTCCCTTTCGAAGGTTTCTGTATGCCTTCTTGATTCCAGAGAATCCTCCTTCATTTGCCTTTGTCAAATCCCATCTTCTGATAGAATTCCAACTCCTCCTATACAGGAACCATTCACAAATTGTACAGTATGCTCTTTAGCAGCCATCAAAGTTATTAATTACAGTTTTGAATAGAAATAGATGTAGGGTGGCTCACAAGAGCATGCCCTTTGAAATGCGTCCTTTTTTGGAGAGTGAAGCACTGATTAATTTTGAGAATGATTTTTTTTCATATTCTTAGCTCCATTTACTTATTTTACTTGCAACATTGACACAGGAGTCAAGATAGATCATGTCTTCTCCTGCTGCCCTGTCTATTGGGATGATTACCCTGTCAAAAACAGAAAACAGATTGGCTTGCTCCTGACAAACCCATATTGGCTGTTTCCCATTACATTAGTATTCTGTGGGTTTAAACAATGTAGGCTTAAATAATTTATTCTATTTAAATTAGATTATTTAAATTATTTATTCTACTATCCTTGCATAAATCTGAGTTGGCCTGGCTTCTCCTTAATGTCCTTTGTCTCTCTTGTAGAAACAAGTATCATGTTTGCTTTTCTTCACTTGCTAGACATCTTAAATATAATCCGCTAGTTCACAGTAGTTTAAGATTAATTTCATGATTTCCTAGCAATTTGTGTAACCACATTTATATAAATATTCTTTAAAATGTTCTTTCACTTTATGTAGTCCAAACTCCTGTTCTCTGGTTAAAACTCTACTGTTGGTGACTGTTACTAACTTTTTGTAAAGACCAAAGAAAAATTCAGGTTTCCTTCTCATCTCTTATTTGCTCTACTTTCTTTTTTGTTTCCCCCTTGCTATGTATAAATGTATATACATTTATAAAACCATAGTCTAGTTCTAATTAATGTTACTTTGTAGTCATCCTGATTTGGGTTCTTCACACCATGCCATGTAGTTATTAACAATCATGGTTTTTGCTGATTTCTTTTCAATTTCTGTGGCATTAAAGAGTTCCTGTCATACCAGACCTCATTATACTCTGCTTTCCACTGGGACAGATTTCTTGTTGTGCCTTTAACGCTGCCTTCTTTAAGGGAATTTTCTGGCCTCAATTCCATCTTGTTGGAAAACGTTATAAAACTTTTAGAAAATAATACTGATTGATCATTTGGAAAAGTGGAATATAGCAGGACGGGAAGGTAGTGGTGCCATACCTGTCTGACAGAACTCTGTGTTATGCAGTAATAACTCAGGCTGCATGGAAACATGGAGTTTCTTTATGGCATAAAGAAACTTTGTCATTATGGCAGGGCAATATTATGCCCATATAAATTGGCGCAGCATTGCAAAGTAACTACACTGAGATCTGAAATTAACTCTTGGTTTCTTCTTGCTCAGTATCTCTTTGAATTTTACCATGAAGACAGAAACTTATTGAGTAAGGAAACTCTCCCAGAGTTTTTATTTGGATTTCTTTTTTTTCTCCTAAGACACTCTTTCACTTTGTAAATTTTAAGAATTACACTATTTGCAATTACACAGACTGTTTTCTCAGACAGTGTAAATCTGACCTATTCACGTTTATGACCCTTAGGTTTCCCTCTCTTTTTCTGTTAAATTACCACAAGACTAAAAGATCGCAGACTAAAGCAAAGTTAGTTTTCGTTTACTGGTATTAATAACTAGGAAAGCCATTTGATGCTCTTTACTCCAGGAACCCTTTTTCCCACTGGGCTGAAGAGTCTGATCAGACATTTCAGTAATATAGTATTTCATTAATAAAATATTTCAGTAATAAAAATACTGACTTGAGTGTCTGACACTTAGTAGGAGAGGCAAATATGGTGTCTTCACCTTTGCGTTTTCAGGAAAGAATTTCGTATCTATATTAACAAAAAAAGCTTCTTCTTATCCCTTGGCCATCTCAGAGTACAAAAGCCCAGTATATACAAGACTTTACTGACTCAGAACATGATTTTTCCATATAAAGGAAAAAAACCACCCTGACAGAGGTAAAGCCATGATATAGGAAGTCAGTCCTGCATTATGATTTGAAAAAATTCCTTAGTCAAAGGGACAAAAAGAGTGGCAGTTCTCTTTCCATTACTGCAAGTGGCAAAAATCCTACCAATTTCAGTAATTCAGCAATGGCTTCATCATGTTAACAATAAAAAATCTATCAGTATATGGCAGAGGGGATGACTTCTGTTGTTTGTTGATGTTAAATCTCAAAAAAAAATGAATGCACTGGGAAAGTGAGTATGATTTCTCTCTTAAGGCAGTGAAAACATGGAATGCATTACATATACTCACAGTGCAGATGTGTCTCCTTGAACAGAAAGTTCATCATTTGAAAGCAGCACATTTTAAACTTTTGCTGATGTATCATGTCTATTTGCTTCTTGTGAGGTTACTCCATTCATGGAGCTGGCAAAAAATACTTCATTATATATGTATATGCAGTAGGTGAAAAGCACAAGTTAAAATCATCAGGTTAGGCCAGATCTCCTGCTTTCCTTTAGACTGTTCACAAGTACTCCTGGGGCACAGACGTTACACCTTCTGAACACTGCTGCATATCCTTATCAACAAATCTGGTTTGTCTTTCACTTACCCTGGATTTCCAGAAAATGTAAAATCAGCTTTGGGCACGGGATGATCCATCTGGGCAAAGAATGTAAAAAACCAGTAATAAGGATTATTAGCTGTGGGTCATGTTTCTTAAATCATGACTGAAGAATTTTCAGGTGGTGTAGCTGAGCCTGGTTCCCAGCCTCATACAATGACATAACTGACAATAAGGCAAACTCAGATTTCCAGATGGATTTGGACTTGAAAAGTAAAGTCCTTCAAGGCTTAAAGGATGATCACCTGAGACATGGACAATAGGATGTGCCAAGATACTCACTAACTTCAAGAGATGTGAGACATGAACATTTCACTTTGATTTAACAAAGCTTAGAGACCTTTACGTTCCTTTGGTTGAGAAAAGGAAAATCAAGTTTTCCGAACACTGTCATTTGTTTTATTTACAGTACTGTCCAACTTTTAATCAATATAGGCTTAATACCAAACTTTTAAAAGGTGGTTGAGTAATTCCAGGACTCCCAAAACAAAAGAACTCTCAAAATGTAAAAGAGAAAAAAGCAGAGGCTAAAGCTACCATTCAGTGTTTGCTTCAAATGTGGCCAAAGCCCTCCATTGTCAAATTAGGAAGAAAAGGGCAACTAAACAAAAAGGAAAATTCTGACAGGAAATGAAATCTGAGGTTACTCAATGAAATTTTGATGTGGCGGTACCACTGAAATGAGCAAATCTGCTTGATTTTTCATCAGCTCCTTGTTCTTTCTCTACATTAGTCTTTATCTACTTTGCTGAAACAGGTCTCTCTGCAGAGAAGGAACAGGTAACTGATTTGGCAAAAAACAACCTTTCTTTTTGCTGGGTTACTTTCCAGCTGTATCAGTGTCATGGTCATCCATCTTCATAAACACAAAAATTATTGTGCTGGCTGACAAACAATGGAATATGGAAGTAAATCCTGTGTTTGGGAAAGTGCAGAAGGATATAATATTGAGCCTTGAATACGTTCAGTGTTCCTAAGCAAGCTTTGTTATATCTTCTCCCTGACAGAGACAACATTTCAAATTTCTACCGTCTGATAAGGCATAAATAAATCTTGCTTGGACTAGAAAACCCCTCACATTTATGTGACTTACCCATTTTGTAATTTTTCACTATGTTTGCAATACACATTTCTTGCGCGAATACAGATTTACCTGGTCTACACAACCCAGAATATTTTCAGTCCGTCACTGAAAAAAATCCCAAACTTAGAAGAGACAGCAATGCCAGGCTCTTTGTAAGTCTGCCCTATAGCCACTGTGAGCACGTAGATCTCACCAACAATGGACAGGACAGTGTTGAAGCACTCACTCCCACAAGGCAGACGTGAGCTGTGGCAGAGCACTGCTTCATAGCCTCTGGTTTGAGCTGATTCCACCGATGGGAAACAGCAGTTGCAACCCAGTTTATCGACTTGAGAGCTGATGTGAAGTTATTTGCCATTCCCACAGCCTGAAGGAATAACGAGGAGGAGAAAGGAAGGGCATTCGATGTCTGTACAAAAGAAAATGTATTCCTGACACATGCCGTGATATATACCCTTGACTGGCCTAGGTTGAAATTCTCCACTCGTTTTAAAGGAGATACAGTTGCAGTGGAATCCAGGTTGTTTTTCACCCTCACAGTACAATGAGCACAGTCTGCTCTCTCCTGTCTAGCAGGCTCTCTGCTGTGTGACGGGAGGTGCTCAAGTGAGATCGCTACAGAACGCCATTTACCTTGGCCTGCCCAGCACGTATGAAATCAAAAATATTTATGGTAATGATGCTACTGCAATTCTGCTTGTAATAGACTCAAAATGCTAAGTGAAGGCATCATGTAGTGGGAGCACAGCACTGAATTATTCCTGTGTATTGAAATGCTGATAGACAAACTAGACTGCTAAGTAATTAAGTCACTATTAGACCAAACCATTAAATCCATTGTTTGCTCTTCTAACTGCTGCTAATTATTGTCACCATGACAACAGGGGAGTTTCTTTATCTGATAGCTCCATGTATTTTCTTTTTCATAATGGAGCCTGCCACATGGAAATTGACATCTTCCCAACTTGAAATACTTGTGTTGAAATAAAGGCAGACATCTTTAGATAAGAACAATTTTAATGTCAGCAGTAAAGTGGATCTTATCTAAATTTTTCATAATTTCTTTGCAGAATTATCTGGATCTTAACACAAAGTGCATTTTAAAATAGATTATTAATTTAAAAAGCTTGCCTTCTCACTTCTATCTTAAAATTCATAGTTCATCTTATAATCAGGGAGGTAAATGCATCAGACTAGCGTAATACCCTGTACCTTGTGCAGATTTCAGTCTGCATCCTGTTTATGGCTATGCTTACATCAATATTAACCTTGGTCAGAGCCCAGATTTTATCTCAAAATCTTTATAGAAAAATAGTTATTTTGGAGCCTTTCAAATATTTAAATCCTGTATTTAGGTTATAGCCATCCCATAGCACCTGTTCTGCAACCCTGTGTGTTTCCCTTCCAGCCCCATCAACCTGTTATTCCATTTGAATGGGAGATGAATCACTGCTGAGCTGCAAATAGAAGTCTGCTCTGAACTGCTTGTCTAATGTTAACTGCTGATGCCATCTCCCAAGAAGGAAGGAAGGATATCCAGAGAAAAGCTGGAGCTCTCTCAGTCTTTCCCATGTCTTACTTCAGCACCAGCTGAGGTGCTGTGAAACAGTGCCAACACTTGGCTAATACTAGACTATTTTCCAAGGAGAAAGCATAGAAAGAGGACTACCTGGGAGCTCTAGCTGGAAAAAGAATGTCAGGACTTTTTCTGTGTTTGACTTTTGAAGGGATAGGCTCTTGTATAAACTGAGCAAGAGCTACTAAAAGGATTCCCTCTGATCCAACAACAGAGGCTGCTTCCCAGGGATGGAGGGCAGAGGAGAGCCCTGCAGGTGGATCCCTGTCTCGTGCCATGGCACCATTCTTAGCAATTGTGTTTCATCTGAAAATCATCTCTGTCCTTGGACACCACAGCAGATTGGCAGCAGCCTGATTTTAAATTTCAGCAATCAAGAAGTTGAAAGTCTGTGACATTGGTAAAAATCCCATGTGGCAGTTCTTCGTGTGTATTTTATTAAACAATGTTTACAATACAGAAAAACAAATCTGCCAAGATCTGGTATGAATATGCTTCCCAACATTGAGACTGTGATAAACTGGGGAAAGTATATGGTAAAGTTTGAATGACACCCAAAAAGTTTCCTAGAGAAAAGGAAGGGAGAAAAACATGCACTTGTTACCACAACAAACTCTTGTTACCAAAGTACATTTCCTTAAGTTAAGCAGTATGACATTGTTTATTGAGGAGATAGTATTTCCAAATACCATGTTGCCATTAAAGAGAAATTGCTGAGGCTTTTAAACGAAGAAAGGTCATCTGTTCTATGTTTTTATATAGTGTATTGTTTTCTCATATAAATCTGAAAGGAATTTTATGACCTTTAACACAATGTTTAACTTGCTTATATTGTACTTAAAAGCTCTTCACTTTTTCTTGATAAAGTCTTCCAAAGTTTTTAAGTCCACCCTTGAAAAAGATATTTTCTAACAAGTCCATAGTTTACAGATGCATCTTTAGAAATGGCAGCTGAAAATGAAGATTAATACCAAAAGAATGTCAGAGTCTGAAACAAAAGCTACAAGATGTGTCTTTCGTCCTCTGCTTCATTCAGCACCCAGGAAGATCCATACCTACAGACTTCCCACTGCACAATTCATTGACATGGTGTGTTACTGGGAACAAAAATCTTTCCAGCTTTGCAAGCATCCATTTTTTTTCAGCTGTTCTGGGTTGGTATGGTGCACAGGTATTAGCAATGCCCCCAGAAAGACCCAGTGATATTGAGCATAGCTGATCGCATCCTAAGCCATTTTCAGTTCAATGTTAGGTTTTGTACAGACAAGCTGTAAAAATTGTGATCTTCATTGAACATATACTGGCCATGACAGGATTTCACTAACTTAGTAAAGATTGGTACACCAAGACAGACTGCCCCCCTCCACTTGCATTATTCTAACAACTCTATGCAGAATAACTTCTATGAGGCAAAGGTATTGATTACAGACTCACCCAAAATCTCTGCACTGTAGGCTGGCCATTAATCTGACTCCTAATACAATCCTTATCTGGTCCTTGTTTTCAAACCCATGCACATTTTAAATCCTATCAACTCAAAAGACTACTGTTCTGCATTTTTCTAGGCAATTACATCTCAGAGAAACACTGGCTCAAACTAAACCCAAACTCAATCTTGCAGCAACAGCAAGAAGTGAACTCTGGAGGAGGTTTGGTTATGTCATTTATTTATTTGAAAAGCTGTGCTAGGATTAAATCTTGTAGCCCTTGGTGTCTTCTGTCATATCAAATATTCAGTCAGCATCACTGGGAAATTGCCTAGATCAAAGTGATAACAAGTATTGGAGTGGGATGAGGAAGTTCATCTCTGTTCTCTTCATTATATGTGTTCCTAAATAACTGCCACTCTAGAAACACAGATAATAATAAAAAAAAGACAGTGTTGATGAGTTGCCCTGGTTTAGTCTCTCCCGCAGAGCAATGCATATATTTTTAGCTTCTAGTGAGGTTTAAAGCCATCACCTTGCAAGCATTTACAGAGGTGCTTAACTCTGTGTGTGCAAACAATACCGCCGACTGACTCCAGTGAGGATATTCCAGGCACAGAGTTCACGACATGCATTAGTGAGTACAAAACTGGCTCTCTGAGGCAGAAGGATTTTTTTTTTTTATTGTTCTTCATTATAACCCAGCTCTTCTGTAGAAGCCAGTTTTTAAAAACTGCCTTCAGAAAGATCCTGGTTGAAATAGCTGAAGTGCTCTACTGGGGATCGTTTCAAGAGGAAGCTGATGTACTATCAAATATACAGGGAAAGGCAGAAGGAGGCTAGAGAAGGAAAAGGAAATTGCTCTTTGGAAAAGCTGCAACATCATTTCAAAGCTTTGCTATTGCTTCATTTGACAAGGGAAAATAATAACCAGTGAATTGATGTAAGATCACAGGAGTGAAGAGCACAGAGCTGTTTAACACTAGCATACACTCAGGATAGCTGTCTTAGGCAGCTAAGGACAGCCTGGGAATTGCTCTTACCTTGATACTTAACTACCAGGAAAAGAAAGAAGGTGCATATCAAAGCACCTAGGAAGAGAAATCACATAGCAAGACACCATTTCAAATTAAGGCACAAAAGTGTTTAAATGCAAGAAACCAATCATGAGCGGTGTGTAAAGTAGCATCTCCTCTGTGAAGGGAGAGAAAGGGATGTTTCAGAGCTAAGATTCTCACCTAGAACTACGAAAAATACTGTGTCTTTTGTTTTAAAAGTAGCTCCAAGAATGGGGTAAATGGTCTGGGCTCTCTGAAATTTAACAGTCCAACTCTGAAAGGCACTAGTAAAATAAATTTTCCATAAGGTTCTTTTAGGAAAATAACCCTCCCTGGGAGAGGCTGGAGGGAAAGAGCCATCAGATTGATTCCCAGCAGCCACCAGCAGTCCTGCTATGGACATATCTGCCTGGAGACCTTCAGTGGATGCCCATCTCCCACACTTACCAAGCTATAAACCACAAAATGCTCAACTGCTCTCCATTCAATACTTTTAGTACAACAGGCTGAAAACCATATCAAATGTGGTGCACCAGAGGAAGAGAGGAGAGAGATGTTTGAGGGCACAGGCACTAACATTAGTAAATGAAAAATGTTCTGATAATCTTAGGAAGCCAGTTATGACCCACACCACAGAAGCAAGAAAAAAACCCAAAATTAAAATCAAAAAGCAAACAGGAATGTCCACCAATCTCGCCTGGGGGAAAATAATTTCTGGGGGATTGACTCAGGTTCAAACATGTGATTTACACATGCCAGTCTGAACCTCAAAGACTTCCAGTTTCTCTGTCATCCCCAACATTCTTTCTCTAGTCACCGAGAAAGCCATAAAATAATCTGGAAATCAAGCTATGCTTCAGGACAAAGGACATTTTCTGCCCAACACAAAATCAGATATTTGCTGCTGCAAATGTCACACAGTGCTATTTTACATTGCTGTTGTTTGCTTACTTGCATAACAAAGGCTTTGGGGAATGCAGATATTTTTTTTGAGCACACTCACCCCTACCTTTATGTGAATTAAAGAAAAAAAAGCAAATCTGTTCATCCAGGGCTGACTGGAAAGCAAAGAGGTACAGAGCAGCAGTTCAGTCTGACTGCCTGTCACCTAATCTTCGGCTAAATTTGACACAACTTGATTGAAAGTGAAATTAAATTGGAGTTTAAAAGCCATTGAAAACTTCGAAGTTCATAAATTATTATTAACCTCCTGAGCAGTGTGAAGGCTCTGACTGTTCATGTGGGATGTGAACCTTGTGCAGGCTGTGCCCAATGTGTCTGAGAGCCCTTACTCCTCGCAGCATTGCTCCCCAGGGGGAACCGCAGGCAGCTGGTGGAGGAAACTCTGGCTGCTGCATCCAGAACAGGAGCTCATCCTCTGGCTGTGGCATGGTAGCTTCTGCTGTGTTCATAATGCCTTGTATTTATCTTTGAATTTAAAAATAGCTTGTTTGGGACTGTTCTGTTTTTGGCTGGTAGAGTTAATTTTCTTCCTAGTAGCTGCTACCTTGCTGTGTTTTGGATTTAGTATGACAGTAACGTTGATAACACAGTGATGTTTTAGTTGTTCCTGAGCAGTGCTCACTCTACCTTAAAGACTTTTCAGTTTCCCATGCTCTGCTAGAGGGCAGGTGCACAAGAAGCTGGGAGGGAGCATGGTCAGCACAGCTGACCTGAACTGGCCAAAGGGATATTCCATAGTGTGGAATGTCATGTCCAGTATGTAAACTGTGGGGAGCTGATTGCTGCTTGGGGATGGGCTGGCATCAGACATCAGGTGGTGCATCACTTCTGTTTCTTGGGTTTTAATCCTTCCTCTACCACTACTACTATTGTTAATGATTATTTATTAATTAAAATTATGAATTTTTTGTTTATTATTATTTTTAAAATTTCAATCATTAAACTATTCCTTTATCAACCTATGAATTTTCTTGCTTTTACCCTTCCAATTCTCTTCCCCCAGTCCTGCTAATGGAGAGGAGTGAGGAACTGGATGTGTGGTACTTACTTGCTGCCTGGGATTAAACCACACCAGGGAGAAGAATAGGCTTTCTAATTCTAAATAACGTCACTCTTTGGGTAACACCCAATGATGTCAATTTAACTCAGCAGCTTTGTGGTTCAACCTAATAGGAGAGAATAGACTGAATTGGTAATAAGCTTGCTCTTGACAGGGACAGTCTTCTAGAAGGATGTGTCATCAGAGAGCTCACAGATGGAATGAGTAATTCCTGATTTAAAAGAAAACCCTATTCTTCCCCTCTGCCCCTGAGCATTTGCAGCTGTGGGGGCAGCCACAGGACCACAGACTGTCCAGAGCAGCACACTGCCTCCTGCCAAACTCTTGCCAGTTCTGCCAAGGCCCCTCTGGGCCCTCTAGAGCCCCATGCACATGGGATATGCCATGGAAAAGCTGGCAGGAACACAGGGGAAAGAGGGCTGATTCAGAGTTGTGTCCCAGCACCACTGAGCCCTCCCTGATGCCAGCCAGAGAGAAAAAACTGGAGCTGCCAAGCTGAGCTGGGCTTCTTTAGAGACACGATTAGCTTAAATCTTACAGTAATTATTGCCAGCAAATGACATAACAGCTGCCCTATCATAGCAGAAAATCCAAACCAGCAACTCCAGGACCACACTATTTCTAATACCTATGAAAGAGATGATGATGCTTTACTCTCTTCAGTTAAATGAGTATTTTTCTGATGATACATTTGGAAAACCTGCTTAATCCTTCTCCCTCTCTGTGCCCCCTGCACCATCAGCATTCCCATCTTACACACAGACATCACATTATGACTGCACTGAAATAGCTTGCCTGTGAAGCACCAAATCTTTGCGTGAAACACAGCAAATATTCATCTGGACCTTGTTAGGGTCCCTTCAGAGACCTTCACCAAGTTTGTTCTTCCACCAGCAGCTGCAGCCACCACAGGAACACTCTGCCAGTCAGACTATCAGCCTCTACCCCTGCCAAGCAGATAAGAGGAGAACAAGAGAGGAAAAATGAGCCTTAAAGCCCTTGAAGGATGGTTCCCATGAGGTGTCAGAATCTGCGGAAGGACTGATTAACAGAAAGGGAATTGCAATATGGGGCACAGAATGGCTATAAAAAAAGAGAAATGAAAGAACTAGATGGGAAGGAAATCATAAAAGGGAATTTTATAAATATTAAAGATGGAAAATTAAAGACAAGGATGTAAATGAAAAAGAGAAGACCAAAACTGAGAAAAAGAAAATGGGATAAAAAAACCAATGACAGGTAGAGAAACTTCAGGTTAGTATTTCAATTAATTGGCTTTTGTGCATTTTTTCCAGATACCACCATGCACAGGCACTGCACCATAATTTGACATTTAATCAGCTATTTGTGGATTCCTCATGATGCCCTATTAATATTAGTACAACATGGTGAAACCTTCCTACAGCCTCCCAGTTTCTGCAGCACATCATACTGGCTTTATCCTCACCCTTTTACAGGGCTGAGAGGCAGCAGAGCTGCATCTCTTCCATATTCCTGAAGCCACCATTTGGTACATGCCTTTCCAAATCCCCCACACTCTGCAAGTGCAGTCAGGGAGGTGGCTACATGCAGAAGAGAAACAAGAAAGAAGAATTAGAAGGGAAGGATGGGATCTGTGAGACTGAACCAGTGCTCACTCAGAAAATGCCACAACTTTTGGAAAACCTGACACAGGATATGTTCACTTAATTCAGGTGATTAACCTTGAAAGGCAGCCTCACTAATTGCTGATACCCAATACAGCTTCCAATACTGCAGGAGTGGGCAAGGAGAGAAACTGACCTGAAAAGGCCCAATGTATTTTGAAAGGAAAATGAGGGCAAAAATAACTCCAGAGGGGAGATAGTGGTGTGATCTGGGTATCATCATAGAAGGCTGGAGTGTGAAGCCTGATCCATAGTCCTGGATTCTGAAGTGCAATCTGGCAGCAGGGTTGCATGCTATGGGAAAACTCTTTGGACCTTCAGACTAGAGAAAGTGCTGAACTTGAAGACCTGAGCTACACACTGATTCCCTTTGTGACTTTCAGAATTTGAACTTCGGTCACGACATAAAAACTAATTTTAGCAATACTTTTGTAAGGAAGGCAAAACCTATTTAGGGGAATTTGGGATGCTGGGTACCTGAATATTAAACTAAATATTAACACACACTATTAAAACTGATGCAATCTGGGGGACTCACCATCCCTAGAGGTATTTAAAAGACATGTAGATGCAGCACTTAGGGACATGGTTTGGTGGTGGACTTGGCAGTGCTGGGTTAATTGTTGGACTCAATGATCTTAGAGGTCTTTTCCAATCTGAAAGATTCTATGATTCTATAAGTATCAGTGCTAGGTTCTTGGACTTCTGATTTGTTTCCATGGTGTTTGCACTACCCTGACCTCAGGCATTACCAGTCATAACATTCCCCTCTATGTTCTTGATGCCTTCACGGACAGACAGATGTCTTCCTGCTCACTAGCCCAGACCGCAATGATACAGTTTGCTCATCCCAGCCCTTTGGAGGTGTAGCAATACAACACATCTTTTCTTAGGAACTCCTTGCAAGTTTCTAAGTGAACACAATACATTAAAGGAACAACATCCACCTCAGAGCAAAGGAGGAAAGAAGCAAATCCAGAGCCTGAAAAATAACAAAAGCAGACACATTTTCTTAGTCCTAATGCGGAGAGAAAATGGACTCCACAGTATTTGAAAAAGTACTGGTGGAGTGGAGGTGTCACTCTAGAAGCTCTCTGGCTGCTGTGCCAGTTACAGTTTACTCTCCTCGGCTGCATTTGTGGCACAAAATTCATGTCTTGCCCAATTCATCTGACATCTGAGGATAATTTTTATAAACACATGTTGGCAACAGCTATGGGTAATAAACCAAGCTTGCATCACCATCACAGCTCCCTCTTCCTGACACAGAGCTGTCACTGGAAGGGGGGGGCTTAAGTAATAAAACTTCCCTTGGAGATGAATCTGTGCATCCCTTAGAATGCTGATGCTGCTCAGGTGGCATCACTGTAGAGGGGGCAGAAGAAATTCCCCCAGAGAAGATTGACTCTGCAAACTCTGCAGTGTCTAAAAACAGATACGTAAGAAAACAAAGACAAATATAATATATATAATATATTATATATAAGTATAGCTTACTTATGGTGCCAAGTGTATATGTGAATCCATAAAATCATCACACTTGGTGGTTTTCTCCTATCTAAGAATAAGGCATGCCTGAGAGATCGAAACAGTAATTGGATTAAACTGGATTGAATGTCTTAGTGCTACTTTATGCCATTACAAAACTGACGTGATTATACAAATGGAAAGCATAAATTTGGAAGTATTAACCTGAAATTCTTGTAAATTCAGTCCTTGATTCTCCCTGTTCCAGAGATCTTGAAAAAAACCACCATATTTCTGTAAGTTGCATTATGGCTGAATCTTCCCCACCAAGCCTGAGGTACTAAGAAGGGACTGTACCTGGGAACAAAGAGGAGGAAAGATTTCTAGCACTCTGCTTAAGGTTTTATGCATACACTTTCCACTAATAAAGCTAATATTTACACTCAGAATTCCAACCTCGAAGAAGTGAATTACGTTCAGAAAGATAACAGTTTATAGAAAAAAGTCAATAACCAATGAACTGCATTTTAATTTTCAATGTTTTATTTAAAGGGTTATTTAAGGGGAAGAAAATAATAGGATAAGCTTCTGGCCACTGAAGATCTGAATCATTTTATAGATGTAGATGCAAGTAGTCAGCAGAACAAAACAGTACATGACACCATTTCACAGTTCAGGGACTGCTGGAAACAGAGACATCATGTGAAATAATTTTCAATATATAGTTTTCTGTATAATAACAAAGAAAGAAACAAACAAAAAACTAAAGGCAAAAACCAGATAGTAAAAAAATCACATATTGACCACAGCTCAGTGAGCTGGTTGTTGCAATGAGAATTCCTAGAGAAAATTTGATTCTCTATGGCATTTTCAGAGCAAAATGTGATTTCAACACCTCTTTTTGAAAAAACTCTGATAATATCCTGAATGCAAACCAGTACCAGGCTTCCTGAGTGCAAACATAGTAGCATGCAAAAAACTGAGGCGAAACAACATGAACATGCAGCTGTAACACTTACACTGGAATTAACCAGACACCAGGTATTTTTCTGTAGCAGAGCATCAGTCACACAGTCTTCATATAAGCAAGTCAGAATAAATTGCTTACATGTTGCAAATCTGGAATTCTGATAGTCTGCTCAAAGTGGCTAATTATGGGCTTGAAAACACATGGTTTTGTACTACCCAAATGCCCACACTTTCCAGTTTGGTCTAACAGACATGGAAATTTCTTACTCTGTTCTTTTCCATCCTGACAGACCCTACAGTTACAGTAAGGATCTCAAATAAATATGGATTTTATAGAAGAGTCTGATGAGGGTATAAATAGACTTGCTTAGGTTTTAATGGGTTTTATATTCCTTGGTGGTATTAGGTTAGCAGTTGGACTTGATAATCTTGGAAGTCTTTTCTAACCCAAATAATTCTATGAGTCTATTTAATATGGAATCCAACATGGATACATAGCTCATGGGAAAGTTTTGCCAAAACATCACTAAATGTCCCATCTCCATATTTTCACTTCTTGCTTTGGAGTAAAGGAGATGATGTTGCAGAAGAGTGGGACTGGCAGCCTGTCTCGCTCTTAGAAATCCCTGTGAAACACATTGTCCTTCATGTAGACCCTGGTGCACAAGGTTATGGTGGAGTGTGGGCAGTGCAGGTAGATTTGTGAGATTCCCTACTTACACAGCATTATACTCTTTAATTCCTCCTTCTCCCCATTGTGGGCTTGAGACAGTGCAAAAGCTGGATTAAAATGCTAGATCCCATGAGAATATCTCAAGCATCTTCACTAATGTAGTTTACAATGAGCTAGGCAGGAAAATACTGCCAGTTGCTCGTGTTGGTGACTTTTCCACATCTCCCTGTGGCAGGTTTCACTTTCTTCATGTACAGAATCAGACCCTTCCCTTCTTAATACTATTAGATCCTTGCTCTCCATCCAGCTATAAATGAACATTGCCATCTGTGCCTGGTAATCCTTTCCTGCATGCATCCGGCATCCCCTTACAAATCTGTGTTTTTCAGATAGAAGCAATCTATAGTGGCACTGGTCATCTGCACTCAAACACATGTCATCTGATCCCTGTTTATTTAATAAAGAGCTTGTATTGGAAACCACTGGCAGTAATTCAACAGTGAAGGACTGTGGATTTAAGCATTATGGATTTACGTAAGTGGAGAGAAAACCAATCTGACTCGTGCTTAAATGATTATGTTGAGTCCTGCCAATTGAGCTGGGGGGAAGCTCCCGCCTTGCAACTCCCCTGCGTAGCCTGTGGGATATTTGCCATAAGGGAAAATGGGAGTTCCTTGTATCATATTCCCTTCTGAGGACAAAAGAGCAGAAAAGATTAAATAGAAATAAATTAATTTTCATTAAAAATTCAGTATTGTAAACAAGGCATCTTATAATAAACTGGATGAAGTTGCACGGTTTTAGCCAAATGGAATGGTGTACTTAATTTTGTTACCGACAGCTGCAGTTTGGCACTGTAATAGTTAATTTCTTAACTTTTGATTTATGATCATTTAACAAGCTTCTCCTTTCCCCATCTCTATTCCTACCTTCTTTTAATTGCAGAGCCTAAAAAAAAAAAAGAGAGAAAGAAACATCGAAACAACTGTGGAGGTACCATCAGGTCCTGAAACAAAAGCCAATAACCTGGTTTCACATTAGTTTAGACTATCATTAAAATATCACATCCGTTTAGAACTGGTACAGCTGCCCATCTTAGAGGAGCCATTCTGAATTTCCAGGAGCATCTCTCCCTACCCCTGCATCTTCTGCACTACTGCGTGTGTTTGCACACTGCATGCCGAAAAACACACCTCCAAAAAGGCAGCCAAAACCCCAAAAAGACAGGATGACTATGAGGCAGTAGGTGAAACAGTGAGAGAAAAGAAAATTGCATGCATAAATACAGCAAAAACATCCACAGACAAAGTTCAGGAAGAGGTGGGTAATCTGTATAAAGGCAGGGATAAAAAAGCAGCTGTCCAACAAACTAAGGCCTCTGTGAAAAAAAAAAAAAAAAAAAGTGGTGCTAAAATTTGGATTCTACAGAAATCCTGAAGAAGATATATGTGTGTGAGTGGATGCAGTGTGGAGAGAGCTGTGCAGCAGCCCAGGACTGTGGTCACGCAGGTTTTGAGTATCTCTAAAGATGGAGACTCCACAACATCTCTGGGCAACCTCTTCAAGTATTCATCAGTCTTACAGTAAAAAGATGTTTCTTGTGGTCAAGTAGGTGTCTTGTGTTTATATACACTAATAAGATCCCCCTCTGAGCTGAAAGAACACATGGAAGTATCATCACAGCGTGTGGTCACGGAAGCATCACCCGAGAATCAGAAAAGAGCTAAAGCCGTGGGCTAACGTAGTGTGTGTGTGGCCAGCCTGCTCCAAGACAAGCTTAGCCCAAAGCAGCATGGACATGAACCAGACTGCCACTTGATCTGTGGGTCAGGAGCTACTCCCATGACCTCTTCCCTTTAGCATGACAGACATAAACCTCAGGTGCACCCACACTGTGTAGCTGTTTGCTCATTCCCTATGCTCCGACCGGTTTTCTCTAAGTCTTACTGCTACAAAGAGGAGGCCCAAAATGAAGGGGGTAAAGAGCAGTGTTGGCCTAGGGGCTAGGGGTCAGTGCCTCACCTTTTAATTAGCAGTTTATTATTAGGTGAATTTTCAAAAGGCCTGGTGTTTGCACACAGGATATCCTACTACTTATTATTAGACACTGTAGAGCAGAGAGGCTGAATGAAGCCATCATCTCTTTGATGAAGTGCTCTGAGAAGTGCTGTAATTGCTCTGCTGAAGTTGGGTACTGACATTTCATATTGCCCTGAGGTCTGCTTGGGAGGAGGGTCTGCAGTGTGGATCCCAGGGAGATGGAGACACTTCAGATTTCCTTCTGGCTAACTTTCTTTCCACTCAGACAGCCAAATACCGAATTTAAGCAGAATGGAGGTGCCCATTAGAGAAGTGTATCAAGCAATGCAGTATTAACATGGAAGGAACCCACAGACTCTGTACAATCAGTGGAAAGGCAAAAGCACTAAATTTAAATAGGAGAATCCAGTTTTCCCCACTGACACCAAACTGTGCAGTTCTGTTGAATCTCCTGACCCACTCCCCCTTCCTCCTTGCTCTCCCCATCTCAGAGCAGTAATGTGGAAGTGGTTGCTGTAACAGTGCCCCAGCTAAGCAGGAAGGATTTCATCGTAAACAACTGCAGCCCACTGAAATATGTACATCCAAATCCCACTGAAGCTGGAGAGAGTTACCACAATGAATTCCAGCTGCAGCCTCCCCTTGCTGGTTTTACAATGCTCAGTTCATCAAATTTACAGGGGCAATATATACAACCTGTTCTCTTCTCAGAGGTAGCTGTGGGATTGCAGTGGAGCTTATGATAATGCTAAATTTTTTTCCCCTAGATTTAACATTTGAGGGAAGAATAAGGACCAAAAATGTAGGAGACAGTGCAAAATAGCTTCCTGCCTCACAGAAAGGATCATGAGAATTTAAACTAAAATATCCTGAGCAGGATTTGCCAAACAGCCCCTGGCTACAGAACTTCCTCTCCTGCAGCTGCTTTCAATAATAAAGCTTCAATGCCTATTGTTTTGTTCCTTACTTACAAACAATTCCAAATGGTTGATTTAATTTGCTGAATACAAAGCTGCGATGTCTCTGGCCAGAATTGCTTCTGACAGTACAGCAGTTGCAAGGCCCCAGTCTCACAGACCTCCAGAATTTAACCTGTCTGCAAAGAGTAGTTTGCACTGCCCCAGGTTCTTCTTTCTGGGATGAAAATAGACAAAGCGATGCTCAACTTTCATCCTAAAGAAGATAAAATTTTAAAAACCCTTCAGAAATCCAAAGAAGAGGAGCTCTTGTCTGCTACCTCATATAACAGAAAGAATGGCAGCTTGTTTGCTATTTCCTTTTAATTCCAGAACAAAACAAATCCCTCTACAACTGCCTTAAGACCAAAAAAAAAAGGGCTGTGATTAAATCCTGCATTATTATCTTAAACCAAACCAAACAAACATGATACAGAGAGAACAGGCAAGATAAAAGGGAATCCATAAAAATTTCAAAGCAGTATGGAGCCACTTGTGAGCTAAGGTTTGATCTGTGTCACGATAATTTAGTGCCAAAGTAACTCCTCCAATGACATCAACAGAATTACTCTGGCTTTATACCAGCATGACTGGATTCACAACCTGGCACTGAATACATTTGTAATTAAGCCACCAGTGCACTTGCCATACTCCTCAGGTTTATAGATGTTCTAAAATGGTTCAGTGAGCGGTAGTTATATCCAGGATATGGATATAGTAAAAGATATTAGCCAAAATGCTCTAGGCCAAATCTTAAACTGATGGAACTCTACCAATTACCGACTGACATGTCCTGTGCATCCGCCCCTCTGTGTGTTGTTGCATATCAGTCAGGGCAAGATGGATCTGCAGAGTGATTTCATCTGGCCAATGTACTAAAATAACATAGTGAGAGCAGTGAAAAATAAATGTGAGGTCACCAAAGACTCAGACCTGGGACTGTGACTATCCCATCAAATCCTATCCTCTGGCATGCAATTGAGGCTAAGCCTAAGGTAAAGACCATGTTCTGCTCAGTGAGCTTAAGGGATTCTTTTCAGTAGGAGCCTGGACTTAATTCAATGTGTCCCTTCTCTTCTGGTGAGGGCCCTGTAATTCTCAGCCAAGAAATTGACTGAATTCCAGTCCATGAAAGCCTCAATGTGTGAGAGATTTGTAACTCATGCAAAATAAAGGAGCCCTGGCCTTGGCTGCTTTTGTGGAGAAATTGTGGGTGGTGGAAGTGAAATGAGATATCAAGGCGAATGAAATGCAGGATAAAACGGAGGAGAGGGAACTGTGGGAAGTCAGAGCTCTTTTTTCTGCATCACAATAGGAAGAAATAAATCCACTATTTGCATTTCTTAAACACCCGGCCTGCCAGTAGTACGTCAGATTTCCAAAATCTCTAGGTGTTAGAACCCTGGATTCTGAGAATTTCAGCCTTTCAGTGCTGAGAAACAGTGATCCTCAGAAGCACACTGTATTCGACCTAAAACCTTGGGAAAGCCTTCCTAAATTGTGTGATAACACTGAGGTTGTTGCTGTGTAATTAAAAGTTATATCACTGGGTGGAATATGTAGAGGTGTAGAAAATTAGGTTTAGGGGATATAGGCCACAATATGGAGGATTTTGGGTGTAGATTTTGTTCTTCTTTTCTCCTTCTTCTTCATAAATCTAGGGGTTCTGCTATTGGGTCAAAAAACGCACTGTGGGTCATGAAAAGTTAGTAATTGGACTATAAGTAAAAACATATTACTTGGTATTTCATAATTGGTTAATTTGGACCTTAAAAATCCTTGGAAGTTAGAACTCACGGCCATTTTCCACCTTGTTAACTTGGAGGTACACTCTGTGCAGCTGTATTACAGATAAGATATAATAAACAACTAAGTCTGAAGATGAACTCTCAGTCTCCTGCATTTTAATTCAAACTCTGAGTAAACAAACTTGTGAAACAGAAGCAAAGAAGAAAAGAAACGTAAAAAGAAAAAATTAAACACTCAGGACATTATTATCTAGGCAGCCCAGAAAGAGTCAGATTCTCCAGCTATTGCCTGAAGAGTTCTCCATGTCTTTATCGTATTATTTTCCCCCAAAAAACATTCCAGGTAAGTTCCATATCATCATCTATTAACTCTTCAGTCTACGTAGTCCCGTTTGGCCGAATTCAACCATCCACGGTCATTCATTCCATAAGGACTCACTTCGGGAGCAGCTGCATTGTTCTTGTGGTTCCAGTGTTACCTAGTTACCCCCTCACTTTCTATGGTAGCGAATACCAGAATTTGGTTTCACATTTTACTTTTGTTTTACATAATTTTTTTCTACCACTCTTTCAATGGACACTTGCTGTCTTTGGAAAAAATTTATCTATGCTGTCCCAAGCAGCTTCAGCCGAAAGCAAGAAGAAACAGGGTTGCATGGCTGATACCCACCACTGGCAGTGGATAAAGGCTGTCATGGTTTAAAAATGGTATTCCCCAATTTAGTGCTCCCGCTGAAACGCTCCAAAGCATGTGCCACTTGCTCACTCCCCCTCCTGCTGGGCCATCTTGGAAAGGGGAATTGGAGGCACAAAGGGTAAAGATCATGTGTTGAGATAAGAGCAATTTACTGGAAACAGCAATGAAATAAGAAAACAAACAGTAACAGCAACAATACAAATGACAGAGGGTACAAGAAATGAATGGTTCCCACAAGTGCTCAACCTCAACAATACCCAACCACTCCCTTCACCATGCCTGGAAGGAACCCTGTCCCCTGTCCTCAGAAAATGACTTAAGGTGATATAGAACCTCTGGATCCTGGCTGTGTCCCTCCCAGCTACTGCAAAAATTAACCCTCTCCTGTCCAGAACCAGGACATTATAGCATGACACTCCTCCACCAGAGGACATTGTGTGTCTCTGTATCCACTAATGCACAAAGACACTTTAATGCCTACATACTGAGTTTTCTCATTAGTACAGGACAATATGCTCCTGTTACAGAGAACAGCCAAAATCTCTCAGCAACATTAGCAGAATATGAACTAATTTTATATTGGAATAAAACCTGGAAAGTGGTTGCTATTCCTTTCTACTCAATTCAGTGATGTTGGCACAACTTAGCCTAAAAAACAGACAAACAAGGTCACAAGAAGCCCTCATAAACAGATAAAAGTGGTGTGATCTGTAAAATATATATTTGTTAATGTATGAAGGTAAAAAGTTACAAGTCACCTTGCACTAGAGAATCCTGAACACTAAGTTTTAAAGTCAAATGAATTTTCTAAAACAGTTTTGATATACAAATCTCTAAACAAAACAAGCTTCACACCAGGAAAGAGAAAAAAATAATAGGAGTTATTAGCAATTTATTTCTCATGTGTGAACTTGCTGCCAAATCCCCAGTCCCTTTACATGAAACGATATAAAGAGATGAGAAAAACACAATCTGCTGTAGGAAATTCATTTTGGAATAAATATAGTTTTAAAAGTCAAAATAAAGAGGGTCGTTCTGAAGCCAAAGGGAAATTTCAGTGTCCCCAACCGAACTATAACTGATGACAAAGAATAGTAATTCTCCTGCTTGTGCAATCTGTCCTACTCAATGTCCTTGGCTGAAGGAATGATATAGGATATAGGTTGCCAAAAATTCAGTAGCATTATATTCTGAAATTAAAGGAAAAAATAGGAAAAGAAAATATGACATAACTTTTTTCTCCACATTTTTGTTGTCATTGGAACAAGAGAAGACAATAGAATAATGACCAGCTGGTGAATAAAGTGGCCTATAGCTCCTTGAATGGCAAAATCACCAGAGAAGTTCAATGTCAAAGCATCTGCTCCATGCAGGATGTGATCAATCCAAGTTTCCAAGGGAAGGAAAAAACCTTTGCTGCTTAGACAGATATTAAACCTGCCTAGAATCTGAAATATATGTCCCATATTAGAACAGTCATTCATGCTCTTCAGAAGAATTGTGTCCTACTGTAGCTCTTAGATGAAACCAGGACAATTGAAAATATTTATAAAAGATGGATACATTTGATATCATGACCTATAAGAGCTTGATAAATCAATAAAACTTTCAGAGTCCACTCAGGAGATGAAACTCCTGGTGAACTATGGCAAGACTTGAAAAAGATATTTTTGTAGTAATAGAATATAGATGTTTCAGATCTGTAAGTCATTTTAAAGGTTCTCATTTCTCTTTGAAGGACTCTGGGGAGAAGGGAGCTTGGCCTTGTTGCAGAAGGGTTTCCAGGGCTTGGTCCCACGCTCATGGCTTGGGCAAATGCAACATGCCTATGCTTTTGTGTCCTACTGCACAAGTGAACTTCCACAGCAAGAATGACCTTGGCAGGGTCAGGGTCGCATAAGGAAGCACAGACAACGCTGAATGAAGCAGCTGCAGAACCAACTCACGATGGAGGCAGACAAATTTACAGGACCATAAGTGAAAAAGATAGAACAAAGACACCTTTTTCACCCCTCTCTTTTAGCTATATTTTAGAAAAACCTCGATTATCTCTTAGCAGTAAAGATTCTGAGACACACGGATGAATGGATTTGATTCCACTAGCACAGAGCACTAGTATGCATGTAAATTGGTGCTAATTATAAGATGTTCTGTCTTTTGGTATAATTCATATCTTGGGAGACCCAAAAAATTATTTCATAGAAAGTAAAGGTGCCTTTCTTTTAATTACAAACTATAAGTTATGCATTTGGAAAATTGAGAATTCTTAGAAGTGTAGTTATTCTCTACTGACAACCAAATTTTAAAGCATCATTAACTGGAACAGATAAAATAAGATTAATTTAGATCATATTATGTCAGTAATGGCTCATAAACATTTCTGCAGTCCCCAGGTCTATCCTAGAAACAGAGCAAGTGCTGCATTGGCAGAAGCCAAAGGTGCCTCCTGCCTGGAGGTCTGGTTCTGATGGCAGCCCATGCCCAAAACCTGCAAGGAAACCTGTAGGTCATACCATGACAGCCCCACAGGAGGGAGGGGAAGAATGTCTCTGGTCTCCTGAATTTCTGGAATTGACAATCTCTATAATTACCCTCCTTAAAATTAGTTTGGGGTTGCTCCATGTCCTTCCTTCCAGTTTGAAAAAAACCGTGAACAACTACAAAAGGCAGCCATACATTAAATGTCACAGAATATGCTTACTGATATATATATTAGTATGGATGCATTAGGTATGCTTTCAAAATAAAAAACCCCATTTTATTTGTTTAAAATTAATGTTACTAATTTTATATTACTCTTTTCTTTTTTTTCCCAACCCTACATGGTGTTTTTCCTGTTTTAAAAAATATTCACTACCTTTCTACAAAAAATGGGCTACTTCTATTCTATTTTATGACATGCTTTTTGTTCTTGTTTCTACCTGTTCTATGTGACTTTCTACTGTATAGCATCCTCTGTATCTTGCTGTTCTATTCTTCCTGGAAATATAAATGCCAGCTTTATTAAGTCTGCTGTGACACCAATCCTACACAGAAGTATTTGGGGCCCCAGTTACATCTCATTGATGCCAAAGACAAAATAATTGTTCTCCAAATCAATCAATGTTGGCCAGGCAATAGGCTTGTCACATCAATAAGGAGAAAGCTGTTGCCCAGCTGTTAAATTTAGAACATTTATAAAGAAAGAAATCTAACCAATTTCCAGATAACTAGTTCTTCCCCCACTCCCATCTCCTGCCCTGTGCTCCTGCAGTTTGCTCCTTCCCATCACTTGTGTGATTCTGGAGAGGGCTAAATCAGGTTGTCTGCATGTGGTCAGATCCAAACCCTTGCAAAATAAACCAACCAGAGAAATCTAGCTGTTTTGGCAAGTTATAGGAAGACCAGGTACATGCTGACACAGTTTTAGCAGCCAAAATACCCACCAGTCCCTTGACTCTTGTGTCCTGAGGATTTGGCTGATGTACAAATATGAACTAGAGAGGCAATTCTCCAAACCACTCAACTATTTAAAATATAGGTTAAAATTTTAATGGAAATGCTTAGTTTGCCTTGTCATCCAATTACTTATCTGACAGGTTACATTTAAGTCTATAAATGTCACTAGCATATTTGCCTACTAGCTATTTGACATATGAATATATTTACCATTATTTTAGCTCACAGGACAACATACCATGAGCTCTTCTGCAGCTCAGGGTGCACAGTTTATTACTGCACACGTTTTTTTCTATGGGCTAGTCTGTTTTTATTGTATGACAATACTTCATCTATCACTCTGTGCTTTCTAAGTTTACTCAAACTCCTCTAAAAAACTTTTATCAAACCTTTTCAGGAGCGTAGAACTATGTCCATTTGTTCTTCTTTCTACACTAAATTGAAAGTACTTTCAAAGAACACTAACACACTAGAGAAACACAGTCTTTCACAGCTGGATGTATTCTAGTTTTCATTTTACCACCCCCTACCACTTGGCAAAGTTTTTGTGAACTGTGCTTCTCCCAGAAACAAAGCAGATGCTGTGAATTCCAGGTGAATGATATGCAGGAGGACCTGAGAGCACACATTACAATGAACATACCCGTTGATCAGAGGCTATTTTTCACTACCTTTCTAAGCTTAGTAGAATCCCTCCATACAGCAAAAGCAAAATGAGAACTCCCTGGGCTTCAACTCACATACTTGGTTCAAATCACAGCAAACAAGCTTTTTTTCTATTTTTTTTTGGCAGAAATTTCCCATCTTCCTGCTGTAGAACATGGCCATTGCTATGAAAGAATTCTTTCTGTGCAGATGTAAGCCCATCTTTTTTTACACCCTGCTCCCTTTAAAGCTTGCCTGGGGCCCATCTGCTTGAGGAGGCTGATGTACAAAGACGCTGACTCAAAAGGAGGCAGCAGGGGACTGCAGAGAGTATGATGTGACTTCCCAGCCTTATCCCTGTCTCCATGACATGCAATATGCCAAATGAAGCTGGGAAATAAGTACAGAATCCATCCTGACACCACAAAATACTAGGCAGTGTTTAGGCCACTGTCTGAGACTGCTGCTGACCCAGAATATTCTCCCCATTTCCTTTGCTACCCTGCCTGCCAGAAACCCTGTGCTGTTTTTTGAATCACCACCCAGGCCACCTTCATGGTAGGCATGAGCACACTGCTCTCTGCTGATGTGAGTTATAAAATATTTGTTCTGATGCAGTTACACAAAGGTAATCCAATTGTACTGGAAATTGAATAACTGAATTAGCTGAGCTAGTACAGTTTTCCTTCTTTGGGCACAGCACTGTGCCAAGGAAAAATCCAGTTCCTGGAGCATGGCCATTCACGTTTGTGTGGAAAAGACTACAGAGATGAATTGTAAGCTCTTTTACTCGTAGCTTACCACTGCTTTGCACAACAGGGAACCAGTCTATGGCCCAGCTTCCTAAGCACCCCAAAAGTGCTGCTGTAACCATAGAACAATAACTGCTAATGCTAGCAGGCCAAGTAAAATTCATTTTAGCCTCCGATTTTGTGCGGTGTTCTGCTACGTCATTTTAAAAAAGGATTTAAAAAAAAAATTCATACCATTCACCCAAAATCAGTTAAACAGTGCTCTGTTATCTTTGGACTACACAGGCAGGACTCTGTGTAGACAGGGACCAACAACCTAAAACTATCCTGCTAGAGAAGAGGTCACCCCATAGCAAGGACGAACAGCACTGATGCTCCAGAAAGTACTGGTACTTTACCTCTGAAATGCTGCAGAACCACTCACAGCATGCATGAACATAGTGAGGTTTTATCTCAACAAACGGAGTGCTTGACAGCCTCTTCACTGAAGCCTAAATTTCATCTGAATACTAATGCTGGCATTGTGTTGACTTTACAATGCAGAGTTCTCTCACTCCCACTATCAGCTCAACCACCATAAAAATTTCCTTCATTACTGCTGCAACCTCACATTCCAAAACTCTCCCTTGCAGGAAATTTCATGCATTTCAACGCCGGCAACAAGCAAGGTCTGAAAAATATTCTGCTGCAATGGGATTTGAAATCTGGACTTTGAATGCTTTCATCTCCAGATGATATCCTATCATAGGTTTTTTCACAGGAAGCTTTAAAATCGTGTGTCCCTTTTGCAAAGACACAAAAAGAATCACTGAAGGGTGTGAAATTGCAATTAATATTGGCTTCCAAAAGCTAAGCCAATTGGAGAAAGAAATTCAGTTTATATATACCTTTTCAATAGGATGAGGGTAGGAAAAAATATTAAAAAAAGTATTTTGAAAGAGGGAGAAAAGCTTCCTGTCTTCTCAATTACACAAATCAAAACCCAAGAGTGTTAGAGTTGCTATTTTGAGTTGTACAGGTAGTATGAAAAAGAAAATTATGCAGAATCAATATGAGTACTGTTCTCATTATGCAATGACAAGAATTTATCCCACACAACCAAATCCAAATTCTAATTTAAGAAATAATCCCTCTTGTCACAGATAATTTTGGTCAGTACTTTAACAACACCAAAAGCACTTACAGGGCAAACTGTTATCTACCAAAGTAGGGAAGGATTGTGCATGCAGTGTGCTGTGTTTTGTCAATCCCAGGCTGAGAAAAATTCCTTTTAGGGTCACAGAGCAGGTTTCAGCTGTTTTCAGGCTGTGAAATACTGAAAAACTTCTAGATCCTAGCAGAAAGAAAATGCAGCTTACTCCATCCTGGCCTTCTGCTCTGCTGTTCCTTCAAATGAGCACCAATTCTAGACAGCAGAACAAAATTTGGGTCTATGGTATAAGTAGGAATTATTTCCATTCTTCAGACTCTTTCTGCCATTACTCTGTGCCATTATGCCCATAAAGCCCCAAGTTCACTTCAGCAGGCAGTAAGCTGTGCCTGAGCTGTACCACAGGCACTGGTACTGTGCCACCCTTACCTTATGTTCCCCTTTTGTGCTTCAGCTATTATCTGTGTGGTTAGAAAGCAGCTTTCCATTTTCTATTTCATATGAAGCACATAAGTTCAGTGGTCTACTTGTCCCACACCTATATCCAGGCCATGGTGGGCAGAAAGCACATGATGGTGCCAAACAATAAAAGGCTCAGTTATAACTGCTGGTCTTGTGGTGGGTCTGGGTTTCTTTCTTCTAACCTCACAGAGTTCCACATGCATGCTGGAACATGGTACCTGGGAACCTGGTACCTGTCTGCCCCTTTGGTTGAAATCAGACAGCACTTAAAGAAATTACTGGGAAAAGAAGACAGTGCAACACAGTTTCATGAGCCATGTATCCTTTGGAAAACAGGAAATGAAATAACTAATTGAATTCTGTAATAATTGACTTTGTGCAAGTGGGTCTGAATTGATCCAAAGGATTAATATTTGTGAAACTGGGAAGGAAAAATTCATGACCCCATATATTTTTCCTCCCCAACTCTTCTGTCTTTATTCATTTGATCTTCAGGCAGGCATGTATTTTAATCTGAGCTATTCCAGGAAATTCTGTAGGTATTTTGAAGCTGCTATACGTTTTCACCAAGGTAACTAAACTCAGAAGTTATATAAGTATATATTTTGTCTCACTGTTTTGCTTGTTTTTCAGTTCTGTGCCCAGCCCTTCAGTTCTTTACATCTGCATTCCTGCATCACATCTCCACTTCAGAGGCATATTCCCAAAAGTCCCAGTTCCTTGAAACACAGTATTTTCTTTAAAAGGCAGAAATGACTTTGTGGTCTGACACTTGAATACCTGAGGGATTGCTACTGAACTTACTGTGTGGATGTTGACAGAATCAGCAGGAGACAAATAGAAGCTTTACTCTTCTAAACAGGGTCATGGAAATGCCACTGTATTTATAACGGAATGTATAAATCCCCAAACCCCTTTGTTCATTGTTCTGCTAGAACTTGCTTAAAAAAAACTCAACAAAAACCACTTGTGCAGCAGTTCTGTTAGATTACACCAACAATAGAGAAAAAAATTACTGTGGAAGACAGTATTTTTCCAGTATTTCCTTGTTTTCCACCATACTGATTTATGCCTACTGAAGAGGAGGACTTATCACACACAGGTGTATTATTAATGTTATGTTAGAGGTAATATATGGCAAGGTCTGCAATAATCAGTCACTGGACTTTCATTGACATAATAGGAAAAATCACCACCTTTGAATACTTCCCGTCTTTGACTTCTCATTGGCAGAGATCCCAGCAATGAGAAAGTCACTGTGCAACCATGCTCCAGTTTACTAAAATGCTGTAGTCTCATCTTCATTTGGAGTGCATATGGACAGAAGAGGTAAAACAGCCACATCCAACTCTATTCATTCTTAAGTAAAGCTCAATGCCAAGCAGAAGATGAATAACTCCAGAAAAATACACAGTAAGGATGGTGAGAGAATAAGAGGACAGGAACAAGTGAATAAACAACTAAGAGTAGATTAGGATAGATTCATACCACATTCTGACCCACTTCTCCCTGCAAAACAGGATGAATTACTTCAGACATGTTTTAAGTTTTATGTGTGCACTCCCTGTCCCACTGCATGATTTCTGCCATCTTTCTTCTTAGGAAGAAAAGAGACACAAAATTTGAAAAGAAATGTATGCAATTCCTCATCAGAAAAAGGCTATGAGACTTAGTGAAGTATGCAAGACCTCTGCCATTTATTCAAGAGTGATAACCAAATTTGCATTTGGCATCTATGACCACAAAAAAACCCAGGGTACAGAGAGCAGAAATTCAGCTGCACAAACATACACACACAAAAATAAAACAGAGGTAATATGCAGAAGCCGAGAGTTTTACAGTTCTGATGACCATACTAAGGAAGGATAACTTGATGTCTCTCCCATCTCTTTCAGGGTTGCATGTATAAAAATATGTCTAGCCCACTTCTGCTCCTTTGGTGCAGAGAAGCTTGCAGCAGTGTAATTGAGGGTATGTCAACACAGTATTCACAGGCATAATTTTGGATTGTATGGGTACACCCAAATTTTAAAATATGTAGTTCATGTACTCAAAGCAGGGCAACTGTGGATGGAGTCCAACACATATTTTCTGACAGTGTTGCCAGAAAACATAACTACTGAAATTCTGTCCAGACTCGGTGTCAATTTAGAACCCATTCAAACTCATTTTCTCTCCAAACCCATGATAAACTAGCCACATAGATTTTTTTTTTTTTAATAGTATACAACTCTCTATTTGGGCTATTCTAACCATAGTACTGTGACACCACATCTAGATGCATTACTTCTGCAGCCAAGAGCAGTAAAGCAAATGTGCTTGAGCCCATGCTGGCACTGAAGCCAACAGATAGCCAACACATGATAGCCAACAGTGACAGAGCAGCCATGCAAAACCCTCTTACCCATCTATACTGGATGGCTGGACCCATATTTCCACTGAGACAGTTCCTTGTTCATGCCTACTCCTGGTGAACAGCCAGGATTTGTGTATGATTGCAAGCATACTCAAAATTGTGCCAGCACAGCTCTGAAGTGAGCCAGAGACCAAGCTAAAGACTGCATCTCTTCTCACTTTTGTTACTTGACTCCTAGAGCTTGTTCTGGGTGACTCAGGAGCTCTCAAAGATGTACTGGAACAGCTTAGGAGAGAGCTCACTCCAGGGACTGTCTGCAGCAGGCAGTAGAGGTGTAACTGTACCAGGAGTGGCTTACAACAATCCCAGTTTCAGCTCCTCAAACTGTCCTGACACATCTCGGGGTATGCCATGCAGCTTGTTTCGTATCATGCACACAGGACTGCAGAAAGCTGCAACACAGGTATCACATTATTTCAGGCAATCCAAGCTGAAAAGGGAGACTTGCCTATTAGCAACTATGTCTTTCGGTCTCAAAAGCATCACTTGAGAAGTCAGTGTACTAGATAAATACCAAGGAATGTGGATGTGAGCGAGTTGGCCTCAAATTGTTCTGTAGAACCCTCTTATTAAGCACTACAGAAACAGCTTATGAGGTGCTGCAGAGATTCAGAATAACCGACTGATTCTTCCATTTCCTTTTCTACACCTTGAGCCTTCCCTTCCTCACCCTAAAATGTCATCTCTGAAACTTTCATAGCAGGGCCAATATGAACTTCAGTGTAGTGGTCACTTGAAATCCTTTACAGGCACTCATTTGCACTGGACATTAACAGAAGGGATGTGGGGCCCTTTGAATTGTTTGCTACTTTGGGTCATATTTAAAGCGACCCTCAAATCTAGGCCTGCAAGTCTATCTATACCATAAACATCTATATTTGTCCTAAAATATTCAGTTTGGAACTACTGTGCTTCCAAATCATCCTGATTTACCCCTTGACTGTTTCATCCTTCAGTTTGTTCTGCTTAGGCTGAAGATTTGAGAATGAGAGGTCAGTCAGTAGCTGAACCACAATCTCCCTCATATTCCTCACTTCTGACCTTCAGTGCTTCTCTCTGCCCTCCACATGAAGAGACCAGCTGGAAAATGAGCCAAAAAATTCACATACCACTTACAAGGAGGCCCCTATTTTGCAGCTAAGAAGCACAAAATGTGGGCAGCTCTGCTGTGCATTATGAAGAGAGATACAGATGGTGTAAGACAGCTCACGTGTTTCAGAATAATTGAGAGGGAACCTCAGGATAGACCTGACATATCAATGCAGACATATTATAGTTCCTCTGCAGATGGTGCACACCATGGCATATAGATGCACATAAGCTCTTCACCACACCAAAGTAAAAGCTGCAGGCCTCCTAAATAAAAAAACCCAAACACAGCCACAGAGCTAAAATCAAGTAATCAGTAATCTTGCCACCAGGTCTATTCCTTGAGCTTGACAAGGTGCCTGACTAAAGAAAAATAAAAAACACTGTCTCTTGTCTTAAGTTATGGACACAAAGTGATTTCTGTTTCCTGGGTACTTGCAGGAGGGAGAGGACTTTCTCCATCCTTTTTAAACGGCACTGAGAATATTTTGTTTAATCAGTTAAGATCTGATGCTGCTACACTTCAACTAGAAGTTCTGACTGTATTATACTTTCGTTCCCTTTTCTAAACTGTTTCTACTTTTTCACTGCAAAATGCTTCTAGCTGCAAATTATTTCTGCATTTCATATTTATACAGAAATATGCATAAACCAAAAGAAGAAAAATGAAAATATATTCATGCAGCTGTTTCCGCCTATCACCTTTAATCTTTCATGCACTTTAAAATATGTGCTTCCCACAAAGGGAGAGAGAGATCTATTTTTGCTTTATGTGAATATAAAAGTAATTTGTTGCCATAGCAATATTTTTCCATCCAAATGCTCTGAACACCATAGTTTCTTCAGGTTTTGAGCAAACCGTAACTATCCCAAAAAACCTTGTAAAGTGTTATGCTTCAATAACCTTTTCAGTTCCATTATAATCACATTTTTCTGCTAGACATTATTAACAAAAAATAATTCAATAAAGATGTTTATGTCTATACAAGCTTACTCCCAGAGATCACTTTCAAAAGCATTTGCTCTCATCTAGTTTAATTCAATTTGCACTAAATTTCTGCAGAACGGACTGCAAAAAAATCTCTATCCAGTGGGCCAAATTCTGAAGCCCACAAGAACAGTGAACAGATTCAGAGCAAGATGTTAATCCCCTACATGCTTTACTTTCTTAAATTCCCACCCTCGCATAGTGCTCTTAGTAGGGTTCTCAGAGATGTTTGCCTTGTTCATTTCCATAGCAACCCTCTCCACAGAGTGGAACAATTTGTTAAAATTGTTGCGGTTCAGCCTTTGAAAACAGCAATACCACAAAGACTTGTAGGAGAACCCTCTCAGAGCTTGGGCTATGAATCACCAGCAGAGCACCGTTTTTTTCACCTTAATTTTGACTCTGTCCTGGAAACAGCAACTTCCATGGCTCTGGGAGGACATTTCATGCAATTTGGAACTATGGATTATGCTGTGCAAAAAGCAGCGCGTGGTTGAATCTTACTATGCATACTTACTGAAGTATTATGTAATGTTTAAATAAAAAATAAAACAGAAACCAGATAAAATATATAAACTTCAAGATCTTAATAAAACCCCCAATCCCAGAACACAGACGTGTTGGCAGCTTTCCACTCTCTTCTACCTGCACCATAAGAGCAATTTCACAACATGGGGGATTTATGTAAATGGAGGTTGACTGCTCCAGCTCACCGATGGTGTTCCCAGGCATGATGACACATTAAACTCCATCAAAACCTCCACACTGGCCACCTGGTGCTCATAGATCTGGTGAAGTTCTGATGTGACCATAGGTGAATCCCTGTGCAGTTCATTCGTAACGAAGGCACTGCTGGTGCCTTTTTTTACTGTTTCTGACTGGATGAGAGTTGTGCCTCCCTAACTGTCTTTGTTACCTTGCACACATTTTCACCAGCCCTTGAATGCTTGCTTGTCTGTTCTGCTGCACATTCTTGAGCTTGTAAACCCTTTGGGGTTATTTATGATCTATCCCACAGGGCCCCAGCCTGGCAAGATTTCCTGTTAAACTACAATATAAACACTAAGTAAACATGCTTGGTACAGCCCAGACATGCTAACACAGTATCTTATTTCTTAAAAAATCTGTCATACGATTTCTTAATCCAGATGTAAATCACGATTTACTGTTGTATTTAAATTATCACCATCTGTTTAAACTGGACATGAAAAGCAAAATGGTCTTTTCTTCTGCGCTCTCACAGCCAACCTGAAATGCAATATGCATTTTGTACTTCTGAATACGGTGAATCTGCTGTGGATGGCTGTTCTGTGCAGTCATCTGCACTGGTAGTGCCTGCTTGTGTGTTTTATACAGCAGCACAGAGAGGGAAAGGATCCAGCAGAAAACAGCAATGTAATTGCAAGTGTAAGAAAAGTGATCAGCAAGTCTTCAACTGACGAGATATTTGCAGTACATAAACTGCCATAACATACTTGCCTTAAGGTGAAGTTTCAGGGTCAGCTTAAGACAGACTAAATCCACATATTATTGCAAAAACGTGAGCACTCTTGCCTTCCCTTCTGTCCCAGTCTGCAAGTTTCTGTCTACTCCCTTCTGCCAGCATTAATGCAAGACTGGGAAAGTGATCTAGACAAAAGTGTTTTTCTGTTCTTGAGTTTGGCCAGGTTAGGTTTAAAGTAACGTCACTTTCCATACCTGATCATGCATGTAAGACCCAGCACAGGAGTGAAATTACCCCTTTCAAGGGCATCACACCTAGTGCAGTGGAGGTCAGTGAATCCCTGACTGAATCCCTGCTGTGAAAGAACATTCTTAACTGACTAGGTTTCATATGGATAGCGTTCTCTAAGGGGTAGTGCACCAAATAACTATCCATCAGTATGTGTCAGGCAGTGAGTGTACTGCCAGAGGAAATAACTTAACCCTAAACAATGTTTCTATAAGACAGGCACGTATTTAAATCACTATTTTACAGATAAGGAAAGAAACTGAACCACATCAACTTTTATCCCTAAGGTCAAAGAGAAAATACAGAAAGCATGAGACATCTCCTGCCTCTGTACAAGGCTCCTTTTCTTTGCAAATGCACCTTTTTTGCACGTGTGAGCACGTACATAGACACAGGGATTTATATTAACATAAAGAAATGTGTCTAACTGAAAAATTGATTCCTGTGGTCAAAAACAAAATAACAACTGATTTTAGTAGCAAAAGTGTAAACAGTCTTTTACACATTGGGTTAACCTATAAAGACCCATTCCATATTTTACACTACTGACTCCCAAATCAGTTTAGAGATTTTTTTTTTAACGTGTAATTCAAGTAATTCTGCTTTGCCAAGGAACAACAGGTATCGATATTATTGCAACAAGTCACAGTGCTCACTAATATTATTTTATTGTTAAGTTCAACTAAATACCACTTGATATGCAGTGAGCATTAGCTATTTTAAGCACAATGGCAGATGAGTTCCAGTTGTGCTAGTATCGATGTAATAGTTTCAGAAACAACAGCTAACATTGATCTTTATTATACCAAATGAGACACTGAACCATTTTCTTTCTGGTTGCCTACTTTCTCTCCACAGTCAGGCAGTTCCTCAACTGGCAAAGATCCAAAAAGCATGGAGATTCATAAATGCAAATATGTATTAAATATGCAAACATTATGGATCTGTGTGCCCTGAAATATGCATGCTCTTAAAACATAGCAACATAGTTTCCTGATAATACCTAATGACATCTGACAGCTCATAGTATAAACAGATTTCCTTCTGGAAAAAGAATTAGTGGGGAATACAAATAGAGGGATACAAGAAAGTAAAAGAAGTATATTTACAGGAAGAAAAATAATGCAAGGGCAAGTATAAGACTCCCCAGTGTTGATCATGCTGCAGAAACTCCTGGCCATATTGCAGCTCGTGGGGCAGAAGGTCTGCATCCCCAAATCGCACTGCAGAGGGTTTGGAAAACTCTGGGAAAGAAGAAACGTGAACTTGGGAGCAGAGGTAGGTCAATGAATCTGCAAGCATGCAAGCTTCCTGGCCAGACTCCTCTGGAAAGCAGGAGGAAGCAAATGTGAAGGCATTTGAGGGGCAGATACCCAACTCTGCCAGACCTCTCCAACCCACAACTCATTGTCACATGTTACGTCAGGGCTTTACACTTCATGGGGTCAGGGATTTGTTCTTCCTTTCACACAATGAAGCATCCATCAAAGTTGTGCAGTAAGCAGCTTCACCGGCTGGAACTAATGTGGCAGAGGAAGATTTTATTTAAACAGGCAAAATACTGGGAGGGCCACTCTCACAGTTGCCTAAAGGCCCTTCATGCCACCTTGACAGCCAAAGCCAGGCGTGCGGAATTAAGATCCCATGTAGCAAAGGCAGCTTGATGTCGGACTGGCATAAAAATCCGCAACTGTTGCCTTTGTCCTTGAGAAATCTGAGGAAGCCATGGGCAGGGCAGTGTGGAGCTGGCTGGACGCTGACCTGAGGAACCTACCCCTGAGGCACCTCGAGGGGCCTCTCTCAAGGGGCTCAGGAGGGAGAGAACCCTCCCTGGCTGATGGGCCCCTGCTGACGCTCATCCTTCCCCTGCAGCTGGTTCTACACCAAGGAAACCAACTCAGAACTCCCTTTTGTGGGCCTGGTTTATGCGGAGATCCAGAAGACTGGCTGTGGGCCCCTGGGAGTCACAGCACTGCGGGGGAGTGTGGGACTGCTCCAGGGGAGATGCCAGTGGTGTCCAAGCCTCCCTGCTGGGCAGGAGCCACTGCCCAGCCCAGCTCTAGAACATTCAGTGCAGTATAAGAAAGGATTCAGCTCACTGAGGTGGATATGGAAGAGAAGAATCTGGGGACATGGGGAATACTGCCATAAAAGACAAAGCCCTTGGACCTGATACATCTCATGAGCTAAAAGAAATGGAGGATCACACATAGCTCAGTATAGCTCTGGCTCTAGTCACAGTTTCACCACTGACCTGCTGCATAAAATTGCTCAGGTTCATTGACTATTCACTTAAGTTTCTTTCCTTTCCAAATAGAGATTTTTTTTGCCTTCCTGTGAGGTGTGTCATCTTCCATGGAGGAAAAGCAGTGTGAATGAATATATATGAATCTTCTTGTTAATTAATGCATGAAATCTGCCAGGCAAATTTCATCATTTCAGTTTGTATTTGTACAGCACCTCGGGCAATGTAGGTCCTTTTTTTGTTTTAAGTAGGGCTTGCAGGCACTTGCAGGTCAGCAACAGTACACAAAGTTAATTATTCCCTTTCATGAGTGAGTAAGAAACATATTTTTTAGAAATAAAAGCAAAAAAAAAAAGTTCTGGAAGATTGTCTCCTGAGGCAGCCTATTTGCATCAAACCTCTTCAAAACTAACTGAATGAAAAAGTAGAGCAAACACAGTATATGAATAAAAAAAATAAACTGTCCTAGCAGATATAATGTCTATATAAAATTTTAAAATCTTGGCCTTACTTAGAAAAATAAACAAACATACATAAGCCAGATTATATTTTAACTTCACCATTTGTTCAATTAATTATTTGATATCATGAAAAAAAAACCCCAAAAGATACCCAGTTAAGATCCTGAAACTGCATATATGCATGTGAAGGTTTTCTGATTTAATAAATTCAGGTGATCCATTTGTACTTGAAGAAGTTAGAAATAAAACTTTAGCTCCTGATCACACTGATTCTGCAAATACTTGCTTAGATGAGTAGTTCTCACTCATCTAAAATGGGGGTTTAGTCCATGTCCCTCCCTTCTTCTCTCCCTTTCTCCCTCTCTCCCTCTCCCCCTTTCTCCCTCTCTCCCTCTCTCCCTCTCCCCCTCCCTTCCTCCCTTCCTCCCTTCCTTCCTTCCTTCCGAATTCTGAATTCCGAATTCCGCATTCCTTCCTTCCTTCCGAATTCCTTCCTCCCTCCCTTCTTCCCTGCCTCCCTCCCTCCTTCCTTCTTCCTCATTCTTTTCACTCATTCCATTTATTTTTGCCAGGACTTTTCTCTGATTACTGCTCTTTGAGGTGTCACCAGCATGTACTCTTGGCATTAGTTTTGTTTGGACAGTTAGAGAAAGCTTACCTACATGAAAGGAACAGGCTTTTCATATCAGATTTGAGTAGAACTGGACTTTTGATCTTGATCTGATGATGTTTGTAAGCAATAAAAAATTATACTGACCTTGCTATTGGTCAAGGGGTGAGGTCAACGGGAACCAGTGTTTGTTACCAGACCACTGTGACTAATATCTAAGACAGGCAATTTAGTCCTAAGCATCCCAGTTCTATTTTGAGTCAACTGCACCTTGGAAAACCTCCAAAGTTGTCCCAGTCCAGCTAAGTTAGCCAAGAACAGGAATTATCTCCTTCTGGATCTGTCCTGGTCTTTTTAAAGTTTTAAATCTTTCCTATAAAGGCCTGTAATTTTTTTTTCACTCTTGTGTTGCTGTCCTCCACTGTACTCTTTTTTCACCTCCTCACCAGTAAATAAACTTCTCTGTCAGTACCACAGTTGCTTACAGAGTTTCAAAAGCAGAATTTTTTGTTCAGCATCCAAAGGTCTTTAAGAAGTGGCTGCTCATTTATATGCCAACCCCACTTAGAGCAGGAGGGCAAACCCTCTGGGTACATGAGCAGAGCTCATTAAATTCGGTGGAACCATGGCTCCAAATCACCCAGAAGTCTGCTGTATACATCTGTCAAAGCCAGGAATTCACAAATAGAACAATCTGGTAAGAAAATTATTTGGTAAAATAATAAAAGTCTTTAGGGATATGTCACCACACATCTTGCAAATACTTTGCATTTCCTTCATATACATTGTTTGAATTCAAAGATGTCAGGAAGGGAAAATCCTGCAACATTAGAATATGAAATTAAGTTAAGGATCTTGTTATTTCTCTAACATGTAATTTTTTATTTTTCCTTATTAACACTGCCTAGTTTGTGATTGTGTTGACCCTTTGCTTCCTCTGGCTGTGCACTTCTGCCCTTATTCTACAAGGCACCCAATTTACCATAAACTGGATATTAATTCAATAAATTATTAATATATTTGTAACCTAAAACACAATTGAAATGCAGTTCAAGTATGCAACATTCTTGGCTGGTAAAACTGTTCCCAGTGGTGTATTTGTATGTTACTGCAGTGACTGAAAAATTATAAGGAACTGACTAGAATGTTCCTGGCATTTTTTATTGATCTGGGACTTGTTTCTACTGATAAAAAGTGAGGGAAGACATCAGAAATTTCAGAATGATGGTTGCAAGAATTTTTTTATTGGTTAAGAGCTGAACTCAAAGACCGTTTCCGTCAGTCAGGAAACTCCTATTAACTTCAGATATATTGTTGAGAATGTCATATAAAACATTACTATGAATGTGTAGTACCCTTACAAAGCATAAGCAATAATGCTTCTTAGCACTGTTGATGCTAGAAGCTAAAAAGATTTGAATAAAGTAACAGAGATGCTGAGCTTGGGAATCAAATGGCTCAAAAAACATATTTTGACGTGCTACAAACTGGAGTTATGCACAGATGCAGCATTCTATTTTAATATGTTAGCAAATAACAATGGCTGTGTCATTGTATTCCAGTGAATTGTGCTTGTGTTAAGTTTTATCCAAAAGCCTCTGTAATGAGCTAAGAAACTAAAGTTACTAGTGAATTTTCCAACTCCTGTTAATTAAAGAGGTGAGATGAATGTGAAACCTTATCTATAGAATAAATAGGATAATAAGACTTCCTCATGTCATATTTGGCATAAAAGGAGGAAATCTGATGGGTTTTTATATAACAATATTTTGTTTTCAATAAACCTCACTGATCTGGAATACATTAGTGACTTCGTGTTCTGGTGATTTTAGTGATTGTCAGGGTTTGGAAAAGTCACAACAGTAGCACCATGCATAAACAGAATACAAGCAAATTCTGGGTCCTAAAATTATATAGAGGATTTTCTCTGATTTCAAAGAAGGTGTGGAACATCAGAAAGGCAGAAAATTTTACCCATTACTATCAATTCTAACAGATATTTTGACAGTAATTCCCATAAACCCATTCATATTATCAGATGCCTAATAATGGATACTATAATTTCATTTTATGCTGAAGGATTAGTGGGCCATAAAATTGGCTGATAGTGTGACTGGTGATCATAGGATAAATGAAAGGTGACAGATATGCTAACATTTGCTAAAATTCTATGTCAGAATTATTTATTTAGCTATGTAAAGGATGATATCCAGCTGTTTATCAAATGTTGTTTTCCAAAGTTTTACTTTTTCAGCTGAAGTGTGATATACTCATTCTCAAATATGAGATAGTATTTTTAAAGAAAAACTTGTTAAAATATTTTCTAGATGGAAATAAGATGAGAAGGTGAAAAAGCCCTTTTATTCAATCTTCATCTGAACAGTACTCACATTGCAATGAAAACAGCTGAAAAATTGAAATTGTCAGAGATGTAGCTCCTGAATGTAGATATGCCTTTTATTGGCCTGCTGAATAATCAGATTTAAGATTATAGTGCTTTAATAACATACATTATACACAGATAGTAAATTATATTAAATGGATAAAAGCAAAAATCTTCTATTTTTTATGGCACTCTACTCCTGTGAATATATTAAATAAGTGAATATTGATTAGATGATGTCTCAGGATTCCATTAGCTATGAAGATGCAAGCACAAAAAGGTGGATAGAATTTAATACTTATTTGAGGACTGGAAATAAGATCTGTGAAAGATTGATTGAATGAATTCTAGGTTCCAGAAAGTACTTCTTCCTGCATGATACAGAAATGCAGAGAGATTTCTGCCATGATGAGGAATATGTAGCATGTCATGTTGTGCATTAATTCTCCGTCTATCTCAGAAATTGCAATGTGACATTTTTCTTAGACTTAGTAGATAGCAAAAATGGGGAAAGCCCCACGTTTCTCAATAAAGCACTCTGAAATTAGGATGCTTTGAGGTAAACTTTGCCTGTCTGGGCTAAACCTTCTAAATTTTGTGTCCTATGAGAGTTTGGGGTGAAGTCTCAGCACAGTCTGGCTTTCATTGTAGAACGCCCCCTGCATGGGCATGGAGAGTGGGAGTGGGGATGCCTCAAGTGGTTCATTGATTGATACAGTGTTCTGGTTTGGCCAAATTTAGAAATACATCCTCTGGGAGAAGCCAGGTCACCACTCCTCCTCCACCAGGTTCGGGAAAAATAAATTTTCCTCGAAGAAAAGTGAAAGAGATAAAAACTATTTATTTAACAAGCACATGGGAAAAGGATAATAATGCTAAATAATAAAATCTCTCACTGTGGAGAAAAAAACCTGGGAAAGTGTCAGAGTCCTCCCTTTGGTCTCCTTGGAGCTGGGACTTGGCCCAGGGCCAGGCCCTCTGTGCCCGGTGGAAAGTCCTCCCGATGTGTTCTGATATTGAAGCAGTCCAGCAGAAAAGGGAGAAAATCCGAAATCCCAGGGAAGGAAAAAAGTGCAACTCTCAGTCTCTCTCCAGAGAAAAAGAAACAGAACAACTGGCCAAAAACTGACCTGGGCAGCCGCAAACCGGGTGCTTCCTCACTCCCCTGCTGCAGCTGAAAACAAAGTCACTATCTCTGTGTGACCTTGAACAAGCTGCAAACTGCTTTGAAAAAGTTTTGCTCAGTTTTTCCTTCCCCCTCTCAGGCTCAGTTTAAAGGCATAGAAAGGCACAAGAATTAATTTCTGGGCGTAGGGCAGCGATATGGGATACACATCATAAAGTCACCTGAAGACATACAGTCAGCATGAGAGCCATGCACTGCAGGGCATGCCACAAGATACGTAATCAAAGGCTTAGGAGAACCCTGTTCCATAGTGTCTGACTCACTTCTCAAGGAAAAAACTGTGACAGGTGTTTGCATTATGGGTACAGCCTTTTTAGGAGGGTAAATTACTGTACAGAACTCTCTGTACACAGGGCTCTGCACAGAGCTCACCATGGTGACTTCTGAGTCACTGAGCAAAAAACAAAATGCAAAGACATGGCCCCAGATGCCTGCAGTTAAAAGGCTGGAGCAATTCCTGATGCGGTTCAGGCATTCAGGGTTTAGCTACCTCCTACAACGGAGACCTTGCCCAAGAGAGAGGTTGGATGTGGCTATGCTGCCCTGCAGTTAAAACAGCCAAATAGTATGGCCATGGCTAGAGCATGGCAATTCATGTCAAAGAACAGAGCCTTGCACAATATTGCTAGGAGAAAGTTAAAAATTTTGGATTTCAGGGGCCTTTGCTGACTTCCAAAGATTCTTCTTTCCTAAGACAAGCACTTAGGGAGCCCGGTATAAACATACAGCCATGTGCTGGAACCTGTTAGCTGTGTCTGGTTTAAAAGCTTGTTGGTCCTTCCTTGTGTAGATGTAAAACACTTTTCTTCTAGAATTACCCATAATAGAATAAGCCTCCTTCCCTTCTTCACAGCCATCTCTAAACCCTTCCTGAAGTTACTTGCTTTCTAGGGTACACCTCTCAGTTCCATGCTACCGATTGCTTTCTTGTTCCAAGCTTTTGGAGCTTGAACTTGGTTTTCTTAAAATGTATTTTTAATGGTCCACCTCACAGAAGTTTTCCATGATTTCCTATGCTTGTTACTGGTTTTTCAACATGTAGAATAGTTGGCTATTTTCTAACACTCACATCTGAGAGGCTTCTTTCGAAATACTGTTATTAGTTTATGATTTTTCACTGATCACTGATTCCTGAAATGTGTCATATAGTTTCCAACTGTTGTCGATAAGGATTTTGCAGTGCTCATGATACTCTTTTTCCAGTGGAAGCAAGGTGCCTATTTTTGCTTTCATCTGTCCCAATATTTTTTGAGGTTTGTCATTTTTAAGCACATTTGCAGAAAGAAAAATATCCTAAAGATAAATATGTTTCATAAAAGTAGATATGTGCAGGAAAATATTACTAGAGTTCAAATATCACTCTCAATAATTTCTGAATCCATTGGGTACTTTCTGTAGTTACAGATGACAGAATGTTTGTCATTTTGAAATACCCTGCAGCAAGAAATAATAGCCCTGTGTTGATATATGCAGAGTAAACAGAAAATCCAAGTGTAATACTGTTGAACAGTCAATTAACCAAGAGAGACACAATTCCCTAGAAAGCCAGGCTTTGTTAGCTCTCAGAACTACTTGTTTAATCAGATTGTCATGTGATTCTAAGGCAAATACCTTAAAAACCTCTGCTACACATCCTTTATCAAACAAATTTGCAGTACAAAAAAACGAGATTAATTTGACCAGACTGTTTTAACATCTTGAAATTATTTCCATATCTCTTGCTATGGATTCAATCTTTTACCAGTTTTTCTCTTATTGGGCACAGGCTGACTCCATGCTGAATGCCTTATCAGCCAATGCACTATCCTTTTTTGAACATTGACTTAACATTAGCACTGTTTGGTCTTCCTGAATTTCCTTAGTAATTTGATATTTATTAAAAATTAACCTAGCCCATTTGTTCTCTAATGTCCACACCTCAGAGGCACTCAGTTAAACATCCTACTTTACTAGGGATGGGCTGGGAAGTGCTTCTTTGACTTCTTATGAAATTAGATATTTATTGAGTTCTTCTGCCTTTTCTACATCATTATTTAAACATCTCCTTGATTATATGTCTTATTAATGAGACCAGTGTCAAAGTGCTTCCTGAATTTTTCATGGTAGTTTGTGGTGATGAAACTGGAATATAGCAGAAAATGAATGGTTTTGTGGTTATGATATCTACCTACCATTAAGAGATTTAAGTTCTAGTCTTACAGGCTTCCAATGTGACATTATCAAACTAAAACCCTTTTGTGTCATATGACCACCTTCTGGAGCTTCTAGCAAAGAATTTAAAACATTGCCTGTTTTCCTTGGTCTGTTCTCTCTAGTTCCTTCATGGAAGTCTTAATTCAGTAAGACTTTCTATTCTCAGTTCTCAACCTCCCTCCTTCCTAAAGGCAATCATGATCCACTGTTCTCTCACATCAAAAGACAATAAAAGATAGTCTCAGACATGCCCCAAGATCTCTTGCACCTTTGACCTTGCTTTTTCTCCTTGCTTCACTTCATGTGTCAGTTAATCAAACACGTGGTGTACAACCCTTAAACTGAATTACCATTTATCAGCTTTCATGTATGCAGGCCTGACCTCCCTGTGCTGTGGCCTCTCTACCCTTTCCTGCACTGAAAATTTTCTTACATGGTCTTCTGTGATCTCTTCTCGTGCTGTGGGCATTTCCTACATCACCGCATTCTATTTTCCTTGGCTACCATTGGTATCTCATGATGGAAACACCCTTTGCTTCATTTTTCAGCTTTCTACGTCTCAGCTTTTACCTATAGCATCCCTTGCTAAATTTTTTCTTTTTGCAAATAATTTATTAGTTAAGCAAATCAGGAACTTTCAAGAGCTTAACCACATCAATTGCTGTTTTATTCTGTTTTCCTGATAACCTCAATTATACTCTGTTTACCTGATAATGTTTGTATCTTTCTTGCACTGCAAATAATCTTGATAATCATTAAAATTTCTATTGCCAGTTTCATGCAAGAAATAAAAAGGTTCACTGATAATCCAGCAGGTCAGATTTGATGATAATTGGAGCTAGTGAGGATATCTCTCTGAGCAAGATGGGGCCCCTCGGTAGCAGTGTTTGAGCATTGTCTCTGGATGAGCAGCTTTGCTTGACAGCAAAATGGGATATCTCTGTGTTCAGGTTCATAAAGATGCCTTACTTCTCCTCCTCTTTCTGGACATGACTTCAACTAGGTGCATCCACAATCAGCTACTTTTTCCAGGTGTTACTATTAAAGATCATCAGGAAGATTTTGTTCTTCATGGTCAGCATGTACCTGGCCTTGGTGCAAACAGGTCACCACTGCTATTTTTGAGACTTCCTGAATTTACATTCTGTTCCTTTTTTTATTCTATCCACTAGTGTTTTTCAATTCTTTTACTTCAGGATGGTTTTGGAGAAAAAACTCTATTCACCATTTGAACCACAAACTAGACATAGCTTATCCCTGGTAAGGACAGTTTAAAGATAACTTACTGACACGTGAAGAATTTATCCAGGAAAGTACACCAGAATTGCAGTCAAGTACTGTGTGAAGTTCAAGCCTGTGAAATACAAATGCCCTAGTGTGAGCACAGAATTCAGTTTGTGTTTTTGCAACGTGCCCTACTCAGTACTCACAGCACATAGGCTTTTTCTCCCCCCACTCCACTTTTCAAAAATGTAATTTAACACAGACACGGAGACGATCTCAAGGAGGAATCCCAGGTTCTGAGTAGAGATACCATGGATCAGATGCAATCAATGCGACTCAGACATAATAAAAAAGCTGATAGAATAGATGACTTTAAAACAATGGAAGACTTGCATAGGGGCAGGTCTGGGAATGACAATAGGACCCAGACAGGGGAATGCATGCACTTGAAATACATCCACAGTTCATCAAGACCATCTATCCTATTTATTACTACCTTTAAGTCCATATAGCGTAAATACAAATGTATTTGGGAAAAATTTTCTGGGCTTTGTCCAATACTGCTACAAGAAACAGAATACTTCTGGAGTGTTCTTAGTTTCAGTTAAAAGCAGAGAATATAAAGTGACTTTTCAAAATTAATTTTCTGTCTTCTACTTCCATCTACATGCTTCTGATCTCATATGTTCAAAATGACAGGCAGAGAGAGAAAATAAACCCTTAACATTCAATCCTGACTGTTTCCTAAGCAGACTTTTGCAATCTTTACAATGATTATAGAATTATTTTCATAGCCTGAGCAGGATTCTTTATATAATTGATTTCAGTGAGTAGGTACATCAGTTGTTGCTAGGGTTTATCCCTTTGCTGTAAAAGCACTGGCCAGGTTTTAAGAGCATGTCAACTAAAATAATGTGCAATGATGATAAGTGCCAAATTGTTCAGGCAGTAGCTTTAGCCAGTCTTCCTCATTTTGACTGCTCCCTGGGAGGGAGTTCCAGAGGTCTGGTGTTCCTTGCTTGGCTAATATTAGGCTTAAAATGTTCTGATTTAAATATTCTGGGAACGGTCAAGATCTGAAAGAAAAAATGAGGCATAAGTCATTATGCATCCACTAAGGAAAACCTGTGCCAGCAGAAAAACTGAGAAGTCTGGGGAAGGGTGCAGTGTGTAAGGGACATTCTGCCACTATCAATTCCCCCATTATTCATTTAGGATTAGTTTCCTTTTTCCTGATCACAGAAGGTAATTCCTGAAATAATGCCTCAGTCATCAACTCCGGATGCTCTACTGACCTAAGTGCAAACAGATTCACCTGAATATCTTAAAACAAGAAGTCCTTTCCTTTCTCCACAATAATTTTTCCACAGGCAGTAACAGGTAGGAAAGAGAGTATAATGCCCATTACTGGCATATGGATATTTTTCAGATCCTTTTATTTCCTTACTTGTAGGGCTTATCCACTCTTGATGATGTGTGTTCCTTTCCACAGTAATGATTTTGAAGCTATCATTAAATAAATGAATAAAATAAAGAGTATGGGAATGTAAAACCAAGTTTCAAAGCATACAAATCATCTAGACTTCACATGGGATGCCTCATACAACTCTCAGACACAGATGTTGAATGAAATTGATTATGACAGTCCCCTCTACATCTAAAGATCAAGACAAAAGGCAAGGCTGAGACTTGAAATTCAGAATATATACTTTATTCCTCAAATACTAAGAGCAGACCTCCCTACCCATCCTGTGATAATAACAGCTCTTTCCCTGTGCCTTCATAGCATTCATGCAGTTCAGATATCTTTGCAAAGTCTTCACAAAATAACCCAGGAATATATTATTTAACAGGACATATGGAATAACTATTTTTTTCTTTTAATGAATGCATTAGGACACCCATTCCACTTAACCAATAATGTATTGCATACTTTTCTGAGTTGCTCTCCCCACAGTTTTATGGGTGTGTGACCAGTTGAAAAACCCTGTTATTCTCCCATGATATTTTCTTATAAAAGTACTTAAATTTACTCCTGCAGTTCTATTGCAGAGTGCTACAGTCTGGATGATATTTCTCACAGTGGTATCCAAATGCTCTTTTAGTTAATGTCTGCTATGTAAATGCATACTCCATTTAACCCAGTAAATGTGCTCTCCACTCTATTATGGAAACTGCTTTGTATTTAATCTAAACTTCTTGTTCTAAGGCATATAAAGCCAAAGTCAGTCCTCCAGAATAGCTATTGGCACTAATACCTAATTGATAACAAAAATGTCAAGATGAAAATTAGTTCCTATTTGTCCCAGCCTATAAATGCCAGGCTTCCTCAATACCCTGGCATTATGTGTTTTGCCTTTGCCTCCCACATGGGTATCAATGAAGACCACCTGCCTTGTAGACACAAGGTGAAATATCTTTTTCCTCTGACATTGTTGGCTCCTCCTTCCTCAGGGAAAATCCTGGCCGTACCTGTGGGGATACTGTAACACATGACAACCAAAAAGTTTAAGTTCACTGACTGTAAGTTATGTTCCTTATCCCATCCAGCATGATCCCCCACAATAAGATCTTATTGCAAACTTCCAGCAGTTCACTGGCCAGTACCAAATTGATTATACACTTACCTGTGCTCCTGTGGTTTATCCTCTTCCAGCAGTGGAGAGACATCAACTTGTGCACCAGAGCAACCACTATTTGTTTGCAATTGGGACAAGGTTTCACTAGTAGTTTCAGAATAGTCTGGTTCTTCAACTGGGGTATCTGCTTCCACTGCTGATACACAACATAGGATGGCCTTACTCTCTAACTTATAGATGGGACAATTCTGTGAGTTACAAAGCTATAGCCAGCCTAGCCTCTTAGGAGGTACACCTTCTCATATGCCATGCGAAATGAAGAGTTTTGCTCTCAAGAACACACTCATTCTTTGTCTCCTTTATCCTTTAGGCAGTGCTTTCTATATTGCAGAATCATTAGCAAACAAACAGCACAGCAACGTGATCCCAAGACATAGCCTAGGCACCAACTTTAAAGCACTCTGTGCAATAACACAGCATGGTATAATAACCTTTCCTGAAATTGATTTTAAAAATGTTCTTTGCTTTCTGTAGTTCTGTCACTTGCTAAGAAAAAAACCCAAAAACAACAAAAGAAGACTCAGAAGTGATCACAATGTCAATGAGAGTGAAAAGCCCAGATTAACTATTACTATTGTCAGGAGCAAGCTATTGTTGAACAACAACCACGACTGAACTTTTTAAGCCTCTTGACTCATTCTTGAAATTGTGTCCCAAAGGAGTGTAACAGAGAGCAAGTCTGACTGCAGAGTGTGCAAACATGCCATTGTGGGAACGGAATTCAGAGCTCAGCACAGTCCCCGAAATCAATGTGGTTGCACCAGAGTAGCTGAGAGTAGAATGTACTGTATGTTACACATTGGAAGTCCTGCCATGAGCCAGGCAAAGAAGAAATACATAGCACACACAAAATGTAACATACCTAACTGGAACTAGACATTTTATGTGATGAAATCTTCTGTGCTCTGGAAAAAATAAAGCTTTATTTTAAAATACTGTGACTGTTGTACAAGGCATCTATGGAATGGTCTGTTAAATGCTATTTTTATTTTATTGTAATTGGTTTGCTTTTATTATAGCAGGAGCCAGAAGCTGCAGCAAGGGCTGAAAAAAAGTGGAAATTCCATCTACTTTGGGACAAGAAGTGAAAATATCAACATGCACCATGGAACAAAATATTCTGAAAAACATGGATTCAGAAACAATTTAACATGAGATCTTTTGCTAGCTGAGCACAAAATCTGCAGGTGTCTGCAATGTGAGGGTGCCCAGTGGGGTTTGGAGGTTGAATTGCCTGTAGTGTCATCCTGTCCTGGGCTGGTAAGACAGCAGGCTCATTGCAGCTGTGGGGCTGGTGGTGAGAGCAGAGCGAGTGCTGCATCCATACAGAGGGAGTCCAGCCTGGGAGTTCACCACCACAGGGACAGATGAGGCTAAAACTACAAACCCAGTTGTAAAACACAGGGTTGTTATGAAACCGGGTTTCTACTGAACTGAGTTAAAACACAGTATCTTGGCTCAAAGAAAAGCCTCAGAGCCATTTGGGAGATGTCGCAGAATGTTTTGCTTTTTTGTGGTTGTTTTATTTTTTTTGTCCAATGGTGCCCTGATGGTGTTAGAGGCTGCACAAAGCTAATTAGACAAGACAGCATATTTTTAGTTAAATTAGGTATTCCTGTCTCCATCTCATGAACCTGGCACTGATGCACCATTAGGAGATACTTCTCCCTCTCTCACAGTGCTCTGTCTGCACTAATAGACTGAACAGGCTCAGGCTAGGCTACCCCAGCTCACTTTTGCCAGCATCATCTAACACTGTGTCTGTCCATGGCTCGGGAGACTCATCCCAGTAAGCAGTATGGATAAGATCTCCCTGTTTTGAGTGAGAAAAAAAACATTGGGGTACATAAAGAGGCAGACCTCACCACATCTCTCATCCTCTGGGTTCTGTCTGTGATCTATTCCATGTGCTTGCATGGTACAACAAATATGTGTCCATGTGGTACTTAGGACAGACAATGAGGCTGGGTGGTAGGAATCCTTGTTTTTTGCACCATCAGTTTTAGCTTAAACCTGTCCATCAGTTCTCTTCATCAGGCATATCCTGACTGCTTGTGCAGGGACATGAAAAGGGGAGGAGTGGCTGCTGCTGAGTGCCACCGGGCAGGGAAAGAGTGGGGCTGCAGTGTTGGCTTAAAATATTTGTGAATAGTAATAGCCACACCTAACTTTAGGTATTTACCCAGCTAAGTTTTTTGAGCTGTCATTGCTGGGGTTCCACCCTGCTTTTCATGAACAGAAGCAAATATCTCATGTGAGCACAGAGCACACTGGAGAGCAGGGCTACAATGTTCTCAGTTTGAGGACTTTGCTAAGTGCCCGTGGTCAGGCTGGAGGAGCAATTTCTAGGTGGTTTGTTGCAACAAAAGGCCTGTGGGAGTGCAGTAAGGTGGTCCAAAATGCCTGATGCCAGCACAAATGTTTTAACTATAAGAACACATTTCTCTTGTGATAGAGGTTTTCTTTATTAATGTAGTCATTTCTATGAACATTTTATAATTGGACCAGGTACCTGGAAATGAATATGAAGTATTGAAGTTACAGAGCAGAGTATGCATGTACTTATGAATTGAAAGGAGAAATTCTAGTTGGAAAATGCTTTACTGAACGTTAAACCTTCCTCTAGTGAAAATTAAAGGGTTGCTTAGGACTGCCTACTTTTGCTATCAAAAGGTACATCAGATGTTGAAGTGCAATTAAAATCCAGTGGGGCCAATTTTGCAGCTAATAAAAATTTGCATAACTCGAGTTCACTGGAGCAATTTTGATTTTCAGCACCTGAGGATCTGCCTCTTAGTTTTAATTATTTTTTCAAGTGTTCCTCTGCTGTGGCAGAAAGGGAGAAGAGGCAGAAAGCAGCCAGTACAAAAGAGGAAAGGTGTATATCTCTATTACCTTACAAAAGCAAAGGTAGCCATAGGGAAAATGGGAGCTTTAATCCAGACTAATACTGATAGATGTAGGAATATATGTTTTCTGTTCTGTTTTGCTTGGGTGTTATTTTGGTTTGTGTTTTATGTAAAAAGGATGAAAATTCCCTTCAGAACATAGTCTTGAACAGTCTGCTAAATAGACACTTTTATCTGTGTAGAAATAGATGTTTGTGAGACAGGCTTACTGAGAAAATTACAAATAGCTTATTTCTCACTCAATGAAAGGATGGCTCTTCCTTCAGTTATCATTATTGCAGTTTGCTGCCTTCCATTTAAAAAGTAAATATAGCTCTCAGTAAATTGACCTGTCCTTTAACATAAGGGTCCTCCTTGAGGTCACATAAATGCAGTAAACTGTATAAGAGCATGTACCTGAGGGACAGGGAGGGTATACACAGTACTTGGTTATGTGTGGTCCTTAATTTGTACTCATCCATTTATAATAAATTTCTATAGAGGAAATGCTGTCTTAAAATCCATACTTTAGTCATCAAACACTTGCTAAATGATGCTTTTGTGTTACTTTATCAGTAGCCAAGGATAATACTTGATGTGATCAAATGACAGCTGCACTGACTGTATTTTCTCTCCTTTCTAATATGGTGGTGCAAAACATCTTTGATACAGAACACACTGATGAACTGTTAGAGAGGGTTTGGCACAGCTTGCACTAATTTAAGACAATGTTTTAATAATTGTTGGCTGCATCTGAAGAGCAAAAATGTGTCCTATATAAAAATCAAAACAGATGATTTGGAGCCATGGGGAAGTTACTCCTCTCCTAAAAATTTTCCAAGGCTGACAATGTCAGGAAACATAGCTGCCCCCTTGCCTGGCTCTGTCCTGTTCCAGCCATATGGCAGGCATCCCTCTGCAGACCTGCCAGGGCTGGGAATGCTTCTTCCCACCCAAGCCGAGGAAGTGGGGAAAGAAAGGCAAGGCAGATTGAAGGAGAGTCCAGGGCTGCTTCAGAGGCCACAGAACAGCTGCTCGTGCCCCTTACTACCCATAAAGAAGCAACTACTGAAAATGCTGGGTGTAATTAATAGTACATAGGAAAATCTTCAGAGGGATTTTGTAGGCACGTGAGGCTTGTTTCTGACCATAATGGTTGCTGCCGGCAATCTGCGCCCACACTGCATTCAGCAAGGGTGTGTGGGGAGCGGGCGTGTAGAAAAGGAAGAAAATGGTTATTTTGAAAACATTTCAAATCTTTAGTATCTGCGTAATCATTTGATCATTCAGAGAAAACAATAAACCTTTTACTAGAACCGGAGTCCTAAAACTAATCACAGAGAGTAAACAAAAGGGAGTGAAAAAGAGAGGAGAAAAAAAAAATAAAAAAAGCAAGTCTCTACCTGCTACTACCATCTAGTGGTAAAAAAAGAAATAAAGGACGTTTTTGCAGGAACACTGTGGGAGGGAGGAGGCTGGTGAATAGAATTAAGAAATCAGAGAATTGTTATCTGTCAGCCACCTTATCCCCCCAAAAGGAAACACACGCATAATCTGCTGCACCCAGCCCTTGCTCCTGTCACGAAAATTAAGCACAAAGCCAGAGCCATGAATAGAAAGGATCAGTAAGGGAAACATACTTAACCTGACCTCAGAATTCACATCTTTGTTTGATATGCAGATATGACTTAAGGTCTTCCACCCACGGCCATCTTTGCATTCATATATATGTGCAGTAGCTAGCAAAACAGAACCTGAATTTTCGCAGTTAACTGCAGGAAAATACAAGGCCATGAACATAAACTGAGTGCTGCTCCTCTCCTGGTGGCTCTGTGCGGTGGAGGCAGTGAGTTTACTGTGACGACCTCAGCTGTCCTCACACTCCCTGCCACCCTGCCCATGGCATGCTCTCTCCTCCTGGCCTGATTGCCCTCTGACCTGGCACCTCACGGCAGCAGACCAGAGGCTCTGCTGGTGCTGCTAGGTGGGGGCTGGGTGCTTCCACATGGGAGACAACTGGGACTCCACCAGCGCATTATCTTCAGCAGCACCCCTGAAGGACCTCCTTTGAAGCTGCCAGTCTACCAGGCAAACTCGCACCTCCCAGGAAAACGAGCTTACCGGTCTGAAATGCAGGGCTAAGAAACCATGTACTCTATTTAGGACAAGTACAGCGAGGGGAAATAATAGCAGACTTTACAGCTGTCTTGCACAACTTTTTGACTTCGAGCTGTTCCCTTCAGCTCAAAAATGAGCTGCTTCTCAAGGTGATACACATTTCTTCACAAGCAGTGTGAAGGTCTTTCAGTTCTTCCAAGCTGCTTCTGTCCCCACTGCAGCCTGCTTTCTTTCTATCACTGATAAGCCTAATGCCTTTTAGCTGGTGGGAATCTCAACAGAAAATTCAGTAGTAGACTTTTGTGTCTACACATGTATAATGCAAAGCAACTTTAGAAGTAAGGTATAAAAACCAAGAACACTATATCTATTAGTTTTTAAGACAATAATTAATGGGCAGGATTAATTATTTTTTCTACACTGGAAGACAGAAAAAATTGTCATTGTAACCCAATGACTTGGACTGAAGTCTGCTGCTGCTCTCCTATATTTCATTAGGGTTTCTGGTGCATATGTATGAATCTTGGCAGCTTCCTGCAGCCTTCAGTAGTTATTCCATCAAGGCATCAGCTTTGGTGTCAGGTGTAATTGGAATTGTGCCTACCATACCTGCAGCCGCTGGCATATTGTGTATCCTCAGATCGCCTCTTCCTTCTGCCTGGACCAGGACAGCTTCCACACTGCTGTAGCTCAGTGCAATAAATGCATCTACAAAATGTGCCTTTTCCTTCTACACATCTCTGAGTGCAATCAAAAGTTTATGTACCTCAGTTCAGAGCACATTGGTACTATTCGGACAAAACTGATTTCAACCTTAAATTCAATGCCCAAAATTAGAGTAATTAAGTCCTGTAAGTACAACCTGTACCCCCTCCAAGGGGAAAAAAAAACAAACAACAGGAAACAACCAACAAGAACCAATCCTGAGAGACGTATTTATTTTAAACTTATTGTTTCAAACTTAAAGTTGATGCCTAAAATGAGTCAAGCAACCACTAAAGTGCTTCTCTCCACTGAATGTAGCAGAAAGTGAGAGTGAACAACCGGAGTGCAAGTTATAAAACTAAAGCTGTGAGTTCAGCATTGGGTGGATGGGAGTTTTCACTCCTGTTGCGACACTGAAAAACAGGGAGGACTGGATGGGGAGAAGTTCCCTATTGTTCCCTTGTGAAGAAAGCAGCGGTTACCCAAAATCTGGTTCTAGAAGAACTTAAGGTATAAAATAGTGCCATAGGCAGGTTGGATGTCCTTTTACACTCAGACAGGAGATCACTGGAAGGCTCATCAGCAGTTTACCACTGAGATAGGTCCTGGTCCTTCTACCAGTAGCATCAAATTCCACCAAGTTAGGAGGACCAGTGTCCCATGTCCCAGGTGACACTCAAGCATTATTTTTTTGCAAACAAGCGGTAGCAGTGACAATGATAAATAATTCATGATCTGTCTCCTTTACATCTCTCTGGCTGCATATCCTACAGCCATTTATTAGAATGATACTCTCTCACATTTATTCAAGTATCTATTGCTGAAGACTAGGAGAAAATAGAAAAATAATTATTCTTCATCAGGATGCACTTGCATTTATAGAAACAGTTGATATATTTATAGAAGTGTTATCTACCTAAACACTTATTCATGTAAGTATGCTAAGAGATTCTATGGTATTTATAGTTAAAGGAAATAAGGAACTTGAAATAAAAATGACATGCATGTTTGTCTAATAATCATTTAGCTCTGATAGAAGTTGCTTTTGCCATTGCATTTATTTAATTAATCCATTTATACATTTATTAATTTCAAGCCTTAACTTAGATATTCTTTCACTTGCTAGATGGGTACACTTTGTGTCATCCTTTGTACTGGTAATTGTATATTGTTCTTCTCATGAAACACCTAGAAGTGTGTTCCTCCTCCATGAGACATCCACAAAGACCTTCCTTCTGACCAAAATGTGTAGATTTGATTTTCAACCTCCCACATAGAATTAAAACAAAAATAATGAATACTACTAAGATCCCCTAATTATTCTGATTAGACAGTTGGCATCCTGATGACTCAGTTAAAAGGGACTTTTGTACTTTATTTGCAAGAATATTAAGCCTCCATATCAGGACTTAGTCCTATGATGATGATGATATGTTTTTTCTTCTCTGTTTTCCCCTAATGAATACATTACATGTTTTTATTTTTTTTAGCTTAGTTTCTTGAGAAATAATGTGAATAAGATTGCATTATCTCACTGTTCTCCTCCTCCTCCCTCTTTGTCCATTTTTAATCAATTTAGGCAGAGGCCTCAAAGACTGTGAAGACTTAAAAAATTTTGTAGCAATCAGGGCCTGATTAGAGAACACTGACTTCATTGATTCTGCTTCTGAGTGAAAAAACCAGAGGATTTGGTCAGGCCTCAGCTCTGGTTATCAGCATCTCCCCAGGGACCAGCATGGGCAGTCGGTGTGACTGTGGCCTCTCTCTTGCTTGTGTTGTCTCTTGCCCAGGCAGTGAGAGGCGGATGGGGAAGGGGTGTATGGGTAGGTGGGGGCACTGTCCTGTGGGAGCATGGGGAACAAAGCAGTCCTGGGAGCACTGTGGGGCAGCTATGGGACCCTGGAGAGACTGTGTGTCATACAGTGGGAGTCAGTGTGTGGAGAAGCTCTTGTTCTTGAGGTGAGCAGGTGTGAGGTGCTACTTGGCCACTTGCGAGACAAATCCATGTGAAATAAGATTTCCTTAGCTTCCCTGTTTATGTACTGACTTCCTTTCTTTTATGCTCAGCTTCTGCTGTTATTTTGTTCACTGTTCCTGCTCTGGCATAGGTCACAGAGACCTGACTACTTCCCCAGACTATAATATTTTCTGCAAAGGACGTGCTTTTGTTGTTTTCTATAACTTTCTTACAGAAGGAAACTCCATGTATCCTAGGTTATTGTTATAATTTTTTTCATGATCATCATTTTCTAATGTGAAAAGCTATTGAAAGTAAATGTATGCTGCAGCTTTATTACATTCCATTTAGCAAGAGTATTTTTTCTTGTGTGTAAATGCTTTGTGTCACCTTTAGTTTTCTTCGTGCTTATTTTAACTCCCCGTTTCTTGTTTGCTGCATAAAAATAATTTATTACCCTCTTCTCTGTAGTTTCTAGATACTCAAGAAGTGCAATGTCATGTGCAAACTCCATAGGTACTTCTCATTTATTCTCTGTAATCTTCCTGCAGTACAGCTTTCTGAAAACTTCCACCAGGCATGTAGAGAAAAAGGGGGTGGATAGAATTGCACTAGAAAATTTCCTTGCCTTCTTTCTCTCGCTCTTAAAAAGTAGTTACCTCATGCTCTATGATAATTGCTACTATGAGGAGATAAGTGCTGCTTTAACCCCAAATTGATGAGCTTCACGTGGCAATTACTTGGTGGAATTTCATTGCCTATGGTATGCAGGTCAGATTAGATGATTCTTCTGGCATTAAAATTTATGAACCTATAAATTTCTGTTTCTCACTTGTTCTCGTAATGCTTCCTAACATTTCCAATGAGTAACAGCCCTCTCATCTATCAAATACTCAAAGCTTAGGTAAATTATCCTGCATGACCTTCAATGCTTTTCTGCCATTTTAAGTCTGGTCTTCCAGATGTTGTGCCCCTAAAGCTCTAAGTAGGTTAGGAATTATGAGTGCCTAGAGATGCTGGATGAGAGTTTGATATACTGCTTCAGTGTGAAAAATCAGGTGGCTTGTCCTAGCCATAGGTTGCTTGCCTTGTAAAATCCTTTTTAACTAGCTAGCTTACAGGAGTAAGATATTTATAACTCAGAGGAAATTTTTTTTTGGTGTGTGTGTGGATACATTATGATGATAGGAATTTATATTGATGTGCTTAGGAATTTATTATGGTTGTTTCTAACCAATCCCCTCTCTGTGGACCCAGTTGTAAGCTCTCTCCTGCCACCCAGGGTCTCTCTCTGATCATGTGTTTGGACCCAAGACTTAGTTCTGATGCAGCACAGCTGCATAACCTCCCCACAGACAAGTCCAAAAGAGAGGTGAGAAAGTCTGTATGGAGATAAAAAAGACAAAATTACTGGAAGAAGTAGGATTGTTGTGATAAGATCAGAAGTAGCCGGTGTATTCAAGAGGAAAAACATCAGTGTGGAAAGGTATGAAAAAGTAATGGAAAAAATTTAGGACACTGATTGTGCTGGTTGGGGCTGCTGGTTGTGAATGATCAGCTCACCAGGTAAAAATGGACAGTGCCATCAGGAGCAGGTGCACATGGATAACCCTGTGACAAGGAAGACCTGCTCTGTGGAGCTGCAGAGGCCAGCCTGCCCCTCCCTGCTCGTGCCTGCCGGGCCGGCCAAAGCACTCCGGGTACTTTGTTAGGGGTGGGGAGCACATCTGTGCTCAGCCTTATGGCTGGATAAATACAGCTGCCTAAGTGCTTCTCTCTGTTTGCCATTGAATAATTGCTCTGTGCTTTAAAGTTGTTTTCTTATCTTGTTGCATAATCCTTTGTGCCACAGTATCAGGATGCTGGAACAAATGAACCCAGGAGAGGATCAGTAGTAAGTTCCTTAAACATCAAGTTCAAAACCCCCATGCATTTTGCAAAATTTACATTTCTTTTAAAGTTGGTTAGCATTTTTAAAGTCTTCATTCCAATTTTCCCTTTTGTCACGATCTTAATAATGTTCTTGTCCCTGCTTTCTGCTGCTTCTATTGTGTGTGTTGTATCACTAAGTTATTTGAAACTGTTTGTAATGATTCATCTTTTTCCTTCAGGAAGAAGACTTCTCCTATAGTGGAAGCTTTAAGTTAGAAGCAGGTTTAACATACAGATTTGTGATATCCCAATGCAGCTTGAGCTGAAATCTTCAGAAAAACCTTTGCGTTGTCACTGGAAAAGGTGTTTGGACTACAAGGCTAGATCCTGGCAGATGACAGACGTGTTTCTAAGTGGCAAGCACAAGTTCAAGTTCAAGTTGCCCTGATTAGGCAGCTGAAGATTCCTCAGAAGGGAAGAAGGAGAGTATCTCCTGGTGAAAGAAAACTTTCAGAAATCAGATGGGTGCCCTTTGCAGCCTGCCAAACAATTTTAAGTGCTCCTAGAGACTCCTTCGTTATGGGCTGGAGGAAATTAAAGCTTCAAAATCACTGAGAAAGCCTGTGTGAGAGGGCTGAAGGAGGGAGTTTTGGGTTCACTCTGAGTGGCACTTGGACACATAATGCTTGACCAAGCTACAGCTGCCATTAGGTGTAACAGTCTGGAACTGGTCGCTTGGCAGCGCAGGTAAAAATCTGTGTGAGAGGAGATTGGGAAACACCTTTAGAGCATGTTTAATACATATTAGGATAAATCAGCTTTGTTAAATGAAAGTGGTATAGTGACTGATGGATGAGGACTACTATAATCATTTACAAAGACAGACCTATACAACTGTCAGCATAAAGACATGGAAGGCAATGACAGCCAAGATTTTCTCATGGGAGGAAAATTGAAGCCAGGGAAATAAGACATTTATGTGGGCACATGGGTTATTATTTTTTGATTAAATTTCATTGTTGAATCAATTGCTTTATTGTTTGCTAATGAAGGATCATTTTTAGCAAACATTTTTATTATAATTTATATTTAGTGTTGCAGCCTTTTTTATAATAGTGAGTACTAAGAAGTCATGAAAGGATTTAAAATCTTATTATTTTAGAAGTATTGGGTCCTCTGTCTTAATGTTCAAGTTCTTAAAAATTTCTTTCTCTAAGCACAAGAGCTAAGAACTTGCCTCCCTCAAACTCTAATTTAATTGCTTCAGCAAAAGAGTTTAGGAACCTCAGGAAAAACCACAAATTATCTGTGATCCATATAAAAATGGCACAGCTGACAACAGTGATTATCTCCTTAAACCATGTACAAGGGAAGATCTCACTGTACGTTTGAAGAGTAAAATACCCAGAAGGAGTTAGGCTTTAAATAAGTGAAACAACCAAATGGTTGAAGAAAGGAAGATATTTTCACAGTGTCTCAGCTGTAGATTCCTGAAAGATCCCTCCAGGGAGAGTTTATCAAATAAAACGCAGATACTAGTTGTTTTGCAGTTTGGACAAAGAGAGTTTGCACCACATATCAGTTGAGACATAAACCAAATATCTCTCTGATAAACTTTGCTTTCTGGGCAAAGCTAAATCTGTTTCTGAATGTAGTAAGCAGGAAAACATTTGGCATCTCCTCCAGAGTAAGAATGGGATTCTTAGGTTATTGAAGCTAAGAGGAAGGTGGTTGCAAGATGTTTTTAAAATCAACTAATTTCTGTGGGTATTCTAAATGAGATCGTGTCTTTCATTAGCCACAGCTTTAATCAGTGTATTCACTTATTCTTCTGATGTCTTACACAAGGCAGTAAGTCCAGTGTAAGAATCTAGTAGTCCAGGTCATAACCCAAACAGAACATGAGATGAAAAAACAGGTGAAAATATTAAAAGCATTCATTTCTGGTTTACTTTTTTTTATGCAGACAATGTGAATAAAAGGTTTTCCACCTTAATAGTTAAATCTATACCTCAACTACGACATTCTTTTACTTGGAAAGCAAAAGGACCATTAACAGGTTTTGAGGATTGCTTTCTTTGAACCAGTCAAATGAAAATACTGTTCCTTATGTGAGGCTGACATGGTGTTTACCTGATGAGCTAAAATGTTTCATTTCATTTTGTCCCTCAGGGAAATTCTGTCCCAACAGATTCCCTTTTATTTTTTTTTTTTAACTTTAACTTTAACTTTTTTTTTTTTTTTTTTTTTTTTGACTTGGTATCAACTTTTTTACCAGTTGGTAAAAACAGAACAGATAAATCAGTCTTACTGGAAAACAAACAAAAAAAAGAAAGGTATAGGTAATTAGATTTGTATACATATAGAAACTAATTTGCAGAAGAAATAAAACTCTTTTACTCTAGAACCTGATCATTTTAACATATTTTTCATCTACTTTCTACAGAATTACAGTTTTTTTTAACAGGTAGAAAAAAAGCCTTTAGGAAAATTTTCTAAATGTATTTTCAGAATTTTTTTCTTCACATACAATCTTGTTGCTTATTCTTACAAATCTGGGTTCATCATTATCTCTCTAAAACATGATAATAAATCTCTGCTTCTTTCCTATACCTATGAAGGTGGGACCTTTCCCTGTGCTATACTAACTCAGTAGGAGACGCTGCATAACATTCATATTCATTGCCCTTTTCTATATGTGCTTTAAGGCAGGATAAAAAAATAGCAATAACAGAATTACTATTTGTCCCAAAGATGATCGGTGGAAATTTTCTTTTTGACTTGGTGATCTGGTAACTTTTAGTTGTCCCTGACTTTACAATAATATCTACTACTATCTCTCCTAAGTTTTTTTGTTTGTTTGATTTAGATTTCACTTTTCCTTTAACAATATCCTTGTGGCAGAGAACCCCTCATGGTTCAAATTCCATTTTCATATGTAAATGGTGGGATATTCAACTGACTAAAATAAGCACAATTTGAAAGCGCTGTTCATTGGTGTTTACCAGAGCTTGATTTTATGTTTTATGTGTTGACCACATTGTTGCTTCTGGGCCTCAAAACAATCTGAGCCAAGAGTTAAAACTATATTTTCCCATCTATTCTTCATTCTGCTAGAAAATTACTTTCTTTCAGTTGTAAACAAAGGGTGATTTATCTTTGTGGCTAGAAGGAATGGAATTAGCCCATCGTAAATTCAAGGTAATCTGTTTCTCCATTAGTAGCTTTAGTTCAACAGCTAATAAAGGCAGAAGCCAGTACATTAGAGAATTATTGTAAGGTGACATTTTAATGAGAACATAACTTTTGGGGAACTGAAAAAGGATATGCAGCCACAACCCCAGTAAGATGTTGAAGGCTGGCCTGACTTTCTTTCATCTGAGGCAAATAACTGCCGGGATGGTTTTAGTTAAATGTGCCTCAGACTGGCTGTACTTGCTCTGCATAAAGAGCAGGACAGCCCAATTCATTAAACAGAAAGAAAAGGATGCTTCTGTTCTGGCCAGGCATGGCTGCCACACAGCATTTCAAGTCTTGAGAAAAACACTCTTTACTTGAGGCTGGACCTCAAGTATGTTTTTTATGACCAATTTGCTATAAATGATTCATTAAGAGCATATCAGAACGATACCCTTGGGTGAAAAAAAAAATAAACAAACTTTATACGCATGCATCCAGATTCAAATATACATAGATACATCTTTCCTACTTAGAAGTGTGCTATGTGCATAAACCTATGTCCTTAATCCACTTGCTATATCTTATTTATTCTGCAGTTGGATTTCTCTTCAGTTTATGACATTAAGTACCACATTGCTTAAATAAAATATCTGTATTTCTGTATTTCCAGCCATTGATTCAGCAGTGTCCTTCTTCATATTGTGTGCTTTTGAAAGTCTTCTATAATTTGTACTTTTGCTTTCTACAGTTACCTTTTGCTGTCAAAGCTTGCCACGTTTCTGTAATAAATCTCTATTATAAGAGCACATGCACATGTTAGTGTGCATAGCAAACAGAAAACATGCCTCAAAGAGGGGAGATTTTGCTTCTCCAGAGCAGTGTAAAACAGATTGTGGGGCAGTACAAATGGAGAAGGTTTGCCTGTGTCCCTTGGGTGCCAGGGGGGATATGGCTGTGCTGTCTGCTGTCCTATTTCTCCAGCCAGTGCCTTGGTCAGCAATGCCCTGCTGGAGCTGGAAAGCATCACCATGTCCATTCTAAACCAAGGGTAGAAATACCCAAACCCAAGGGCTAAAAATTAAGTTCCAAATGTTGGTCAAAATCTTTACCTTGCTATATTTATATGTGTGAGGCTTCCTGGCTGGTGAAACCTGGAAATCCACCCAGGCTGGCACTGGAACCCCGTCAGGTCCTTCCTCATGGCCAGCTCTGGCACAGCCAGACTTGGTGCAGATGTGAGGGTGGAGCTGCAAGCAGAAGTGTCAAAGGGAATAGTTTTGCTTGAGTGGTGGTGGGCTTGAGACCCAGCTCAGTGACCCTGCACATAATGGGGAGATTTCTGCTGAGTTTAGTGAAAAACATGTCCCTTTGAAGGATGTTTTCAATAGTTGTAGTGTTTCAACAGCCATAATTAGGCCAGGACCTCTGTGACAAATTGGACCTAAATCTGCAAGAACATTTTAAAATGTCTGAATGAAAGCTAGAACAAACAAAAAGAGTAACCTTCAGTGATGAAAATTAAGTTTAGAAAGACTTGTTGACTCAAATAAACAGCAGTGCTAATCTTAAGGTTTACAATTATAAGAAAGAAGAGCAAGTGCAAATGTCTTTGTGAACATTATATTCAAATATGAGTAACTGAAGAAAGGAGAACATTCTGTCCCTCAGAGGTACTGCGTGAGCTTTACAGTATTTTCTCAGATTTAGATAACATAGCAAACTCAATGCAGCTCACATTGCAGTCAATGAGAAGCATTATTCTCAAAATCAAAAGGGCAATTATGAATGAAGAAAAGAGTAAAATGACACAGTGCCATTTCATGGTACTAGCAAAATAGAATCAATGAACCAAAGTCAGAATTTAAGATATCTGGATAGCTGTTTAGGTTTGCTGGTTATTTCCAAGGGTGGCTGACAGACATGGAATTCCATAAATGCTCTTGAAATGCTGAGGATGAGAAAGCTTGTGGTGTTCTACAGCTGTTGGGGCAAGAGAAAAAATTTCCATTTGAATTAATAATGTTCCAGTATAACTGGAAAAATCCCTGTGCAGTTTTGAAATTCCTGTTACTTTTTGGTGAGTGCTGGGACTCAGCCATGAGATCCTTTAGGTGAAATTTCACACTCTGTAAGAAGCTACAGAACAAAATAAGTTGTGACTGTGAAAGCTGGTCTTGGACACAGATAAATGAAGGAAAACCAAATCAGGAAACCCAAACTGACAGAGATGACCTTGTGGGGCCCCCTCCCCCCCCCACCCCCAAGAAGCTTTATCAAGGAGGCTACCATCACTGTAATGAAAGGGTTTAAAAATGCAGCTAATATTTGGAATAAAGGAAAGGAAGGAGTGTAGTTTTTTTTAGATAGTGGAGATTTCCCTTCTCAGCTAACATTAAAAAAAGTGATTGTGAGCATAAAACCTACAGCAGCCTGACTGTTTGTAGTCTCTGAGGATAATAAAGATCAGTCTCCAACAGAAGATTTTAGCTGCACCCAGAAGGTTTTAACAACCTGCTGCTCCCAGGATGTGAGAAGTCCAGGAAACAATCAAAACTTGGTCCAAAGATCAAATCCATTGAAAAACTTCCTCAAAATGCACACATTTCTACATGTGCAAATAAGTGAAAATGTGGAAAAATTAGAATCAATATGGATGAGGAAAAATAGAATTAATAAATGACTATTCAAAGCTTAGGTTAAATTCTATTTGGCTGTTAATGAAAAGGAGTGATGTTTTGCAAAGATGTGGTGATTTTCAGCTTATAAAGGTCGAAAAATAGTGCCTGAAGCAGCACTTCTCCTTGGTATGTCTCATCATCCAGTTTTCAAGAAAAATTTATGAAGCTTGAAGTGTCTTTTGACTTTCCTCTTTCCTGAACAACGTAACTCATCAGCTACGTACTATAAGGAATCATGAGAAAAGTTCTTCATGGATTGCAGTGAAGCACTGGCTATAATAAAACTGAGGAACTTCTTGACCATGGAGCATTCAAGAATGACCAGAAAAATGAGGCAAGGAACAGCAACCAGACCCATTACTCTTTTTGCTTCCATCTGCATGTCTCTCACACTAACACAGCTAGTGATAATCTTGAGTACTTCATAGAGCAGCTGTGTTGGGATACCCATGAAGATTAGATATTGCTCTGAGGGAAAGAAGTAGCTTTGCACTGCTGCTGTTCTGCCCATGGGAGATACAGGAAGTCAGGGCCCAAGGGATGGCTGTCCTGGACAGAGGTGATGCTTTGTGGCTGTGTGACAGTCATTTCAACAAAGGTCACAAATTTCAAAGTTGAAAATTTAAAGCAAAAAAGAAATGCTGCAAGGAAGGATTCTTTACCTTCAGCTTTGTCCCATTTCCAGCTGCTAGTACTGTGTTTTTACTCCATCTCTGCATGCTTCAGGCATCTATCCGTTGTTGGGAGGGGCTGTTTTAAGACAAGCCCCTATATCTTTTTCTCGGGAAGTTTCATGTGCTGATTTAAGCACTTTGCTCTGTTTTCATTATGTAAAGGGAGAGCTAACTGAGCTCAAAGTACATTTGTTCCTCATGAAAAAGGAGAAAATGAAGACTTTACAAGAGAACATGCTGTTGCTACTTACATAATAGCTGCCATCTTGGGCTAAAGCAACTCTGCAAGATTTTCCCAAACAAAATGTAGTGTCATTTCATATCAGTACTTACATCTCCTTGTGGCTTTAGGGGAGATAGAAAAAACCTTGGACTATTTGCTTCATTCTCAGCCTTTCAACTGATGCATGGCACTGTAAAACTATCTGACAAGACAAGTAATCGTGTCACTCAGTTTATGGTGAGGATATGATAACTTTATACCCGTGCAGGATTACATTTCTCACCTGAATACAAAGATGAAAAGGTAGGTAATGAAACCAAAGAAATCAGTATAATCCAACTGACATAATCACTCCATGCAAGAAAGTCTTTTGAAGCAAAGCTCTGTGGCAGAACCTGTATCTATACAATGGTGCAACCCAAGAGGAATGGATCTGAAAAGACGAGGAGCTGAGTCTGTGGACTGGGTGTTTATCTGCATTTCAAGAAGCCTTCCCTGGCCTAGCTCTAACCTTCGTGCTTGGAAACCCCAGGAGTGGCTGGTGTGCCTTGGGTGCTTTCCTGAAAGGCATCTGACAGTTTAGCTCCACTGGGAGGGGCACAGCTTATATACATGGACTGCACTCATCTCCATGACGTCACCCGAGGTACTGCAGGTGGGGACAACTGGGAGACTTTCAAAACTGCATTGCCCTCCACAGACTAAAATTCTGCTATAGATGCAGCCCACGCAGAGTGGTCTGAAAAACATTTTGCAGTTCTATTGTTTTGATTCGCTGGACACAGGTGGACTTTTAATTGTGTTTGCGCTGTTGATAAGTGGCTTGTTGTTGTTTTTTCTCTCCTTCTACCCCCCCTCCTCTACCCCCCCCCCTTTTTTTTTTCCTCTTTCCTTTAAAATCTTCTAGAATGAATAAGTATAGCAAGATAATTCTGTGAGACGAATTACCATGCTATGAACAGGGAATTATTCTTCAGGCAAGAGATGTATTACTGTTTGCATATTTCCAATGGAATGAAAAGAGATTTGTTTCACTGCATCTACTGATGATTGAGTGGTTTGGTTCAGAGAATCTCTTCATGCAAAAATGATTTCCAATGAACTATGAGATGAGACTGGCTAAGGAATAAATGCCTGTATTTTCTACTTCATCTTCTTCCTTTATTGTTTAGAAAAAAGAGGATGGGGAACCAGAGCTTACAATTGCATACATGTCTTATCTTTATTGGACCAAACTTCTGGCATACTTTTCAAAGACACTTTTCAAATGGAAAGTGTCAGTGTTTGTTATTCTGCTGCCCGTTCTGATATTTTTGGCCATCTGAATCACATAAACCTGGATAGGATAGAAGGATCCAGACTGAAATTGCCATCATAGATGCAACAGATGGCTATGGGAACATTGAATAAACTCCGATTTGTTGCTGATTGCAAAACAGAAACCTGTCAACAACAGCAGATTATGATCATCTCTCCAAGTCTTAAGACTAATTGGAGACTACTTTCAGCCTGGAATGATTAATTTGAACAGGTGAGATGCCCCTCAGTATGAGTCTGCACAAAACCAGTAACTCTTCAGGGTGCAAGAGCCAAATCATCGTATTTCAAAGATTCAGGATGTTAAGATGGTATTACCTAATTGAGGCTGCATAGCCCTTACGTATTTGTTTGCAAGTCCAACTCTGGAGGCACTGACACTGTCTGCCTTTTAAAGATGGACTAAACACAGATCATGTGACTGTTGCAAGCTGCAGATGGATTGTTCCTGATGAACGTTTCTACTGCAAAGTCTGGAGCAGGATTTGGAGGTGAGTCAGTGTATGATGCTGCATGACAAGCCTGGGGAACAGTGGGGTTTGGGACTCCTCCTGCTCAAACTGGGCTGTGTAGCTCAATATAAAGGTTTGTATTCTGTATGGTCATTCAGTTAAATTAATTGAAAACCTGCCTCCTTCTTGAAAATAAAAATACTTACAAATTTCTAACCACCACCACCATCACATAGATATACAATTATAAAGTTAAATACACGCTCGGATAGAAGACTATGCCTCAGGTAATTTGCAATTGCTGGAAAAACACATCTGATTTAAAAAAATCATTTGTAATCCACCCTCAAAATGACAGCTATTTACTCTCCCTATCATAAAAGCTATTGGCTGAATTGGCTCAATGTGATGGTCTCAACAAAGAGGCAGAATACGTTTTAAGCATGGATTGAGCAATACAGTTAAGCTTAAGGTGGTCTTTGCAGGTCATGGATGAGGCACTCTGTGTAAATAAGGAGCTGAAAGTTCATAGAATTTGGATCTTGAAGTTAGGAAAAAAGTCATGGTGTGGTAGTAAAACGCAGCTTTTGACTCAAGCTTTTCTGTAACAAAATATATGCATATGTTGTTTGAAAATGGAGTTACTATGGTAATTTGCTATTTACCAGAGAGGAGCAATTGAACAATTTTTTTTCCTAGCTGGTTTATGAACAAGTCACACCTGTTCCTGAGTGGGTTTAAATCACTCACCCTTCTTTTCTATGCCAAACTTTTCATGTTAAATTGCTTTGCTGTTTCAATACACTCCTTCCACTGATAACTGATGCCACTTCTCATTTGCAGAAGTAATTTTTTTTCTATGTGATATCTCAAAGGATAATTTTGGTTTTTTTTAAATTTAGAACCTCTGTCTATAAATTAACAAGAAACCTATGCATCGAACATGTCTTCATACGTATATAAAATATATGTACCTAGGTAGATGTAAACACACATCTGTATTTCACTGAAACTTGGGTAAGCACTACTCTCTTTAAGATTGCAGAGATTTAATATTCATCAGTTTGACCTCTGCTCATGCCAGAAAAATTCCCTGAACAGATGAGAAATTGGATCCACAGAAGAGAGCGTATAAAAAGAAATTTTTTCCAAAATTAATTGATTTTCAACTTTGCACAGTGTGGTGTGCACTAAGCCAGATGCAGAAAAACACAGAGGCAAATGTTATACCTCCTGAATTATAACAGCTAGAAAGCTAACTCCACCCTTTAGCTCCTATGGAAATCTCAGGTGAGGTGTTGGTTTTTTCTTGTGGGGTGGGGTGTGGGTTGTTAAGCTCACACACAAAAATAAGTTACAAAAATCAGCTTACTTTGTAAAACATCAGTAGGTTATAAAAGTCCATTAGTATCCCTTGACAAACCCTTGCCAGAAGGGAGGAATGAGATCAGCAAATCATGGGCATATTATGATTTGATCCTACCACATGCTCAATGAGATCAAAGCTTACCAACTCCAAATGCCCATTTTAAATTTTATAATAATGCCTCAGGCCAAAGAAATGGGTGCCATGGCAGACGTGTTCTGTGATGATAACTGAGACATTTAAGACTCAAAATATTCATGATTTTTAGGGCTATAATGTCAGCTTTAAGGATTTTTAATTAACACCTTCTGCATGCATTAAATACTCTCCTTTCACCAACAAAGACTTTTTTTCCCCTCTTAAATTCTCTGAAAAGAATTTTGCTTCAGGTCTTTTATCACTATCAAGAAATAATAGCAACTACCACATTAAAAAGAAATTACCCGACAAAATGAAAGATTTGCTCGGCTGAGAACATGAGAGAATGCATACAGTTGTGGGGTAGCTCTTAATATTAATTATATTGCTGCATTCTTCAGAGGAGGAAACAAGATGTTTTTGTCAAGATGCTGGGGAATTGTAGGGGCTATGGTGAGGTTATGGTAAAGGGCTGGACAAATGCAGAACTGTCTCCAGAGAGACTACAAGCAACTTCAGTCCTATGCATTTAAATGTCAGGTGCATTCAAGGCAAATGTTGTACCTGCATGCACAGAAATTGGCACTCCTGACTGGCACTGTCCTGGATCTCTCATGAATCCATGGGCAGAAGAGGTGTGGTTCTCCTCGCAGCCTGCTGGTCTGTGCCACAGAACACCCCACAGACCACTGATGGGTTACTGTGAGGCTCCTCTTCCAGGCAAGAAGAGCAGTGTTAGGGAGCAGTGTTAGGGAGCAGGTTCAGGGAGCAGTTTTGCTGAAGCCATCCTGGTTTTTGTCTATGGATTAGAGAAATGTGTAAACAAATCCATTGCTTGTTTGTGCACCAAACTGCTCTGGTACATGGGGCACCTCACCACTGAAAAGCTATCAGCCTCCAGAGAATGTACCAGCTTTTCCAAGGGAAGGCAATATTCTCTGTAAACTGTTAGAAGGATTCACTGATGCCCAGAAAAAAAATGCCATTTCCTTCTTGTTTGTCCCCACCTCCACTTCCCCAGCTTCCCCTACTCTTTCTTGCACATATGCTACTTTCCTCTTTGGTCCGAATCCTCTTCTTACCTGCTTCTCAGCTCCAAAACATGGGGCAGCCCATGATGTCTCCTCATTCATGGTACTTGGACCTCTTTTTCTCTAACTCCTTTGGAGCACAGCCCTTCTCTTCCTGCTCTTCTTGATCATATTACCATGGAAAATTGATTTCTCAGCCCCTCCTTTCTTGTCTCCTCACTCCTGCTTTTCCTTCTCCCTCTACATCATCCCAGAAATGTCAGGTTTTATGGGCCCTTTATGGGACTCCAAAGGGGTCTGACATGAGTAATCAAGTCCAAAATTTGAGGCTGCTCTTTGTGTGTGTCACACTTTTAACTAACGACCTTCCCAAAATCCTCCTCCTTGTCCACAGCCAGGGAAGCTCCAGTATTTTCCCAGTGTGGCTTGGGGATGATTTAAGAGACTGACTGTTCATTAGCGTGTTGGTAGAATCAAAAATCTGACGAAAACCCTAAAAATTCGGGACAAAATGTTATAGATTAATCATGTAGATTACCTCATATTGCTTTGTGTGTGCTACTGAATTCTGCTGAAGCAGTGCCTCTGCAAGTGTCTCAGGAGCATTACTCTGCTATGTATTAAAGGAAAGTAAAGACCCTGTTTGGGCGTCATGTTGCAGTTTTGCAGGACTCATATGGATTCAGTGTGAATCCATCGCATACTTCATTGTGAGGTTGAGATTCTGCAGGCCCATCATCCTATTCCTGCATGATGTGCCAGCAGAGAGACCCATGATATCTGCCTCTGTGCAGGATCAGCTGGTGTTAAGGCAGAGTGCTTATTTGTAGCTCTTGAGAATCTCCCCCTGTTTATAACACTATGATCCTGGTGACTAGAAAGAAATAAAAACAAAAGAAAAAAAATCCTTGCTTCCAGCTGGAATTTGCAATTTGAGATGAGTAAGTTGGCATGGCTCCTCCTCCTGGGCACAGGGAGTGCTCAGCAGCAAGAGGACACCGAAGCAATGTTGAAGGTTTGTTATGTTTCATGCAACGCTGGGTGCTCTACTTAGGCTTGCAGAAGGACTTTCTTCATCAGTATCAGCTCTCTCGAAGCTTTGAAAGAAACAGTCTTCAGTCTTCCTGTCTTAATTTTAAAACAGCTGTTCTCCTCAGATGCTTTCTGCTCCTTATAAAATACTTCTGAACTTTTTACCCCCCTAGGTTGTGTCCTTTGAGTGCCTGTCTTGTAGCCAATACCTCTTTCCACATCAAATGCCCTTAACAGTGGGATTTGGGGAAGGCTTTATCTAATGGCATCCTTCTGGAATGACTCAGAATTAGTCTGGGTCTTTCAGGTACCTTTCCCTCCGGGAACTATTAGTCTATTTATATCCTGAAAGGCTTGGCTTTGTACCTTTGTTTTTGATGGTACTCTTCAAGCTGACAAATATGAATGCTGAAAAGCCCACAGAATCTCAGAATTAAAAGAAATTCAAACCACTCTGGTGAAGCAGATTCAAATACTCATGACATTTAATACCCACAAGAGCTGCTGTTGCCACATCCTTCAGCTGTAGAATGCAGGGCACGACATGGACTTGTCCTCTGATTGAGCTAGAATAGGTTTTTCAAAGATTTCTGCAGTTTATTTAATGACTTCAGGTGATGGCAAATCTAGCACATCTCTTCATGGGTTATTCCCATAGTCCTGTATTTGCAATTCTGATCAGCATAGGTGCAAACAATGACAATATAAGGGATGCCACTATCAGAAATATTCTTCCCGTGCTACTCTTTACAAACTGATGGAATCATTACGAGGACTATATCCAGATTCAAGCCCTCACATAGGTACTGACTTACTGAAAAAAAAAAAAGTGTAGGGCTGTTTCTTCAAAAGGGTCTTCTGAGTGTGGAGAAGTGAGTTTTATCCCACCTTTGTAGTGGCACACACTTGTTAACGCAAAGGCTGAATTCAGAAGCAGCCCATCTCACATATGTGGCTGTTCTGGAAAAGCTTTTTTCCTTTGTTCCTCTTCCATCCTATTCCAAGCCCAAGACAGCACTGACACAGTTACAGCTTCAAAGTGAAGGCTTACTTGTGTTGCCTCTGTGCTGGACAAGCGGTGCAGGAGGACCTGAGCCTGTGTGAGCTGCCTGTGAGGGGAGCAGGGCTGGCAGCCAGCCCTGGACAAGCCAGTGGTGGGGCACAGAGAGGGCAGCAGCAAGTGCAGCTCTCCAGCTTGAGCTCCTCATCCTGGCTTGCTGAGCTGGCGCTGGAGGCAGGTCAGGAAAGCTGGTGCCTCAGACAGCTGATGACCTCTCTGCTCTCCACTCTTGGTCCCCCACCTGTTCTGTGATGCCTTTGTTAGCTAGCATGACTAATGCTGCAATTACATGCTGGGATTTATCCGCACTGCAAACTGACAGCTGACAATGTGAATTTCTCTCTCTAAAATCCTTTTGTGCTGGCATTTTGCAGGCAATATACTGGAATTTTTGTTTTCTGTCTGGGTACTTACCATGTATGCTTTGGTTAGTCTAAATCGAAATGTTAGACACAGACAAAGACTACAAATTCCTCCTAGTTTTGTACAAATTTTCCAGATGTCAGTGCGAGTCCATCTTGGCCAATAATGCTTTTAACATTTACTTTGGTCTTAGACAAACCAGCTTCCAGCGGAGACTTAAAACAGCCTTGACCATTCCATTGGCCTATATAACATTCAACCTGCAGCTTCATTTCCATGCTGTCTTCAGAAGTCCTTTTTTGAACCGCTGCTTAGTGTTAATGTGCATTTATACATTGACTGTCTTTTACTGACGGAAGAAATCAGTATTTTAAAAAATGTATTATTAGTAAAAAAAAAGTGAAACCTTATCTGGAGAAAAACATGTGTTTTACAGCAAGTTATTATATGGATTCATTGTGTAGCATACCCAGTACCATTAAAGGGCTTTCATTAGCACAGAAGTCACTTGCTCCTGATGTGAATGGGAGTTTTACTATTGTCTCCAGTGGAGCCAGGTTTTCAACCATCATTTTAAGGCTCTTATTATAGGAAGAGGTTTATTGAGTGATTTTACAGTCTTGAAGGAAGAAAATCTGTCCAGTTTCCTGCCTTATTTTTACACCTGTGGCTCAGAAGAGAGATGCAGACAAAATCTATAAAAACCAAATTTCTTTTATAGACAATGGAAAATGTACTGGGTTGAATTTATCTTGGTTGTGTTTGATCAGCTGTTCCAATGACTCTGCATCCACTGCCTGTGCATAATGGGCACATGTCCAGCCTGCTGTAAATGAGCTGCACCAGTACAAAATGCAGAGGAGAGAGACTATTTTTCTTGAAATAGCACTACACAATGTCATATTTAAATCCCCCCACATGTTACTTTACAGGCAACACACAGTTACAGCAAAGTGGCTGATGTCTTCCAGCTAATTTTTTGACTAACCTGAACACAGGGAGAACGAGCTTCAAGTCATTTGGTTGATGTGCTGCTAGGATGAAAGAGACTATGAAAGGAGCAGAGAGTAAAATATTCAGTGAACTTGTGCTGTGCAAAAGGAGGGAAGAGGGCAGATGGAGGAAAAAGTACAGAATCAACACAGCAGAAGAAAGGCATTCAGAAAAAGAACTAATGAAATATTAAATGCCCATAAATAGTCAGTGAAACCTGTGCTGTGTGGCGCAGCATTACTATTATGCTAACTCCTGAATGAAGCCATCTGCAAAGAATTCACCAAAAGCCTAAGTATAATTCTTCTCTGTCATTAGATGATTTTAGAAATGATTGGTTTATGTCAGTTTTGATGAAGCTGCATAAAACACAAAATACACCTTACACATGCTACTACCTTGTGCCAAGAATCCTGTTGTCTTTTCCTCTGGACATTGGGTTATGAGGTGTGTTTCCTGATGACTGAGATATAACACAGGCTAAATAAATACATAAGATCATCAATTTTGTTCTCCTGGATATGGATTTAAGTGATGCAGAATAACTTGCTGGATCCTGCAAGTCCTTCCTAGTAGTTTTTGTTGTAGATGCTGACACAACACAGTTATTGTTGGACTGCTGTATTCAATATGCCTGCCTGGATGAAAAATAATTTTCTAGCTTTATATTTTTGACAGATTTATAATCAATGCTTATATGAATTGCCTTGTTTTCCTACACATTCAATTAATGTTTTTTTGGTATAATCTATATTTCCAGCTCTGGGATACAGATGTTGCTAGAATGGGGTTCTACATCCAAGTCTGAAAAATGAAGGGAGAAAAAAGACTCCATGTGGAGAAGGATTTTTTTCCTTTTGAGCTTGCAGGATCTCTACAAATATGAGTAATTACATTAGGTTTCTATAATGAGTTCTGTATTTTCACTCATGGAGGCAAATTTTCGAAGTCATAGACCGGTACATCCAGGACAACAGACCTTAGCAAGGAAGAACAGCAGACTGCCATAGCGGTGCCAGGACACTCACTCCTTATGCAGGTTGGCAGCAGGTGCCAGTCCCCAGGATCTGCTGGGAGGTCTGTGTACATGAGAGGCCACAGAAGATACACCAGAGAAGCACAGCTGAGCAGAGAACCAAAAGGGTCGACGGGCACGGCTTCCCACATTGCCCAGAGAGAACCGCGAGCATCAGCATTTCCATTTGCCTCTTGCTCTGCAGCAGTGCAGGTGCCCAGGTAACCACTGCCTGCTGTGCAGGCAGAGTTCATGGCCTACAGCCCAGATGTCATCTCCAAAGGAACAAATGTTTTGGGAAATGCGTGACTCTGTAAGCATGGTATTGTGAGATTTACCCTGCCAGATGATCCCACTGACTGCCAGCTGGAATAGTGCCTCCTGAACATAAGACATGACACAATGGCTGCCAGAGCCTCGTAGTAGGCATTTAATTTTGCTTGGCTTCCTTCAGGATGGGAAAAGCCTTTTTTTTTTACAAATTACTCAGTAGGCCTATCTGAAATTATTTTCTTCTTGAGAAATTGCTCTGAGGACATTGTTTATAAGCTGCTGACCTTTAAATGGCCTTCTTGTTCCATTACCACGGTTCTTGGGTATTTAAAGCTCCAGGTCACTTTCACTTTTAATTGTGTTTTATTATTCTCTGTTGTTGCAGAATGTTTCAGTCAATTTAACTAGAAGGGAGTCTTATACTCTTCCCTTAATGGATTGAATTTGGGTCATAACAAAATGAGCAATTATCCTTGCCTATTTTATTAATCTTAGTCTTGTCTCATCTATTTTTAAGTTTCGGTGGACCTCCTTTAAAGGCAGCTATAAGCAGAGTTTACTGCAGGTTAGCAGGAGAGACTGTTCTCTACTGCTGGGGGTGAAAGTATGAGGAGGAAGAAGTAAGACATGGGGAGAGTTTAATGCTGGTAGGATTTTTAAATAATTGCATGGTTCATATATTTTGTTTCAGAGTAAAGTGAAAATTAATAAAGCAGTGACTTTATCTGACATTTAATCCTGAGTGTACATAGAGGCTTGTTGAGCAAAGCATCAGCTTTCTTTCCTTTCCTTCCAAGATTTACTAATTAGACTTTAGTGGTAAAGTACTAAAGCTTAGTATAGATGAAATCTTGCATCTTCCAATTAACAAACGTGATTATGAAACACATAAAAAACATGATGGTAACTTCAAATGCTGTTTCTGTAATACCTTGGCAGAATTGTAAGATGCCAATCAGCTTACTAGCTGTGAGCTTCCAACATGGGAAGTGGCTTGAATTTATTTTTAATTATAATTCTCATTTTCTCCCACTCCCTCCTAATTCTGCCTTTCTCTTCTTAAACCTTTTTGCTCAAGTTCTTCTCCCACTCTATCTTTACTCAGATTCTCTGTCCTTCTAGTACATTGTTCCCCATGTTAATTTCAAATACTCTCTTCTTTCATTTGCAATACAGTTTCCGTTTCAAGCAATATGAAAATTGCACAAAGGGATTTGACACTACGGGGAAAATTACATGCCTGAAATTCTCCAAAGTCCAAAGTTTCAATATAAACCCACCTATCTAGATGTCACTGAACTCTGGGGTACCTGAGTCATCCTTTGGAAGTTCCCCTTTATGACAAAACTTTCTCCAGTCTGAGCCATTTATGGTTAGTTGATGCCTTAGCCCCATGACAGCCCTGAAAATAAGAATCTTTTTCCCTGCAAACTCTAAGGTCCTGAATTTAATCAGCATTCTCCAAAAACATACTGTACATGATGTAAAGGTTTGATTCCTCACTAAATGCAGTTGTGGTGACTTCCCTTTAATACACAGTTATAGGCTCAGTGTTTGAGCATAGTAGGTAAATACCAGGAGGTGCCTATGAAGTAGGAGACCTGACTCCTTCCTCAGCATCAGTAGTTTAACACCCTAATCTCTTGTGTCCTACAGCAACACCCAAGCCAACAGAGGAAAAGGATCAGGAGGAAAATTATGTTCCCAGAAGTCTTTGTGAATTGTTCCTGAGGACTTGAATATGGGAACTGGAGTCCCATCTTTTCTCCTTTCTATTCCTTTCCTTTTCCCTTCCTGAAGAGAAACTTCAGCAAGTTCCTACTCAAGCTCCCTTTCTGACCTCATTCCTGTGTGTGGTGAGGAGATGCTCCTGCAGTATGTGGTTCCTCCTCCTCCATCTCTGCCATCAGCAGGTTTTGTTAAGGAAATTAACTTGAAGAAGAGGGGAGGGAAGCAGAGGAAAGAAGTTGACTCCAGCTGTGTGTGAGGGTGTGTGCACCTGGAGCTTAATCTGATACAGCATCAGGCTGAGGCTGCAGCAGGTACTGAGCCCTGGGCACTGGGTCCCACAGTTGTGCCCGAGGCAATCTTCAAGACCTGGAATGTAGGCAGAGGAAGGCCCATGTCCTGGGTTAAGGGTCTCAGCTGTAAACCAACACTCTCAGCTATTTGTGCCATTGCTTGGCCTTTGTGCTGCTGACCAATTCCCACATGAAGAAATGCTGACATAATGAGGGTAGTTTTTGTGTCTGGTGGTGGTCTAAAAAAAATGCCCAAGTGAGGTTTTTTTTCAGAAATAATATTTTTTACCAAGTCAGCTAGCAAGGTTGGAAAAATATGACATGCTTTTGTGTGCACAAGCATCCCTGGAACAACAGTAGCAAATAGCAAAGCCCCTATTATGTTGAGGAGCATGCAGAATTTACCTGCAACAGAGTCTAGTCCAACTGATGAAGTTACTAAATCTTGTAAGTGGTGGTGGGATTCACCTCACTTAGTGAGGTACATCTTAAGTACATCTATTGTACTTGTTAATGTCTAAGTCTCTGTGGAAGTCCTATAGAATTGATGGAAAACCAGTCCTAGCCGCTAGATTTAATTTAATTTCTCTTTAGAACTTTCTATTTCCTTCATGATCGATGAAGAGAATGTAGACAACTAAGTCACATTAGATCATATTCTGAGATGCCTCCCTTTGTTCCAACAATTCTCTGCCAATGTGTTTCAGTTGCAGGAGGATCATGCTGTGGTTGACAAACTGAACTTTTGGTATTTAGGCTAGATGACATATTTTCCCAGGAGACAGGCAAGGATTGAGGGGCTCAAGTCTAATCCTGAAATGCTTAATGTCTCCTACTCTCACCGAGGGGAGTTAAAAACACTTATTTCATTCAGGAAGCACTTGTTAATAGCAAATTCATGCTCCATAGGAAGCTCTTGTGAGCAATTTACATATTCTAATTTGATCATATGGTATCTCACACTAGAAACAGATTAATGCTTTACATTCACAAACTTCAAAGAGACCAGTAGTAGCAGAACAATTATTTGACCATTGTGTGTTGAGAGATATATTAGCTGAACAGAAACATGACTGGATACCAGTATTAGGATCACAGAAGTTGCCAGACTCAATCCAGGTCTCAATCCAGTGGGGTGTGAAGATCTGTACTAAGGAAGATGGGAAACCATTGTGGGCAATTACCTATTGTGTAAACTTGTGTGGTGTGGTAGTTTCTGTCTAATTGCAGGAATTTTGCTAACTGCTGCCCTGAAAAATGAGGATTCACAGCTAAGGTAATGTTTATTTTGTATTTGATTTGGCTGTGTAGGTCCTCATGCTCTCTTGCAAACATCAGATATGTTTTTGGTCCTTGCAAGTTATTGGTCTCATTGATTACATCTATGCCGGTAAATTAAACAGATGCAGACCCATCATCTGCCTAAGGGTAAAGAATGTGGCACATCTCATGGTGCTGGAAGGCCAGGAAATGAGCTCCAGGACTGATGGTACCAACTGGGTTGTATTCACACTGCCACTCTGCAGCAAAGTGTGTCTACCATACGGTGTCTTGGCCCAAATGATGGTTTGAAAACATAAGAATGATTTTTTCTGTGGTTTCTTTTTTTTTCTTTTTTTGTACTCAACATATCTGAGATAATGTCAGCAAAATGTCAGATCTGTGAGAGTGACATTTTCACAACATGAAACTGAGGACTCATATCTCATGGCCTGGAGTGCATCTGGGAATATCGGATCCTTTGAGGATATCACTGGAAGGCAGAAAGAGACAAACTGGTGTATTGTCCATACAAGAACAGCTGCCCAAAGAGAACTACTCCCAAATATGGCTTTGCAAGAAAGCAAATTGGAGCTGTTGAGGAAGGCATAACCAACTTTCCCTACCCCCTCATTTCCAGCTTTACCATCTCCCTCTCACTGGTGTAAGGATATGGGTGATGGAGTTAAGGTCAGTTCATCACACATTGTTCCTGCTTCTGCATGGGGTTCCCCCCACAGGAGATAGTTCTCCATGAACTCCTCCCGTGTGAGCCCATCCCACAGGCAACAGTTCTCTGTGCTGCAACATGGATCACTCTTCCATGGATGCCATCCTTCAGGCACAGCCAACTCCAGTGTGGGTCTACCACCAGGTCACAGGTCCTACCAGGAAACCTGCTCCAGCATGGGTTCCTCTCTCTACAGTTCTGCAGGTCCCTGCCAGGAGCCTGCTCTAGCTCAGGCTTCCCACAGGGTCACAGCCTCCTCTCAGATATCTACCTTCTCTGGCATGGGCTGCATGGGCTGCAGGGGCACAACTCCCTCACCATGGTCTGCACCACGGGCTGCAGAGGAATCTCAGTTCTGGTACCTGGAGCACCTCCTCCGCCTCCTTCTGCACCGGCCTTGGTATCTGCATGGCTGTTTCCTTCACATATTCTCACTTTGCTCTCCCCTGTCTGCAATTGCATCTGCCCAGTAATTTCTTCTTTTCCTTCTTAAATGTTATCACAGAGCTGTTACTATCATTACCCAGCCTTTACCAGAGATGGGTCTGTCCTGGAGCCGGCTGGCATTGGCTCTGCTGGACATGGAGGAAGCTTCTGGCAGCTTCTCACAGAAGCCACCTCTGTACTCCCCTTTGCTACCAAAACCTGCCCACATAAACCAAATACACCATATAAAAGTCTTTCCAGCTTCCCGACTGCTTCCATTGCCTGCAATTATTTTAAGAAATCAGATAACCAGAGATGAGCCTAGAACACCTTTTTGGTCGTTCAATGTTTTGTATTAATTTTGCGAACTACCTCGAACTAAGAAAAACTTCCCAGATTTTGGCTACCCCAAAATAGGTGTCTAGCCTCAGGGCAAAGCATGAATTCCAGTTTTCACAGACATGAACAAATGCACTCCTGTGTTACTTGGGATGTTTAGTGCCATGGGAAACCAGGCCACTTTTTTTTGTATGCTCTCTTGCAGTTTGGAATATCTGCCTTGGGAATTCCAAATTGGAAAACACAGACTCAGACTGGTTTGGTTTTTGAACCATCTCCAACCTTATATTTTTTGTGAAACAGTAACCCCCACTATCACTGCTATATGCACCCTTTCCAATGCCTTTTCAGTAAATCTTGTGAAATATCCATAGCAAATGGGATGATAGCTGTTACAATTCTGTGCAGTGTTGGACTAAGGCGTATCTGTGATGAACCTGACAACACCCCCAACACCCTTTCAGGAGCATTCTTTCCTTAGAGCTCCTTAAGTACTTAACTGAGTTTATCTTCTAAAAATTCTGCCTTTTCTTTTTTTAAATTTTGTAAATCCCTTACATATTGTCCCATCATTTGATGTGGTTGCACTTTCAGCTTATATTAAACAATATTTTTCTTTAGGAAACTGGGAATAAATACCTCTTAAGGCTCTATGACTGATATCACAGTGACAAATACCAGACATTGTGTGCTCCAGAAAAGAGTTAATCTGCGGTTCTGAATCATATTTGTTAATAAAGGCAATCTATTCATGTCTTCAGCATAATCGATGGCACCACGTGTGCTACATAGTCAAGCTGCTGTTGCTGGGGGGAAAAGAAATATGTTTCCCCCTTTCCTCTTTTACTGATTTATGGTTCTTGTATCTTTAGTCAAGACTGAATTATAAGTGCCTCAGAACACAGTCCAAGATCCAAGAACTGTTCTTGTGAAGTAGATAGGATACTTGTTTCTTAAAAATGAATAAACTAATCTATTTTTGAATAATAAATCTTGATTTGCATTAATTTTTGTTAAAATTTGCATTTGCAATGTTGTCTTGCATTGAAAATCCTTTATAAAAATACTTTAAAGGGGGAAGAAAGTAATAAGTATTGCAAGAATAATGAGAATAATCAAATTAAGAGTTATCTTAAAATAAAAGTAAATTTATAATTACTTTAAGAATTATGCCATGATTAGGAAGGGAAAGGAAAGGAAAGCATGAAAGCAGAAAAGTCCCAAATATTCTGTGATCTGGGACTTCCCAGTGTACACAGTAATCCATCCCACGGGGATCACATAAAGCATTCAAAAAGTGAAAGGTAATGATGGGAAGAACAGCATAAAAATTTAGTGTAACTTCTGGCCCCCAGCGTACATTCTCCCAAAGGGCTTGGCGAGGTTTTAGAAAGAGCTGGGCAGGTCAGTCCAGTTTAAGACAAGAATGGAGTAACACATAGCAAAAAGCCATCTCCTTTCTCTTACATGATTTCTGTCGTTTTGGTGATCTCAGATGAAGTGGGAAAAGCTGACAAGAGCCGGACAGGAGTTTTGTGGGAAAGCATTTTCCAGTGAAAAATGCATTCTGTCAACACAGAAATATTTAATGGTAGAAAAGGTACTGGTTTTGACCTTATTCTCACTTAATTGCTCATGTAGCTTTTACAAAAGTAGCCCAAAATAATGGCTCCCATGTGTAAGGCACAGAATCAATTCTGCATTTTAGTCTCCTGAGATTACCTTTTCACATTATTTTCCTTTCAGTTTTACCTGTGATGTGAGATGATGTTCTTTGCATAATGCAGTGGCAGTGCATCAGAGCAGTGTTCATAATCTGTGAAGATCTGTGGTTGTCTAATCTCAGCTAAAGACTTTCAGCTCCCAGACAATAAAATGTTCACAGAATTTAATTGCCCCCTGTCTGATCCCTTATTGAACCAGTGATGGCCCGGGCTTGTAGCTGAGCTTAAGATACAATTATGTGTATTCAAACTATGTCACTTTACAACCCACCTAAGCATCTTATTTCAGATGCAGCCATATGGAATGATGATGCCAAGGCTGTGTAACCTACTTACTGCAATTTTGAGAACTCAGATGGCAGAGTAATTGTCCCAAAGCCCTCAAGAACCATGAATTATTTGCATTTCTTCAGGGAGTTGTTTTCCTGCAGGACAAATAGCAGCTGGCAGAGGAGTAAGCCTCCAAGACTAATTTAATTCAGAAGCATACATTTGGATACAAATAAACACGCTTCAATATGAAACATAGCTGTATATCTTTAGGTGCAATGGTACTAGGAAAACCTGTTTTCAGAAATTCTTTTGAAGTACATGATTAAATACTAACAAGGGAAATAAAAGAGGATCACCTCATCTTTGTAGCCTGAATGATATGACTGTATTTTTGTCTGTACCTCTTACCAGATAACGTGATACTACAAAACTACTATTTCCTGCCTGCATGTGAATCAGAAATAAAAGATACGGAATGCTGTGTTTCCATGAGATGCTAATTTCTTTGCCCTTTGATTAATTAAATAATTTTTAAGACATGAGGTGTGCTTTTGCTTATTACCCAAACGTCTTCTACAGCTAGTACGCTCTCAGAGGTCTGGTTGTTCTTTCTTCAAAAATGTGATATATTTTGCATTGAAAATTGAATTTCTTGCTAAGAAACCTTCACAAAAACAGGCAGTATTTAACTCTAGCTGTATTTGCTTGGTCTTTTGAGGTTATCTCAGGCACATAATAAGCATTATCAGCCCATCCATTAATAAATGGCTGTGAGACCAAGACGGCAGAAATGCTTTGCCCATCAGAGCATATTATAGACCTCATACTGAGGTCTGACTACAATGCCTTGTCTTTTTTGAAAGCCACATCAAAATGAAAGATAAATCAGTGCTTGAAGCTTAGAAAGAAAAATGTTTTGATATGTAAAATGCTATAGAAAATAGGTAGGCATCTTGAACAACATATCTGTCACTCTAGAAAGTTCTCTTTCATTTTAAGTCTTATGTGGGTGTTGGTTTGTTTTGCTTGTTTTGTTTTGTTTCGTTGTTTGTTGTTGTTTCTGTATGTATGTGTGGGTTTTATTTTGTTTTTGGGTTTTTCCAGGTTTTTTTTGTTGTTGGTTGGTTTTTTGGTGGGGAGGGGAGTTGGGTAGGTATTTATTTGCAGCTTATAAATCTAATTACAATGACATCATGCTGCTTCCACAATAACTTTCAGCTTTCTTGAGAACTGATCATTGTTACCATAGAGAGGCAATTCTGACTTTGTTGTTTCAGTTTTGATTGTAAAAGGCTCTGTTAAACTCATGCCTTAGCACAAGGCAAATTCCAGGTCCTGATATAATTTCCTTTTTGCCAGGACAGCTTTTTAGAAATACATTGTTTGTCTTAAAATATAGTAGTTTTTGCTCTCAGCAATGATGTGCCTGAAAATCCTGAATCCACTGTTCTTCGCTTATCTCTGTACAAATTCATTAGAGTGTGATGCTGGTATATTGACCCCTTCAGATTAATTTTCAAAATTTTGCCCCAAAGCATTTTGCAGAATGAAGTTCAGAATTTCATCCTTATTCAAGAAGGCATATAAAAGTGACTTAATTACTTTGCTGAGATATGTTTATTTTCATGGTTAAAAGCATGTGTTAACTTATGCTTGTGTTTAGTCAATACTAGAAGCTGTAATTCTGAAATGAAGCGTGTATTGTCAGCATCATATTTTGATGTTTTTCAAATGAAAATAAGTCAAATTCTTTTCTTCAGGTCTATTTTGCCTCAATCCATCAGTGAAAGAAATACCCTTGTACTGCTCCCTTAGTTTAGGTTGTTTCCTATTCTGAAAGCTCACCACCACTTCTACACAAAAAAACCCTCCTGCAACTGTTTCTCCGAAACCTCTAACTGACTCAGAACTACGTTGTTTTATATCGCCTATCTTTTACTATTGGGCAATTAAATAAATTCATGGATAAACAAAGAAAGCAAATTTAATCTATTTTACAAAAAATATCTTCATCAGTAAAATAAACATTTAAAAACCTACTGCAGATTCTATTTTGGGGTATAATTGAATTATAGAGAAAGAAGTTTGGCATTTATCTTTAATTTTTAACCTTGCATGGTGTTTCCTTTATTGAGAAAAGCATTTATATGAAGTGGCCAGACTGGAGATCGTTGTGCACAAATACTGGTACATCCTCTTATTAAAGTTCATTAGGAAGTAGAAAGGAGGACTCTGAGGACAGGAAGTGTCATAAACTATTTTGTTGCTTCTGGACTATGTCCTGGGTAACATTGTTTATGTCTTGGCTGCAATGCTGACATTTTGTGAATGCTGTCTCATTTTAAAAATACAAATGTGATTACCTTGAATAGGCTTCTTGGAGTGCACTGTAACAAGATTTCCTCCTTTTGCATTATGAGATGCTTCTGAAACGTGTATAATATTTCCTTCCCCTGGCTCAGGACTCACTTTCCAGGCCGAGTAAATGGAGTACCTGGTGAAGTAGCCATTGGACTCAGAGAGGGCAGAACCCAGCTTCTCAGAACAGGCACCCTGCAGCCTGCTGTGCATGGTAGAGAGACTTCAGTTGTCTCATCACAGCCTAAAGCTTTTGACATCTTCATCACACCCAGGATTTTTAGCATGAAACTGAGGCAGAGTTAGTCAGGCTATTCTGTGAGGCAGGAAATCTGAAGCAATGTAATTCATAATGAAAACTCATTTCCCTAAATGCAAGACTAATTCTTTATCAGCAGCTTTGTTGATTAAAAAGATAAATAAATTCTCCCCTTCAGCTGGTTGTTAATGTTTATGAGAGCCTGATGCATTCTGTGCATATTCAGAGAAGGCACAGGACAATAAACTTTTAACTTGGACACAAACCCCCATGGGACATTAGAGAGCCTTGAACAACAACGGAATAAACATATGGAGGGTAAATACCAGACATTGATTTGATTAGAAAATCAATACATAGAACAGTATCCTTGCACTTCAGCCAATTAAGACAATGATCAACAAAAGTCCCTGAACTGCTTACTCTTATTATATTAGATCTTTATCAGATAAAGGCCAGAGCCAGGAATCAGAACTCCCTTCTCTCACCTGAGTGCCCTAACTTTGAGGCTTTGGGGCCACAGTCCTTTGCTCCAGATTTTTCTGGCTTGTGAAGATTCCTCTTTGGCTTCCTGGAAGAGCGGTTGCCACAACAAGAACTCTTCCCCTCTCCCTGCCATCCAAATACCCCAAATGTTTGGTGCTTTAGTGTACTCCTTACAGACATTCAATCAAATCCAGCAGGCAACAGTGTGGGGTCAGGATCTCAGACCCCTGGTAGGTGCGTGCTCTGCCTCCCAGGGTCACTGTGTGAAGTGCTCATCCCCCTTTGCTCTTTTGAAATAAGTGAGCCCTGTGCATGTGAGTGCCTCTCCCTACCTGGGACATCTGCACTCTGAGAAGAGGTATTTTATATTGGTCTGACTGGCCTCCTTAAGCCCCACAAAAGGGTGGGAGCTTTTTTACGTTGAGTTTCCTGTTGAGTGCCTCTAGGGCAGGGCTCACACAGGGAAATTGTCTCTGGTTCAGTTTTATCCTCTCTACTGTAAACTACAAAGGGATGGATCAAATCTGGATGCCCCTGCTGCAAGTCAGATTCCAAATCTGTGTACTGAAATCAACAGGTTGAGTACCAGAAGCAAATGGGTTGGATCTTGCCCAATGTTCTATCTTTTTTCTTTAAACTCCATACATTTTTCCCTGTCTGAACCATTGGAAGATCTAATGCCCATCATGAATTTTTTTTTTCAGAATCCAGGTTCATTATGTGAGTGCAAATATTGTGTGACTCCTTCCTTTCTGTGTAAAGACCCTCATTCCCTCATTCCTGTGAGTAAGCACAGACTAGGATTCTTGTCTTGCAAACTGTATTTCAGTCATTTGAGATTTTTATAATCTGAATGCATACTGCGTATATGGATAATGTAATTAGATATTAAATTTCAGTTCATGTTCTCCATTTTCTTAATGTGATTGGATGGTCTTTTTTTCCTGATTTAAAGTATTGGTTCTGGATGTCAGGCTCCTAGAAAAACGTTTGATTGGTAACTGCAGAATGGTGGATCAAATCAGTGATATGAAACCAAGTGTTCATTTTACACATTAGCTGAGAGCTGTACTCGTCTGACCTCATTCACGCTGAGTTTTATGCTGCTGCCCTTTTGCTGCAGTAATAGAGTTATTCCAGACTTACATGGCTGTGCAGGGAAGAGTACCAAGAGGATGAAAGAATGGCTTTGTGCAGCTCTGGCTGTAGTTGTGTGAGTGTGGATGGGGTGGATGCTGCTACCTCCCTGTGTGTCTGCACCCTGGGAGGTGACAGACACCTGAGGCCACAGTGAAATCCCTAGAAAAGAGCCCCCATGTATTCCTGAGCAGGCACCTCCTCTGGGAGCCCTGGGCTGAGGGGAGTGGAAGGAGGAAGAGGACCCTCATAGCTCTTTGCCTGGTGTTTTCCTAATTTAGAGGTTTTCCTTGACCTATTTCACACCATCAAAGTACCATAAAAAGGCCCTTAAAATGAGACTAAAGCACAAACACTTGAGGCTTTTGGGAGAGACATACTTTATGTGAAGGATATTTTCCTTTCATTTTGTGCTGCACTAACTCTTTGGATTAATAGTGTTCATTTTAGCAGCAGTAATTGTACACCCAAAACAGCAACTGTGGGGCAGTTGTTGTTCAAAAATTTAGACCTGACTGAAAATAAATTGATTTGGTCTCAGCCTGAGTTTCCTCTACTTGGCCTCAGGCACGGATGGAACTAGATGAGCTCCATGCTTTTTGTAGTTCAATACAACTAATTTAATTCAAAGAATTCCATAAAGAATCTTGATGTTTCTTGACTGTGAGCTTTATTTTACTCAATACATCTCTTCCACTATTTAGATTTTATCACCTTGGAAGCAGCACCAGAATTAGGCGTTCAATTGCCCCAGCTGATGTTGCAGGGCTCATTTATGTATCGATGGCTAGCTGGTCCCTTTCAGCTGTTTGATGTGTGCACTGAGGGTGGTGATAACATTGTTGAATCGAATGTGTGTTTATGCTGGAGATGTTGTTAGTGTTTGGTGTCAGTGAGAAATGAGATGGTACTGGGTAATAATCCCTTAAGGCTGGTCCTTTGTGGGCTGCAAACTGGTTGCTGAATGTGTTACTTGTTTGTCCACTGTGATGGAAGACATTTGGAGAACTCTAAATCCACCCTAACACTACCTTTTGTGGAGGAGTTGCCATTACGTTATCTCAGATAATATTTGTGTAGTGCTGATCGCATCCTGTGTGCCTCCAGGAGTAAAGACAAAGTCTGTGCCTCGAAGAGGTGGCAAATTAAGGTTTCCACAGAGCTCAGCAGCCTTGTGGATTCTAAATTGCAAGGACAGGCCTTAAAAAAAACCCAATAAGGTGGTGCAGGGAAATGTATCAAATGGTGTACAGCTAAACTACAGGGTAGCAGCCACCAAGCTTGTGATTTTTCAGTTCTGCTACTTCTCTATAGATTTTTTAGATTATTTTCTGCTGCTTTGATTTTAGACATTTAGCATACATCGCGTCCAAGAATAAAACCATAGCAGTAGAGTGTGGAAGGCAGGGCCAGGTAGAAGTTTCTAGCAGGCAAATTAGCATAAAGAGAGGAAAAAAGACCCTACCATTGCTACCTCCTACCTTAGATACAGCATTTAAGTTTATTAAACTGATTTTTAACTAGAATTTGTCAAGAATTTGCTTTTATTTAAAAATAGACTAAAGACTTATACTAAATGGTGTTCAGAAAATACTCTTCTGATTTTCAGAACCATTTCTCAGTAGAAGAGTCTTTACCAAGAGTTTCCAGTGGAAACAAAATGCCTCTAACTTTTTTATCTGGGACCTCAGGCAGACCTCCTGATCTGGATTTCCCTGCAAAGCTCTAGTAAAATTTTCAGGGATTTTTCAGCATTTTTCCTCTGTCTCTGTGCTGTGTGCCCAGGCTTCCCTACCTGCATGTGAGCAGTTTCATGGGTATTCGCGCGGCCCTTCTGCTGCCTGACCACTTCATAGCCATGGGGCGAGTCATCCTGGATCTCACTCAACTTGGCCACCCAAGAACTGGGTATCTGATCTGAGAGAGAGAGATCTCTCTGTAGCCAATGGAGTGAGATGGAAAGGAAGGAAGCTGGCACAGGATAGTATGCTATATCTGAAGAGACATGTCTGAGGTGGGTAAAAGAAATATGTGTCTTTGGAAGAGATTGTCTCTTTCTACTCTGCTTTGGAAGAGCCTTATTTTTACATGACTAAAGCTACATGAGACCAATTACATCTTTTATTTATTTTATTTTCTTAGATGGCAAATTCTTTGTGAGGGAAGTAGTGCTTTCTAGCCACTGGGGTAGTAACTAGTATAATGGTTTCTAATTTCAGATAAAACCTATACATGTCTGTAATAAAATAACATTACTTTTACTGCTTTCTGTTCTTTCATTACTGATTCTTTAATATTTTCAATAGCTTTTCAATGTGGCTTTCAAAATATTTTGTTTCTGTGGGGTACCTAAGATAAACACAAAATGAACAGCCACTCTTTTGGGGAATATTTCTAGCATTTGAAACAACTTATATGTTCAATGTAATGCTCAGATAACTGAATTAGAAACACTTGATGGATTCCTAAGGTTATAATTTATTCCAGGTGTTTTATATACAACAATGCCAGTTGCAGAGTATTCACATCTACCTGTATGCCTTTTATTGGCAGAAATGTTCTATCACATTTATGAAATTGGACAGCTCTCTAGGTATTGCTGGAGAAAAAACATTATAGTTGCTCATTTTCCCCTGCTTTTCTTCTTTGCACTTCCCCTCCTGGAGGATCCTGCTGTGAAGTCTTTATTCTCTTTTGCTGGTTTATTGTGGTTTGCTGAATTTGGAAAAGACTGGAAACTCTTCTTCTCTCCCTGGTACTGTAGTGCTGTTTGGGCCTGAGACTGTTGCTTTCCTATTTCCAGTGCTGCAGAATACAACAAAATCAGAATAGCCCAGGCTGGAAGTGGCCTTCAAGGATCATCTGGTTCTTCCTTTCATGGGAAAGGAATCCTAGATGACATCATCTAGCATCCTGTCCAATCTCATCTTAAAAACTTCCGGTGGTGGGGACTCTATCACGTACCTGGGGAAGTTGTTCCAGTGACTGACTGCTCTGACTGTAAAAAAATTCTTTACTATGTCAAGATGAAATCTCTCCCAGCACAATTTATACTCACTGTCTCTTGTTTTCCCCATCTGGCTCCTTGTGAAAAGAGAGCCTGTCACCTTTGCAGCTGCCCTTTAAGCACTGCAGTGCTGTGATGAGGTCCCCACTGAGCCTTCTCTTCACAAATAAATGACGTCACTCCTTCAGCCTTTTCCCTTACAGCAGATTCTTCAGCCCTTTTAATCATCTTTGTGGCACTCCTGTGGACCTCCTCCAGTCTGTCTGCATCTTTCTTGAGCTGTGTGGACCAGACCTGGACACAGGACTCTGGATGCAGCCTGACAAGCACTGAGTATTGTAGAATGACCATATCACTGTACTTCTAGTGATGCTCCTGCAAATGCAACCCAGGAGCTGATTTGCCCTTACTGCTACCATGGCTCTCTGCAGACTCATGCTCAGCTTGTTGTCTGCCAGGACCCCCAGGTACCTTGCAGCAAGCTGCTCCCCAGGCACACACATCCTGCACTGTGCTCTGTGGTTATTTTGTCCCAGGTGCAGGACTTTAACTCGTGCTTGTTCCTACAGTTCCTGCCAGCCCCCTCTTCCAGATCATTCTGAAGATGACTCTCCCCTCTGATGTGTTTGCCTTTCCTCCCAGCTGAGTGCCCTCTGCAAACTCGGTGAGGGTGCAGCAAACTGCCTGAAGGCTCCTTTCTGTTCTGTCTGAATTTTCAACTTCTCACTTCTTTTAGATTCCATATACTTTCTAACATACAGATGTCTCCACAGAGACTTTGCCTTCTCTGTTCACCAGTGCAAAAACTTTCATTAACAATGGATGGCTTGGACAGAGCAGGACAACCCAGCTGTGTTGGGAGCCTCCTGGAGTTACACATGACAGCTGCAGCACTTGCACTCTGTGTGCAACAAGGAGGGCTGAATACAGGTGCTGATCATTACTGAAACTTTATTTCAATACCATATGTCATCATTAACTAAATAAAAAATATTAAATTTTCTTCAAGTAGAAGAGGATACTTACTCCTTATGAAGCTCTTCATCCATTCCAAATGTTCTCTTTTTCACATGGCTGTGAGTCTTCCTTTCATCTGATCTTCCTGATCCTCAAGAATACGCAACATATTTTTATCCTCTGACATTTTCCTTTCCAGTGGAGCCCAATATGATGTTTAATATTCTCTTTATTCTTCCTTAACCTTCAATCCTTGCTTTTCACATTCCTGTCTGCCACCCGCATAGCAGCATTACACAGTGAATAAAAGTTTTTTTTATGCAAATACAAACCCACTGAACTATTTAGTTTCAGATGCTATGGTGCAGGCTGTACGCTATTACTGAATGATGTGTTCTGCAAATCAACTGAATGTGCTTATTTTTTCCATTCAATACCATTTGAGAATTTCTTCAATCAAGAGGAAATGTATGTACAAATAAAAGTGAGGAGAGATTCCGAACACAAATAAAAATATATATCTATATAGTAATCAGGTCTGTTAAATGTAAACATAATATATAAATGATCAGACTTAATAAACAGGATAGATGTGCATTTTTTTAGTACATAAATTGTACTGGCATTCAGCCATAAGGAATTTAGTTCTCCTATGTTATTACCCCTTTATTTATTGCAAAGTGCTGCTGGGGCTGGTTTGTGGTTATAGCAGGCAAAGGGCAGAATGACTCCAGAAAACAGGCTGCTGGGGAGACAGCTACAGACACTTTCCATCAGTGCCTGTTCAGGACACAGAAACTCCAGGTAGCCCTTAGGAAATGCATGATATTTGTCACTCGGGTACATTTCAAAGGAAAGAAACAGAAACTGAGCGCAGTGTCTTCATATATTGAGCCTTTATAACTTCTATACACACAAAGACAATCCACTGAAAAGGGAGGGAAGGGAAGGGAAGGGAAGGGAAGGGAAGGGAAGGGAAGGGAAGGGAAGGGAAGGGAAGGGAAGGGAAGGGAAGGGAAGGGAAGGGAAGGGAAGGGGCTGCTGACCTAAGAGGTTGAAAGTGATGGGAAATTTGTCTTCAGTGTTCAGGGAGGCAGAATTTTTTTGCTGCCTAAAATAACTGAGCTTGAGGAGGTCACACAATGGCTATTTAAATTAAAGTCCATATTGACTAGTTGCATCTATACTGCTTTTATAGTAGCATTTATGTATCACCAATTGTCTACACAAGACTGAAGAGCATGCTCACCCTCAGCTTTGTGTGTTTTCATGATAGCAACATTTATAGTACCATGTCTGTGTTTGCTGGAGGGCTGTGAAAGCTGCCAGCCTCCCCCCTTCTCCTTGAGGCTGTCCATCTCTTGATGTCTCTTGACGCCTGTGCAGCAGCTGGGGCCTGTGGGGCAGGCTCAACACTTGCTGTCACCATTTTTCTCAACATTGGCCATCTGCAGGGGTATATAAAGATTCGGAAATCCATCCTTCTACCAGACTCAGTGGGAAGATTTGAGACGAGACCTGATGTTCAGCTGATGTACTGAATATTTTTTCTAGGAGAATCTCACTTTCAATGATTATTAAATCCATCTGTTGATCAATTGGTGTTTCTATCCTACTGTTCCTTGGCAGCTCAGACACATTGTGAACGACTGGTTTAGATAGCCAGGGCAGAACAAATTGTTCTAATTGCAAGCAAACATTTTACTTCTAAATTTCTGCCTGTGCAAGAATATTGTAGAGCTAATCTTAGGAATGACACCTATTTGATTATTTTCCCAATTAAACTCAGTTGACTGCATGTTAGAAGAGCAGCTTCAACCAGTATTTTATTCGGGTAATGACTGGGCTGTCACTGTCCCTTGCACACAAGATATTTTGGAGGCTTCTTTATGGTGTGTGCTTCAGGCTGCTTTCCCCAGCAGCATCTGTGGAGTCAGCTTCATTTAGCATCTCTGCCAGGTGTTCTCAGGCCTGCCCCAGGACAGGGAAGAGACAGCAGTCATCTGAGCAAAGCTCTGCACTTCCCCAGTTCTGTGCTTTTCCCTGGGGAGGGCAAGGAATAGAGAGAGGACAGGCAGCAAGCAGACCAAGGCATCGGCTCCTGTTTTTCCCAGCTGACTTGCTGAGGGACCTTCCCAGCCCGGCGGGCCCAGCGCCTCACTGCTCCCAGGGGAGCTGTGCTTACCGGGTTACCAAGCCAGGCAGTGTGCCTGTCTTACAGATGGATTTTTTAACAACATCGTTTCGAGTCTTCTCAAGACCAGTTTCGTGCTCTCTCAGGAATACCTCACATGGCTGTACAGGGAAAAAAATGCCTTTCCATTCAGAAAGCAGTGAGGTGACAGCTGTAAGGAAATGTATTAAGCCCTTCCAGGAACAGTCCCTCCCCCTTTGTTTCCAGTGAATACATCACTGGCAGGGAGGTGGAATATCTTTTAAATGTGGTGTTGAAAAAATAATAGCTTCCTTAAGGAACTGTGACATTTTTGAAAAGCCAGAGCTCTGACACCCTTCAAAGCAGCAAGTTCTGGAAAGCCTGAAGCTGCCCCTGTGTCCACACCTTCATGGTTGCACAACACTCCTGTGGGAGAGTTGCTTCCTCTGATTTGGGTATAACTTTATAATAAAGAGAATCATAGAATCATAGAAACTCTTAAAAACTTCTCCCTTAACTCCAAAGAACTAGATATCACACAACTTTATGAGGATTGGCTCATAAAAGTGATGTTTGGGGCTAAAGAGGTGGTCAGCAGAAACAGCCATCTCCTGGGATGGCTCCTGAGACATGCTAGTGGCAGGGGGAAGCCCAGAGGGATTCCTCCTCCATTCTTTTGAAGTTTACACACTGCATAGTCTTGAGACACTGAGCTTCCTGGGTGCATATTGGGATGTAGAAGAATCACCAAATAAAGTAATATAGCCCTGAAGAATAGAAAGTAAAACCACTGAGAGAGCTTTGACTAGAGAGGTGTGAGGAATTGTAGGGTAATCATAAACTACAGCCTTAAAATAATTGCATACACCAGATGTAGAAATTGATGTGGTTGAACATTTATAAAGAAATTCTGTATTCCCTATTGTAGAGCTCAAACAACACTAAATGTGGAATATTTTGTTTTCAAGCAAAGTTTTTTAACCTGTAAAATCTTGCTTATTTAACATACTGCAAAATTTTGATTAGTATAAATCCTCAAAAGTCAAAAAATGCCGTATGTCCTATTTAGATCTCCTCAAGCTATTGGAACCCAAAGGTCACAATGTTACTTGAAGATTTTAGTGTCACAGTTAAGTTTCCTCCCTGTTTTACAAGAGCTAATCTTCTGTACAACGGAAGTCATTCCTTTCCTAAATGTTAATTTGTGAGCCTACATTTGATTCTGTGCTTTCCATGGATTATCTGCCTTCTAATTCACCAGCAATATGAAATTGAGCCCTTGTTCACCAGGAACATGGGGACATTTTACTGGAGTGGAGGGACAGCGCTGGGCTCTATTCAGTTGTACTCTAAGTTGCAGCTCTTTCACACACTAATGGAGTCATTGGTACTTGCCAGCACATCTGGAATAGATCTTCTCTGCTTACAGACCTGCAGTAATTAATATCAGAGCACACCACCTGGAATAAATGTGTAGGCTGCTTCTTTAAGCAGGGGACATGTGTAGGCTGCAACATGTCTTGGTGTATGGGATGTAAACTGGCTCATAAATGTCTGTCTTTCACCAAAGAATGATTCTAAATGACTTACTGGGATTAGATTAATCCTGCCTCTTTGTCTTTCCAGCCAAAGTTTTCTACAGGTAGACGCCTGCAGGAAGTTTATATTCTGCCTTCTTAAGAGATCGAGCATTCCCAATGTAGATATCCTTCCTCACGGAAAATGCAAATAATTAAAGTCCAGGAAGACAAGTGCTTGTCATGGGTAGGAAAAAGAACACAGAAAAAAAAAAGTTTTTGGGGTGTTCAGATACTGAATATAGTCAACTTATGTACTCAGATAATAAATTCAGTGTGCTTTTTTAAATAGAATAGTCTTCCTAGGAAAAGAAGGATTCTGCTAATATAAGAATGACTTATAGGAAAATGCTGGGGTTTTTTGCAAATGTTTCATAGGAATAAGTCAGATATTTTGCTTCAATGACTTTTTTGGCATTTATTTTTGTGTCAATAATACATTGTATTTATGCTTATTCCATTATTATTCAAATACTGATATGAAACAAAATAAATCTGAACACCACAACCGAAATACAGCACCCTGAATGTCTCAGAGCTCTTCAGAGCTCCCAAACTGAAGCCTGAATTTTCTGTGAGACTCCAATGATGATCCTTTAGTTTTGAGGAAGAGTTTAAAGCAGCCTACTTGGCAGAATTGGGTGTGAATAACAAGTCCTTGTTACCCATTGGCCCTAACACATTACATTATCTGATTTCCCCTTCTCAGAGGGTGGTCCTGGCTGGTGCTCCTAGTAAGCTGCAGTCCATGCACCTGCTCATGCATTTCCTGCTAACTAGCAGGTTTTTTCTCTAAGGATAAAGCATATATAGGTGAACAGAACTATGCAAGCACAGGTGCTTGCTATAACAGTAAATGCCTTGTTGATTACTTAAATTAAGACCAATTTCAGAACACAGCTGCTTAGTAATAACATGTCTTCCTTAGGTATTGTTTTTAACACGTTGTGAAACCTGCTCAAGGAGTTTTTTGTGGTATCTGCTAGTTAGATATTGAGCATGTGATAGAGCAGTTATATGTAGAATAATGAGAAATTTTCTTAAAAATATCTGAATTTCACCATGAAATTTTTTCTAATAGAGGACGGCTTTGAGCTTCGCTGGCTGGGATGTACCAATGTACTGGTTTCCACAAGAAAAAAAGGGCAACTTCTTTTTGTATTTGGCAGTAAGGATGTTTAGGATATATGACTACTTCCAAGACGTAGCCCAAAAGTAATGATCTAAGGATTATTAATTTCTAGCATACAAATGAGGTTTATAGAGTAGAGAAGAAAAGAGAAGGTGGTTTGGGGGATTTCCTTTTGTCAAAATCTGGCATCTGATCACAGTTGAATAGATTCATAAAACACCAGGATGGAGGATCACCAAATTATATATGATTCAGCCACTGGGTTCCCACTGGATATCACTTTGGATAAACCCCATCTACTTCAGAACTGTCGATATGGCCTTGGCAAGGAAAAGTTTTTCCTTATAGATACCTGCAGAAGTTCCTTGGGGAATGCAGTGGGAAGGTGGATTGACACTGTTTGTGCCATAATTATGCCTCTCCTGGTGGGAGAGATCTTTAAAGTCCTTGCTAGGAGTTCCAGAGACAAACGGGACTCTCAGCCTTCGCTGCTTCTTGATTGTTGTTTGTTAAGTCTTATCAGAGAAAAAGTCACTAGCATGATCCAGACATAGCACAAAGCAGAGAAGGCAGGAGAAAGCCCCATTATCAAGATTAAACAGCCCTTTTAAAGGTAAATCAACCAGTGGTTACTAAAAATGTACATTATTTTTACTTTTCTACCAATTATTTAGTAATACAGCCAGGAACTGCGGAATTCTTTGTCCAATCATCCCAAACTACTTTTGCTGCAGAATATGGAGTAGTAGAAGAAGAAGAAGGTTTGGAGAACAACTACAATCCTCCATTTTGATGTTTTTTGTTTTTATCTATTTACTACATTAACAAACCCAAAACCTCTAAATTTTTCACCCTGTGACAATCTTACATAGTAGTCTATCACCTAATTTACACCTGTGTAGTTTCTAGTTCTTCTCTAAGAGTAGGCAGTTTTTTCCACGGACAGAGGTCAAAACCAGTGTTGTTCAGGGGGGTAAAACCCTTCAAAACAGGCAGAGAAATATTTCTGCACTCTGGGTTCCTACAGTGGACGTGATGGTCTGATTGACAGACTCCATTTGAATCCTGAAAGGTACTCAACAGCTTCTCTCACAAAAAAACCCCAAACCAACCAACCCAAACTCAAACATTTAAGAAAACTGCGTACTGGAATAAGAAGATAGTCTTTATATTGCTGATGGATTATTTTAAATGGAAAGTTTGAGTAAATAGCTGGAGGCATGAGGGTGGTGAAGGAAGGTCACCAGTGGATTCCTGTTGAGGTCTGAGTGGGCACACGGGTCAACATATTTATGAACCACCTGGAGGAAGGTATGAACAATGCCAAGACAGAGGGTGCTGATGATGCAAAATTATTCATAGCAGGACTAACAACAAAGGCGAGGGTTGAATGTGAAGACTGACAGAAAGAATTTATGAGACTGAGTGACTGGAGAATAAAATGGCAGGTGAAATTCAGTGTAGAAATATGAAAGAAATGCACAGATGGAAAAACTCTAACTTTGCATACAAAATGATGGCCTTTTATCTGACCATTACCTCTCAAGAGTAAGATCTTGAGGTTATAATAAATATTTCCATGAAAATGTCAGTCTCAGTGTTCAGTAGCAGTCAGAAGCAGATGTAAATGTTAAGGATCATTAGGAAAAAAATAGAGAACAATAACAGAAAATTTTATAACGCTATTATATGAATTTATGGTTTGCTCACATCCTAACTGTAGTGTAAAACACAGGTACCTTCATTTTCAAAAGGAAATGTTAAAGCTGAAAAGCATTCTGTGAAGGGCAACAAAAATGATCACAGTATTGAATAACTTCCATGTGAGCAGCAACTAAGTTAATCAGGACTCTTCTGTACTGGGAAGCAAGGCCCTACAGGAGGGGATAAAACAGAGGCATGAAACATCGTAAGTGATGTGAAGGTGATAGTGGTTGATATATTCACTATCTCTTCCAATACAAATATAGAGGAATTTAACAGAGACTGTGCAAGAAGGTTAAAAACAAATCAAAAAGGATATATTTCACCCAGTGGGCAGTCAGCCTATAAACAAAGTCCCTGATGCTATTGTGCTGAAAAGTGAGAGGATGACAGTGCTGGGGGATACTGCAAGTCTTATTTTTTGTCTTAATTTTTTCAATCCGTATCTCTGGTTCTATGGATTTCCCCCCTTATATTAACAAAGGCTAAAATGTCTTCCATATCTAGATGGCAACAAAAGGACTGGTGGCAGCAAGACTTCCAAACCTGAGAAAATTGTTGTCATCACTGGTAAAATGTCTCAATAAATATTTCTTCCTTCTTCTTGCCACAAAAGACATCTACAGATTAACAAAGCATCTGCTGTTTTTCTCTCATTTGCATCTTCAGATATTTGCTCTGCATCCTATGGAAAAAATAAGATACAGGCTTCTCCAAAGACACTTTAATGGCTGATAGTAATAAGGGAAAAAGTTAAAATGGTAGCAAAGGAGTATGTGAGTTTGGAGTTTGTGATCATAGAAACTCTGTATGACCACGAAGAAGTGCCACCTTATCAAGGAGGAGCTTCAGCCTACTCCTAATGCTTGATTTGTAACCATACAAGGAGACAAACATTTTCCCCATGTTAGATCAGTGATTTGCAGTCCAGAGATGGCTACAGCTCTGCTGTTGCTGCTGGAAGCTGATGTATTCCTTCACCTATGGCCTTTAAGGACACTTGAGTATTTCAGAGCCTGAAGGACAATGCTTTTTCTCTGGCAGGCACCTTCATCACAGGTTATGAAGTGTTATTGAACTGGCTAGGAGGTTCATATATATTTCATCTTCCTTCTGATCAGGCAGTGTGGACACTTCCAAAGACCTGGAGCAAGAAAGAAACCAACTGAGTGCTGCTGTTTTTACAGATCTGACCATTAGCATTACAAAATATAGAAAGAAGGTGCTGCAGCAAAGTAGGATTGAGAGGACAGTCTTACAGATCAGTGAGGAAGAGTAAAGAGGGCAGCAAAAAAAAAAAAAATTATTGAAAAACTCTTGGATTGTGATATCACCTAAGTTTTGTAAAGTCAAGAAGAACTTTTTCTCCTAAATATGATGAAGCATTCTCAAAAACAAAGCATGGATGTCTGCAGATCTCAAGAAGACCAATGAAGTGACAAAAGTGTAGGTGAGAAAGATGCTAAAGGAATGAAAGGAAGCATCAGAGTTTTGAGAGGTTTTTTGCTTTGTTTTGATTTTTTAATTTTAAACATATATATATCTATTGGAAGGTTTTGGTACATTTCTAATAGTTTAGTAATGCTTCCTGTTTATTGTTCATAATGGAATATTGGGCTAATACACTTTTTTCTGCTTGCTTATGAACTTCATTCCTTCCAGAAAAACACCCACAGCTTAGTTTGACTGACCCTCTCCATATCTCTGAGTCTCTGAGGATCCCTCTAAATCAAAAATAGCTTCAGGAATTTTGTCCACGTAGTGCAGTCAGCAATGATATAAGGAAGCAGGATTTTAACTAAGGTACTTAGGAGTCCTGCAGTCTTGTAAGATTAATGAGAGCTTGAATGGACATGTATAAATTGTTCTAAATAATTGTGCTTATCAGCCTTTGGAAAAACAAATGAGATGGAAGTTAGTATATGCCTGTAAAGTATTAGTGTTATTAGGTATGATAACTTAGCAATTAAAATGTAAGTTTTTCTAAGCTCAGGTTTTAACTAACAACAGAACGTAAGTTTTTCCTTTATGTGAAATACCATGGAGAAATGCTTAAGTCTATATTTGCTGTCCAACAGAAGGGATGAGTTGGCTTGCTGAAGGGAAATTGCATTAAGTATAGAAACCCAACAGAAACATCAACTGCAGTGTTAGCCCTTATGCACTCAGCTTGAGGTTGTTCACCAATCATGGGGGAACAATTATATTTATGGATTATTGATTATATTCAACCCTCAGGCAGCTGTGAGCCTCATAAGGCATTTTGTGGTTGCAAGAAGGGTAGATTTTGTTGGCTCTTTCAAGAGCCTTCGTGAATAATTTGAGAATGTATTAATCAACCTCTGGGGGCAGTTACCACTAGTAATCAGGCTAGATGGATAATTTGATTAATTATAGATTCTTCAGGACATAAATAGGTACAGTAATGAGATTAGGTAAACTAAAAATACAAGATACTGAGACAAAGGTCTAATTAATTTATATATAAGGAGAGTAAATTGTGACTATGTTGGGACTGGTTGTTGGAAACAGCCAGGAACTGCCAGAGGGAAGGAAATGATGGCATGTTTTTCTCCTCATGACTGCCTTAGTGGAGCATACCAATGCAGAGTTTCTTCAGTTATTTCTGAACAAGAGAGGTCTTATTTCCAGTGATGAACTGATGCAAACTAACAGGATTTAAAGCAAACTCCACCAAAGTCACGGGAAACCCTTCTGTTTTGTATGCTACTGTACTCTTTAACTATGAGGAGTTTGGGTCTTGTTTTACAGGCAATTCTTGAGTTTCCAGTTTGCTGTTATCAGGTCTTTAAGGGTTTTCTCACACTCTTTTAGTGAAATAACATTCTCTGCATACTGATATACAGCTATTATTTTTGTAGTATGTCCATTGTGAATATTTAGCATTGAGTTTCTTCTGCCTACCATATACACTTCTTTCCTTTAATCTTCTTTTTTTGTTTATTTGGGTATTTTGTTTGTTTGTTTTGCTTGTTTGTTTTGTTTTTGTTTTGCTCTCACAGTAATTTATGCTATTCCAGTCTAGTCCAGAGGAGCCAGGATTTTAAACCTCAGTTCCAGAAAGTCCTTCCAGGAGAGCTCTGTAGGACAAGACTGCCTAGGAACCCGAGGAAAAATATGTCATCTCACATCCTTGGCAGTTTACCGTCAATGGAAAATTCCCTCCCATTTTTCAAATTGATGGCTTCCAGTTTATCCTCAAAGGAGTGTCAACATATGTTTGCTATATGTGCCACTGTTTGGAAATGGGCCTGGCTGAGTTTCACTGGTGATCTCACTGCAAGTCACCAAATGAATTGGAAATAATGAACATTATACTGTGGATTAAATTGTACCCTTCAAGAAGCCCTGTCTAACTGCAGGTTGGACACATGTATCTCTCAATTTCTGCTATTTATGGTACAAATCTCTTTATCTTACCCTGCAAACACAAACAGTGTCAGTCATATTTTAACTCAGTGGCTTGTACACCTCGGAAGAGAAGCAATACTTCAAAAATTTGTGGTTTGGGCTATGGAGCCAACAAGGCCTCGGTAAGCCATAGGAATCCTGGTCTCTTTCTCTGTGATAACTCCTGCAGGTGATATATTTACACCATAAAAAAGCGAAAGTACATGGACAAAATTTGAATGCCATTGTACAGTTGTGTTGCCAAGTACAGGCCTAACAATTAGCAGAATAAAACTGGAGGATAATGAATAACAATAAAGCTGGATTTAGATTTAGAGTCTTACTTTTTTTAACACAACTAATTTTGGCTGAACATGTTTTTATTAGAGAAGAGCACACCTTGCCTATTGGATTTCATCATTCCTATCTCAGAGAAATTAATATCTGAAACACATATCTGTGGTTCATTCTTAATTACAGTTACAGAAGATGTAAGCTGAATCCTTAATGTTTTATAAGGTGTATGATTAAAAAAAAAATGTATTTATGTGCAACCAGCTTAATACTCCTCACATGTTACATCTTGGACCAAACCCTCATATGAGACCTTATCCATGAGACAAATGTGTCCAGTGTATTTATGTTCCTGTAATTTCCAAGCACTTGAAACTGGATTTACTTTGCATTTTTAAGAAAGAAACAGAAAGAATGCCAAGCTCTATACATTTGCTAAATGTTTATAGAATCACAGAACCATCAAGTTTGGAAAAGCCCTCTAAGATCATTGAGTCCAACTGTTAACTCAGTGCTGCTGAGTCCTCCAGTGAACCACGTCCCTCAGTGACACATCTGCATGGCTTTTAAGTATCTCCAGGGATGATCATTCTACCATTTCCCTGGGCAGTCTCTTCCAATGCATGACCACCCTTCTGGTGAAGAAATTTTTGCTACTATGCAATCTAAACCTCGCGTGGTGCAACTTAAGGGCATTTCCTCACTTCCTTTCACTTGTTACCTGGGAGAGGAGGCTGAACCCCACCTCACTACAACCTCCTTTCAGGTAGCTATAGAGACCAATAAGGTCTCTATTTTTTTCTCATTTTCTCATGTTCTGTGGTAAACTTCTCCAAACATATGTGAGAGAAGGGTACCCAGGCCTTTTTATCTGACTGTTGTCCATATGTCAGAGCAGTGAAATTCCTAGAAGGTAAATCCTTGAAGTATAATAAAGTGATGGGAGGCAGTTTATGCTTATGTTGCCATCACTTGTATCTTAATATAGAAGGAGGAAGAGGCCAATAAATAATAATGGAGTAAGTACTTTTGATGATGCTTTAATGAAAGTCTCAATCTAATTAGGGAAGGTGCTGCTCTGGGGCCTCTTGGCTGGCACAGACAGAGCTGCAAAGTGGCAGGGATTGCAGATCGAGCTGGATCCCATGGCTGAGCCTGAGCTGAAAGTGCCTCCCAGGGCCACGGACTGGCACAGGTGTCAATGTCAGTCATGTGCAACTGGATGTCACTTGGGGAGAAGATGCTGAAAGAGAATTTTAGAGGACGAGTGCCAGTCTGGAGATCAAGTGGCATCATGGAAATATTATGACTACCTTGCATCACAATGAGCTGAAACTCATCCCAAGGTCAGGACAGCTAGTGAAAGGTTTGTGTAGCTCAGCATCTTGGGTCCAGAAGTAGCTAATATTGTCTGTCCAGAGGGGAGCGTAAAAGCAAAGCATGTGTGCAGGGTGCTTCTTCAGAGACGTGTCACACTGGGGCCTGCTTAAACCAGGAGTGGATATTCCTCTACACAGCAAGCTGTAAAGCAAAGGAAAAAATTGTTATTGTGTGGGGGAGGAAAAGAAAGAAAAGAGTGCCTGTATTGAGCAAGCCATGACTCTGCAGTGGCCTGAGGTGTTCTTTGGCTGGAGAGATTTTTAAAACTGGGTTTTTCATGTACCTTCTCTGTATGCAAATTCCTAAATTAATTGATACTTTTCTCCATAAGGACTGCACTGCCTATGTTTGCTGTCTGAGAAGCTGTGCACCTGTCAGACCTTCTGCTTGTTATCTAGTATGTATTCCCAGACTCCTTTCTTTTGCAGATCTAGATTTGAACTCATGAGAAGATGAAGCATCCTCCCTTATCTACTTTTTCTTCTCCCTGTACAAGTCAGGCTGTTAGCCTGAGTGGGGGCAGTGCATCTCAATTGCATCCTGCCATGGCCCTGATAAATTCAGCAGCGTGTGGCAGTGAAGTGCTTGGCAGACCTCTAAGATAAGTAAGATAAATGCTGTTCACTTTTCCAGTGAAGATCTTCATACAAATGTGAAGTCACTCAGGCTGTGATTCAGGCCTCCTCCTCAGAGAGCTGCTGTATTTTCCCATCTGCTGTGTAAGGGAAAGACTTATTTGTGAAACTTGAGAGTTTCGGGAAGGGAGAGAGTAGATCATATAATGCCTATTGTAAAAGCAATTAGAGTATTACTAAAAGACATTATTGTTACAAGTAGTGGGAAACCTGGCTTGATCTCTCTTGTGAGGATACAAGCTCTTCAGAGAAGTCTTGAGGCAGCTTCAAGCAGCACGTCCATTTTGACTCAATCCCTCTTCAGAAAGACTTGTGCAAGCTTGGACCTGCACCGCTATGTCAGGACAAAGGAAAAAGAGAAATCAGCAGTTGGCATACAGCTCCTTCTTCACCAAGCATTGCTGTTTGTACCTGACAAGTTCCAGGTTTTTCAAATTATTCAAGGAGAAAACAAAGCGTAGAATGATCTTTTTTTTTCACTTTTCTAAGTCATATATCAGGGTGAACTTGCCCTGGTAGTGGGATGTCTACCCAGACATCAGCCCAGGGAAATATAATGCTGTGAGGGCTGAGACTGATGGGAACCTTAAGCCAAGAGTTGTGTCTTGAATTTTGACAGTATAACTCAGTATTAAGTTGTAGATGCCTGCAAGCCTGGGCTGGTATCAGCTGTGCCAGTAGAAGTGAAGCTGGTATTTATAGATAGCACAAGTCTCTGATTGCCCCAGTTTACACAGCATGGCAGAAAAATGATTGTCATGCTTGCCTGGTGCTTCCTGACCTGTCCTGTTCTATGCTATGCATTTATGCTATGTTACCCTCTCTGTGCTGTGCTGTGACATGATGTTTGTGCTTGAGACACTCCTCCCACCCCAAGGTACTGTGAATGAGACTTTTTGATTTCCTGAATTGCAGTCGTAGGGCAGCAGGGAGAAGACAAAGATCTGATCTCTTCAATCCACTGTACCACAGCAGGTAGACAATTTAATTCTCTAAGGCTGACAGTATTTTCACAGACACTAAGTTTTACATGAGGAGGTGAAGAAAATTAATTAAACTGAAGCAGAGCATTAAAGGTGGACAGAAGATACATTATTTTGTGTTTGTTACATCTGTTCAGGCAGTGTTTTAAACAAATCATGCCCTCTTTGCCAGACAGATTTTCAGTAAATACTTTATCTAGTGGTCTGTGTAATTTTAACATTTCATTTTGTAACACACACTGCAATATAACAGAATTATAACAGTGTCTCAGCGAAAAGATGCCAACTTCTTATTGCAGTGGTTTGAGCTCCAATTCATTTGAATGAAATAAAGCATTTCAAAATTATAAATGATTGATGTCCTTCAACTACAAAATCGGTAGATACTCATAATTCTCTTTTGCTATTGAACTTACTGAAACACAAGGTAAAGTATGTTGGTAAACCTGTAACATAAAGACCATAAAACTGTCATTTTTCTGGTAGTATAGAAAGTACCCCCAGAATATGAACAAATACCTGCTTTTTCCAGCTGTGCTTTAACTTTGTTGGCATGTTATTATGCTATCCTATGCGCTAGCTCTTGACACGTTCCAGAAACAATGGACTAGTGCACCAGGGTTTGCTTTTCTTATACTTACTAAGAGAAATACAATCTCTAGTCACTCCCTGAGTTGCACAGACATTTCCCAGGCTTGTTTTCCAAAGAAGAAGCTGTCAGAAGCCCACAAAGCCTGTTGTTGAGTCATTTATTATATTTGAACTGTGGCTGAGTCTGGAGCCCCCAGCTGAGATCAAGACTCCATCAATCTAGACAGTGCATAGCCATGCTGCAGAAGACAACTTTTACCTAGTGATTGCTCAGAGTGGGCAGAAAATACAGGGGCATGCTGTACCTCCACTATCAGCTAACCCTTGGGGGAGTCACCAGCAGGCAGCTTCCAGACTAATGGTCAGCTCCCAGCATCCTATCACTATGAAAGCATAGGGACACTGCATCCCTCTTCCCTTTGCTGAGCCCACTGAGCTCTCATAGAGAAGAAGGACATAGGCTACAGTGTAGAGGCTGCATCCTGAGCTGTACTACTTCACCTGCTGTATTTCAAGCAGGTGAGATTCATAGACAACTTAAGGTTTGTCTGCAGTTTTAATAACAAAGTCCCCCAAATGAGAGTGGTGTCATTTAGCACAGCCCTGTACACCAGGAGATGGCATGATCCTACCCAGTGCCATTGGGTAAGACCAGTTGCTGCTGTCAGCATGGGATAAAGCTCCTTTGTCACGCAGCAAGGACAGTTTCACATCCCCATGTCATAAGAGCCCTTCTGAGAAGCCTTTGCCTGGCACAGCCAGAGGCACTGCCTGTGGCCCTGGCACACTGCAGTGGAGACAGAATGCACCATCCAGTGGTACTATTTGGCACATGCAATGAGCAATGACAAAGGCCAGGAATTTGTGAGGAGCAGTGGACATGCCCCTGGACATGGTAACTGAGCTCAAAGAGCAGAGAAGGACATTGTCCCATTTGCCTTCTTCACATCTGCCTTTTGAGTGGAAGAAGGAATTAGGCTTTCTCAGCTGTAGCCCAAAAAGCAAGTCACCACATGTTCTGGTACAAACCAATAGGTTATGTGCCCAGCAGGGCTGCTTGGGTGGATCAGGAATGGTTTGTGGCATTTATAACAAGGACAAGTATGGAAAGTGCCATCTTTCATTATGCGTTAGGGTTGTGTCTGAGTAATTACATCAAGGGTATTGTATTATAATCATCTCATTAAGGCTTCTTCACTGTACAAGATCACATCAGTTTTTGCCCACCGTGTTTGCCTTTTGAAGGTGTGTTCCTACAGCTGTAATCCAATTTGCCATATGAGGCTTGTGAAATAGAAGCCTTTAGATCAATCTTTGATAGATCCGATTTTTTTCTTGGAGATGTGTAAGTTGTTAACTTTCATAGCTGGATTTGACCTAAATCTGTGAAGGTCAGATATAGCCCTTTGGAGTTTTCATTTCAAACTATGTATTTCACCAGCTGTGGTATAACACACTTTATGCTACAAAAGAAAAAAAAGGAATGAATGAAGTATTTTCACTAGTGAAGTCTAACCTTGGTAGGAATTCACAAATGTTGAGTGTATTTGCACATCTGCATGGGCAGATCGTGTAAAACTTTGCTTAATAATCATTCAGAAAGAAAAAAAAAATCTCAAAAAGAAACCATGCACTAAAACACTGTGGTCAGACACATGTAAAATAATAAATCTTTAAAAAATTCCCACCAGTAACAGGGAAATTCTTTGTAATTGGTAGGCTTTGCTGATAAAAAGTCAATGGTCGGTCACGCAGTTGTGCTTTACTGCATATCATCTAAAAAGCTATTTTTCTTGAATTTGCAGGAAAGTTTCATATTTGATTGATTGCACTGCTTTTTGCTTGCATTTTACCTGCACAGATTGATGACTACCATATTATACATTTAGAACCTGAGCTAATAAACTAATTTTGCTATCATTGTATTTATGGGGCACACTCAAGGGATATTTACATTCTTTGTATAATATTTACATTCTGATACATTTGGTTATGACAAATGGTTTTCCTTCAGGTTGTTTACTCTGTTGTGTGGCTTGGCAAAGGTGATTTCCCTAAATAAGGAGTGATTTTGTTTGTCCCAGGTTGGTTTGTTTGCCAATCAAAAGTATGTTTCACATGAAAGGACAGGTGCTGTCTCATGGAGCATGCCCAATAATTGACCAGTTAGATGTGGAAAACTGCACCAGAATTGACATAATGGCTTCTTTTTATTCGTTTCCATTCAGTTTGAGTTAATTGCCTTAGTGTAAGTTGTTCTGTGGCTGCACTGCTGCAAGGAAACACCCTGACCTGTAAGCACCTCTCTTCCTGACGTGCTGTGTGATCTTGTTTGTTGAGGTGGAGCAGCACAGGAGGATACAGATGCCTCCATAGGTAGGAGGTAAGTCAGGGAAGGATGTATTTCAGAACACCCCACTAGAAATCATCTGTTCCATCCATCACCCAAGAACTTCTAGGAATATAGAGCTTCATAGTTAAATTTCCCAAAGATGAATGAAAGGCGTAATTACTCAACTAGGGTTGCAAGCTAAAGTCAAGCAAATAAATCAGATGGCTGCAATTCAGGTAATGCAATAGTTTCAAGTCAAGTAGTGGCTTTAAACTGAGGAAGGGTAGGTTTAGACTAGATTTAAGGAAAAAATCTCTGTTGTGAGGGTCATGAAGCAGTGGAACAGGTTGCCCAGAAAAGTTGTGGATGCCCCATCCCTGGAAGCGTTTAAGGCCAGGTAGGATATGGCTTTGAGTAACCTGCTCTAGTGAAAGATGTCCCGGCCCATGGCAGGGGGTTGAAACTAATTGATCTTTAAGATCCCTTCCAACCCAAACCACTTTATGATTGTGAAATTTTGGGATGTCCCAGGTTTTGCTGGTGTCTGTTAGACATGTTCTGAGGATGCAGACTGGAGCGAATAGCTGAGGTTAGCCAGAGGCTACCAAACCAATCTGGGCACTGTGTTTGCAGATAGGACACCAGGGAATCTGATTGGCTCTCACTAACAGCTGACTCAAGTCCAAATGATCCTTATGGAGGAGTTTTCTGGGGATGAAAAGAAGCCACTGTGCTACACACATGGTTAGGGCAACCCTGGCAACTTTTAATAGGTAGGACTAAGTGTATAACCTGGGACTTGGGATTTTGTGTGTTTGTCTGTGGTTCACTTCTTGTTTTCTGTTTTTCTTTTGATTTACTACTGCTTTTTTCGTTTGTTTTGGCTGTTTGTGGGAGTTTTGTTGTTTTTATTCATTTTTTTTTTTTTTTTAAGGTGAGAAGCTCACTCAGGGAATACAAAAAGCAGCTACTGGAGGGGGATTTTACCCTATTGATGATGAGCATTCATCATCATGATCATCATCAATACTTTTTTGTTTGTAGATAGTGCACCATCTTCAAGGTGGGAGAAAACAGGCAGAGGTCCTTAGCAAGCCCTAATGCTTCCCTGAAGATCCACAGCTACTGCAGGGTCAGACCCCTGAGCCTGACTTCGTCTGAGAAATGCCTGTATTTTCTCACCAGGTTTGTTCTGAGAGTCAGGATGGTGGAGTAGGAATTACAGTCTCCTTCCCCTGTTTTTGTGACAACCCCACTGGCAGCAAAAGGCTGCATTCTTCCTTGACAAACCTTCCTCATGGTCCTCTCAAATATTCCTATAACTAGGGTTTCACCAGTTGACATTTCAGAGTAAATAAATCTTTTATTTTTTTTTAAAGAAAACATTTGAAATAAATTTGCTTTTGAATGGAGATCAGTATAAATGAGAACCAGAAGCTGAACAACCCTGACTACTGTATCCCAATTAGCACTGCTAGGGTACCAGCCTAAAAGTAGCTGGCTGCTTTGTAACACAGCTGGGCAACTCACTAATTGTTTTTATTAATGAAGAAAGCTTCCCTTCCTCAGCTGTTTCTTAATGAAATTGTGGGTTCTTCCTTGGTTAGCAAATCAAATCAGACTGCATTTGCACACATTTGTGTGGCCAACAGATTGCAATTTGGAGAACAACAACATCTAAGTTTCAAATGTAGCTCATGGATAATTAATGCCCATTCAATGGTAATAATTAAATTTACTGACACATGAAATACTTTATCTGACTGAGAGAGATTTATTAGGTTAGGAATACTGGATCCAATACAGAAAGAGAAATATTAGGAAATAAAATCTGGCATCAACTTAGAATGTATTTATCTTGAAAATATTACATAATTTCATAGTTCAAGTAAGTATTTCAACAGCTCTTTATGGAATGATGTTATGTAGTTTGTAATAAGTGTGTGACACCAAAGTACTAGAAAAAGACTGTTATTTCTTGCCCCAGTCACTTGATGCAGGTGATAGTTTTGTGAGATTAATACTCCTGTCACATAACACTTGCTTTTTTTCTAGTATTATATCTTCCCCTTTATTGTACCTGTGAATCAAATGCAAATAAAATTATGGTGCCAACTAAATTTGACAAGAATAAAATAGCATCCTTAGTCAATTTTGTGATGCATCTGAAAGGCCAACAGGGATTATTTTTTTCCAATTTTACTCATCCTATTTACTGATGGAATAAACAGCTGTTCCCTCACAAGGTCCTGGGCTGGATAGGCCTGGTGCAGACAGCAATCTCCTGCTCTACTCCTTTGGCTGCTATTTCAGTTCTGTGCTGATGCAAGTGTACTGCAGCAAACTTGCAGAAGCTGAACAAAGAGTGTGTGTCCGTTTGTGGTTTCTAAAATTTTCTTGTGATAACAGAGGGGGTTGTGAACTGTGCACTAACCTGAGACTGCTGGTCCCCAAAGTGCACACTTTGAAAGCCATGCTGCTAACTGGGACATTGGGTCAGTCATGAGAGTGCTGAAAATTTAAAGAAACTTTCCAAATGTAAGTAAGAGTTTGAAACATAGTATGTAGGATCTTATCCTGTGTGATTATAGTGCTAGTCCTGGAGTAGGAGGAATTGTGGAAGGCTTTATCCATCACCAGTTCCATGATCTACTGCCCCACTTCTGTGTACCTGTAGGATGTGCTCCACAAGCTGATGCAGTTCTCAGATTACAGCACAGACCCCCCTGCTGCAGCATTCTGTCAACCCTACAAAACCCTCTTAATGACCCTGTTCCCTTTCACCTTTTCTGTCAAAATTGTTAGTATAGTGTCTTCTCTCGGGCGCTGGCGAAGCAGCTCTCTATGAGGAGATGTTCATAAAGGAGAACAAACACTGAAAAGGCAGAGAGAAGAGTGAGTTATTGGAGGTTTCTCTAGGGCCAGAGTGTGAGGTTCTTCATTTTCCGACAAGAAGGTGTCTTGTTATTTCAGTCCAGGATGACTGTAACGAGAATAATTGTTGGGTATTTTTTTCAAGGGCTATATTCCTTGAGAAGTGCAGTTATCTTATGACAACTTATGTGAGATTTTAAGCAAGAAAGAAGATGATGAGCAGAAAAATGCCCAGGAGGAAGTACTACTACCTTTCCTCTCCCTTATTTCTTATCCACAAGGATAAGAACACTCTGTTGAGGTGAGAGGAGATCGAGGTTCAATGCAACACTTACATCCTCTTTGGGGACATAATGTTGGACTTCAATTAAAATGACTGGGAAGCACACATGGACGGAGCAGTTTTAGCAGGCAGAAGTGATAAACCAGGAGTATCTTGCAGAGTGAGGACCTGAGGAAGGTAAGATGCTGACAGTGCTGTTTTCTTTCTGCTGAGAGGGTAATGTAGTTGTGACTATTCAGCACATGTCTGCCTACATCCACATCAAACAACTATGCCCCAACTGTTGCCATGAGGTAAGGACCATTTAGCTGTTCGTAAGTCTGCCACATCACTTCTCTGTTTTTTTCAACCTCCATTCTGGAACAAAACTTCAAAGCTCGGCAAAGAATAGCTGTTAGCAGCCAGTGACTTGCTCTTGGTGATAACTTGGGCAATGAAGTCACCAAATGAGCCAAGAAACTGCTTTTCTATGGGTTGAAGTCTAATTAATGAGGAAGGAGAGAAATAATAAGGTCACTCATGTCCAGATGCAGATCCTGAGGACCAGTATGTCCTGGGTCCTCATGAGGAAGTTCTGGAAGATGCTAGAGAGTAAGACAGGTTGGACTTCTCTGGACCGATTTCAATTCTTTTAGCTACAGGTCTGTCTCTTGCAATATAACCATGGTTTAGATGGGTTTGGACCTTGTAGACCCATCAGTGGATACTTTGCCTTTACCCTCATGTGTTTCTGCAGATGTCGGCTCTAACAGGGCAGGCTTTTTAAAAAAAAAAAAAAAAAGTTGATGGTGGTTGCTGCAGCAAAAGAGGGAAAGAGGTATTCAGCACTGATCCCAGGGTAGCCAGGGGCATCATCCTTTTGGAGAGGTGCTATCCTTTTGAAGAGACACAGACATCATCCGAGACTAGGAGAGACTACCACTCTGACCTGAGCCTCATGTGACCAGGGGATACAAGAGCAGATAGCATTTCTAAAGCAGATTTCAGCATGGATGGTAGCCATAGTACTAAGTGAGGCTACGCAAAAGTATTATTCAAGTTTTCAACATTTACAAAACAAAGCAGTATTTCTCAAGCGGAATTTCTCCCCTCAATTGATGCATGAAGTGAGGAATTTTAAATGCAGCACTCTTTCCAAATGTACAATAAATAAAATGTCAGTGGCTGCTAGAAAAGACTGAAAAAAATTCTCTTAAAATAGTTACCTAACCTGCACCTTTTCCTTTCAGCTGCTATAATTTCTCTGCCACTCAGCAGCCCAGAGAGCAATGCTCAGCATGTTTTACAAGCACTTCATGTAACTTGTGGAGAGTAAAAAAAGGTCATCTTTCTAATGCTGTGTAATCCTGCACGCTATTAAGTACTAAAGGTACTTCTCTTTTGAACCAATAGTACTGAAAAAAACAAGAGTCGTGAGCATTTAAAAAGGGTTCTGTTGGGCATGTGTGTGATCAAAGCCAAGGAGAGTCCTTTGCTGAGAGAGACACACTATACATTTTCAAGTTGTAGGACTTGTGTGTCTTGCCTATGTTATAGCATATATCCTCACCTGTGTCCAGTGGAGCTATGCAATGGGTTTGCTTTCACGTCTGCTGTGTGTATTGATTATCTGAGCAAATGATGCTAAAGCAGCTAAGTCATGTTTACCCAAATTGAAAAGACAATTGGCCAGATCCATCCCTGATGTAACTGTTCTAATCGGTGCAGTTCTGTCAAGGACAAATTTGTCACTCAGGAAGGAGAATTCCCCATGAAACGCCTGTTAAACCGAAGCAGTTGCCAAATATAAATTAGGAAAAATAAGGCAACTCTCCAATAAAAAACACATCCAAGTTCATGCTTCCTGGCAAGGATCCAGAAGGATACTGTTGGAGGACAACTTCCTGCGGCAGGGTGTTGCTGCAGGGCTCTTGTACCCAGTCCTTGCCCAAGTGGTTGTGCTGCAGAGACTGCTCTGATCAGGCACCCAAAAGGCCTGGCCTGGGTCTCCTCACTGACACGTCCCCATTGTGGGGTGGGCACAGGCAGGTGCAGAGGGGAAGCTGGTGGAGATCTTCTTGTCTCTTCCACAGCTGTACTTCTAAGTAAAGCAGGAGCACACATCTGGGCTGATAGACCCAACAGGCTTCTGCTCACCATGCCTGTGTCTAGTGCCACTCAGAGTGGATGTGAATGAGAGACAGCTTGTTAGTGAGGTTGAAACAGAGCCCGTTTATTTATCAGCATAAACATCCCCGGGGGGCTGGATTAAATGTTTGCATGCTGGGGAAAACAGATTGTGCCAGCAGAAAGGATGATTCAGTCCTAAAGAGAGATGCATCTTGCATTCAGCTTCTGTGCCTGCCGAACTGCCCTGCACCCTACTACTGGGGAAGCTCGAGCCAGGAGTGTGATTTTCTAGTACCAGTGGATATTTTTAGTCATGTTCTCTCTGACACCCTCTCTTAAATGCTAGCCATTAATGCAATGCACATTCTGTTTGTGTCATTTTGTCCTTGGAGTTTTCTCGATGGATGGATTGTTCTGTAATGCAGGTAACCCTAATGAATGAAAAAATGTCAACTCGATATTTCATAAAGTAAAATACTATAACTATTCTCAGTAACACACTGAAGTAATTTCACCTTTACAGGAATTCTGGTCTCAATTTCAGTGTTTTCAAATCTATCCAATATAAATCTGAATGAACAATTCATTATGAATAATTTATACAGCAGATTTGACCCACTTTTCCATTTGCAAATTACTGTAATTCCTCTGTAATGTTCATGTTTTCCCCTCCAGTTTTTTTTCCCTACAAACCTAGATTGAGGACAAACAAGGTTATCTAAAATAAATGATAGCTTAACTCTACCTACTGCTGGCTTCCAGGCTATGGATGCAACACTTCTAAGAGAAAATATTATATGGAAAATACAATTTGATTATTCAAATTTTGTATTATTTCTCCTTGAGGAAATGTCATAGAAGTAACTGGTTGTTTGCTGAGAGTTTTATGCAACTGTCACTGCACATTTATAGAATTTTATCTTGTGATTGATCATCTCTGCATTATGATTGTTGTTAATTAGTTAATAAAATTAATTTTGTAAAGAAGGCCTAAAAAAAATCAATAACATGCATAGAAATGTCAGTTGAAACTACAGAATAATTTATTTGCTTCTTCTTCCCAAGGCTTTGTCTTTGAGCCTCATTTCTAGAAAAATTCTGGCCCCATTCCTGATTGGTGCAATACAGACATGGCGAACACGTTTATCTGCGGCTCTTCAGAAAGCTTTAAATTGTTCTTTTTCCTGACATAATTTAAACAATGAAATTGTATTTTCACAGTATTTTTCATGAACTATGTAGCGATAACTTTCCCTCTTTCTGTTCTTCATTAATTATTGTTGCACCTGAGCACTGTCCTAAGATGAGGAGCTCTTGAGTGTTCTACTCTGTATACAGTTCAGGAAAAGAGTTTCTAACTGTGCGTGGAGGAATGAAACCACATGCCCCTTTAATAATCCCAGTGGTTCTGATACAGAGAGTTGTTTCATCTGTCAAACAGCTCTTCTGAAATCTTTCAGCTCTTCAATTTGTTCTTTTGTTTGCTGCTGCAGTGACCGCTGCTGTCCACTGCCCAGGCTAGCTCCAGCGGTGTGCGGCAGGAGCGGGGAGCAGCTGGAAGTGCAGAGCTTTAAAGCTGCTCCTCCGAAGCCTCTGCTCTACCCAGGGGAGCAACGGCTCCAGGCACTGTGGCAGTCAGCAGCCCTTGAGGAAGGGAAAGAGAAAAGGTAGTTGGGAGGCTTGCCACTGGGAGATAACCCAAGTTTACTGAAGGGAGATCCACGGTGAACAACCACTGACCAAACCTGTGCCACGACGTACAAAGCGAGGCATTACAACGGGGATGGCTTGACAGGGGACCAATAGGGGTCTTTGGGGGAGGGATATGGACAGGGATAGACATTCATATGGGCCAATAGTCTCGAGGGGTGGAGGGAAAGGGGTCACAGGCCCCAATGGGGCGTCAAGGTTTAGGGGATTTCCAAGAGGGGAGGTATCCGAGGGGGCAGGGTCTCGGGGAATTGACGGGGACCATATAAGGGTAATTAGGGAGGGTTTGGGTGACAGGCACGGAACAATCCAGAACTCTGGGAGGGGTTTGGGCGATTGGCAGGGAAGGAGCCAGAACAAAGGGAGGGGATAACCGTATTGGGCGGGGGGGAGGGGGGAGGTGGCTTGGATCTGGGACAGACCAACTGGGAATAGAAGTGGGGAAGGTAGGGATGAACCATTGGGGTACAAAGAACATACAAAAATACAATAAAAACATCGCATCACCACAGTTTGCTTTTTAGAATATAGTGTGGCAGCCTGTATTTCAGCCTCGATAAAGTGCAGAATTAAGCATCATCCTTTAAAAGGATTCTTATCCCTTTATAAAGACAGATAGCTCAGTCAATGAAAGCAGAATATAGCTTGTGAGAGAAATGGGAGCTATGTACAAATGAGGCAGTAAAAATAAATGACACATTACATTCACTAGCCAAGCAAGATGTTACAGTCCACATAAAGGCTAAGATGCTGACTTCACAGGACCTTGTAAGCAGAGCTTCTGTAGGCAGAAGCAATTTACAATTATTGGTACATTAATGACAGTATGTGATAAGTGAATTACTGGGACGTTGATAAATGCTATTCTCATTATAAGTCAATCTATTTTTGGCACTAAACCCATAGTTTCCAGAGATGCCTACATATTGAGCCATTAAAAAATGTCGGTCTGAGCTATCATTTGGCAAGAAGAGTCTCAACTGAGAGTGAAACCTTATTTCAGTAGGTACTGTAGAAGAAATCTTTTTTAAGCTTCTGGAAAAGCATACACATGTAAGGTACTGGAAGACACGTTTCTATTAATTTCCTGCAGAAAGACAGAGGAAGTAAGTTAATGAGCTTTGAGTTACAGGTTCAAGCTGTCGAAATGCAGTTAATTTTGAAAAATGAAGTGCCCTGGCAAGAGGGCTTGGGACATTTTATATTTAAGGTGTTGGAAAGATAGTACTAGAATCTCTCCAAGATCTAACTTGCTCCGTCATGGAGTGGACTTGCTTTTTAGGCGTTATCCTGATGGTGTTGGTTACTTGTGTATCTTAGAAGGACATAGGCTTCCATTTGGTTTAGGTGACCTGACGATGGTTCCTGGAGGAAGTATTTCCAAAACACAGAACCTATAGAAAGGGTCTTCTCCAGAAAATATTGAGCTAGCAAAAAAGTGAGGGAAATGGGGGAGAAATAACTGTGAATAGCAATGGCTAACGATCGCTCCTCACATAAAGCTGAAGAACTGGGCATGCATTCCTAAATTTTTTTGTGTTTTAGACAATCGTAACTGTGGAATGTTACTGTACTTCTTAAGGGGTCTGGTCAAGGAAGTCTGATACGTAAGTAGACCACATAGTTTTTGAAGATTGTCGTTGAAAAAGGATTCTAACACGGACCGACCCTTGGAAAGAATTCTCTGATCAATGATGGATCCAAGTATATTCTCTTTGGCTTCTTGCTTGTGCAAGCACTTGCCAGCAAAGATTTGTCTCAGCAATTTGACTGGAGTGCTAAGATTCTCTGAAATATGAAGGGTCCCTGGGAGATGTGAATAGGGACACTGAGATACTCACATCCCAGAAAAAGAATTTCTGACTGGGGAAAAGACCAGCGGGACATGCAGAACAACAGGAAAGAAGACATTGCTGAGTCAGCCAAGAGATTCCGTTTATTTTATTTTATTTCGTTCTTAGTCATCAAGGTCCATAGATAAACATAATTAGCCTCTTTCAGCCTCAGTCTTGTTTACTCTGACTTTTAAATAGCTATGGACTTTGATAATAACCCTGTTTCCTTACTGATTACTTCATATTTGCATGTTTTCTTATTAGGTAGCTCTTGGGACACATGACATTTTTGGGTTAAGACCCTTTCTGATTCCCAAATTTTTCTGAACTAAGATCAGACCTGACTGGAGGGAAGTTGTTAAAGCAGTAGTGTGGTACAATAAGGCACTGTTGCCTCAGAAGCCTACTAGGAACACAAATGTTTCTGAGAAACTCACAGGCCCAGGTAAAAGGACAGCAGTATTTGTATGGCTGTAATCCTGAGGTAATGTGTAAATGCACTGCATTCCTTAGGGATGGGTGCTGTGCCTGTGCAGACAGACTGTAAAAAGAGGCTCTGGTGCTGCTCGAGTCTCAGGGTCTCATCATGAAGCTGATTAGATCTAAAGGTTTCCTCTTTAACTGCATTTGGAAAACATACCCTCAGTGAAGGGCATGCTCATTCAGGGTTTGAGCAAGCTCCTCAGGGGGCCTTTTTTTCCTGGAACAATTTCTGTCTTCTTGGATTATTCTTCAATCACACTTTGTGCAATAGCCTCATGTTTCTTATTGACATGTTGACATAACTGTAGTAAGCCATCATGTAAAGAGGTACTGCACACAGATTGAAAGCATTGGATGTCTTGTGAATCTTCAATAGTCTCTTAGGAATGTTAATGAATCCCATTGTTACTCATTCCATCAATGGTCTTTGGGGTTTTTTTGGTAAGAAAAAGATGAAGTGCAAAATGTTTTAAAACGTTTATTGTAAAGTGCTGAAAGTAGAGCCTTAAAATAAGATCAATACTCTTCTCTGTACCACACAAGTTTAAAAGAGGAAACGTAGTTTGAATTTCAGTTTCCTTAACTTGGGATTCCTATTCAAAGCTCATGTTAGAATAAACTGAATTTTCCTCCACTATGTCCAAAGGCACTACTGTATTTTTACTGATATCCCAATTAACATTTCTAGTGTTCGTATTGCAGATGAACCAGATTACCCACCACACATTTGTAACACAAAAATATTGGAAGTTGGAAGATATTGTTTGTCCCTAAAGCTCAAGTCCCAAGTAATAAAATTGTCCCAAGTAATAAAGTAGATTAAATTAAAATTTGATTTAGGGTTTTTGATTGGCACTTCATTCAAATCAAGAAAAAAATGTGGTGTTCTGTATTTGAGAGGTATGTGTTTTTAAGCAACAATCTGATAACCTTGAACTTAAAATAATGGAAAATTGAATAGGAAGATAAAAAAAATTTCATTCATATAATATATATGAGCATATATAAAATTTATAAATGTTTTATTTGTACATCTATATATATACATAGACTCACAAAGGCACAATATGCTTTATATATGATTAGACTTCAAAGACATATTTCAGTTTGACAACTGAATTAAATAATAGTTTGCATATTGATGAGTAGTCATTCCTATTTAACCTTCTTTGATGAGTTTATAAGTTCATATGGTCCGAGAAGACTTTTCTCGCCCCTCTTCGTTGGGCAGGAACTTTAACTGCCCATCTGGCTTTTAAGTAGGAAATTACTTAAAGTTATTTCTACTTTTTAAAACTTCACATTCAAAGTACGAGTCTCTGAAGGTGCATATATGTTGTCCCATTGGAGCACAACTGGATTTCATTCCCAATCCTCATCTGCTTGCAAGATGTTGCGTGTTTGGAAGTTGTCATCTGGAACACACTCACTACTCGTTAGTATGAGCTGATCTGACTGTGTGCATGGTTTCTACCCAGTATTCCCTGCCCACACAGAAGTCTCCAAAGGTACCCTTGTGATCTCTCCAGCCCTTACACCCTCATCCTCTCCTGCCTTCATATACACATTGGGCACTTAGCTGTACTCTGTGTGGAATGCTATTTCTGATAGAAAGCCATCAACAGCCTCTGCGTTCAGACTTCCCCTAGTTCTGGACCTTAAAGAAGTAAGTGGCCAGGCAAAAGTCCAGAGAGCACCGGAGAATGTGATGTACATGGTGGCTTTAAGAGTCCTAACCTCCATTTCTGGCCTTGGTCCAGGAAGACATTCTTACCTACTGGTTCAGATCTAGCATAAAACTATGTAGGAGTTGTGTGAGGAGAGGAATTAGTAGGGGGTCTGGGTGGGTGTTTTGGAGAGGATTGGACTGAAACCTTAAATATAACATTTTGCTGTTTATTGCTTTTTTTTTTTTTTTTTTTTTTTTTTAAGGCCTTTTTTATTATAAACAAAGAGCTTCATTGAACTAAAATGCATTCTAACAAACTGTGGAAGCTCTTCATCTTCTGTACAGGCTCTTACTCACTCTTTTAAATTTTTTTCATGGGGCCAGAACAGGTCAACTTATGGCCCACAGCAGTAGCCTGGCATGGTCAGCGTGCTGGGCCAGGTTGGTAGAGGTCACTAGTCCAGCTGTGAGCTGTGTGGGGCTAAGACAGAGCCAGTAACATAAGCAAGGATGCAAGGTGTGGCCACTTGCTTTTCCTCTATTGCTGTGCTGAAAACAGTATTCAGAAGCTGTGGGTAGTGCAGCTATTCTGACAGCACTTGGGATGCCCTCAGTGCCAGCAATGAGGGTCCCTATATTGATGACACAAGTACGTATGTTCCTTCATTAAATAATTGGTGCTGGTGTCATTATTCAACCTTTTATGGCCGATATTGTGTGACCTCAGCCAGCAGGAGGTAGGTACTATTGTCTACAGTGTGGCTGGAAAAAAATGCTTGGTGTTTCTTTCCAGTGGTAAGTTGAGAGTGCCAACCTACAGACTCCCAGGTGGTGTAAGCACACTTTCTAGGTTTGGTCACAGTGCCATGGGGTGGTATTTGGATAGTAATAACCTGCCTAATGACAAGGTGGTAAGGTAATCCTTGTGGTTTCTGCCCACAGTAAGTGCTGTATGCAGAGGAAGATAACTTACAGCTTTGTCAAGGAAACTGTATCATAAAACCCTGTAATGATGGCCAAGCAGAGAAGCAGAATATTCTAGATGATTTCACATACTTGTTTGAATGAAGCACATCCGGCTGATTTCAAGGACAGCTGAAAATTCTCTTCAGTAGCCATCAGCAGATACATTCCTGGTTCACACACATGTGGAGGGTTTCGTGAAAGGCTGTAATTTTAACTCCAGATAATTGTGGTGGCTTCTTCAGTGTTTCACCAACACCATATTGAATAATGATAATAGTGGTTAAACTAGAAGCTTTCTATGATGTCTTTACATATTTTCCTCGTCCTTTATTCTTTGTATTATGTCTTCAGACAGTTTTTTCTAGGTAAACTCATCAAATTACCCTGTTAATACAGAAAATGAAGAAGTGCTTTTGCAAACGATGTGTAATAATACAAGAAATCATTTGACTTCTTCTAGTGAAAAGAGAAGGTGTGGGAGAGAAGAGGCACAGTGGATGTCTTGGTACCAGAATGGAAGTTGAAAGGCCTGTGTAATACACCCCCTGCATATCTCCAATGCTGTCTGGGACTCAAAATCTCATACTGGGCAGGGCAGTGTCCAGAACTAGCCTGCAAGAAACTAGGAAGGGTGGAGTCAAAACATTTCCAGATGCCAGAAACTGAAGGAAATTCTGCAGGGTAGCACCTTTACTCTCTCTGTCTACAAAACATATTCCTGAACATATGATACTGTAAGTATTCTTCTGAAGAACCAAAACTCATTCAAGTGGATAACAGATGTGCAACCCAATGCCTTTTATATACCACTTCAGATGCTGATACCAGCCCATGGAGCCAGAGTCAGTCTTTGCCTTGAGGAACTCTGTTACATCCCATCTCACACTGGAGAGTCTTCACGCTGCCTGAGGCTGCAAAAGGCTGGATGAACAAATGTCTTGTTCACCCTCGTTATTTTCGTTGTTTCAAAAGTAAATGTAGGAAGTGGTGCTCTTCCAGGGTTTGGGTTCTATCCTGGAATGGTGAGTTTGAACATTCCCAGGATGCAGAGGATTTAGGCCATTCTCTTGATGAGCAGAGTCTGTATTTCCTTCTGTACAAGAAGTGAACAATGCTGCCGTGTCTTATATGTCAAGGCAGTCTTATGGCTCATATGACTCAGCAATCATATTTCAAAAGAAAGCACAGTTTTCACAATGATTTTAGGCTGTAAAAACAGTTCTCAACTAAGTGAGTAAGTTAAAAATGCAAGTACATACCTCAAAGACAAGAGAAGGGCAAGATTTTCAGCACTGTTTCTGTATTTTCTTCTGGTTGAACGAGGTGTACTTCATACAATGTGCTGACTTCTGTGACTCCTTTTTTAAATTGATTATCTTTCTTAGGTATCATACAGGAACCTGGATATTTAACTCATATTTGTGATCTGAATTTTCACACTTGGGTATCTGAGCAGCTATAGTATGGACCAAAAAGAGGACTGAAGGAAAGATGCATTTCCCATGGGGTAGGTCATCAATGACTACAAATGTAGCCTCATCATCCTTTTATTAGCACGTTTCCCATGGAGGAAACCTAGAGTGAGATTTACCATAGGGTACTTCAGTATATCTCTTATTTATTCACACAGGGACAGCAAGACAAAAACAGAATAAACCAAAGTTCCTCACTTTCTCCCTTGGTATCACTGCTCTGATGTTGTCTTTATACTACAACTTTCAAGTGGTTTCCACTGGGACTGACCACAGCAAGAAAGAGAAGAGAGAAATGGATTTTTTTACAAATGAAAAACATCTGCTTAATGCTGTCAACTGGTCTGCCATGTGAAAGACTAAGTTTTTTTTTTCTCCAGTTGCTGCCTCTACAACTTCTGCTTCTCTCACAAAAATGTTTTAGTTTTGGGCATCAAGTGGCAAGCATTGTGCGTTAGCCATAGGCTCCCTGACAAGTTAGAGCAGAGAAAATATTCAGTTATTCCAGCTTAATGAAGTGAAGTAACTGATATTTTGGATAGACTAAAGCAAAGCTGCCAGTATGGTCGGACATCATGTTTTTGCCTCTTCTTGTCTTGGAAAGCAGAATGGCCTCTTGTTGACCAAGAAAGTAAGCTCTGATCGACTCTGGAACAGGTTTAGGAAATTGCTGCCAACTCTAGAAATTAGAAAGAACCATAGCGAGATTAGTTATTAGAGAAAAAAATCTTTGGGATTCACCATGAGATCCTCTGACCTCCAAACATCTTAAATCATTGAAATAAATGAGTCTATGGAACAGCTCCAGTAACTCAGTGTCATGGGTTGACCCAGACCGGATGTCAGTCGCCCACCCAAAGCACTCTGTCACTCCCTTCCTAGCTGGGCAGAGGAGAGAATATAAAACAAAAGGCTCGTGGGTCAAGACAAGGGCAGGGAGAGGTCACTCAGCAATAACAGTCATGAGCAAAACAGTCACGACTTGAAGAAATTATTTATTTCCAATCAAATCCAAGTTGGTTAAGGAAAAATAAACCAAGTTCTGCCAGTAAATCTACTCCATGTTGGACTCGTCTCTCCACAGAGTCACAGGTCCTGCCAGGAGCCTGCTCCAGTGTAGACTTCCCATGGGGTCACAGCCTCATTCATGCATCCACCTGCTTCTGGGTGGGGTCCTCCGAGGGCTGTTGGTGGACCTCAGCTCCCTGTAGGCCTCCAGGGGCTCCAGGGGAATCTCAGCTCCTATGCCTGGAGCACCTCTTTCCACTCTTCCTTCGCTGACCTTGGTGTTTGTACTACTGTTCCTCTCACATACTCTCACTCCTTTTTCTGGCTGCAGCTGATGTTGTGTAGATGTTTTTTTCCTCTTCTAAAATCTGTTACCCAGAGGCGCTACTACCACGGCTGTCAGGCTTGGACTTCAGCAGCAATGGATCAGTCTTAGAGCCAGCTGGCATTGCCTTTGTTGGACATGGGGGAAGCTTCTGGCATCTTCTCATAGAAACCACCCTGTAGCAAAACCTTGCCACACAAAACCAATACATGCAGTTTCACTGGGTACAAATACTTTATGATTAAATCCAGCAGGATAGAGCGCCAGGAGGTGAATCATATCCAGCTTAACACAATCAGAAAATTTTATCTATTAAACACACTTTCTGCCCAGCTCTACCAGTAACAGTTAAACTATGAAAGTATTGGCCTGAATGTAGAATCTAAACAGGTGCAACAGGTGAAACACATTACTTTATGGTATTACTAAAATCCTAAATCTAAGTCGATGGAGCCAAGCCTCCCTAGCTGGGCTTTTCCTCCCTTAATGATTTGCTGCTGAAGGAAGGGTTCCAGGACACTGACCAAAGGTAAAGCTTCAAGTAGACTGATCACACCAATTACTAAAAATAGTAACCTAGAGCTGTCATGAGAGCAGCATACTTCCTCCATTGCTTGTTTTAATTCAAACTGGTGGAGTCATAGAGCTTGCTGAATTTTGCATAAATCACCAATAGTAATACTCTTTCAAAGGTAATCCCAACCTTAATATCCCAGGCAGGGCAAGAAATAATTAAAATGTAGTAAATTCCATATAGAGGTTTCCAATATTAATGTGAAGCACCTTAGTCAATAAAAAAGAACAGTAGTTTTAGTTCATGGAAATGAATATTTTAAAAAATACTATAAGGCATTTTCTTTCAGTTGCATTTTTTCCCTTGCAATATTCATTCTTCTTGACAATAATGGCATTGTTTTCTCCAATACTTTTCATTTTTCCCTTATGAGAGCTGAAATGATGACACATCTCACACATCCCTCCCCCATCACTGGGCAGCAATATATAGCTCCATAGAAACATCTCAAATGCCTAGATAGCTCTTTCCACAAAAAGAATACAACTTCAAACCCCTTTATTTATAGCGGTATTGTAGGCCAGCTCATCTGGCCCTCTTCATGCTGAAGAGTTTATATAAGAAAACTGAGACTCCCCACAGGAGGTGGCAATCGCTGGTACACGTCTGCATCTGTCAAATAGAGCAGCACTTCAGACAAATGCTTTCACATCCTCCAAGATTTTGTTTTCTAATTAGCTTTGATATATAGCCATCTCTGAGCCTGACCGTATTCATGCACAAGTTACTGTAACATCACGTTACTGTTTACAGGAGTCCACAATACAAACACAAAAACAGCCCAGGGTGAGCTCTCCAAATTCCTCACAGATCGAAGTATTTGGATTCAATAATAAGATTAGTGATTTTAGATTACTAAGGAAGAAGCCAATTAACTAGATAATGCTTGATTTGTCACCTAGTATTAAACAAAAAGGAATGGAGTTTCTTGACCACTTCTTGGGATTTTCTGTGCCTAAAAAATGGCTATTTTGTAAATAATTGAATTGAATACAGAGAGATAATGATGCAAACTCAATAGCTTTACTCTTTTAAAAATAAGTAATGCACTGCCCATGAATAAGGCAACAGCACAGCCAAGTACCAGTGTTGGTGAGTTACAGTCAAAACTAGGCTTTGACATCTGGCCCCTGAGCTTGCCAAGCTTATTCAGTGAGGGATTGCAATGGGTGACTATGTTAAAAAAAGAGAGAGCGAGCTGAGTAGGGATGCAAAACAGCCGCCTTTCACTCCCATCACTTCTTCTCCTCCATCCCTGTATGTCAGTCACAGTGCTAGTGAAAAGAACTATACCCTGCCAAATTAACAGTTCAATCCCATGTCTGTGACAACATATTTGGAACATGAAAGCCGTTCTAAAACCTAAGCTTGTATCAAAGTCTAATTTATGACCTACGAGACAGGATGTGTTTGGAATGGAGCTCAGAAAACTGGCCTCTTCAAGCCCTACAGAATAAGGTCATCCAAATTCACTGAGATCATGCTGCTTTAAAAATGATGTTTTCCAGCACTCCCTTATCATTTGACAGTGCGCGGTGTCAGCAGGTTGCTGGTGAAACTCAGGGTGCCTGATGATACTGGACATCATTAATGGCTGACTGAGAACTGCTAGACTTCATCTTGTGGTTCTCTGGTAACTGAAGTTGGCTCTTTTTTATTTCTTTAAGAATATTCTTAATCCTTTCTAACGGGCTTATGAACTTTAGCAAATAGCTGCCATTTAGAGCCTCTCTGCATTTTGATGCTGAGGGAAAACAATCTGAATTAAATACAGTGGTTTTGAAATTGATTATTGAAGTTACATTAATCCCCCAAACCAGCAGAAACTATTATGCAAAATGAAACTTACTTTCTGTCACTATAATTTGCTTTCTGTTGGACTTTACAAGTGATTTAAATTAAATTGAATTTAGCCTTGTTTCTTTCTGAATAAGTGTCCATATAAAAGGTTTAATCTGGTTTTATGGTTATTTAGATTAGCTTTACTGAGGAAGATGAGAGAAATTACATGGCAAAAGATAAATAGAGACTACAGAAAAGCCCTTTAGAGTATGTAAACTGTATCTTGTTACCCAACCCTTATTTTAGCCTTTCTACAGAAACTGCAGATTCAGTGGTCATTTTCTGAAATTAAACTGTCATGGCAATATTGAAATAATTTCAATGTAGGCTTTAATCATGGTAAAATGTGTACATATGCATATTTATCTTTGAAATCAGTGGATTACACAAAAGTATGAGAGTCAGCCACCTATGCTAATGTTCACAAGGTACAGGCCTTGGAGCACGAAGCAGGATATGGCAGAAGGAGAGGCCTAGTAACACTGTTTTTATCCATTTCTAGGCTCATAAGAATATAAAGAGTAATTTATTTATTTTTTCAACTTTCCCCAGGGATTCATGCCTCAATTCCCCTACTATGAACATCAGTGACTAGCTGTGGACATCTGCAGTGTGGACATATCTGTCTCTCTTCCACAGTTTTTTACAAGTTTTTGCAACTTGTCTTTTTTGCAGAAGACAGCTGTAATAGTCTTGTTCCTTACTTGTGGAGGACTATGGAGATCACCATGTGTAAGTGGCCTCTCCCTCCCAATTATCACTGATGGCCCAGAAATTATCCTTATACTCCTGCAGAACGTGTGGTAATTCCCACCATGCTTCAAACTGCCTGTGGTTTTAAGGGAAGAGAAGTGATAGTGCCATGGTCTGAAGCGCCTTCTTTTTTACTCTCCTCTTTTAAAAAGACTGGAACAAAATGCAAGATGTATTTTTTCTCATAAAACAGGTAGGAATTTGATTAGCTACAAGCAGTGCCTGGAGCTGAAGTCAAGTGTGTGCTACCAGTTCAGGCATTGACCCTTCCAATTATGAATCCCAGTTTTCCAAGCTGGTCAATCAGTAACAGACTACTGCAGAAACTGTAAGTGAAGCCGTTCCAGGTGATATTTCTGCCAGACTCAAGTGTAGCTCTGAGATCAATAAGGTGAAAAATTTGGGTAAAGGTTCATGTGTTCACTACCTGCATTGTGCAAAGATGCAAGACTTCACACACACTTTTTCACACAGTGCTCAGTACCACTGCACTCGTTTCCCCTGAGCAATTTATTAAGCCTGTCATTAGGTTACTCTGTGGTGTGTTATTAAGTGTAACTATTCATAAGCCATGTGGGGATTCCCCTCTCTGAAAACTCAGTACTACAGCATTTTGAAGAGCATCCTATTCTCTCTAACAGAGAAATTAGGGTGAGATTAAGCTCTCCAAGGAGCATTACTGCCAGAAGTCTGGCTGCGGCCAGGCTGGAGGTCTGTGGCTCAGACCCAGGAAGCCGTGACTGACCCAGAGAGAGCGTCCCACAAGGGACAGTCTTCCAGAGGTCTGCGGTGTTCCCTCAGCCCCTGGGGTGCCTCCACAGAGGGGTGCCTGTCTCAGCAGGTTGTCAGCTCTCTAGTGAATTCAGAGGGAGTGATTTCAGCTCTTGTTCTGTGAGGCAACCCCAGGCCAGACCAGGAGGAGAGAGACGAGAGGCTCATTTGGCAGTTCCGCATGAGGCAGCTTTATTTGTCCTGCACCCCTCGAAGGGGAGGCCAGGGACGAGCTGTCCGATCTCTAAAGGAGAATAGGGTAGCTCTTATAGGGGATATAAGGGTGGGTGTGAGAGTGTAGAAGCCAAGGGTTACAAAGAATCTACATAGGGTCTCCCAGAGGATCACGGGTCTGTTTTGTCTCACCCTCACCGAAAGTGCTGCCTTTTCCAAGGGGATCTTGCTGGGAGGTTATGCAACCTCCTTATCTCAGCAGGCCTCCCTCCAGGGCAGGGGCTGGGCATACCCCACATCAGCAGTCTAGCCTGACCTCGTGAGAGTAGTTCAATTGTGGCAGTGACAGACAGAAGAGGAACTGGACTCAGTGCCAAAACTAGAAAACAGAAGTATAGTGAAGGTAGGGCAGAAATCAAAGAATCACCTATATAACACGACTCACAGCTTCAGATTTAAGGCATTTTATTGCATTGCCAATGATGCCTTAGGTCTTGAACTTTGTGTTTTTCAAATCCTGTAGTGCTTAGAGCGTAACTCTAAAGTTTCTTGTGGCCTTTTGGTTTCTGCTCTCAGGCTAGGTAGACATAACAAAGCTTCTCCAGGCCTGCACTCCAACGTCACCCAGACCATCCTAGGCCCAAAAAGTATAATCCAAAGAGCTTCTAAGGGGGGCAAGCTGAGGGGAATTACATCATTAAACTGAAGCTTTAACTGGAGAATTAACCTTGATATGCAAATGAACCAAACCTGTAAAAGTGTGAAGAACTTGTGACCTGTCGTCCATCTTGGGGTCCGTCTTGGCAATAGCCTCTGGCTCCCCAGGGGGTATCTTTGAAGGCCTTTCAAATAAATATGTATTTTATTCTTCTACTCCTGTCCAGTGTCTGTGTCTAGAAGGCCTCTTAAGGTATCACCAACATTACACTTTTATTCTGTCCAAGAACCCAGTCAGCCAGATTTCATGCAGTAGCTGTTGTCCCCATATCCAGATGTGCTTTTGTGTCATCAGATTGGAAACACCAGGACCCTGTTTGAGCTGCATCCATATTTTCCAGAAGACCATGGCTGATGATCAAAGCCTGAGATCCATTTTTTCTGGCCTTCCTGCTGGGGATTTGACTCATCAAAACAGGACATCATTGTGTAAAATAAGATCAAGGCACAGTTGAGAAGTTCCTGAATGGTGTTTGTAAAAGTCTCCCTGCCCAGACTAATTTTCAAAGACTTTGGGAACAAAAGAGTATTTAAGAACTTTGAATGCAGGCTACACATAATTTGGTCCAAGAGAGTACTTCTCCTTTGCCTTCCCATGGTGCCTAGCTTGCTGAAGCAGCTGAAAGGCCCGAGTTTTAGTGGTAAAATGTTCCCAAGTGCCCAAAGTTATGCTACAGTGAAAGGCTAAGTGTTCCTACTTAGTCGGAACTGAGCATCTAGCACTTTATATTTCCCAGAAACCTTAACAGTCTACTTTCAAACATACAGCTGACGAAGGAGGTCCTCCTCTGCATAGTGATGGCTGACACAGTCTCTAAGGAGACCAGGGCCACCAGTGCTCCTATTCAGCAAGTTTGGTTCTACATGAACTCAGCAGAGCACTCTGTAGGTCTGCAAGTGATGGGCAAGGACATTGTTCCAGAACCTGTAGGGGCAAAAATGAAAGCTTCATGAGCCAGGGCAGGGAACAGGGATCAGTCTTCCTCCATAATGATGGTACCTTCTGAAAGGGAGGGCATGCTTGTTTCCAGTAATACAGCTGTTTATTCACCTGGATAAAACCCCAGAAGGGATTCTGTATATTAATATCAGAGCCTGAGTCTTCTGTTTTGCGGGTAAGTGCACTGACTACCACATTTTCTGAAGTGCACATGCTCTCTGATTTTTCCCAGAGTCTTAAGAACTTTCCTACATAGTGTGATTGCATCAAGAAAAGGCATGGACACTGACCACATCCATGGACATGATGCCTTAGGTTTTAACTTTTATATTTTTCAAATCCTGTACTGCCTAGTGTGTAACTCTGAAGTTTCTTGTAGCCTGTTTATTTCTGCTCTCTCACGCTAGGTAGACATAACAAAGCCTCTCCGGGCCTGCTCTCCAAGGACACCTAGACTGTCCTAGGCCCAAAAAGTATAAAGCAAAGGGCCTCTAAGGGGGGCAAGCTGAGGGGAAATTACATCATTAAACTGAAGCTTTAATTGCAGAATTAACCCTGATATGCAAATGAACCAAACCTATAAAAGTGTGAAGAACTCGTGACCTGTCGTCCATCTTGGGGTTCATCTTGGCAATAGCCTCTGGCTCCCCAGGGGGTGCCTTTGAAGGCCTTTCAAATAAATACCTACTTTTATTCCCTTCCTCCTGTCTAGTCTCTGTTTCTAGGAGGCCTCTTAAGGCATCAGTCACTGACCACATCCAGATTAACTTTCTTTCTTACAGACATTGAAGAAAGTACCAGAAGGTACTGTCTGTAACCACACAAGCTGAAGAAGGAAGTTGCCTTGGTTTCCTACTTTCTTCATTGCCATGTTGGCACTTTCAACCCTGCTGCTGCAAAGAAGGGACTGTCTGTATCTTTGCAAAACTGACTGTAGGTTCCTCTCTAGTGAGCAGGACACTGCGCTGTGGATCCAGACTGCATGCATACATATATATATGTACATGTGTGTGTGTGTGCGTGTATGGATGTGAAAATATATATGAAGGTGTATATTCCTCCAGTCTTGCCTCAGTTAAACTGCTGAGGGACAGGGTTTGAGACCTTTCATTGTCCTTAGTGTCTCCTAATGACAAGATTTAGAATGTAGCATGTCTTTTAATTGCCTTTTTGTGGACAAATCTCAGCTATGGGTTCCACCCCAAGAGCCAGAAGTCCTGGCAGAGGCCTTGCAGAGTGTTATTTTCTTATTTTCAAGTACATACATCTTTTATTGGATCCAGACCTCAGATATCAAAACAAGCTTGTTGTCTGCTTCTCAAGTAACCTAATGCTATAAAGAACACGGAGGTAATTCATGTATATTGTGACACAGAGAACTGGTTATGTACCAACAGAAGCTAAAGAGCACAAGAGGTCAAACGTAAGATATGTTAAAAGTTTTGCACTGTGTTGTTATGTGCACCTGCATTATGGGAAGGGGAAGAGTGAAATAAAGGTTTCTCACAGTTGGGCCACATTCCTTCCATGATTATTTAAGTATTACACAAAGCAGATTCTAACTCACACAAATATCCGATTAGTGAAGATATGAAAGGCAAGAAGAAGGCGTTCAGTGTGTGAGGTCAATTATGTTTTGGTGGAATGAAATGTGCTTATGAAAAGTGTTCTGTTTCACCAGGGAAAGGTTTAGGCACCTTGATTCCTTCCTGGATTTTTTTTCTTGGTTCAGAATGGTGCAGACTTCTTTATGAAATATCTAAATGTAAAGTTCTTGCTGAAGAAGCTAAGGTAGCTCGGAGTGTGGGAATGTAAACTTATATGCAGTTTATTCTGGTAAAAGATGCCAAAATAAAGGGTGGTGTTTAGAAATATGGGGTAGTGCTGCCTAAAAAATAGTTTGTTTTATGGGTATGAGCTGCCTGTTTGTTAGGTAGCTTTGACAATCTAATTTCAGTAGTGTAGACTAAGCCACAGAGAGTCAGCTCTTCAGTCATGTAGTTTTTGTTTACCAACAAGTTGGTGAAAACAATGCCTGGTGAATCTAGATCAATACTTTAGTGCAGACCGTTTGTCCCTGTTACCTTGCTCTGGGTCGTGGACTTTGAGAGACTTCTCAAAAAGGTAGACTGCTATTTGTTGAAGTAAACAAAATTATGTGCTTCAGGAGAGCCTTTAGTGTGTTCCAGCCAGTTGTCCCATTTAGTCCATGGGATGAGACTAGACCGACCTGAGGTACTGCTCCCTGAAACAGGGGTAATGTGTCCTGCAGATCCTTAACACCAGCTGTCCCACTCTGTGGATTCATTCCTATTACACATCACTTCTTACTAATGCAGACAGGCACCAGGCTTTGCAACCAAGACTTTGGAACAGAAGGGGGAACAAGACATATTAAAGCACTTGTATTCCTCATCCCCATGTGGCTTCAGTGTTGGATTTTGTCACTGAGAAACACAGGTATTTTTGCCACTTAAGATCAAGATTTGCAGAGTGATTAGATTGGCATTAGGCCTTTCATAGTGCATTTATTATTCCATAAGAGATTTTAGTTTCTTCTGCATGAGTAAGCAGAATATCACGACTCCTTGTCTTCCTTTGGGATTCATGGCAGGAGATAGAGAAAAGCTGTTGCAAATCAATCAACAGTATTTTGAGTCTACTGAAGACACCTCTTTGTGTGGGACACAAGATCTGTGACTTATGTCATTTGCAGTTTCAGTACTAGTCTTCTCTTCTGGCTAGCACAGTCTATCCCCTAAAAATAAATACAGATTGAACTCTGTACATTTGCTCAGAGGAGACTACAGAGCAGATTTTTCTAAAGTGCTAGATAATAGATATAATTATGTTGGTTATGTTCAAGAACATTTGTTTCTTCTGTGAAATCGTAAGTTGTATCTTGATTAGCAAAATAGTTTTGATTTAAGGATGCAACACAATGGCCAGTTGTGATGTAGTTACTCCTTCATTTTTTGGAAATAAACTGCCTGGAGAACTGACCTAGGTTGCATAAGGAGGACAGCCCAGTGGGTAGGTACTCCCATGGTCACCTTGGAAGTGGCAGTACTAAAGGGAAGACTTCAGGCTTCAGCTGTCAAAATGCTGTTTGTTCAGGCTGGCTCAGCTCCTGACAGGACCAGTGGGGAGAGACATCTTTGGCAGGCAGCATGCCCCAGCCATCTATCTTAGTGTGTGATGTACCGTGCTTGGGAGACCTCTCTCTTGCTCTCTCAGAGCTTATTTTATACTGGATATTTAATATTTGAAGTGCTGAAGTGACTCCACCCAAAATTTCTGTTCCTTCTTCTGCCTTCTTCTCCTCAGTGTGTAACAGTAAGAATTGTGTCTGTTTGTCTGCAAGACAAACTCACGTTTATAAAATGAAATAAAACACATTCTCTACATCCCAAGACCATTTTGCAGTTACCATCAGTATTTTTTGTGATCCAGTTTCTCAATATTGGGGACAGAAGAGCCTAGAAGGTCCTAAAAGTTGACATTATGAATTACAAAACAGAAAGTGTTTTCATGTCTCTTATGACCTTATACTGAAAACATGATTTTGATCATTCAGTGGCAATAATTTCTCAAGCATGTTCTTGCAAATGTCTTTAAGAGAGTGACAGAAATTAAACCTAATAGTTTTCCTTTGAGGTACTGAAAAATATTTATCTTTGGGCTGATTTTCTAGGGTATTAAATGACCTTGTTAGAGAGAGGCCAGACTGCAATGTAACATGGGGCCTTGTGATTACCAAAGCCATTACTGGTTATATTGCTTGTTCCAAGCAGTGTGGTGAGAGAGTGTGTCAGTGCAAAGAGCAGCGTGGCATCCTCAGCCTGTCCTTTTCTCTCCATCTTCTCTTTCTCTTGTAGAGAAAGAGTTGACAGTGAATTGCTTTTGAAAAAAAATTGAAGACCTACAGAATAAACTGAGGGCAACAACTCATGCTGCAAATGGAAAGGGATCTGATAAATGTGGTACATTTTCTATTTGAAAAGCACAGCAAGCTGAGAAACAGGGCTCTTGGGTGCTTTATATCTGTGCTTGATGGGACTGTCTCAGATCTTACAGGTGTTTCTTATGCCATCCAAAATAAGTTTTCTCATGCTAATCACACTTTTTCCTCTATAGCAAAACTAGAGGTAACTACTCACAGCAAGAAGATCCAGTGGGCATAAGAAATGTCTCTGTTCTGAGCTGCTAGGAGCTTGAGATCTTTTCCTTCTTTCCAGGGGGTTGTTTTTATACAAAAGCTAACTCAAATATCTACTACTATTCATTTGTACATGTACTGCTGCAATATCAATCAGGACAGCATCTGAGGACCTTCACCTTATTTTAGGTGCGTTCATTTTTGGTGCAAACTGTATGTTTACCACTCTAGATACTTGCTTTAGCAATGCACAACTGAAACAGACCCTTGCATAGGGTCGTAACAAATAAAGCTGTTTGATGGATTTCAGTGTTTGTTCTGAGAAAAGGTAAAGCACAGAGGATTACTGTCATCAATCTAGTGGCAAGGCTAGTGGCACAGCGAACATGCAGCACTTCACAGCTTTAGCAAAGGCAAAGTTCAGAAAGATGATGGCCACTGACAACTCATTTCCCAACCAGTCTCTAGCTGGTGTATTTTTCTGGGAGCCCTATAGACACCTAGGGCAAATAATGCTAATTTATTCCAATCTGAGGTAGCGAATGAAGGCTGGAGAAGGTAAATATGCTCAAATAAGATGTACTCAGGTACAAGAATCAGCCTGCAATTCCTTATTCTCTGGGGGACATTGGGAGATGGCATCCAACAATTTGATTGCCCCAGGGATCCCAAAGCATGTATAACGTTGAGTCACGCTTGGAAAAAGAAGGCACTAGACCTCATTCTGGGTGGGACTGACAAATAAATAGGAATTGCATTTCTAGATAATGCTTTCACTGCTGTCCTTAGTATCCTTTGGTTGATATTATTATTTTGTAGTTTTGTTTTGGATAATGCCAATAAAACCAACAATTGATGTCTGGAGAAAGGACAAAGACAGATCCTGAGCCTGACACTGATTTACCTCTTCAGCTGTGGCCTTCTGGAGGGGAACAGTCTCGTCGTCAAGAGGCCACTGTCAGAGGTGCAGTTCCTGGATGCTATTTGAAGCTTCCCCTGGTGGCTGCTTATTTCAAGAGCCTTGGCTTCTCCTTGCTCTGGAGCTGGCATTCAGACATGAATAATGACAGTCAGGCATTTGCTTTTGAGGTGAACATCCATATATCTCAGTCAGGGGACAAAAGAGCAGCTGAGGGAAATGGGGTATGTGAATATTTATAGGCACACAGAATGCATGATTTCCTCTTTAATGCTACACAGGCTTGAAAAAACCCCCAGAAAGGGTTGGCAAAGGAAAAGCATTGGTTCAGGTTTGTTACTTGGCTGACAAACAAATAGGTGGTATATTTCCATTCTAATGTTTTCGTTGACATTTTTAGTATCATCTATTTGGTGTTACCCTATTTTGATCCACAAATACTTGCTGACACATATATGAGCTGGAAAATACACTCTCTGTGTATTTTTAGACAAAGTGACCCCTACCCTATTTTTTACACAGGGGAACAGCAAAATTGGAACAGTAATTGAGCTTTGAGTTTTGTATTTACAGGGAGTTCTGCATATATTAATGTGTTTGAAATTAATGATCCTTTAATTAGCATGATAAAGCAGAAAATTAAAGCAAATATAGGATGACCAAATCTTCCTTTAAAATTGTCAGAATCTGTGAACCCCATTCATACGAGAATTATCAGTGTTTAAAATGCATGTTTATTAAGATAACAAAAGCCTGCATGAGACAAGAGAAAAAAATCTACTCATTAAAATAAAAGTAATATTTTGAAAGTTTTTAAGAACTATTTGCATATCAGAGAATGGAATCCAGTTTGGAAATACTCTTCTAGACCAGTTCACTAGCTGGTTTTCCTGAGATTAGACTAATCAGCTGGCACGGAAAGAGCTGGCATTTGGTCTTAGTGATGCACTGCAAAAGTACACTGTAGGCTGTGATTAAGGTTTTACACTGCTGTTAGAAAAATGCCTTGTTTCAGCAACAAGGAAATTTACGTTCTCCAGGTCCATGTGGTTGGATATTATGAATGAGAAAGGATTGTGTAAGGAGTGTGGTCTGGATTAAACCAGGGAAACTTCTGCTTGTCAGCTCAAACAGCAGAACAGGCTGCCATTTACCTTGTGTTTAGTAAGCAGATAAGATAAAAACAAATAGGATCTAGCAAGAAGGAGGTGGTGAGAAGAGAGAAGAAACTGCCTAAACAAACTGTGGAAGTTTTGCAGCTGACACCCAAGTGTGGGTGCAGTCAACATACTCAAGGGTAGAGCTGTGGTGAGCAGCTCAGAGGAACAGACAACAGCAACCTCTCGAAATTGGATAAGGAAAAATGAAGTTCTGCCCCTAGACAGGGAGAACTATGGGGATGGATTGGCTCTGCTGTGGGGCAGCTCTGCTGTAGGTGCTCTTTGGGTTTGGTCGATGGTGAGCTGGGTACGAGCTAGCAGTGGATCTGGCAGCAGCAATATCCTGGGCTTTATGAATAGAAACAGCCAGCAGAGCAAAGGAAGTGATTACTCCCTCAGCTCAGCATTTGTTACACTACATTTAGGCTACTGGATCCATTTTTGGCTCCTCAGTTCAAGAAAAACATTGATAAACGGAAGGGAGTTCAGTTGAGGGCACTACCGTCGGAGGAGGAAGAGAAGTTACGCTGTGAGGAGAAGCTGAGGAGGGACCTGGACTTGTTCAGCCTGGTGAGGACGCAGCTTTGGGGGCACCCAACAGCAGCCCCTGGGCACCTACAGAGAGGATGGAGCCAGACCCTTCTGTGGTGTGTGGTGGGAGGATGCTGAGCTGAAAGCTACCTCTGCATGAGGCAGGAGGTTGCATTAGAAATAAGAAGTCCCTTGCAAACTGAGCTGTCCTGTAGTCCTATAAATAGCATGAAAGGGGAGTAAATCAGGCACATAAAAGTACTGGAGCAATTTATCTGCCAGAGATTCACATGCAGAAAGGTTTTTCCCAATCCGGGTCACAATGCTTTTTATGCATTGGTGTGGCAGCACACAGAGCCAGTGTAGTAGAGTAGTGGGTAGATTTCCTGGTGGATAAGCATTCAAAAAGACATCCATTCCACTCAGTGAGCAAGGCAAGACTCTGAAGCCTCAAAAGGGAAGCAAACTTGGAGAGAAAAAGAGACACTTTAAGACAGATGGTGAGAGTATGAGAGGTGCTCACGTAGGCACCAGTACTCCATCTGGGGCTGGACTCAGGTCTCTGAGCCCTCATGAATATTAAGAAAATAAAACAAGCAAAAGAACCTTAGAAGCATACTGGTTGGTTTTATTTAGGACTGACTGAGATCTTTGGGGGTAAAAACTAAAATTGGAAGACAAGATCAAATGCATCATTCAAAGTTATAAGAGAACATGAGTCACATGCTGAATGCCACAAAATCAAGTCTCAGGCTCAGAGATACTATTAAAATACAGTAGTTAGAAATCAACATACTGTTTGTGAAGGAAGTTGCAGCCAATTTGCTGATTAATCCTCCTTCAATCCTGTAGAACAAGTACTCTTTGGCCTACAAAAAAAGCATCAGAGGCTAAAACTCCAGGGCCCTTGAATACATTTTTTAATGAAGCTATTTTAATCAATGTTGAAGAATTATATATTCAGGGAGACTACAAGTTTTGGGTGATTTGTAAAGAGCAGCTGAGCTTTTTGTTTTGTGCCACTGACTTGAATACTGCCCAGCACTGAAGTGGTTAGATATCATGAGTACTATCTGCTGGCTTCAGTCCAGTCTTTAGTGGGCAGGTGTCTATACTATGAAAAAGCATCATCCCCATTGACACTGATTTGTATCTTTACTGAGAATCACTGTAGGGAGGCCAATATTCAAATGTGTATGACTCCTTTCAGCTTTTTCAGGGACAGAAATGGAGTACTAGGAAAAGATGGAGGCATCACTGGAAAATACTCATGGCTTGTATTTTTACATATATATATACTTTACTTAAAAAGAACCAAGAAAAATACAGTTTCCAATGCTTTAAATTTTACTGTTTCCAAAAATTCACATTGAATAAAGACCACATAAAGTTTACCTTGCAATCAAACTGCCTTTCTGATGTTTATTTCATCACAATGTCTGCTTTATTTAATGCATTCTCAAACTATTTTCTTGCACAAGAGCTTTTCCAAATAAAAAACAGAGCATCCCCAACCCTTAATTCACCTCCTGGCAGTCACAGAAGACAGCACTTCCACAGCCCCACTAATGCTCACAGCTTCTCCCATAAGTTGGCTGCTGCTTTGCGTAAGGTGGGGGGGGGTTTCAGAAGAAGGTCCATAAGTAGGGGCCTGGTTACTGGATTAATTTCAGGCTTTGGTATCCTTTCTGTATCTGAAAATGCAGGGATATACCTGCCTCCTGGATTAGCAATAGAAAGGGAAGACATCTTTGCACAGCCCTGATGAGGTCCCAGCTGCCCTCTTAGCCTCAGATGGAGCAGCTGGAGGAGGGGCTTATGAGCAGGACAAGAAAACCTCATGGCAAAGAGAACTGTAAGGATAGGTTTCTTCTTTTGCTTCTAAATAAAGAACTAGAGCCACTGTTGGGGCACGAGAATGAAAGATGCAGCCAAACATTTCATTATATGGTCCATGCTAAAAATAGAAATATTTCCTTAGGTCTTTTCACCTCCATGAAAATGATTCACTCACCTACACGTTCCACCTGTCATCCTACAGCCTTTGGTTGCGGTCTTAAAAATTGTTTTTATGGTCTGGTGCTGATAAAGAGATAGTTGGCAAAGGAAGTATTATAGACATACTTAGCCAAAATATAGAAACATGTAGCCAAAGGGGGGCATGGAACGTTATGCAATTTTTTTGAAAGTACAAAGGTTCCATTAGAATTGCTAGAACTTTGTGATTTTGCATTATTTACCCTAATAACTGTGTATCCAATTAGGCCAGTAAATATAAACATCTCCGGTCTAAGGGAACTATTTGCCTTACCCTTTTTTCTGGCAGAGTTTCTTCTTGTGATTACATTCTTAGTGTAGTACATGAGTGTCCCTAAAACTTGTAGACCCCAAAGATATCTGTTGTGGAATTCAATTTCTGACTACTTCTGGATGTTGATGAATGAAAAGAATTTGATATTTAGCCTTGCAGGACCAGCCAAGCCTGTGGGAAATGAAGCTTGTACTCTTTCTGCTTTTTCACCTGCCATAAATACCTGACTCTCAACAATTCATGCAACAATTCAAGGAATACTGTTGCCTGGTTTTGTCATTTGCAGTTTAAAACATGGCTTGGAAAACAAAAGCACTGCTACATTTCCTCCATCATTATATCAGTTTAATCCCAGAAGAATGAAAAGTATATTCAAGGTTGTTTTGAGATGGTTTAACAGCTGTCAAGAAATTTAATTGGATTTTTGTTGAGTAGTTTTGAAGACTGGCTCCCTTGTGTCTCTAGAAACACAGTCCTCATACCAGTGTCAAAAATCCTGCATTAAATTACCGTATGCCAAGGGGACAGGGCTTGGAAGGAGTGAGAGAGTTGGAACATTTCTTTTTTGCTGATGTTGCTTATTGTCCCTTTTGACTGTTCTGAACTTGTGTATTGCGAAGTCATTGACTTGGGACAATTCTAGAAAAGTACCCAGGGCAGCTCATACAGCTTATAGCCCACAACAATTGTTAAAGTTAGGCACCTCCCAGAAACCCACAATTTCCAGGAGAGCATAGAGCAAGGCACCTGCCCATTTCCCTGGCAAGGCTGAGCCATTTTCAGTCACAAGTTGCAAGATTGGTTTAAAATTTATTTTAGCTCATGGAATTCATAAACACCAAAGTCACATAATTAGTAAAGAACCAATAAAGGGTTTAATTTGTCTGTCCTGGAAAGTCTTTCCAGTCAGCTATAATACATCAAGAGTTCTGTCTAGAAATCTAGAAGAGACTTGCTTTATGTGAACAAGGAGGGAGATATGAGACATTTTTTCAAGGTTTGCTCATTTCTATTTTGTAATATCTATAAACAGAGCGGCATTATTTTCCTTGCTCATGCAGTTCAAGTAATGGACGTACAAACATCAGGTTGTAAAAATTCTGTCACCCCTAATAAATCATGTCCTGTGCTGGATAAGAATATAGTCCATCACCATCAGATTTAAATGTATAGATACCCATGGTCTACTGGGCTCTGCTTCAACCTGCTGGAAGAACTAAGCAGATGCCTAACCACAACCAGTTTCTCACATTCTTTGTCTCTTTCTTTAATTCCCTGATTTCTGATTCACACTGAACAGCACTTCCCAATGCTTTCATCAAAGAGATTATGAATCACTCACTTTTATATTCTACAAGTACAGAATATTGTTTTAATTGTGACATTGGGGTTAAACCTTTGGTGTTGCTTAAAGCTCCAAAATCTCAGAGCAGAGTGCCCTTTTTAAGCAGGGGAAAAGAACTCCCTTTACAGAATTAAAACCTTTCCATATGCAATATTCTTGTAGAGAATAAATATTTTAATATTAAAATGACAAACAGAAAGAAAGCAGCATAAAAAAGGACCTGGAAATCACTTGATTACAGCATCATTTGGTTGACACTTTAATAAAAGTGACATTTAAATAACATTGGATAGTAAAATGTAAGATGAAAATAAAGGGGACTTTTGGAACCCAGGATTTTTTTCAATAACATGAGTTACTTTGCAATGTTCATATCTTTATCAGCAGATATGATTCAAAGGAAAATCACAGCTTAGCACCAGGAAAAAGGTTGAACGGAGAAAGGAAAGCCATAGTGCATGGAAGAAGGATTGCTCCCCAATGTAAACAGTTTTACCCAGACTTCTGTTTTACAGCAAAATAAAACCTTGCCAGCACTAGGAGAGCATTAATGGGCCCAGAGTTGTCAATTAGACCATTTGTTTGTTACTCAAACTTTGGCCGTCCCAAAGAGGTTTTTCATTTTGTCTTTATGGAACGCACAGAAGTTTCTCAACACTGTGGCACTTAAAATACAATGCTGTTTCAATTTTTTTGAAAAGAAAATCGCTAGAAGTGTGAAGTGCTGTGATAGTGCTCCATCCTATACCTTAGTGTCTTCCCCATGTTCTACTGATAAAAACTTATGACAGTTATCAGCCTTTTAGATCCAATTTAATTCTGGAAAGCTAGGCTTCTTTTTACCGCTTTATCATAACTTACATTGTTCAAATTATGACTTCATTTTGAACATCATTGTCTGTAAATAAATCTGACCCTGAAATTCGTTCATCTGCTTCCTTTGGTGACTTTGTGGATCTGAGATTGTAATTAGAAATTCCAAATTAGAATTGGCAATTGGGTCCATGACTGAATGTTGATAAATTGTTTTTACAGCTGGGAAGAAATAAAATCTACTCCAATGTTTCTGCTGTATTGGCTTCATAGAGTTATCTCAGGCAAAATGTAATAAAAGCTTACTTTTGTCATTAAAGTGGACAGATCTGCTTCTGAACACATTAAAGTGACAAATCTGATGAGTTAGTAGGTGACATTTTTGGATAGTTACTCTTCAGAATAGAGCTGCACTTCAAAGCCTGTTGTGCTGATCAGGAACACATTCCACCAAAAGAGGAGATGGGGCCAAAATCAGAGTGCAAAGAGAATGGGGGGGGGGGGCAACCAGTTTCATTGAGATGGTGGCCTTTGAGAGTGTGAAGTCTTTCACTCAACAGCCTTTTACTGCCCACTGTACATTGTCCTGGAAGAACAGCAAACCAAATGACAGACTTGAACAAGGTGAGGTTCAGCACTGCCTAGTGTGGAAGACATGAGCCTGGGCCACCCCAGCCTCTGCGAAAGCTGCAAGTTGAGCTGGAATTCACTGCTTGCCACTCATCTGGTCTCTCTTATGGAGATCATGGCACTGGTTGTCTGCTAGGCACGCCTCTGGGATTTTTTGATTTGATTTGTCCAGCTCAGTTTTCACTGTACTTCTTTTACTCAGTTCCCTGAATAATAAAAATTCTTCCCTGTTTTGGTGGGAGATCATCAGCAGATCCTACTAAGAAACGCCAGGCATAGATATATTCTCCTCCTTTTTTCAGGGCAGAACCTGTAACACCCAGAAGTATCAAGGAATAATGATTTGCATGTGTTTGATGGATGACATTTTTTCCCAAATCAGCAGAGTGCAGTCTTAGTGCTGTGAATTTACAGTGAATGTGTCTAATTTAGTAAAAAATGCCCATATGTGAGTGTTTGGGGTTGTACTATACCCCTCTCCCTACCCAACATCTTGCTTTATCCTGAGGCTAAGGTATTTTCAAGGAAATGTTGAAGAGAGATCCCCATTCTTACGCCACCCCTTGCGACTGCACACAGTTCTCTGGACTCCTAATTTTCAAAGAATCACAGAGTCAGAGACTAATTTGGGTTGGAAAGGATCTCTGGAGGTCATCTAATGCAAGCCCCTGCTAAAGCGGGTTCACCTAACACAGGTTGGCATGTGGGCAAGTTTTGAATATCTCCAGAGAAGGATACTCCAATAACCCCTCTGGGCAATCTGTTCCAGTGCTCTGTCACCCTTGAGACTTCCTATCTCTTAACTTTTTCCCCCCACAGGAGAATTTACAAGTTGAATAGAATTAAGAATAAAGTAGAATTCAGTATCTCACAAGCAAACTGTGCAGAAGAAATCAGGAAGAGAAAAGCAGAGCACAGTTTATGTTTGGCAGTCATAAAGGTAGCTAAGGATGTTCAAGACAGAATTACCAGTAGATACTCGTAGGGAAAAATCCAGTTTGCCGTCTTCATGAAAATAATCCTATTCCTTGGGACTATAAATCAACATATGGCTAGCAATGTGTTTTTCTTAGAAACTGCTTATTACATACCTGATATGTCTACAGGAGAAAGAGGCCTAACATTTTGTGCTCTTGGGTACTGTGAATGTTCATTATCAGATCAGAAATATATTTCATAAGTCAAACTTCATCTGAAACAAATCACTTTACCTTCATAGTCTCTCTTGGGGAAAGATCAATTTATACCAGCCAAGGATGTCGCAGGCTGCTTGCAATCTTCAGAACTATTGCCTGATGCTGGAGTGCCCTATTCTCACTCTCCCAAATACTAAATTCATATTTTGAAATAGAAACAATACCAACAAATTACAGAAACTGTATGAGAACTAGCAGGCCTGATTTCCTATTATGCTGCTTCAGTCTGCACTAACATGGAGGTGAATGAGAGCCTCAAAGCGTGCTACAGTGCAGTGCATGAGTGTTTATAAGCAGATTTACCAGGCAGGCTTGTCTTTTTTTAACAAACTGAAAAATCTAAGTAGGGAAAGCCGGTAGATTATGTGAATCTGAGTCATGCATGCTTCTTACTGCATTTCATTAAACTTTATTCTTTAAAATGTATTCTCACTCTAAAGACTCACAATTCATGTGATTGTGCTATCATGTTGGAAAAAAGCTAACTAAATACTACTTGAAAAAGGAATGTTAAGTAGCACAGGATCTTGTGGGCTAATTATACGCTGAGGTAAGAACTGGAAGGGAAAATAAACAGGACTAATGAAACTACCAGATGATACTTTATAAGAACTTCAGCACACTTGTGTGAATGGAAAAATCATTTCTTGAAGAGTTCAGAGCAAAAGTACAATATAGTAACATAGGGTCCACTCCAGAAAAATGAGGGAAAATACCCAAGACAGAGATTTCAATCTGAGAAAAAACTTAAAAATAATGGTGGCAATATAAGCTGAAGCATGACTTATTGATTTATTATCTGGCCTCCAATAAAGTGTTTGCCATTGTACTAAGCCGATGTATTCATTCAGTCACTGATGGTCTTGAAGAAATGTACACTGACATGGCAGCATATCTGTGGACACAGACATGGAAGTTGCTTATCTGTCCTGAGCCATGTTGTAGCTATTTACTCTAAGTTTTGTCTTTTTTTTTTTCTGTCACTCTATTTTCCTTCCATGGTCTGAGCATAGAGACTGATCCCCTCAGAGAACATTTCCTCCCATCCTTAAATGATTGTCTAAGTGTGATAATCAGTGGGAAAGAGTCTATTTGGAGGCCAGTAACAAGCAATGTGCCCCACGGGTCAGTACTGGGCCCCATTCTGTTTAAAATCTTCATTAATGACCTGGGTGATGAGGCAGAGTGTAGCCTCAGAAAATTTGCTGTTGACACAAAACCAGGAGGAGTGGCTGATGCTATAGATGGTCAGGTTCACATCCAGAGGAACCTTTGGCAGCCTGAGAAATAGGTGGATGGAATTGACATAAAGTTCAAAAAGGTGAACTGCAAAGTTCTGCACCTGAGGAGAAAAAATCCAAGTGCCATACACTGACAGTCACCTGGCTGGAAAGCAACTTTTCAGAAAAGGGTCTGAACAGTTCTGGACAAGGTGATCTCCAGAGGTACTTTCAAAACTCAGCCATTCTGTGGTTCTCTGGTTCTGGGATTCTGAATCTCCCAGTGATTTCCATGTTACTCCACAGAAACACTGGTAGCCAGCTGAGGAGAAGGATGGAACCTAGTTGCTTAGGGCTATTTGAGATGCATCAGACAATCCCTCCTGGTTTTCAGATGCTGTAGAGAAGGAACTCATACAGGTGTTAAATTGTATCTTCAAGTGTTAGTGATATATCTCAAGTTTACCCTACAAGATCTCCAACCACTTTGGTCACCTTCGTTTTTTTCTGTTAGAGGTGAATCAAGCCCTAAACTGAAGCAAGGTAAAGTGAATGACACTCTTCCTAAGGACCTTTGAAAAGATAAGACTAGTAGAATGTTCAGAAGGATAGTTGCCATGGATATGTACCTGCTGCCATGCAACATTACCCAGCATATCCACATTCCCCCTCGACAGTGGTCTTATAGACGCATGATGTTGGATGGGCATGTTACACTGCAATACTGAAAAAACTTCATATCTGTGTTCAAGCAACTGAATCCCATCCAACTGAGATCTTCCCCATCCCTTTTTCATATAGCAAATGTGATGTTGTCTTGCTGTGCAACATGGCAGCAATTGACCTGTGCAGTTTTGGCTTATGCATTGAGAGACACTGTATGAAGAGCGGTGTTTAGCTCTAGATTCAATGAAATGTTGGTGTCTACCTGTAAGCCATGTATCTAAGCTCCCATTATAGTGAATGGAAATCTAGCCACTACATTCAATAGTCTTGGCATTATTGACTAGGAGCCTGCATTCGGGCAGCTGAGTAACTCTCGAGGCTCTACTCATGAAGGTAGGAAATGATTTGTACAAATACTGCCTTGAGCTTTGGGAACCACAGGCATGCGCAAAGTGGTGCAATGAAGGCTGCATAAACAGTCAAGGAAGTATTGGAGGGTAATGAAACTCAGAGATGGGAAAAGATCCTGACTCTGCTCAGTGTCTGAGATGAAGCATTTGTTCCAAAAGGGTACTTCAATGGAACACACTATGGTCAGGACTCCAAAAGCCTTTACCCTGAAGGAGTCACAGCAAGAAACAAGCCATAAGTCACTCCAGAAGAAACTGCCTGTCAACAACAGAGGTAATGGCTGAAAGAGAAAGCAGAGAACAGTAATTGACTCTTCACTCTGAGAAAGATGCTATATATTGTATATCTTCAAGCAGGGATGAGAATCTATTAAACTCTCATGAATATTCATGCTAATTTTTAGATCTTCAGATCTAATGAAGGGCGATGAAGGACAGTGTGATGGGAGCCTTCAGGCTTATTGGCTGGAAAACCAAGGGGAAAATAAAATTAAAATAATGAATTATAGCTATAGGTCTACTTAAAAAATGGCAATCTGGAAGAATGCCCCCTCTGAAGAGAATGCTGCCTCTGAATGCCCCTGCCAGAATCTCAGAGTCCTAGAATGGGTTAGGTTGGAAGGCACCTTAAAGATCACATAGTCTCAAACTCCTGCCAAGGGCAGGGACACCTTCTACTTGACCAAGTTGCTCAAAGCCCCAGCGACCCTGGCCTTTAATACTTCTAGGGATGGGGCATCCCCAACTTCTCTGGGCAACCTGTGCCAGTGCCAAATTACCCCCACCGTACAGAATTTCTTCTGAATATCTAATCTAATTCCCCCCTCTATATGACAGCTGGTGAGGGGTCAGTAGCTCTGACCAAGGAAGAGGTGACTGGTCTGGAGAGATGGTCCCGAAAGGAATTGCCTTCCTGAGGCCCGGTGTCTTCCCTCAGCTGCTGGCCAGGAGGGCCCTTGCAGAAGCTGTCAGCTCTTTAGTGATTGTCAGCTCATGATTTCAGCTCAGCTCTGCAGGGCAGCCTCCAGGCCAGACCAGGGAGAGAGACAAGAGGCTCATATGGCTGTTCCTCACGAGGCAGCTTTATTATCTGTACTCTGGCAAAGGTGGGGCCAGGGACAGGCTCTCTCTGCCCTCGAAGGGGCAGGGGGCTCACTTTATAGGGATACAGGGGTGGGTGTCAGAGGGTAAAGGCCAATGGTTTACAAAGGATCTGCATAGGGTCTCCCAGAGGATTCTGGGTTTGTCTTCTTCTCACTGTAACTGAAAGTGGTTGCCTTTCCAGGAGAGTTCTGCTGGGAGATTGAGCAATCTCCTTAGCTCAGGAGATGTCCCTCCAGGGCAGTGGCTGGGCATACCCCACACCTCTATACTTGCAGGAAGTCAGGAGGAAAAGAAAGAGCAAACATTCTAAAGCTTGCACTGTGCTCCTGGAGACAACTTGCTCTTTTGCCTCATGCTCATTCTGAGAACAAAGCAGCACATTATTGAAAAAGTGACAAAGTCACTACCTACCTCATAATCATAAAGTAAAATAATATTTTCCAAAGTCTTCCCCCAAATGTTAGAATCAATATATGTAAAGTAACAAGAAAATATGTGGCAGCATTTTGTCTGATCATTGTAATATATTGAGTGTGGGTGGTGGGGGAAGATAGTTTCTAACATGAAAATTACTTTACTGCAACCTACTTTAGATTGAGGGTTGCGCTAGTCAAACCCACTGTTTTCTCTTTGTGGTTATTTAGCCCATTCACAATCATTTTCAAACACTCACTTGCAGAAAACTTTGTGGATATGTCTCCTACTGTATGCATCATCCCACTGCAGGGTAGTCGCTTATCAAAACCAAGAAACTTTTAGAATTTGGGACATTTATAGCAAATGTTTTCAAACCTTCATAGAATATTCTCATAGGTAATCACCAAGTACATTTTACATACTCATTTGCTACCTAAGCATATTTTCCAAAGAGGTTTTGCTCATTATATTCTTGCATTGTCTGTTGTACTTTACATGGTTACCGTGTTCCATATATTGTAGACTGTTTACTTTCAAGGCAAGATACAGTGATAGAAATTTATCATCCTGACCTGTTGTGTGCTCATATTTCAATTATAGGTAGAATTTCATGGAGTGCGTCTGCTTTTCCACCTATCTTTTTTTTTTTTATTGTTGTTGTTTTTGTTTTTTCCCCAGAGCTCCATGCTGCAATGCAATAGGGCATTTTACCATTAGCAGGGAAAAAAAAGAAGAAAAAAGTGTTTCTAGCTTGTTTTCTCATCCATTTAATTATCCATTTTCCCATTTTGTATGGGAACTTAATGACACAATTATGAGTTATGAAATACTAGGATATAGATTTCTATCACCCCAAGGGGAAAATGTCAGTGGCCTAATTAGAAGTTTATTGATGCATTCCCTTATATTCAGAATTATCCCACATAAACTTTCATAAAGTTTTTCTTTGGAAAACCATGTAAATAAATAGTATTTCCTGAAGTCATTTATTAGTCAAGAGATGGAATGTCTAAGGACACACTTCTGGTAGTTAAGATAATGAAATATGAGATTCCATGTAGTTTTTAATTTCTTTGCAATGCCTCTAGGTTAATTTGAATGCTCCAGGGTTATGGACCTTGAATACTTGATCTTACACTACTTTACACCTTGGGTAGTATTTAAGCAGTAGTCAGTATGAGCTGATATGTCATATTGACTGATTGTCATAATGACACTTCTCCAAACATCAAAGGTACATATTGAAGTTTTTTGGGCATGGGTGATGAGATGAATAGCCTTCAGGACTCCTAGACTTTAAATTGGGCATTCATGCTTAAATCTGTGTGAAATGAGAGCCACACATGTCACCAAGGCTAAATACACTATGAATTCTCACTTGGAGATAATTTGTGTCCAATTAAGCTGCTTTTTTTTTTTTTTTTTCCCAGTGAGAATCAGAAGCATCCAGTTAAGGAGGAAATAGAGTCACAAAATGTAGAAGACTTGAATTTTATTATATGACTTGTTCCATAAGTACCAGAGCCTAAACCTTAGTTATGCCCTACCTCCTTGCTCCTTTTTTTTATTATTCATTACTTTTCCTGATTTATTTATCTTCATTTTATTTAAGTGCCTGACCCATAACCTGAATACAAATTGAAGGACAAGACAGACATTTTTCCTTCTCTGTTACATATCAAAAGTGGAAAGAAGTTAGAAGAAAGAAGAAAAGTCTTAAGAGGACCCAATTAATTTACCTCTACCCCAAGTTTACAATCTTTTTTGCTTCCACTCAACCTCACAAAACAGGCAGTTGGACTCAGCCAGACAATTATTCAGAGTGGGATGTAGTCAAACGGATGTGATGTGGAGCACCTATATTAAGCTAATTGCAAACCATCCTCAGAGCCTCAGGGCTTGATATGGTTGTCCTTACATAGATGTGGTTTCAAATGCCAGAGTCAGACTGGACAGATAAAGAGTGCAAGTAGATCTGACATCATGCTTATGTGGTGGTGCATCCAGCCCCACCTTGGGCTGTACTGCGATCTCAGAAATGCTCATTAGGCCTCGGCCTTGGCAAACAGCACTGGGGTTAAGCTCCTCTTGTTAGAAACACTGTCTTCTCCCAGGAACTTAAGCTCTCTGAGGAGCTCCTGAGGTTTTTTTTACAAACAGCCTTGGAAATTTGTTTCTTGCCTGAATAACAAGTCCTGTGGAACAACATTTTTATTTATGAACTTTCACAGGAAGTTGCTGATCTGAATTGTGGCCGGGATTGAAAATTACTATGACTGAAGCCAACACTCTTGAGGCCTTATAAACAGGGGTCCTAAGTGAGGCCTTCTAAGCTTTTCTGGACCACAGCAAGTTGTGAAGTTGTGACCAGGAACCTTGCTCTGAGTGGGCCTTCAGAGCCAGGGATCTCTCAAGCTGTATCTTGAAGAATTGCCAAATGATGACAATGGATCCTGGGCTGATACCCCCATTCCTCGAGACTCAACTCTTTGCCTGTTGAGAAGATGTGAATGTATCCAGCTTCACTGACTTCAGGGGGAATTTTTCACAGTTATATACCTTGTACATACTTCTTAAGGTCTGTGTGTGTGTGAATGTGCTATAGCAAAAGTACTATAGATTTTGCTCACTTAGATTCTCAAGTGCATTAGATTCCTAAGTAAGTTGAGCCTAAAAGTAAGCTTATATAAGCATTGTCATGCTTGCAGTAAATTCTGTAGAATATTCTGTTAATTTTTTGAAATTAGGTTGTTAAGTAAGTGAGGGTAAGTTAAAGTGCAGTTGAAACTTTTAGGCCTAAACCTTTGGTCAAGTCTGGGGCCAAATTTGGCAAGGGGGTCCATGCCGAACCTTGTGTCTCAGTGAGAGAGTCTCCCTTATTCCTTTTTATCTTTACCTTTCCTATCCTTTTCCTTTTTCCATCCCTAGCCTCCATGTAGATAATTTTAGGTTAATTTTAGTTTTAGCTTGATTGATTTTAGATTTTAGTCCAATTTCTCTCTGTGGGCTTTAAGCAACTAGTAAGTAGTAGAATGAACCTTGCCAACAAGCTTTGTTGTACTTTAATATTAAAAATGCTTTTGCCAATACCTTGGCTGGTCATTTAATGAGCAACCTAAACCATTTATTCATGACAAATTATAGCAAAAATATGCCTTCAGGATAAGCAGTTAGACTCAAGCTGAGTTCCCTGAACACGTCTCAAACTGTTTCTCAGATTCCATATCTAGAATCGAGCCATGTCTTTTTTCCTCTATTGCACAAGAGGGGATTTGGCTGCCTAATGCCGTTACTTTAACCATTTTGTATGCTCCAAAGAAACCTGCATAGCCTTTATCTCCCATGGAGGAACATGGATGTCCCATAGAGCCTTTGTCAAGTCTGCAAGTGCCAGGAAGATGTCTCAGTTTCCATGAGATATCTGAAACTTATGTTTAGGCATTCTAATGGTGCCCTAGGGGGTTGAGACCATACACTTACCACAAGCATCTATGCTGGGAGTCTAAAACTAGGTGGTTCAAGTCCCATGAACTCAGTTTTGTTGTCCAGAGGTAACGTTTCATCAATGTCATGCATAGGGTTCTTTTCAGATGCCTCTAAGCATTCCCACTAGCCTCTAGCAACTGTTCCAGGTGATCACCAGTTTCTCATGGGTCCTGTGCTGTGGTGAATGTCTTCCAGAAACCCTAGGGCATCAAAGATACTCCAGTGTAAGCAATGGAATCAAATATCTTTTTCCAATAAGACAGTGAAAAGCCACAACGTGCCCAGTATCTCAAAGGATGCCTTATATACATCAAACTAGCGCTGTAAGCCATGCTTAAAATGGCAGAATGGTCTTAGTTAGGGCCACTAATTAAGGACCTGAATTATGGAGGACTAGACTGAGTGACAGCTGAAACATACAAGCTTGTGGGAAATACTGGTGGCTTAACATCTTTTCTTGTTCTGAATTAGAACTTAAAAGTCTTTATGAAATAGACTGTATAAAATAATACAGAATTTAAAAAATACATTCATAAAAATGACCAGAAGGTTCCTTGAAACACTTTTAGTCTGCTGAACTGTATACAGCTGGGGTTCTCTTGGGTGTTTTTCTTGGGGTTTCTGGTGTAGTTCAGAGTTCAGCTGCTTTCACTGTCACTGCTCCTCCTGGGAGATGTAGCTGTAACACTTTTTATTCCCATCATGTTAACTTCTCTAGACTACCTGACAGGTATTGTGGTTTATTTTTCATAGCATCTGCTGAACCTAGTGTGCAAAGTTCTGCTTGAAAATGGTAACTTGCTCATGCATATTTTGTCTTCATTAAATCTTTAAGTTAATATGTAGAGTAATACTTAGAAAAAAATCTCCAGGTCATAAAAAGCCTGACAGGTATGCAATAATGAAGTGAATGGGGAAGGAAAAGAACCTGGTTACATTTTAAAGTGACCTTCAGCAGCACACAATTAAGCGTACATTTATTTACTGTGAATAAAAGAGAAAGAAGAATGACTAGTTAAATACTCCACTAAAGAGTGTTCAGCTAATTCAGCCATGGATAATATTCATTCCTACATTGTCTTCATAGAGAGAAGATGACAAAGTCTTTGACTGCATCCTCACTTTTCTTAAATTCATGCAATGAATGACATTTCCCTTTCACACCAGCATAATCAGTTGGTAATCACAAGATCTGGCAATCTTCTGGACCACTAGTTAGCTGCCATGCCATGTGCAATGCTCCAGCTCAGGAGAAACTCTGTTTTCCATAGCCAATATCAGTCATGCAGATCTTTGTAGAAGTGGCTGAGTAACAAGAAAAAAGAAGAATGTGTGCTTAAAGCACTGCATCTCTAAACCACTAATATCAAGCCCGTTTCCTTTCCCAAAAGCAGTTACAAATCCCTATTCAATTTTTTCCCATTTCCCAGAAGACTTTTTAGTTAGAGTGAGGATGTCATTCCTCTTGCCCAGCTAAGAACAGCTGGTTTAGGATTTTCTAAGGCTAGCATGCTACTACGACATCTTAAAGAAGAATAGAGACCATGTGTTCAGAAAATATGGAAAAACTTCTGGTAAACATAGTTCCGTAAAAATCAGAATGCAGTAGCTGGCATGTCATCTTGAAGACTTCAAAACCAAATTTTCACACCCTTTTGATTTTGGTGTGACCAAGTAGGTAAAGTCCCGCTGCAGATAATATATATTTTTTCAGGCAAAGATTTCTTCCCATTTGAGCTTCAAGTCATGCTCTTTCACTAGTGAAAATCATAATACAAGATCTGCATTACTATGACAAGTGAAGAAAAAAAATTGATAAAGATTTGTAATAACCTAAAAGAAATTTCATACATCACTGAAGACAGAGAAAACTGAAAATAAAAGAGATTGGGGTTATATTTCTTTTTAATAATGTCAGTCAAAAATGTTCCAGTCAGTGGTCTGAACACCATGGATGAGGACAGATTTACCACATCACTTCACTGAATAACAATTTCAAAGCTTAGCAAAATCTTGGTAAAAGGAGATGGTGAAGCCTAAACTTCCTGTCAACAAATCACACTAGACAAAAACTGCATTTTGATAAAATAGCTGCATGATCCTTGAACTGGAATATCTAAATGAGACAAAAGGTTTTGGAGGAAGGATGAAAGGAATTTGTAAAGAGTCAGTGACACCAGATAGGCTTATGTGCAGTTTTGCTGTCACATAAAAGAGCAGAGGCAAAACTGGATGATACTTTCAGCCTTGTAAACCCTGTGTAGTGGGCATAGTAGTAAACCGTGTTAGAATAGATGTGGGTAGACTTTTGACTCGAAAAAAAAAAAAAAGGACAAGAGTGTAATCAACACTGTAACCTCACTGGATGCCCAAATGGTTGCTCAGAAATTAATCAGAGTACTGCTCAGACTATAATATGGGCCTAACATTTTTTTCTATTCAGGGTTAGGTTTTACAAGTAGCTTATGCAAAAGTACTGAAGCTTATGCTATTACTGAAACAGGACCCTGGTTTCCATCACCCCTATACTTAATCATATCTGCCACACATCATGCTGACAAGTGTCAATCATTTCTGCTCAGTTCCTTGATCTTGCTCAAAACCAATCCTACAAAAAAATGACCCTCTGTGTCATGGATCTACCACTGGATCTCATACACTGAACAGCTTTGTGACTGCTGGTGGGAATAAAAGGGAGAATGTGGGAATGCAGAACTCTTACAGTGGGAATTTGGTCTCAAACAGTGAAACTACACTTTATTTCAGAATTTATCATAGAGAGTTGAATGCAGCAGCAATACAGAAATATTCCACATTTAGATTCTTAACATTATGCTGGATTTGATTGCTTTTCTTTCACTGAATATTCTTCCTTTTTACAGACTGAACAAAGGAAACTTACAAAGAGGGAGATACAAAAAATATACAAACTGACAAAAGCATTTTATATTAGATTTCTGAACTTTTGAGATTTTATAAACATTTCCACAAAAAAAGGGAATGCCTAAGTATTTGTGAATTAACAACACTATAGCAGAGCAGAATGAATGCCATTTTATTTCTTTGTGTTCATTTATTTCTTCATTCTCCTTATTTTTCACATTGTCTTTACTGTTTATATTACACAAACATGCTCTGCAGAAACATGAAATGACTAGCAAAAGTAGTTAATGGCAATAGGGATGAAATTTGACATCAGCTGCAGGCTACAAGAACAAATAAAAAGAAGCATGGGAACGCAATTATATAAAAAAAAAAAAGAATTTAAGAAACAATATGCTATGGACATTGTTGTACCCTCAACTAACATACTGTACAGATCTGATAAGGTAGAACGTCAAAAGCATGCTTAGTGCTGGGTATCACTGGAATTTACATGGAAATGCTACAACAAGAAATGGATACCTAATGGAATTAAAAATACAGTATATAAAATATATTACTTTATTATGGACATTTGGAGTTGTTCTCTCAAAACTATTGCAGAGCTTGCACAGTATTTGTTGAGTGATTCTAACCTTAAATGACACTCAGAGAGCCATTTGTGTGGAAAGAAAATATTGTGAGGTACCAGGTTTGGAATGCTACACCCTTCTTAAATATAAATATAGTGTCAGGTAGCACAATATCTTCCACTGTACCAATGAGAACCAGAGCCTCCCTCTTTGAACAACAAAGGAAGTTTTAAAATATCTCCGAATGGCACAAGATGGAATAAGCTTTGATTATTATTTTAATTCTGTTTTTCATCTGTTTTGAATTCACAGAAATAGAAATTTGAGAGTGTCTGAAGCCAGTAGAGCTACTCCATTGTGAGACCAGCTTGAGTTTTGTCATTAACCCATTTTAACCTTTATTTCCTCATTTCATTCATTTGCTTTCAGTAATTTTCCTTGGCTTGACAGGACTTGAGTCAACTCGGTTGGCTTTGATACAATAAAGTAATTGACTTTCAGATGTTCAAGGACGTACTTCTTGCCCCATCAACACCTTCCCATCTACGGAAGTGTATGCACAGACATATGTATATATGCAAGAGAGATGTAACTGAGAAATTAAGCTGAGAGATGAATGTGGTTCTCTTTAAAATTTCATAGATCTGATTATTCCCAACAGTCATTTAAGTATCTGCTGAGATTAAGTGTGAAGGTTCATCTCAAAGGTTAACATCCTAAAAATAACCTTTGAAAGGCTGAACAGTTGTAACAACAGAGAAGACTGTTCCTGGCGGTGCCGGAGCAGCAACAGTGGTCTTTTTGAAAGCTAAAGATAGCCTCACTGACCATGGAAGCCAACTGCCTCAGGTCCTGAGCTTGGAGAGAGGGCAGCCCCAGAGGTGGCCACAGGCAGCAGCAGTACCGTAGGTGCTAAAAAAATAAATTAAAACATTCTTTGTTAACATTCTTGCTTAAAAGTCAGTCTCTTAAAAGGGTCCATTCAACATGAAAATAGCAAAAAGAGGTCGTGGTACACCTGGAAAAAGATAGCAGACAGCAGGGTTTGTTTTTTGAAATGAGGAGGAAATACAGAGAACTGGCTTAGACACTGTCAGAGAACTAGTCCTCAGGATAGCCTCAGGCACTGGCAGTACAGCAAACAGCAATGGGTTATGAGTGTGGGGGTGTGTGCTTTGAGGGAGTCCTGCCTAGTATGGTGACCCCCAGAGAGGCTAATAAGACCAGTTGAAGAGAGGGAAAGGGGGAAGAAATTAAACCCAGAGATCCTTTCTATTGCTGTGAGAGAGCAAAGGAGAACAGCGCTGCTGGAGGCACATCATGCATTATGCAAGTTACCACCGCTGCCCAGCTCCTCCAGAGCCTCAGTGTGGTTAGCACCAGTGCAACTAATGATGCCAAATGTATAATGAGTGGGTGAGGGACCAGGAGCAGGCTTAGTCACTGAGAGATCTAAGATATTATTGGGCTTTTCAACAGAAACAAATGGGTAACCAAAGAAGGACCTCCGTGCATACGGAAAGATACAAAGCTGCTCCTGGAACTCTCCTCCAGGAGCTCCAGGGCACTGTTCCCTGCTGGATCTGAGCCCTGATGTGAGCTGAGCCATGGTGGGGGAACCACAGAGGGCCATGGGCAGGAATGATGTCAGGGCAGTGGGGAAATGCATGCCCAGTGCATGGTGACATAAAGGAATGATATTTCTGAAGGGCAGTCATGGGTTGCTGAGGAGGGCTCAGCCTGGTGCTGGAAATGTGAGCAGCTGCATTGATCTACATGGCCCAGTGGACTACTCAGTTCTTCTTCATTTCTCCTCCTGCCCATGCTCATAAATCCTCACCTTCAGTGAGAGGAAAGACCCCAACATTAGCATGCTGCTCTTCATCCTAATTCCCAAAACCATGATGGATTTTCTTGTGTTCCGGTGCTCCCCAAATCACTCTAGCAGCATAACAAGGCATCAGTGCTAAATTCCACAAGCACTTGAGAAGCCTAACTGGTACTACAAAAAGTAATACTTTTGACAGACAGAAGTCTGCTTTGATATCAATAAATACAGAATTTCACCAAGGTAAACAGGAATCTGCTAGCAGACATTCACCTTATCTGCAACTGGTGATACAGTTCAAGAATGATGCCTTCTGTGTTATCTTTTTTTCCATATAAGTGCTGAAAATGCATTATGACAAAAATGTTCTCTTTGCAAAAAAATGCCTTAGATTAAGAACTTGCTTTTCCACAGCTCTAAGGGTATGACAGATCACCAAACAGCATGTAAGTGAGACGATCTGGGGAGAAAAGGTGACAGCAGCAGCAGCTCGGACATGGTCCAATTTCTCCACTCCTCACAGCTTTCCACTCTAGAGTAATTCTCTGCTCCACTGTCCATTAGCAGCTCCTCAAGCTTCCATGATGTAAAACAATCTGCAGATGACAACTAGCCATTTCAGAGACAGAAGGAAAAAACCAATCTTTTCAACCATTCAAGCCAATTGCCTTTATAGCTCTGACTTCTGTGGTGATCGAAGTGGACTTAGTGCCTCAGAGCAAAGTAAACACATATGTTTGGGAAGACTTTTAAACTACTTGGCACCAAAACACCTTGTGCCACACAGAGAATATTTTTTCAGCCTTACAGACTTCTGATATGTGTGAAGCACTGGCTTTCACGTGTCTCTTTGAGGTGCAGTTGGTGGTGTGGTGGTACGTGTGACCTCAGACATCTGGACTAGCTGTCAGCCAGCACCATACTGAGACACTTTCACATCAGATGGAGAGGAAAATATTCTCAGATATTGGCTCTCTCCCAAAACCAGTACTTCCCTTGGATCACACCTCATGCGAAGCTCTGTATGAACTGAAGAGAAAGATGGGTTATTGGCATATTTTGCACAGGCAGTCTGTTGGCTTTATTGTAAGTGACGACAGCTTCAGCCTGGAGGAGGCATGACTGCATGTTGCTTTGTGCATATATATACTACTTTGCCTGCTGTTTCAATTTGATTTTGTATTTTCTCATTGAAAAAGATAGGACAGATAAAAACCATCTGACTTCTATAGCAAAAAGCATATGCCAGTTGCAGGTATTCCTGCAAAAAAATTAGAAGTGTACACATGCGACAAAAAAGAAATATGGTTTTCATATACAGTAGCAAATCAAATTACATTTGAAGGTAAAATCTATTTAATCCCTCTTCCATCCACAGTTGCTGCAAAAATAAGCCACAAATTGGTGTTAACACTGAACAATTATCACTGAGACTATTCTACAAAGTGTCCTCATTAGAGATTTGCATTCAGATCCTGTAGGCTTTTGAAGGAATTGCTGCAGAATAGAGGCAGAGCTATTAATTGTCCAGTAATTCTCTAGGATAAAATTCTCAGATACCTGCTGACTTTAATCAAGCAGAGAGAAATATCCCAATTTAGGAGGCTTTCTAGTAAGGCCTGCAATAGTGCTGCTGAGCAGCAGTGAGTGATCCCAATGTGAAGGAATGTGAAAGTCAAGTAAGAGGTCGGGCAGGACCCTTGCAGGTGGATGGAACAGCCCATGGAACTCATGGTGTCTGGCTCTTCACTGTGCCCCAGCAGGGAGAGAGCAGGCTTTTGCCACACTGGAGCTCTGCTGTGGCAGGCTGAGGGCAGTGCCCACCTTGCTCCAGTGGTGGTCTGATGGGAACCTGTGACACTGCAGCTGCTGAGGTGCTAATCACAAGTCACTCCTGATCTTAAACACTGCTGGAAGTTTTAAATTGTTTTTATGCACTCTGGTGAAATTTGTAAGAATTTTCACTCTTTAAGATGACTGCGTGTCAATGTCCTGAGCAGCTAAGATCAGTCCTGTAACTCAACAGATACAAATTGGCATTGCCAGCAGCACACCAGGAGCTTCATTCTAACCCCACTAGGCCCCTGCACTTGTCAGGCTTTGGCTGGCTTTGTCCTGGGCTGCCTGCAGCTTTGCTTTGACTTGCTTTAGCTGTTACCAGCAGCTTCCTAATGAACACGTGGCTGCTGTCTAATTTGTTTTACTTTTGCTTAGCTTTATATAATGATCTGGTATAACCATAATTTTCATACGGATAAAATTTAGCAAGCTGTTCTTTTATTATTTTTGACCATAGCAAAATAATGGGGTGTAAAAGAATGGGACTGTAGCAGAAGCCTTTGCCAAGAGGGACAGAGAGTGGAGGAATACAGGCATGGAAGTAACCTGCTGTAAACAAATCATCAGTGGTTAACCACTGGTATTTAAAGAGATGTAGTCCTGAGGACTGACTGAACTGGTTTTAGGGTTAACAAAGAAAACAAGGAAGAAGTATCCAGCATATATGAAATCTCATGTGTATGAAATCTCACATTTCCAATGGAAAAAAAGAGAAGAAGCACATTGTGATAGAAGATTCAAAACAATAGCCCCATGAGGTGTGCAAGAAGAACCCCCCAGTCCCACCACCAGCATTACCACAAGCATCTGCTTGGCACAGGGCCTTGCATGCTGGTGACCTGTGGCATTGAAGCACTGAATGTTTGTGTGCAGAGAGAGAGTGGAAGGGAGAACACAGAAGTGGGAAAAGGGTCAGCCATTAGGAAGGGGATAGAGCCTTTGTCCTACACCAAGACTTCCAGGAGATAGCTCTGAAGAACTATTTAGTGCCCCGTAAGGCTGAGAGTGGCTTTATTTAGTGCAGAATGATTTACTTGTGGAAGGCAATGAAAAATACATTAAGAAAAAGAGGAGCATGGAGCGTGAATGCAATAAAATGCTGTTTACATCCTGCTTAGGGATTATACAGTGATTTGGGCAGAAAAATGCATCAGGGTCTACAGAGGCAACCAACACAGCCAAGAGCCCCATATCAACAGTGTATCTGGCTCGACGATTGCTCTAAGAGATTATACTAGAAAGGGATCTTTCCCACCTCAGGTGAGTGCTGTGATTCCACACAATTTGCTATTCTTGAATAACTCTCTTTACTTTTCCATAATACTTTTTTTTTTTTTGCATTTGTTTATGGCTTTTATTGGCTCAGTTTCATTCAGCATCAGAAAAAAAATCAGATTTCAAGACTTCAAAAAATTTTGTTTTCCATCTTTGCTGAAATCCAGTGCCAAATTCAATTTTCTGCCACAGGTTGACTAACTCACAGTCAGGAACAGAAGTAGAAATGTGACATTATATTGGGAGGAGTAACATATAATGCAAGAGTTTTTAATTTCTTGGTCCAGGGGATCCATGTCAGAAGCACATTGGCTCTGAGGCCACTATTATCAGCTCTTCTTTCCACCACAGTTTACTCTGGAGTAAGGAACCCTCCCTCCAGAACCAGAAGCATAGTTTGCTGCCATTTGGGCTGATGAGATGGCATAATTAGTTGGCACGTATGAAAAAGCTTTTGCTCAGGTGGTGAGTTGCTCTGGCAGCCAGCTATGTATAGGGAGAGATGGTACCAAAGGTTCCTTGCTATTGACATAAGCACACTAGCATAATTTGGCTGTTGTCAGAAGAGATAATGCCAATGACAATGTCAAATCTATTTTGTCATGTATTACAGTATAGGCTTCATGACTGTTTTTTTGGCTGGCAATATCACTTAGCAGCGAGAAGAATACATGGGAGAATGACAACAACAGTCATCTCTGGCAAGAGTAAGTGGCTTTAAAAACGTTCTTGAGGCAATGTACATTCAGAGGGATTAGTCTATAATGCAAACAATTTGCTTGCAAGCACACTGTGATGACTCCTCTCACTGTGAAGAATGGTTTTGCTGCATGCCCTTCTTTGGCAGTGTGAGAAGGATGTATGAGGTCATGCATAATTACCACTAACCCCACTGGGTGTCCACTACCAGCAATTCCAGTTGCACCCATGTGCACTGGGCACAGTCTGTAATGTAACACATAGCAGAAAAAAATCTCATTGGCTTTTTATAAGTCATTTACTTTGTGTGACAGATGTCCAAGGTTTTAAATAAGTGCACTGTGAAAACAGAAAATGAAAACAGCTTGTATGACTTCGTAAGAAGTTACAGGATGAAGCGTTGTTATTTCCTTTGCTGCCAATATATGTAAGTATATTAAGTATATTTCATGAAGGGCTAAATGTTAGCATATTGTTGTCCAGCAGGGATGTCAATTGCCAGTAACAAGTGCCTAGTACCAAAGCATGTAGAGATAATTATGATTGACTGGACAGCTCCTGCTGTAATGAATCTAAAAAACTCAAGTTGTCTTGGAGACAAATAGCAGAAATGTACTAAAAAAGGGTGAAAATAAGGGGAAAGTATTGAAATACTGATAATCCGTAGGGTGGTACTAAATAATCCACTAAGAATCCATGGGGTGGATTTCCTATGCACAGAAGCCATTACCTCAGTTCTCCAGTGTTTTGGAATTCCAGATTCAGCACCCATGGGCACATCTGCATGGGGGAGCACACAGCCCCAGCACAGTTTGTATGGAATAATACTGGCCTGGAGGTTTGGAAAGCAGGTTTGCACGGTCCTCGGTCCAGTTTACAAAACCATAACTTGCTTTCGCAGCAGGGTGAGTTAGCTCAGCACAGGCACAGCACAGCACTTCAGGACCAGCTCTGAGCATGGTCAAAATTAGCTCAAATCTCTCTGCATGTACGCATTTAGACATATCCTCATAGTTCTCAAACACATTTTTGCTGTGTTTGCCAAATTCTCAGTGGCAACAGTTTTGACAGCCCCAGTCAAAATGCAACTGTGTAATAATAATTTTTCTTGTGGCAGTTGCTCATAAACTCCTTGGTGACTACACAAAGATAACAAGAGATGTTGTGAAGTATTTCTTTAAGAATGGTGTGACTTTGGTAAAAACTTTCTGGGTGCTAATCAATAAAATCATATTACACAGTTCTGGAAGCCTACAACAGAGCCAAGAATTATGTTTTCTGGTGTTCATTTCCTTTCCTGTGAAAGACTGGGAAATTAGTTTCCAAGACTCTCCAACTAGAGACCACATAAACAAATTTAATGGTTTTGTCTTAGAATAATTAAGAGGCCTGGTCAAGACAGGCTGATGTTTTCCCACCATGAAATTGTTTGTTGCCAGAAAAATAGGTAAAACCAATGGAATTTAAGAAAAGCTCTAAGTGTAATCCTCGTTTTTTATACTTTTTTTTGTTTTATTGGGTGGTTTTTGTTAAGTGGATGGAAAAAATGGTTGCCACAGTAGAAATTAGATGTTACATATGCACAGCTGTGGATTGCAGTGAATGCTTTACATGTCATAACTCTCATCCTGACTTGGACCTGAGAGTCTCCCCTTATCAATACAACAAGACACGATCTGTGCAATTAGCTGAAAATGTTATGTTAACCTGATCTTTCCTTCTGCTTCCTCAGTTGCTGCACATTCCTTCATCAGGCAGTACTTGTTTATCTCATCTACCTTTTGAAGAGTAAGATGTCTTAGACTTAATTTTGACTATTTTAATCTCATCAGTTAGCTCCCATTCAAGAGCTTTCTAGACGAAGAAACAATCACTCTTTTTTATTTATGGTAAGTCCTGCAGAAGACTTCCCAATAAACCTATCAGACTATTTCTGGCTTCCCCTCTACGTGTGTCATCCTGAGATGGCACAGGTATGCACTGCCTCTGGAGGGGCAGCCACTTTGTACAAAGGAGCCGCCTGTTGCAGTGCTGGAAACAAGCAAATTATTTCACACTTTCGCATCAAAACAAGAAAGGGAATAGAAAAACCCTGATGCCTATTGCTGCTTTGTTATATAATTTTGCTTCTTGGGACATCAGTGTAATCAATGTAATCTTGTAGATCAGTGTGATGAGGCACTCCAGTTCTACAAAGGGGCCATGCTGATACAACTACTCTGACAAATATTGATGGGACCAGGCAAATTCTTCACACCTGAGAATTGCTCTTTTGCATCCAGTTTTTGTTTTGGACCACCCCAAGCCGGTCTCTAGAAATCAGTGCTCAGGTACAGGCAGGCAAGCACTTCAGTGCAAGGACCAATTCCAAAAGCCAGTATCCATAAGCCTGTACGAGATCTTGCTCACTCCATTCTGCACAGTCCGAGGGATCCCAGAAGGCTCTTCATTCTCACAAACACCCACATGTTTCCATCTCAGTGCAGGCAACAAAAGCCTCAGGTTCTTATTGATGGGCTGCAACAGGACATTTGCATTATTTCTGAACCTAGAGCTGAGAAAAAAATTCATGCAGTAACACTTATATCCCAGACCTCAGAGCAGTTTCTGTGACAAAGTTCCATTCCAATTACTGTGATGTAACTTCTCTTAGGTTCCGTTGATATGCAGCATCCATATGGCTGACCTGCTCTAGGTCAGACCAGCCTGAAATGGTATAGAGGACCTCTCTACTCTTTCCACCACTTGACCTGGAGTGATGAACCCTTCACTGGAGTGAATGTGACCCTTGTGGGTTTTGCAAGCAGGGACTCAGGCCCATCTTTTGATGTCCTCCTCTATTGTTATTGATTTCATAAAGGAGGTTGAGAGCAACTCTTTACCTAAAGCAAGAAGCTCTTACTCCTCTTCGGAGCTGTAGATCTGCCTTACTGCTGACATGAGTGATATGCCCATATTACCTCTAAACCCTGCACTCACAATTAATCTTTCCTATGTTACAGCTGGCTAATTCAGTGAAGCTCTGTTTTGTTTTTGGGGATGGTAGATTGTTGTTCTGAACATAATGTACTGATGTGGAAGGACAAAAACATGTTAGAAAAAAATACAAAAAGACAGGAAGACTGGTAAAGAAAAACATGTACCAAACACTCAAGGATTTAGGAGAGCAGATAGATAGCAGCAGTTTTGGAGGCTGATAATATCTTCTCTTTCATTAAAATTCTGACCCTATTCAGTGGTATTTTTTTGTGTTTTCTCATCCAGACTGTATCAGGTTATTTTTAATTGTGTAATTCTCCAGCAGCTTGCAGATGTAAAACTTTCATTTTCTATTAAGAAGTTCTTTTCAGTTGATCTTCTATGATAGAAAATGAAATTTCTATGCAAGCCAGCCACTAGAGAGTCTGAGGGAAGCAATATCTGGGTTAACAGAGTGTTTTAAACACATTCTCTCAGGACCTTTCTCTTTCCCTTCAGCATTTTCAGTCTGCCTGCCTCTTCTTGCCTGCTTATTTCTTCAGTGTTCAGGTCATTTGTGATCTACTTGAAAAGGTAGACTGGATGCATTAAAGAATGGCTTTTCATACCAAGTGAAGATTCAAAATGATCTGACAATAAGAGAAATGTGTTGGAAAACAGCACCCAGGGCAGGGCTGGAGGAATGGTGGGTGGATCAAGGTGCATTGCACAGGACAAATAATGAGCACACTAGCAAACAACTAACTTTTGCCTCATTCGTTGCCCTTGAGGTAGCTGTATTGCTTTGATCTTAATTTGCAACAGCAATAGCAAAAATAAAGTGAAATATTTAATCTTTGAAGTGCAGTAGCCCCATACTTGCTTCACATTTATCCGCCTCAAAGGTACACAGCTGACGTGTACATGATTTGGACTGCCTCTATGCAGTCCGTGTGTGACATAAAGGTCTAGGGACAATTTGCACAGCCAAAAAAAAAAAAAGGTTTTTTAGAAGCAAATCTTTGTATGCATGTTACATAAGAAAGCTTTTATAGATTGTTCTCCTTCCATTTGCAAGCTTGCAAGCTTATGTTATAAAACACTAAGGGCCTGAGTCAGTGCTATGAATGGCTTTTGATATCAGTAGCCTCTAATATTCCTCCCAGCAGGAATGCTAAAGTTCACTGCCAATAGCTTGGAGGTAGGCTGATGGTATCCAAACTAAAGGAGTGCAGAAAGAACATTTTATGCCTGAAAGGCGCTAACATGTCCAGTGAAAAAGGAATCCATGTTACAACACCCTCAGGGCTTTGAAATAGCACTTGTGACAACATCGCATTGTATTCTGATGTACCATGGTCTAACTCTTATCTGAAGAACAGGCATTTTGGACTCCACAGAGGCAGAATGTGGTGCTTTGTAATAACATAATGATAGGCTGAAGCTGTACAAGGCTGTGCAAAGATCATCAGTTTCACTCAGAACTTCAGGCTAAATTATCAACCACAGCACAAATAACGGAAAATCTCTTCAGCTCAATTACGTGGCTTAATCTGGGAGATCAATGCCTCCAATTCATAACCTGTATTTAACTGTCTTGTGACGGGTGCAAAAATGTCCCTCTCTTGCACATGAAGATAATTTTGGAAAGCACTTGAGGAGCCATGTGACAGGGTTTTCATATTAAATCCATTTAATCAGTAAATGTTAGATATTAGATTTACTAAACATATTTTCATGCTTAATGCACTGAAAAAGTGTAAGTTGTAAGAAAAAAACAAACCTGCATTTTTTTCAGGAGAAAAAAAGCAAATATTGTGATTTGTGTATGCAAAATTACAGAATGTGATACTTTAGTTGAAATTGGTTTTTGAGTTATGATTTTTTTTTCCAAATTAATAGGTTGATCACACTGAATGAGTCTTCTGCCCCATATTAATCTGAATAAACTGGGGGTTTTTTACAGTAATATTTTGGCGTTGAGATGTCAAGACAGTTTATTTGAAAACCAGAAATAGAGAAGAGAAGACACAATCTCTTTTTAATGTAGTGGAGGTATCATGTGATAAAAATGAGACCCTGAGACCCTAGAAACTGGAAGTTCTCCTTCAGAGGCTACATGACTTTGAGTAAATAATTTAGTGGATTACTCAGCCCTGAAAAGCAATACCAGCCCAGTCTTACTTAGCATATCAGCTTTTTATATGTATTCCTGATTACACCTGCTTGTGTTAGAGAGAAAAACACATTTCTGGTGTTAACTCCTCTGAGGCAACACAGTTCAATGAATGCAAGCTGGAGTCCATTTTTGCTTACGAAGTGCCAGTACAGGTCACACACTGCATTCCTAGGGATCCATCAGTGCTGCAAAAACAAAAGAAGAGTCCCTGACACTTTAGGTGAAGACATTAAGTCTGGCCAGATAACTCAGGTCCTAGCACTGTCCTAAAGGATTTGTGATACTATTTCTGCTGCATGAAATGAAAAAAAAAAATTTACCGTGGGACCCCAGGCTGAATTTGCAAGGGTGACATTTGGAGAAACAAAGTTGGTATTCTCATCTATCATATTTGTGTTGGTAATCATTGAGAAAATATGGAAATACAGTTATGGGGTTAGACTTCAGAGTAAGCTGGCATGCAAGTGTGGGTGAGCTGAGCTGTGTTGTGTCTATTAAACGCTTTGATGTCTACAGAAGAAAGGTGCAACAAACACTCAAAGTTACCTCTATTGGAGACATGAAGTTGCTGAGCTCTAGCTCCTGTTGGAAAGATGTACTGAGCATTGCACAAAAGCCACGATGGAGGAACATGACTGTGTTCGAGAGCAGAGTGGGGATATTTGGCAGTGAAAGCATCTTGTCTGGAATGCTGACACACTGCAGAATTCCAGCACTTGAGTCCAGGTGGGCAGCTCTTGCTGGACACTTTGGAAGCATGGTGGACCCTCTTCTCCATTTTAAATAGGGACATACTTTGCCCTGAAGGAATGAGTCACAGAAAAGCTGACAAAATAACCATGACAGATTTTACTGTGATAAAGGATGGCCTGGCCAATCTTGTGCCATGCTCCTTTCATACAAAAAGATAGTTCTTGCATTCATTCTTGGGAGTCATTGGGTACTAGAAAGAGATCAGGTTCCCCTGGTAAAGGCAAAAACATGGCTGAGATTGTGAACTTCACAGTTATATTTACAGAGACAGCCTTCCACTGTCAGGTGTCCTATTATCTGAAAGTCATTGGCTGTGGGCCAAAGCAGGCATAAGAGAATTAAGGCTCACTCATTAAGCCATAGCGATGTAGATAACGTCGTTACACCATGACAAAAACTGTTTTAGAGATTAGTCCCAAGCTCTTTAGGTAAAGGCACAAGAAGACCCAAATACACTCACTCGCTTCCACATATGCGTGCTGAAGAGCATTCAGAAACATGCAGTTTATCTCAACCCACAGAAATCTTTCCATAAGGCATGTGCAGAAACACATCTCAACACAGTGACTAATCCTGCACCAACAGCACTGTCTTCTTAGTCACTTGGTGGCTTGGAAGATACATTTAGAACTGAGGTGACAACTGAAAGCAGATATTTTAATGCCTTAAATCAACATTTTTCTAATTATTTATTTGCAAACTCATGAAAATTTGCTTCCATACTGAAATTATTCAAAATTATTCACATTTTTTCCTTGTATACATGTGTGGGGTTATGGATATATTGGGAGGTGTAAAACTCAATATTCAATATCTATAAGTGACAACTGATTATATAAGTAACATGGTTCTGTCTCATTTCCCTCACTCTCTGAGTGTAACAGTTGACATTTGCAGTTGAAGAAGTTGGTGCAGGGCTGAACACCTCAGGGGAGAGTGGTGATTTAGGGATAGGTTGTAGCTAAAAGACATAAAAGCTACTTCAAGCACTTATAAATGCACCCTTTTCAAACTACATAAGACATCACTTAGTCAGGATCCTAAAAAATCCACAACCTCCTACGCTCTTTATTGGTATCACTGCAGAGTTTGAACTTCATTTTGGCTCACACTACTCATACAAATGAATCATCTGTGGAAATGCTTGGTGCGCTGACAAAAACCATCAAAACTTGATACTTCTTCTTTGGGTCCAGAAGGTTTGACAGATCTGATATTGGCCCTCGTAATGGTGTTTCTAAACTGCCCACTGCCACTCTTGAGACCATCAGTATGTCCTAGGCAGCAGCAACAGAGCACTTAACCTAGTGTATGACACAGGATAGGCATCTGCTATGCTTTTTTTAGTGTTGCCATTTAAGTGAATCATTAGCATCAGCCTTATGTAGGGACATAACTGGAACCCAAAGGATGGGGCTGTGGAAGGAATGATACAAAGCTGAACAGAAGCAAGGAGCCAAGGAGCTGCCCCAGTTGGCCACATTACCTCCTCCAGGCAGTCTCTGACTCCTCTGCAGTGCTGCCAGGGGTTAAATCAAAGTTCATATAATTTGACAGAACTTATGTAATGTCCTCTCTGCCGCCATTCTCTTTTACAGATAGATTGTTCTAATACAGTCCATATATAATGTAAGTTTATCTCTCTTTCTTTTGGCAGGATATTGCAACCTTTGAACTGAAATATCCACAGCCTGCTATCATAACAGAGCTTCTGACATATCAGTATAACCCAGCTTGGCAGACATCCCTGCAAATACTATTAAAAGTTTTATTGCTGAAAAAATGCAGCTATTCCCTACCTTACACTATTTTAAGGGATCCAGCCTCCTGAATACCATGAGGAAAGAAACTGCCATGACAATATGAAGGCTGTTGAGGTTGTACTTTTGAGGCTACATCTCATTGCTATATCCTAAGGAACAAGAGAAGGGGTGGGAATGTGGAATGGCTCTGGATGAAATAAATTGATAGAGTAATGGACAGACACCAAAATAATAGCAGAACTGGTCACTGATGATGTTAAAGAAGATAGCATAGGACCTGTGCAGTTCTTCATTGGAAGAGACACAGACTCATGAGAAGAAAAAACAAATCAGGAAGAGAGGATATTGCCTGGAAAGATCACCCAGGGGACTATGAGAGCCACATGTGAAATCAAAAGAGGGGTAAGGGATGGTTTCTCTTAGAATATGTTGTTGCTATGCGGAAAAGATGATGGTAGCTTAACCAGGCATAAATGAGATAGAAAAATTAGTATGTCCTGAGACCAGTGGATTTGATCAGCAACTACAACAAGGCAGAGTCTAGGACAAAATTTATAATCTATGTTGAGTGCCATGTTACTGCTGTGAAGTATGCTCAGTACGTATGCTAGCTAGTCTACACACCTTGGATATCCTATAGATCTTTGGTATTTCACTTGAGTATTACAAACATATTTCTATTTTTATGAGGAGCCAGGGTCTTGGCAGCATACATCACACCAGGTCATGGATGCTCTTCTGGCAAAGATGCAGACTGGACCTCACCTCCTGATTTCCATGTTTATGCCTTAGCTGTGGTAGCAAATATCTTAGTAATTTCAAATGGACATAACAGTTGGAAATAGGAAAAGGTGTGCTGCTAAGCAGGAGGACCAAGTGGGTTGCAAAGCACTGTGAGTCACAGTGACAGGGAACAGGTTAGGAAGGCTCGGAACATGTTGATCGGCCATTCAGTGTGACTTGGGAAGGCATGGCTAAAACATGTGTCTGTATGTTCTTTACAGCCTTTGAGCGTCTCAAGTACAGATTGAAAATCTTGGGTCATGCTGGCTCTGTGGGTCCTCACCTAAACCCTGCAGTTCAGTCACTCCTGTACTGACTGTTCCAAAGTCTCTTTTACTGGCACTGGTTCCTGGTTTCTGACTGATCTATGTGGGCTTGGTCTCAGGAGGCAATCATCCTTTCAAAGCTGCCAGCAGCAGCTGCTAACTCTGATCCCAAACAACCTTCTAGTGCACAGTTTAGTACCTTTTCTCTGCTAGTTTATCTAAGTGGGGAACACAATTAAACTAGCACTGTTTACCCTCACCTGAATTTATTTTCTAGGTTCTATTACATTTTGTTTGGCTAGGCTTTTGATGATGTTTTGAATGATCTCTTACAGTTACTGTCTCACAGTCACCCCCTTTGCCTTCCCCTGGTTTCTTTGTCCCCCTACTTTGCTTTCCCGCAGGTCTCTTTGCTCTCCACTTCTCCTCTCTAGAAAGATTTTAAAACAGATAAGTGTCCTCTGATCTCAAGCCATAGAAATGGGACAATAAGCTTGTTAACCTTAGCCTGAACCAGGCAGGTAGGCACTTTGAGATTAATAGCCTACCCGTTTTTCTCTGAAGGACTCTTGGTATTTGCCCTGGAGATATCTTATCTCTATCACTGAGCAAGCAGGAAATGAAACATAGATTCATAAAGTTTAAGCCCAGAAGGGACCATTAGAAGCACTATTCTCATTTTATATATATCAGAGGTCCTTTAATTTCACCCATTTATCCTTGTAGTGAGTTCAATAACTTCTATTTGAGTAAAGGAAATGCTCCTCCTAAGAGATGCTCCAGATTTAAATTCATGCACTCAAACAAAAAAGGTATCAAGCACATAAACAGAGACAGGTAAAACCAATACAGATGTCTCCCTCATTCTCTGTAGCAGTGTCTGCCTCTGTTTTGATACAGACCTGGCATGTTTTAATATGTCTGTATGAGTCACTTTAAAATGCACCCATCCCCAGCATAAGAGTTCCTGGAAGTTAACATGTGTTTAGCCCGCTGATTAGACACTGTAACAACCTTTTTAGGTAGGTTGCACATGATAGTATATTGATACAAAAATAGCACAATACCCTATGCAGGACTGTAAATGTCATTGATGTGTAAGTCTAGATTGACAAATGAGGGAGGGCTGCCCTGACAACTCAGTTTGTTAGCTCTCTTCCCAGCTCAATTTTTGCTCACATCTACTCTCTCTGTCTGAGACATATTTACTGTAAGAGAATCTTAGACAGAGCATTGCTGATGCAAGACAGTTCCACATTATTACAGTGAGAGCCCTATCAGATCTCAGTCCTCTTTTATTTAGCTGTGGACACTAGGAGTAAGCCTAGGTGGCATCTAAGGAAAAGCTGAGGCCAGCAAGGAAGTCATTACAGGAAGTGCAAAAGGTTAATATACTCTACAATGCTGTGCAGCAGGACAGAGAATACTCCAAGCCATTTTTAACCAAGTTAACCAAACTGACTAGGAAAACTAATCTTATTGTCAAGCATAAAACAAAATACATATAGTAGCATCTTTGGACACTTGTAAAATGGGCTGAGACAAAGAAGATGTTTTATCTCTATGTATTGCAGTTGTACACCCATCTGAATGCATGATTATACCAGCACTCCTTTGGGGTGTTTGCAAGGAGTCATTGAAAATGGGGAGGTTTTGAATGATAACATACTCGCTGGTGGTGTATCATCTCAAAGAAGGAATGTAAATGTGGTTATAACACTCCTTTTT